>NC_068408.1:23702959-24349595 GCF_023724105.1 Carassius gibelio | reverse complement strand
TATTTAACTGATTTACATAAGCTATCAGAATTTTATCTTACTTTTTGGCCATATAAATATCACCAACTACACCTATATATATATATATTCTGATTGTTATTATTATTATTATTACTGACTATCATGTATATATTAAAACTAATAATAATAAAACCACTTTGGTCACACTTTATTCTCAGTATTAACGAACTAAATGAACTAATGTTCTGCTTATTAATAGTTAGTAAGGTAGTTGTTAAATTTGAGTATGGGATGGGATTCTGGAATCTGAAATATGGTCATGTGTAATTAGGTATTAATATGTGCTTTATATGTTTGAATAAACAACCAATATGCTATTAATATGAATACTAATAAGAAGCTAGTTAATAGTAACAATCAGTCCCTAAACTAATGTATTACCAGTACTTCAATCAAAATGCAGTAACTGCTGGACAGAAGCATGCAGGAAAGACGTGAGAGCGAAGAGGTGTTGGAATGTGGTTCAGGCTTCCAGTTTGTGCCTGTCTATAAGGGGACGCCAGCCTCCCCTCATTAATTACCCGAAGAGTTATTCACAGCGCTGCGTGCTTGCTGTGCCTTCAGCACCTTGATCGCTGCCTGATCTGCCACTTACCCCAATAACTGGCTTCCATTAACACTTGCTCTTTGACGTCATGTTTGATCACGGTGACCGCGCAATGACGGCTGCGCTTTCTGGAGGGCAAATGTGGCTCAATTTTCGAGGTGCAGCTGTTTCCTAGTATGCAGAGGATGTCTTCTACCCTGTCAGCTTCACCTCCTGTAGTATGCAGCGATATAAATAAAAGTACAGAAGAAATAAACAACAGTGGGGGGTCCTTCTAAGTGGGAACAGAAGGTTTTGTGGGAGACACGGTCAAGACTTTAGAGGCCTTGTTTTAATTTACAAGTGCTCTGTGATACTAGGACAAATGAAATTCATCCACAAATGTTAGGTGTTTTGGAAGGATTCAGCGGGAGGTTGTTTTTTAATACTGGCCCCAGCAGCTCTTGGTGAATCTATCAAAAAAAAGAGTCAATCCCATCATGTGTAAGAAATCAATCAAGCCTTATCAGACAGGTGGGAGACATAGTCAGCGGTGCTATACATTAACCTGCAGGTCTTTCATAAAGGGCTGTATTTATTCACATCTGAGATTACTGTTTTATGAGATTAGTGTCTGATTTATGTGAAATAGACAGAGAGCAGTGAATGGGATTAGCATGTCCCCAATGTTTCAAACCCCAACTGAAGATCTTGGTTACGTCTGTAACCCCCGTTCCCTGAAGGAGGAAACGGAAACGTCACGTTGGTGATGAACACTTCTGGGATGTGAATGGCATAAAAGGAACTCAGATGCTTCTGTCTCCACAGAAGGAGGTGGCGGGCAAATTGATACATGTGATGGGAGCATAAACCACCTTGCCACTTGTTATGTGCAATGGTTGCAGTGTAGTCTGTGTGGACCAGAATGTCCTCGCCCCACTGGCACCCTCTGATGTGGCACAGTGCAAGGTGTACTGCTTGCAACTTCAGGCAATTGATATTGGGGTCCCGTCCAAACCCCTGACACTGTGTGCCAATTGTATGTGGCTCCCCAGCCAGTGGCCGAGGCATCCGTGAATACCACAGCATGCCTGGATACCTGTTTCATTGGCACTCCTGCCCAAAGAAATGATGGATCTGACCATGGGCCGAAGGTTCTGTGGCAGGCTGGTGTAATCTGAACCCGGTAGGTACGGTGTCACCAAGCCCACCTCGGGACTTGGCCATGGAGCCAGTGCTGAAGCAGTCTCATATGAAGCAGATCGAGTGGAACTACCACTCACAGCTGCAGCCATATGCCCCAGGAGCCTCTGAAAGAATTTTTGTGGGACCGCCATCCTGCCAGATGAAGTCTTGAGGCAGTTCAGCACCTTCAGGTCGATCGCTGCAGTCTTGGGGAAGGATGCACTCAAAAATGAGTATAAACATCTTGAATGGCAGCTTGTGAAGCACACAGTACAACATTTGAAGATCCAAGATCGGTCGTAACCAATTGCTTTTCTTGGGCACAATGAAGTAAGGCATGTAAAACCCAGACCTCATATTGGCTGGAGGGACTGGCTCTATCGCATCCTTGGCCAGCAAAACTGTGATTTCCGCATGCAAGGCAAGGGCATCGAGAGCCTTGACTGAAGTGAAACTGGTGCACCTGCCGCCTCTTATACCTGTGCTGCAGGATGACAGCCAGATGTGAAATCTGCATGCCAATGTCCATTGGCTTTGTTAGTTACACTCGAAGTGGATTGGTCACTCTGGTGAGATCCCAATTCGTCAGCATCACTGACGTGACGTTGAGAGTGACCGACTGAAATGGAACTAAAATATTTACCTTTCATTTATTGAAACTTAATTTCTTTTCACCATTTACGTTTGGTTCCTTGCCACTATTGCTTTTTGTCTTGCTAGGTTTGGGCCTGTAAGAGAAAAGTGGTATATAAATTAATATTTTATTGTCCTGAAGGGGTTTGCTTTGTAATAATGATTGGTCGACTGTATCACACTTATTACACAGCTGCTTCTTAAAAAAATACTCTACAAACCAGGAGTCAAATGTATTAAATTAAACAATTCTATTTTATTCAAATACTACTAATAGATCATTGTACTTCATAAAACAATAAAAACAACAACAAAAAGTGAACTCTGTAACCGTTTACATTAAGCAAAACTCAAATTAAATGAGTTAGTCAAATTAAATTTTCCCTGCATGCTTTGCTTTGGACTGTTAAAGGGAGTACTCTGTAAAAATGAAATTACTTTGCGCTTTGATAACGTCAAATTAAAAGTTTTACTTTGAAAGTCATTCTTAAATCATTGTTTTAATAATATTTTAATTAAAACCCTTAAATCTATCTGAAATTAGGGTAAATCCAATCAATCAGATTTTTTGAGTGAAATGTACAACAGATGGTGAGTAAATGAACTGTAGACAGGCTGAAGCTGGAAGTAGATCTGACTCCTCACCCTTCACTTTGATCTTTTGCAATGTAACCCACATTGAAGAATCACTCAGTAGCATAATAATTATTATTATTTATATTAACATTTAACTACATCAGTACAATCAGCAAGTCACCTATGATGTGAAGTAAGATCCAACTGATCTAATATACATACTCAGCATGTAGAAGACCACATGCTGCATGGCCAGCATGCAAAGCCTGCTGGGGGGCTCTGTGGGGGTATTGGGTGTTGTGTTGAATATGCAGCCTCCCTAACGACTTCAGAATCACAACTATTCCATAGCTCTGGTGTCAGATGGCCACGGGGGCTTGTGGGAACTTGTTGATGCATAGAAAGTCCGGGCCAAGCAAGTCTGTCTCTCTCTGGGTACTGCCAACCTCGTCTTTCTCAGGGTAACTGATGAGCAATCCACAATCTCCTTCTGGGACATCAGTTTTACAGCAGGAGTGAAGATTTAGATAAAGCAGGAAAACCTCTGCGATCATGTTTCCCACTTTGAGCATGATGGAGTGAGTGTGTGGAGGAGCTCATGGGTGAACTAGGACAATCCATCCTTTTGCAGAATTTAGGGAAGCGATGAACTCATAATGAGGTGAATTTACATGAAGCTGTTTTTTATTTTATTTTATTAATTTACATGAAGGAGTTTTTTATTTTCTTCAAAATTCATACTTTTCTGAAACCGCAAATAAACAAATAATAATTAAAAAAATATAATAAAAATATATATATATATTGAGCCCTTTTTTCTTAGAAGGCAAATCATAGAAATAGTGATTCAAGCAGAAATTTAAATGTGTAGTGTACATTTCAATGTGTAATTTTATTTTTATTTTTTTATCTCACTGATGTCTAAGAGAAAAGATCAAGCTATTAAATTTAGATTTTGCATTCCCTATACAAATTGATATCAAATAAAAACATTTTTAGGACATTTTAGGACATTTTGTGAAACTGTTGAAGATTCAATCTTCAAAGGAGACAAATTTGAGATTTTATACCAAAAGAAAAGAAAAAACTAAAAAAAACGAAAAAAAAAAAAAAAAAAAAAAGGGAGATATCAGTGGAGCCACATGTTTTGTTCCAAAAAGCAAGCAAAAGTCTTGGAAAACTTAAAGCCTTTGTATATCATGCATTATAATTAGTCATAATTTCATAATGATTTCATAATGTGCTAATACATTATATTGTATTGTAAATAAAACAATAACTAAAAAAATGCATAATGTAACAATTAATGGATAAGTGTTATAATGTATAAACTGTGCTTACAATTATTTATGAGATTGTACAATGCATTATAAGGTGTATTACAAGACATAATTAATGAATTAAGACTACTTTTATAATTAATTATACATAAAGGCTTTAAATAAAGTGTTACCAAAGTCTTCTTTTGGTGTCAGAAAAATCTCATTGCTATCTAGGTAAAACAATTAATATATTTAAGAAATCCCCCCCAGAAACTCTACATGAGAGCTTTACATAAAAAAAAAAAGTAATCATAAAAAATTATAAAATAATCACAAAAATAAAACAAGGAAATTAAAAACTTGAAAATGATTTGAAGATTTATTTAAATTGAATTTAAGACAATCATTTCAGGTTACATAAAATACAATTCATAAAAATACAGTGCAATCAGTTCGGACATCTCACAGTGCTCATTCAATAAATGCACAGCTAAACAGATGAGTTTTAAGTCTAGATTTAAATGTAACTAGTGTTTTAGCACATCTGATGTCTTCTGGAAGCTGATATTATGCGGGCGGCATAATAACTAAAAGTAGACTCCCCTTGTTTTGTGTGAACCCGTGGTATTTTTCTAACTGACTTGATCCTAGTGATCTGATTGCTCTGTTAGGTTTATATCCAGTGAACATATCTACAATGTATTTAGGTCCTAGGCCATGATTTATAAACGAGTAAAAGTATCTTTAAAGTAAATCCTAAATGTAACTGGAAGCCACTGTAAGGACCTGAAGACTGGTGTGATGTGCACAGATTTGTTCTTTTTGTCAAAATACTTAAAGCCACATTATGTATGAGCTGCAGCTGTCTAATAGTCTAATAGAGGAGACCATTACAATAGTCCACCCTGCTGGTGATAAAGGCATTAATAAGTTTCTCCAAGTCTTGACTGGAAACAAAACATCTAATTCTTGCAATGTTTTATAGATGATAGTATGCTGATTTAGTTACTGCTTTGACATGACTACTGAAACTAAGGTCTGTCTCCAGAATTACACCAAGATTCCCGACTTGATTTTTTAATTGTTAGACCCCTAGAGTCAAGTTATGCATTTACCTTGAGAACTTTGTTTCCAAATGCAATGACTTTCATTTTTTTCATCAAACAATGATCTAGCACAAAAGTCTCCATTTATTCTCATTGCTGTCTAGTAGTCAAAACATCTCAAAGAGATTTTAGTTGGGATTTCAGAATGAGACCATGACATCATTTAATGAAGAGAATTTGGTGGTGCTGTGATATCGAAATCTTTTAAGGATATTTTCATTGTAAATGAGGCTTTTCTCTTCAGTTGAGCACTCTCTGTAACTCCACACCTGAGTAGCACCATAATCAAATCCATATGTGTGTGAAAACCCTCCAGGGGAGTATTGGGAGCCACTCTGGATTAAGAAGATGCCAGAGTAATGCATAAATTCGAGGCCTATGAGGAATACATCACCTTCCAGCACTAGGCTGATATTGGAGATTAATCCTAAGGCTGGGGCTAGAGCTGAAAATGAGTAATAGTGGAAGAAACTTTCAAGATCAGGTTCCTAGCCAACCAGTGCTGGGTGGAGGACGGTTACTGACCCAAGAGCTGAAACAGCACTGCAGGAGGAAAAATAGTCTGGAAAAATCAACAGCGTCCAAAAGTATCTGATCCAATTTCATAAGGACTATTATTGTAATCCTTTCAGGAACTCGGGGCTCCAACTGAATTTGTTGAAAAAATAAAGTGATGAAAGCCGACATGAAGCAGGATGATTCTCAGTCTTTCAGTAGCCTTGTATGCCATTATAAAAGCATTATGTTAAGGGTGTGGGCACATTTCTTTGGGCTGAAAGCAGCTTCAGTTGACTGCCGCTCTGATGAGGAGATGAACCGATAATGTTTCACTCATGGTATTTAATGTACAAAACACGAGCTATGTAATGAGTCATGTCCAGAAAAAAATAAAATAAAATAAAATATGCAGCACAAAGGTTTCATTGTATTAAACTTTGCCCATCTGTAAAATATGTAAAAAGTAATATAAGTGGTTTCAGTGTGCAAGAAATATGGATGTGATGACTTTCTGTTTGCCTTTGTGACAGACCCGTATGTATAAATGGAATATTCAGTTCAATAGAGGACATGCTGAATAATCTTGCCATCTGCCATGGCTCTCAAATCTCATTCACACTTTCAATAGGGTACAGCAGATACAGTATATGGATTAATGAAGTACCGTAACACTTATTTTGTCTGGATCTATCATGTTTTTATACATTGAGAATGCTGTTCAAAACTTAAAACTTTTCTAAAAATATATGAATTAAAATAATTGTTAATTTTGTAATTTTTAAAGTTTTTTGGTATATAAATAAATAAATAAATAAATAAGAGAGAGTCATCTATTTTTGTTGAATTTGCTTCTAAACATATATTTGTAAATTGTCTTTAAAGCCCCTTTCACACTGCGCGTTGGACCCGTCATATTGCCGGAACATTGCCGGGTTGCCTTCTGTGTGAAAGCAAACACGTCCCGGGATTGATTCCGGCACTGAACCCAGGTGGGGACCTAGTAAAGCCCCTTTCACACTGATATTATGGCAAATACACAGGTAAAGTGTTCCTGCAATTGTTCCCGGTTCGCTAGATTTTGCACTTTCACACTGCCAGTGATAACCCGGGATATGTGCGTGCTTTCACACACAACCCGTAAAGATCCCGTAACGACACGTGACATCAGGGCGTGATGTGTAATGCACGAGTCGAAAACATTAGGCTCGTTATACTTTCACTGAAGCAAGCAAACTATCTCGGTGTCAGAGTGGAAAGTGAGGAACTAACTGATCTATGCTTCATTATAGTTTGCACATATTTTTTGCAAATGTTGATCTTCCTTCAAAACAGCCTGTAAAAGAGTCGCGTGATAACGCACATCGTCACTTCGACACGGCATTAGATCTGGCTTTTGCTCACACAGCGCTCGTCCCGGGTCGAACCCGGCAATGTTACTAGGTCCCCGACCCGGGTTCAATGCGGGAATCAATCCTGGGACGTGCAGTGTGAAAGGGGCTTCAACCCGGAACGAGCGCTGTGTGAACAAAAGCCAGATCTGGTGCAGTGTCGAAGTGACGAAGTGCGTTATCGCGCAACTCTTTTACCGGCTGTTAGGACGAAAAAATATGTGCAAACTGTAATGAAGCAGAGATCAGTTAGTTCCTCTCTTTCCATGCTGACGTCGAGATCGTTCGCTTGCTTCAGTGAAAGTATAATGTGCCTAACGTTTTTGACTCTTACATTACACGTGAAAGTACAAACGCATGAAACTGTTTCTAACATTGATAATAAACCAGCTTAATAGAATGATTGCTCAAGGGTCATGTGACACCAAAGACTGGAGTAATGATTTATAATTGAAAGAATATTAAAATAGATTTTTTAAATTATTATATTATTGCAGTAATATTTAACTTTATACAGTATTTTTTTGCAGTATAATAAAACTTTACTTTAATGTGTAAAGTGCTTTTATATATAAAGCATTGTAAAGGTATTCATAATGTATGCTGTAATGCATTATATTTCCCATAAATAATAGTAACCAAAGTTAAAATGCCTTATAATATTTAAAGGTTGGTTAATGCATTTATACTTTCTAAATGTGTAACAATTAATAGATAAGTATTATAAGGTATTATAACTCATTACAAGAACAATGTGTTTTATGGTGCATTACAATGCATAATTAATACATTAAAACTACATTTGTAATGCATTATAAATAAAGGCTTTAGGTAAAGTGCTACCTATATTTCCTTTTGATCAACTGGGACATCCTTATTTTTCCTTGCTACATTTTGTATCATTTATGTTATACTTGATATAACACATCTTCTCTAAATTTATTTATCTTCTTTTTTAATTATATTTCTTCAGACCTAACTCTCTCTCTAGCTCATTTGAACTGATGCTCTTGTTTCTACTCAGGCAGTCTCTCCACGTCCTTCACTTCAAATGGGGTCTGAGAGCACTAAGGCCTCCTACTCTGTAGAGATGCGTGTCTTTAATGAGGGCTCCAGAGCGTCTTAGGCCAAACGTAGCTTGTTGAGTGCAGGGTTTGATCTTTAGTCAGAATGCAGAATGCTGATGTTATATGCTCTGCTGTAGCTCTTCAACTAATGAGTGCCTTAGTATGCCTACCCATGTTACAATGGTACAGCCTTGGAATGAACAAACAAAGTCGAGTCAGCAGGTTAATTAAAACAGATGAGGTGGACGAGACAAAAGTTTTTTTTTACTGACTTATCAGCTGTTGTTTTTAGGTCTACACATCCTTTGCAGGAATGAATTCAAAAGTAAGCTCCACGCTCTCCTCCGGTGTCAGGTGTCAGAGGTGAGTGCTGTCCCACAGTAAATGAAGCATCCAGAGGAGGTGAAACTACACAGTTCACATCACAATGTCGAGACATTGACCAATCAAAGCTGAATGTTTAACAATGCCATAAAATACAATACAATAGGAACAAAGTGCAGGTCAGCAAGCGATCAATAGTGACTTGTGAAAGACACTTGACTCTCAGTTTTCTGGTTATGCGAAAGTACAATCAGTACTGTTGAAAATGTGCGTTCCAGTCCACATTTTTACTTTCCAATGTGGAAAAGTGCAATAGAATGGCACTTGAAATCAGATTTCTAGCTTGGAAGTTGGAAATAAACAACTCATAGTGATTTTGTCAAGATGCAACTTTATGTAGTAGATGGGGTTGTGGGAAATATTAGTCTGAAACGCATGCACAGACGCATACTTCAAACATCCACTGGAAACAGTACACCATTCAAACAGCCTAACAGTATATATATTACATTATAACATTTTGGTCACACTCTAAGAGCCAATTAACTATTTACTAGTACTTTTGTATCAATAAACTCCTTATTACTGCTTATTAATAATCAGTAAGGTAGGTGTTAAATTTAGATATGGGGTGGGATTAGGGGATCTAAAATATGGTCACGTTGAAGAAGGCATTTATCATGTTTCACTTTTGTCTGTGGGGGGGCACCTACCAGCAGATGCGGTGTAGCAGTCGATTCTGTTCCCCTCGGAATGTCTGTTTCCCTTTACGCAAACATACTACAATTCTTGCGTAGTTGCCGAGTTACTATACGTACGATCAGAACTAGCATGCGCAATAAGCGTGACTGGATGTACGGCAAGTCAAATAGTTCAAAATACCGTCCTAAATCTTAAACTTGAAAATAAATTTAAGACGAGAGGTTTTTCAACTTGAAATGTAAAAACATAAGATAAAAATAACGGAACAACTGCAAGATGAATAATTTAAAAAAAAAAAACATAAACAGAGTGTGAGAATCATTTTACTATGCTGCAGTGTAGCAAGAAATTTGTCCCTTTTTGCTTTCCTTACATCCAGGTGTGTTTGGTGCATTTGCATGCGGGTATGTTGCCAAGTCCGTGGAATTTAGGCTACTTTGGGAAATGTTTGATTAACTGTTTGGTTGGGTTTATTACACGGACCTGGCAACCCTAGGGGAAACAGACATTCAGAGGGGAACAGAATCGACTGCTACACCGACCTCGGTTGCTGTGTCAGTAGCAGCAGTGGAATTGATGGTTGAAGTGCCAGAGTTAGAAAACTCCACACTTTTACTAGTGGGTTGATAAAAAAAAACGACGAATGTCCATTTCGTTTATTTAGCATGTAGACTAAAGCGGAACAGAATGAGAAGAGAGTCCACTCATGTAACTTACTGCGATACTTTGAAGTCCACCAAAATAAGCTTAGTTTTCAATATAGTAATTAAAAATAATGAATTCTAAACTTACTCATTATATCCACAAAATTATAAGATAGGACAAATAAAATTAGAAAATATGAATTCTGTATATATTTTTATTTTTCAAAGCACAAGACAGGCATTAATTGGCTCTGGTCTGGGGGGGCAGTGCCCCCCTTAGCCCCCCCCAAACTCCGCCCATGGCATTTATATGTGCTTTATAACATCTATTTAATATGCTAGTAAAATGCATGCTAATAAGCAGCTAGTTAATAGAGAGAATTGGTTCATAAAAATAAAGTTACCAATATTCTATTTTATATTATATTTGTGTCAGTTGACTTATTATTTGATTGCACTGCCAAAAGTTAATATATTTTATACAAATGTTAACTTTAATATGCAATATAACCAATAACCTGTAACGCCACGCCAGCAGAGGGAGCCCTCTCCCAAGTTCTGACTGTGTGGATATTTAGCATGGCCGCAACCTCTATCACGTTGCGAAGTATTGCCAGCCTGTCTGCCTTACTCGGTGTAACACAACCCAACTCAACAAACACAACCCATGAAGATGCAGATAGGCCTATTTCACCAAGAGACTATTACGTTCTATGTCATTGACTCACCATTCCACGAAATTATCCTTGGATATCCCTGGTTATCTGTTCATGACCCAGCCATCTCCTGGCAGAGTGGTGAGATCAAGCATTGGTTGCCGTTCTGTTTTTCCACATGCCTGAATAACGTCCTTTCTAAGCCCTGTCTCCCTACCAGTGTCGAAAGTCTGGAGTGTAAGCTTGTCACCATACCACCCCATTATCAAGATTTTCAAGAGGTCTTCAGCAAAACCAAGGCCACTCAACTACCACCTCATTGTCCATGGGACTGCGTCATAGAACTATTACCCAACGCCATGCCACCCAAGAGTAAGATATATCCACTGTCACTTCCATAAAGTCAAGCTATGGATGCATATATTGAGGAAGCTCTCAGCTCTGGGTTTATCCGTCCGTCCACTTCCCCAGCGGCAGCAGGATTCTTCTCCGTGGAGAAGAAGGATGGAGGACTACGCCCCTGCATCGATTATAGAGGTTTGAACAATGTCACTGTCAAGTTCCGTTATCCATTGCCACTAGTTCCAGCAGCACTTGAACAACTTAGAGAAGCCAAGATTTACACTAAACTGGACTTGAGAAGTGCCTATAACCTCATTAGGATCAGGGCGGGTGATGAATGGAAGACTGCATTTCTGACCACTAGGGGGCATTATGAGTACCATGTTATGCCGTATGGGCTAGCCAATGCACCTGCGGTATTCCAGTCTTTTATGAATGAGATTTTCAAGGACCTCTTGAATAAATTTGTGATAGTCTACATAAATGATATCTTGATCTATGCCAAGTCCGAAGAGGAACACAAGGGTCATGTTAGGACAGTACTCACCAGGCTATTAGAGAATCAACTCTATGTCAAGGCAGAGAAATGTGAGTTCCATGTATCAAGAACCTCTTTTTTAGGCTACAACGTCAACCATCAAGGTGTGGAAGTGGATCAATCCAAGATCAAGGCAGTCACTGAATGGCCACGACCTACCACCGTGAAAGAACTTCAACGCTTTCTACGATTTGCTAATTTCTACAGACGTTTCATAAGGAACTATAGTATCACAGCCACACCTTTGACATCATTATTATAGGGAAAGCCATCCAAGTTGAAATGGACTGATCAAGCTACACAGGCATTCACTAACCTCAAGAATAACTTTTCCACTGCACCTATCCTGAAACACCCTGACCCCAACTTGCCATTCATACTGGAAGTTGATGCCTCCGATTGTGGGATCGATGCAGTACTCTCTCGGAGTACTCACGGACAACCAGGCAAGCTCTTCCCCTGTGCTTACTTTTCCAGGAAACTCACGGATGCTGAGCAAAACTATGATGTCGGAAACAAGGAACTACTGGCTATGAAGGCAGCCATTGAAGAATGGAGGCAATGGTTGGAGGGTTCCGCTCTCCCCTTCCAGGTAATCACTGATCATAAGAACTTTGAATATATGAAAAGTGCTAAAAGGTTAAATCCTTGCCAGGCTCTCTGGTCCCTGTTTTTTGCCAGGTTCCAATTCGCAGTGACTTACCGCCCCGGCAGTAAGAATAGCAAGGCAGACGCCCTGTTCAGAAGACATGACCACCCATCTCTCGCACACTACACCTCATGCAAAATTCCTTCTGATGGCCTGCTATGGTTAAGGATGTAGCAAATTACGTCAAGTCATGTCCTGTGTGTGCACAGTCAAAAACCCCCAAGGAACTCCCATCAGGTCTGCTACAACCCTTAGCCATACCACAGAGACCCTGGTCACACTTATCTATTGACTTTGTCACCGATCTACCCCCATCTGATGGTTTCACCACTATCCTTGAAATTATTGACCGCTTCTCTAAAGCATGTAGACTCATACCGCTGAAAGGTCTTCCCACAGCCATGGATACAGCTCAAGCGATGTTCCACCACGTCTTCAGGAATTACGGTATCCCCTGGATATTAATGTCAGTTTAACTTCAGGTTACCACCCTCAATCGAATGGACAAGTGGAGAGACTGAATCAGGAGATCGGCAGATACCTCAAATCCTACTGTGGACGTGAGCAGCATAGGTGGTCAGAGTTCCTTCCATGGGCAGAGTACGCTCAGAATTCATTGAGGCATTCAGTTGACTGCAGTTGATGACTGGATTCGTCGGAGTGAGAGGGTATGGGATAGTGCTCATGTACGTCTGCAAAGAGCCATCAGGAGTCAGGAAATTCAGGCCAATCGAAGACGTCGTCCACATCCCCCCTACCAACCGGGACAAAGGGTCTGGCTCTCCACTCGGGACCTCAAGTTGCGGCTGCCCAGCAAGAAACTCAGCCCACGGTACGTAGGCCCATTTAAAATCTTAAAACAGATTAATGCGGTCACTTATGAACTGGAGCTTCCTGTTAACTACCGTATCTCTCCCTCCTTCCATGTTTCCCTCCTGAAACCGTTCCACCCGAATACTGACCCCAAAGTCAAGAACCGGGAGCCACCTCCACCGCTGGACATTGATGGAACTCCAGCTTATGCGGTAAAGGAGTTGTTGGACTCCAGACGAAGAGGGGGTCAGCTTCAATACTTGGTGGACTGGGAGGGATACGGTCCAGAGGAGAGATCTTGGGTGGCCGTCCACGACATACTGGATCCCTCGTTAATTCAGGAATTTCATAGAGCCAGACCCGATCGTCCAGCACCGCGACAACGGGGACGTCCTCGTAGAGCGCCAGGAGGCGCTCGTGGGGGGGGGGGGGGGGGGGGTCTGTAACGCCACGCCAGCAGAGGGAGCCCTCTCCCGAGTATTGACTGTGTTCCGCTCCCTCTGCTTCACCTGTACTTCCTGTTTGTTGGATATTTAGCATTGCCGCAACCTCTATCACGTTGCGAAGTATTGCCAGCCTGTCTGCCTTACCGAGCATTTTTCCCGTTGCCATAGTTTGCCTTATTGTGTATGATCTTTGCCTGGTCTCCTCGTTACTGCCTTTGGATTTGCCCACGGTCTTGTTGTTTGGATTGGACTGCCTATCTGTGTATGATTCTCTGCCTTCTACGATTACGACTCTCTGCCTACTGTTTGGATTTGTCTGCTGTGGATATTATTAAACTGCACATGGATTCTAACGCCGCCTCCGCGTCATTACATAACCACATGCTTTGCTGTTAAAACAAACATTTATATTTATAAATAAATAAATTAATTTATTTATTTGGCTATTTACATTTCACATTTCGCTATTTAGGCTTTTTTAAAGCAATGTAGAGTATATTTTAATCTATATATTTTTTCTTTTATTTAAAAATAATAACCATAACATTTTTCAACAATAAACGTGTTGTGGATATGTTAATTGCATAATATATTGACCTATAAACGTGAATATGTACTGATAAAAAAAACAACAGATACTCTGAAAGTTTGCCTGCGATTCTTTACATTTCTTTGAATTTAATTATTTTTTGATTCTATTTGCTATGTAAATTACAATGAAGAAGGATGGAGGACTACGCCCCTGCATCGATTATAGAGGTTTGAACAATGTCACTGTCAAGTTCCGTTATCCATTGCCACTAGTTCCAGCAGCACTTGAACAACTTAGAGAAGCCAAGATTTACACTAAACTGGACTTGAGAAGTGCCTATTTCCTCATTAGGATCAGGGCGGGTGATGAATGGAAGACTGCATTTCTGACCACTAGGGGGCATTATGAGTACCATGTTATGCCGTATGGGCTAGCCAATGCACCTGCGGTATTCCATTCTTTTATGAATGAGATTTTCAAGGACCTCTTGAATAAATTTGTGATAGTCTACATAAATGATATCTTGATCTATTCCAAGTCCGAAGAGGAACACAAGGGTCATGTTAGGACAGTACTCACCAGGCTATTAGAGAATCAACTCTATGTCAAGGCAGAGAAATGTGAGTTCCATGTATCAAGAACCTCTTTTTTAGGCTACAACGTCAACCATCAAGGTGTGGAAGTGGATCAATCCAAGATCAAGGCAGTCACTGAATGGCCACGACCTACCACCGTGAAAGAACTTCAACGCTTTCTACGATTTGCAAATTTCTACCGATGTTTCATAAGGAACTATAGTATCACAGCCGCACCTTTGACATCATTATTAAAGGGAAAGCCATCCAAGTTGAAATGGACTGATCAAGCTACACAGGCATTCACTAACCTCAAGAATAACTTTTCCACTGCACCTATCCTGAAACACCCTGACCCCAACTTGCCATTCATACTGGAAGTTGATGCCTCCGATTGTGGGATCGATGCAGTACTCTCTCAACGTCACGGACAACCAGGCAAGCTCTTCCCCTGTGCTTACTTTTCCAGGAAACTCACGGATGCTGAGCAAAACTATGATGTCGGAAACAAGGAACTACTGGCTATGAAGGCAGCCATTGAAGAATGGAGGCACTGGTTGGAGGGTTCCGCTCACCCCTTCCAGGTAATCACTGATCATAAGAACTTTGAATATATGAAAAGTGCTAAAAGGTTAAATCCTCGCCAGGCTCTCTAGTCCCTGTTTTTTGCCAGGTTCCAATTCGCAGTGACTTACCGCCCCGGCAGTAAGAATAGCAAGGCAGACACCCTGTCCAGAAGACATGACCACCCATCTCTCGCACACTACACCTCATACAAAATTCCTTCTGATGGCCTGCTATGGTTAAGGATGTAGCAAATTATGTCAAGTCATGTCCTGTGTGTGCACAGTCAAAAACCCCCAAGGAACTCCCATCAGGTCTGCTACAACCCTTAGCCATACCACAGAGACCCTGGTCACACTTATCTATTGACTTTGTCACCGATCTACCCCCATCTGATGGTTTCACCACTATCCTTGAAATTATTGACCGCTTCTCTAAAGCATGTAGACTCATACCGCTGAAAGGTCTTCCCACAGCCATGGATACATGGATATTTTAATCTATATATTTTTTCTTTAATTTAAAAATAATAACCATAACATTTTTCAACAATAAATGTGTTGTGGATATGTTAATTGCATAATATATTGACCTATAAACGTGAATATGTACTGATAATAAAACAACAGATACTCTGAAAGTTTGCCTGCGATTCTTTACATTTCTTTGAATTTAAGACCCGTTTTCATATGAGTTGGAACACTAAAGCATTATTTTGTTGATTCCAAACAATCAAATTGTCACCTGTAGCTAAATAATCAGGTTTAGATTAAGATTTCATTCTGTTTTGATATGCAACAATGTAAATGACTCATTGTGTTGTGCTGAATAAGAGGAAGAAGAGTCAATTTTAAAGGCCTGTGGCTCATTTCTCAACGCTGCTGAGAAGAGCAAATCCACCACCAGGCATAAAGCACTTCTGTGTGCAAGGTCTGATCCCGAAGCAAATTCCCCTATTTTCCTCCCAGCAGACTCGTCTTTCTCTGTGGACGTCAAATGACAATGTGACTGCTTAAAGGCCCTTAAAGCACATTGTGAAACCTTCTATGGACTGCAAACATTCAGCAAATTCACAGGTATTGTGGCCGAATGAAACTCATTCAAAGCTCTTTCCATCAAAGCAAAGCTTATTGTGATGGTAAACCTCTTGTAACTAGACTTTGAATTCTATCATTTATTCAAACATGAAGCATTATATCTGATGATGCCTTTGAAGGGTAATATAAACATGCATTTATTGTTAGTGCTCTACCTAATGTGAAGCAGCTGAAGTGACCCTATCGTGACCGTTTCAGTCTGTGGTTTTATAGTGTAAGCGAAGCGGCGCGGGGGTTCCTTCACGGGTGTATTTCTGCCCAGTAGCAAAATTTACAAGAGGACATACCCTCTATTTTGTTGATTAATAAAAGTGGCCCTGAAAAAAACAATAGAGGAAGGGGGCTGGATAACTTCTAAGGATCAGCGCTGTGCTCCATTCAGAATGTAACTGAGAATTGCAGTTTAACTTCTGAATTTTAATTAAAGTACTATTGCAAACAGGATGCAGAATTTACATAGAAAATAGAATCAAAAAAGAATTAACATGCAAGAAATGTGGAGAGTTTTGACAACAGGTCATCATGATCAAGCAACTGCCCTTGTATCTCTAGTTTTCATGGCCACTTTTGTCATCAAAAAAGTAGAGACGGTATGTCCTCCCATAAACTGCACCGTTGGTACAGAAATACATTTTAAAGGCATCTATGCAAAAAGTTGTTTGTGCTTGAATGTGGAATTTTGAAATTGTTCACAAATTCCATTTTAGATTTGATAATCTTGAGCTATAGAATCTGATTGAGATATACGCCTTTTGACGCATATGATGACATTTTACACATAATAAATGTGGTCCTGGCCACATTTAACACTGAGGTATGTCTGTCTTCTGTGGCTTGACAATTCTCTTTACGAGCCTCAAATCCCTAAGGCATTATGAATAGGCCTTTTCTCTGTTTCATCACTAGGTTTTTGTGAAAATACTGTGTTGATGAATTTCCAAGCTTGGTTCCTGTTTGCAAGCTTGGCTCCATTCCTGTTCTTAAACAATTCTATTACGATTCTCCTTGATGAATTATTAGCAATTCTTTATTCTAGTACTGTACACTAAGGTAGCCTTCTATCAATAGTATGTACCAAATAAAATAGCAATACAAAACAATACAATTTTTACTAACATTTTTTGTTATTAAAGTACCTTTTATTCTGAATGTGCATGTGTTATCATGTGAACAACCATTCAGTTATTACACAATTTTTACCAGTTTAAATTAGATACAATGATGTTCAGTTAGTCACGGACAGCTCTGACTGATTCAGTGATGGAACGAATGAGTCATTGGATGATTCAGGTTTTTACAAAACAGTTATTATTGTTATTATTATTATTATGATTATTATTATTAACACAACCAGTAAAAACTGTACTGCAGATTTCCCAATTTAAATATATGTGTTGTGTTTCTCCTTATTTATATTGGCCTTCAAGGAACTAACAAAAGTTATAGACTAATTGCCTGGTGTACCTTGGTTTTGGTTTTGATTTCACGGTTAGCTATTCATTTCAATACAGCATGGGAAAACTAAACATAAAATTGCTTATTGCTTTTTCTGTTTTATTAAACAGTAGTCTACTGAACAGTTTGTTGCTTTATCTTTAAATAAACATTTTATTTTATTATTATTAATAAGCTACATCAACTAATACTGTAACTATAGGAAGCCTGATTACTTGCACGTTACTATAATATTTACAGTACAGTAAAGTATTAAAGTTACAATAGAAACAACTAATACAACACTTAATACAAACAAAATGCAGTAATAAAAATGTATTGTATTTGTTCTGTATACAGGTATAGTAAAGCAAAGGCTAACATATACTGTTATTTTACACTAAATGATTAAAGGAGTCATATGATGTTGCTAAAAATAACATTATTTGTGTATCTGGTGTAATGAAATGTGTTTATGCAGTTTAAGGTAAAAAAAAAAACATTATTAATTATCGGGGAAATTGTGGCTTAATGGTTAGCGAGTCGGACTCAAAGGTTGTAGGTTTGAGTCTTGGTACTGGCAGGGATTGTAGGTGGTGGGAGTGAATGTACAGCACTCTATCCCACCTTAAGTACCATAACTAAAGTGCCCTTGAGCAAGGCACCAAACCAACTGCTCACCAAGTGCCACATCAAAAAAATCGCTGCCCACTACTCTGGGTGTTTGTGTTCACTGCTTTGTGTGTGCACTTTGGATAAGAGCTCATTCAAATAATGAGGTGCTAAACCATTGGGGACTTCATAAGTAATAAGCAATATTTTAAAATCTATACAATGTTTGATAGGGAGCCAGTGCAGTGTTGACAGGACCGGGCTAATATGGTCATACTTCCTGATTCTAGTAAGAACTCTAGCTGCAGCATTTTGGACTAACTGTAGTTTGTTTATTATGTGTGCAAAACAACCACTGAGTAAAGCATTACAATAATCTAACATTGGGGTCATGAACACATTAATTAACGTTTCTGCATTTGACATTGAGAGCATAGGTCATAATTTAGATATATTTTTGAGATGGAGAAATGCTAAAAATGTAATTAACTAGTTCTTTGATGTCTACAGACAATTTTATCTCTAATTTTATCGGACTTGAAAGTAAAGTAGTTCATAAAGTCATTACTGCTGTGCTATTGGGAAATGTCAACACCTGTTGATGCTTTATATTTTGTTAATTTAGCCACTGTATTGAATAAATACCTCAATTTATGTTTGTTTGCTTCTAAAATAGATGAAAAATAAACAGATCTAGCAGTTTTAAATGCTTTTCTGTAGGAAAGTGTACTTTCCCGCCAATCATTACGAAATACCTCTAGTTTTGTTTTCCTCCAGCTGTTCTCCATTTTCTGGGCTGCTCTCTTTAGGGTGCGAGTATGCTCATTATACCATGGTGTCATACTGGTTTCCTTAACCTTCCTTAAGCGTAAAGGAGCAACTTAAAATCTAAAATCTAAAATGCTTGAAAAGAGAGACTCCATAGTTTCATCATCAAGTTGTTCTGAGTTTTTGGATGTGCAAAGGAATTGAGATAAATCAGGAATATTAGTTACAAAGCAGTATTTTGTAGTAGAAGTGATGCAATTGAGAGTTTTAGCTATAAGTTTACACAAGACTAGATAATGATCTGTGATATTGCTTGGCTGCATAATTTCAACACCATTAGCATCAATTCCATGTGACAGTATTAAATCTAATGTATGATTTCTACAATGAGTAGGTCCTGAAACGTGTTGTCTAACACCAATAGAGTTCAAAATGTCTATAAATGCTGATCCCAATTAATCTTTTTCATTATCAACATGGATATTAAAATCACCAACTATTAAAACTTTATCTGCAGCCAGAACTAACTCGGATATGAAATCAGCAAATTCTTTAATAAAGTCTGTATGGTGCCCTGGTGGCCTGTATGCAGTAGCCAGTACAAACATAACAGGGGATTTATCATTAACATTTGTTTCTCTAGATAATTGTATATGAAGCACCATTACTTCAAATGAGTTATACCTGAAGCCTGCCCTCTGAGAAATACTGAAAATGTTTTTTTTTAAGTTGTAGCAACACCTCCCCCTTTACCTTTTGGATGTGGCTCATGTTTATAAAAGTAATCTGGGGGGGGGCTCATTTCAAATGTAATCCTCAGGTTTTAGCCAGGTACATCTAGGTTATGATCAGTGATCATATCATTTACAAAAAGTGCTTTCATAGAAAGAGACCTGATTCAATAAGCTAAGCTTTATCATTTGTTTATCCGTAATACATTTGTTTTTTATTCGTTGAACATCCATTCAATTGTTACTCTTAAATTGGTTTAGACATTTTTTTGTATTTTCTAGTTCAAGGAAAAGACAGTATCTATAGTGTGATATCTAGGTGAAAGCGTTTCTATGTGCTCAGAATTAACTGATTTCTGTGGTGTGAGGCGGCTAGCAGATGGTCTGCTTTCTGACCTGGGCCCCAGTTAGTCAAGTGCAAACTTAAAGGAGTTTCACTTTCACAATGAAACACACAGCAACACCACAACATGGAGGTGGCGGCAACAGCGAGAATAAAATATATGGCTTCTTTCTTTGCGTGAACATTTCGAAAGCATTGTGCTAATCTTCCCATATTGTGACATTGACCTAAGAATGAATTCCTTTCATTATAATGTTCATTAGGTTTCTTAAGGCACACACCCTGAGGACTCGACCTTCTATAAAAATGTTTTCAGACAACCAGTCATGTAGTAATGTACCAGCTGAAACAGCATTTCTTTTGTCGGGGCATTGTTAATTTAATAGTGATGCAGCTTAGCTACTGAAAAATTGTGCGGTGTCAGAGTACTTTATTACAGTGTCCTAAAAGAATACAGTTCAATGTTTTTAACTATTTTGTTTTTTTACAATTTTAATATGTAAATTGTTGATGCAAGTTGAAGTTTATCATGCATATTTGGGTCACAAACTGTTGCCTGTTATCTGCATCAACTCATGTCATTAGTGAGGAAATTGAAAGCGAGCGAGAGAGAATGAATTGCCTGGTGTTGTTGATGATGGATTCTCCCCTAATCGAAACAATTTGCTTAGTTTCCCAGCTGGGTTTCATGTGCTTTTGATTACTCTCTGCTATTTAGTTCCACAAAATTACATGCTGCTTAATGGGCTTTTAATGGTTATAGGTTTCTCTACTTTTTAATGAGGTTCACCAGTTGGTTGCTAATGCCCTATGGATATTTGGCATGTGTCCAGACCAAGAGCTGTTTTAGTCTTTATTCTAGTTTACAGCTCTCTTTTCTTTGTGGTGTAAAACCCCAACAAGAACTCCAATATTTCTTGAGGCATTAGATGCACTTCACCAATCCGTTTTTAATTTATCACCTAATCCTTCTCCCAGAAGCCAAATAATTCCATCATTAAATGCTTGATCACTAAGCTTCTGGATCTTTTCCCCATTTCATTCACTGTGTATGTTAGAGTGCCACAACAGCATATTAATGCCTGGTTTTTTTAATGATGTATTTCAGTTTTTTTTTTTTTCTTAAGATAGAGTCTTCCTGCAAATCTTCTGGCCCCCCTGCAAACTAAGGGACGGGGCCCCACCCCGATACAGTGATGTCATGCACAAGTGTTCTTGTTGGGTTTGTCATCAAGACATGCTAATATTCTGGACTGAATAGTATATATAATTGTTACGCCCCTGGACTCATTACGTTGTGTTTTCCCTCTATGTGTTCCGTGTCCATGTTGATTGTGTCATTCTTAGCACCTGTGTTTTCCAAATATCTTGTATTTATAAGCCCTAGACCTTTCAGTTTGTGTTTGTCGGAGATTGTATGTCTACTTTTGTGTTTCCTGTGCTCCTGTCTGCCCTGTGTGTTCCTATGGATTATTGAATTAAAAGAAGATTGTTCAGTGCATTCCTGGTTTCATCGATCCTCACTCCTCGACTTTAGGCAAAGTGTGACAAGAATAGAGAAAGTTAGGTGAATACAGTTTGTGTAAATACATTTATGCAATCTCTGTGCCTCAATCACAGATATAACCATAAAATAATATATATATTAAACAATCCCTTACAGCTATATTTTAGTAGCATTGATATACTATTATAGTTTTTTTTTATAGATTTTATTATTATTATTATTATTTCATTTCACTTAAAATGTATTTGTTTGTGTTTTTGTAATTTTATCAGATTATTTATTTAAAAAAAAAAATTGTAAAAGTTTATTTAGTTTTAGTTGTGTTTTACGCTAATTAGTTTCATGGCACAAATGTACCTGTGTGCACTTTTTAGTAACTTTGTTAATTTATTTTGGAAACTGCAGTGATGTACTTATTGGTATGTATTTCACATCAAATAAGTAGACCAATAAGTACATCACTGCAGTTTCCAAAATAAATGAACACTAGAGGCAATAAAATTCAGACAC
The DNA here is from genome assembly GCF_023724105.1 of Carassius gibelio. Lineage (NCBI taxonomy): Eukaryota > Metazoa > Chordata > Actinopteri > Cypriniformes > Cyprinidae > Carassius > Carassius gibelio. The sequence goes on along the minus strand of NC_068408.1, from coordinate 24,327,546 downwards.
CTTTAATTCATTTTCACACAACTTTACAGAGTTTTGAGAGTCCAGTTGGTATTACTTCAGTTCAAAATCAACTAAATAAAACAGAGACATTGTCACGAATACGAACCCCGTGAGTTCCTCCAGAGGCCAGCAGAGGGTACCATCACCCGAATACTGACACCTACAGGCATCCAAACACTCACTTACACTGATACTCACTACATTACCCAACAGCCCCGTACCTTGGACTGATCACCGGCCAGGTGTTCCATATCAGAGACTGCCATATAAGCCAGACCTTTGTGTCACCTCATTGCGAAGTCTTGTTTCTGCCACGGCTAACATTTCTGAGCGTTCTACCCTGTCTTGCTATCCCAGTTGCCAAACCCTTGTTGTTTATCGACCCTAGAACCTTTGCTGCCTACCTTTGAACCCAGATTGTTATACGGACTGTGATACTTGCTTGTTACCCCGACCCACTGCTTGGTATTGACTACGATTCTGATATCTCTATTATACTGTGTTTGCTGATCCTGACCCTTCGCCTGTACGACTACGAGTGTTCTAAATAAAGCTTGCAAATGGATCCCATGTCGAGTCAGTCATCGGTACAGAAGACTTCGCCAGGACAAGATCCAGCAGCCTATGAACATCTCTGCACCAACCTGGCAGCTCAGGCAAGTCAGATCGCTGCTAATCAGCAACAGTTAAATCATCTTACCGCCGTCACGGAGGAATTGGTGAAGGCTATTCAGAATCTCCATAGTCCTGTTGTCACGACACCCGCGCCACCAGCGGCCGCCATTGCACATGCGGTTCCCACGCCCTCTCAGATTAACCCACGACTGGCTTTTCCTGAGAAATTCGACGGTGACCCTAACAAATGTAAAGGCTTCTTACTACAATGTTCGCTGTTTGTGGAACAACAACCCATGCTCTATTCCACTGACAACAGTAAGGTTGCCTTTGTTTGCTCGTTGTTAACCGGAAGGGCTCTTGACTGGATTACCGCTGTATGGCGCACGGATGGATCATCCTTCTCTTCCTTCAACGATTTCCTCACACGCTTCCGTGAGGTTTTCGATCATCCCAAGGAGGGAAAGAGTGCTGGCGAACGCTTGCTAGAGCTCTCTCAGGGGAGATATGAGTATGCTATGAACTTCCGCACATTGGCAGCACAAACGACCTGGGTGAGTGACACCTTAAAAGTTCTGTTTCGAAAGGGTTTAAGTCATGAATTACAAGCTGAACTAGCATGTCGAGATGAGGGGAGAAGTTTGAACGATTTCATCGAGTTGACGATAGCAGTTGACAATCTGCAACGTTCACGTAAACCCCGCTCTCATGTCAGTACTGTCATTAGAGCAGCTCAGTCTGTCGAGGACTCTGAACCCATGCAAGTTAATACCTATCATCTCTCATCTGAGGAGAGGAATCGTCGCTTGGCAAATCGTCTATGTCTGTATTGCGGATCCCCAGGTCATCAACGAGCCAACTGTCCTTCACGTCCCTCATCTGTCTCGTCCAAATTGGTGAGTGAATCCTTACACTCTCTCCATCCAGTAAACTGTGTGATTGTACCCCTGAAGCTAACCATTAACAACGTTCAAGTGACCACATTTGCTTTACTGGATTCTGGAGCGGCTGGGAATTTCATGTCAGCTGAGTTTGCAAGAACAAACAAAGTATCGTTAATACCCTGTGCTAACTCTCTGTCTGTAGCTACCATAGATGGTCGTCCCCTGGGAACTGGTATCATCACTCACCTTACACAAAGTCTATCCGTCACAGCCGGTTTACTGCACCAGGAGGTCATTCAGTTCTACGTTCTGCCCACGTCTAATACACCCATAATTCTGGGACTACCATGGCTGAGACTGCACGATCCGCTAGTAACATGGAGGGAAGGTCAGATATTAAAGTGGAGCACTAAATGTCAAACAAAATGTCTATCTACCATTTCTCCTCTTCCAGTGCGCTCGTTGGCGATTAACAAGGAGTCATTCGAGGTTCCCAACCTACCAGCGGAATATCACGACCTCAAGGCAGCATTCAGCAAAACCCAAGCAAACACCTTACCACCTCATCGACCCCATGACTGTGCTGTTGATCTTCTACCAGGTCACAATCCACCCAAGGGTCGTGTGTTCCCACTGTCACTCCCAGAATCCGAAGCCATGACTAAATACATCAAGGAGGAGTTGGAGAAAGGCTTCATACGTCCTTCCACTTCCCCTGCATCCGCTGGTTTCTTCTTCGTCAAAAAGAAGGACGGCAATTTGAGACCCTGCATTGATTACCGTGGTCTCAACGAGATCCCCTTCCCCTGGTTCCAGCTGCATTAGAACAACTTCGCACAGCTCAATACTACACCAAGCTTGACTTACGCTGTGCTTACAACCTGATTCGCATCAGAGAGGGTGACGAGTGGAAGACGGCCTTTTCTACAACCAACGGGCACTATGAATAACGGGTTATGCCGTTTGGACTGGTCAATAGTCCGTCCATCTTCCAGGCGTTCATTAATGATGTCTTCAGGGACATGCTGAACAAGTTTGTTGTGGTCTACATTGACGATATTCTCATCTACTCCAATACCCTACAGGATCATATTCAACACGTCAGAACTGTGCTACAACGCCTCATCGAACATCAACTGTACGCCAAAGCCGAGAAGTGTGAGTTTCACACCACATCCACTACCTTCCTGGGTTATGTCATCAGTCCGGGGGGAGTTGCCATGGACGACAGTAAGGTCTCTGCTGTACTCAAGTGGCCAGAGCCTCAGACCCTCAAGGAGCTACAACGGTTCCTGGGATTCGCCAATTTCTACAGACGCTTTATCAGAAATTTCAGTACAGTCGTCAGTCCTCTCACTTCCATGATCAAAAGAGGTACACATCGTCTCACCTGGGCCGAGGCCTCCTGTCAAGCCTTTAAGGAATTAAAGGAACGCTTTGTCACCGCTCCTATCCTGCATCACCCTGACCCCTCTCTTCCCTTCTTAGTCGAGGTTGACGCTTCCAATACTGGCATTGGGGCCGTTCTCTCACAGCGACCAGGCCCTCAGGAGAGACTTCATCCCTGTGCTTTCTACTCCCGCAAGCTCAACCCAGCGGAGAGGAATTATGATGTGGGAGATAGAGAACTGTTAGCCATGAAGGCAGCGTTTGAAGAGTGGAGACATTGGCTCGAAGGGGCTATTCATCCTTTCACCGTCTTTACGGATCATAAAAATCTGGAATACCTACGCTCCGCCAAGAGACTCAACCCACGCCAAGCCAGATGGTCCTTGTTCTTCTCCCGGTTCCAGTTCAATGTCACTTATCGCCCAGGTTCCAAGAATACTAAAGCCGATGCTTTGTCACGTATCCATGATGACAACCCCTCCATCTCAGTCCCCGAACGCATATTGCCCTTCCATGTGGTGGTTGCTCCCATCCAGTGGGATATCATGACTCTTATAGAACAACACAATTCACAAGAAGCACCACCAGCCGCCTGTCCACCGGATAAAACCTACGTACCTGCCCCTCACCGTGATCAGGTCCTGAGTCATATTCACTGTCTTCCTGCCTCTGGTCACCCCGGCATCACAGCCACACTCCATCTCCTCAAGAACCGCTTCTGGTGGGAGACCATTAACCCAGACACTATTAAATTCATTCAGAACTGTCAGACGTGTAACATGCACAAAACCCCTCGTCAACTGCCAGCTGGACTCCTTCAACCTCTTCCTATCCCTCAACGACCCTGGTCACACCTTGCCATAGACTTCATCACAGACTTACCCCTATCCCAGGGTAACACGGTCATACTCACGATCATCGATCGATTCTCCAAGGCTTGTCGCCTCATACCTCTACCCAAACTCCCTACTGCTCTTCAGACCGCCGAACTCCTGTGTAATTGGGTGTTCAGGTTTTACGGCATACCTGACGACATCGTTTCGGATAGAGGCCCTCAGTTCACCTCTCGTTTATGGAAGGATTTCTTTCAAGCCCTAGGGGTCAACGTAAGTCTCACGTCTGGCTATCACCCCGAGGCCAATGGTCAAGTGGAACGCCTCAACCAGGAGCTCACTCGGTTCCTCCGCTCCTACTGCAGCTCCCATCAAGAGGACTGGTCTCGTTTTCTCCTATGGGCCGAATATGCACAGAACTCCCTGATCAAGCCTTCCACTGGAATCACCCCCTTCAAATGCGTTCTAGGGTACCAACCACCCATGTTTCCCTGGTCAGGTGAACCCACCAATGTTCCCGCTGTTACTGATTGGCTTCAACGAAGCGAGGACACATGGAATCAGGCCCACGTACACCTTCAACAAGCTGTACGGCGCCTGAAGGAACAGGCCGACCGTCGTCGACGCCCTCGACACACTTACCAACCTGGTCAATGGGTCTGGCTGTCCACCAGAGACCTTCGGATGAGATTGCCATGCCGAAAGTTAAGTCCTAGGTACGTGGGTCCATTCAAAATCACACAACAAATCACTCCTGTGTCATTCCGCCTTGCTTTGCCTGACACATATCGTATTTCTCCTACTTTCCACATGTCACTGCTCAAGCCCGCTGCTGCCCCTGAGGGGGAGGGTGAGGGGAGGTCCCGTGAGCAGAGTCCCCAACCGGTTCAGGTGGAGAGCGAGGAGACCTATCAGGTGCGAGAGCTGCTTGATTCAAGACGTCGGGGACGAGTTCTCCAATACTTGGTTGACTGGGAGGGGTACGGTCCAGAGGAACATTCCTGGGTCAATGCCGAGGACATTCTTGACCCCAACTTAACCACTGATTTCCATAGAGAACATCCAGAGAAACCGGCCCCTCGACCTCGAGGAAGACCCCGACGTCGCCCTCCACCTCACGCCAGGAGGCGTTCGCAGGGAGGGGGCTCTGTCACGAATACGAACCCCGTGAGTTCCTCCAGAGGCCAGCAGAGGGTACCATCACCCGAATACTGACACCTACAGGCATCCAAACACTCACTTACACTGATACTCACTACATTACCCAACAGCCCCGTACCTTGGACTGATCACCGGCCAGGTGTTCCATATCAGAGACTGCCATATAAGCCAGACCTTTGCGTCACCTCATTGCGAAGTCTTGTTTCTGCCACGGCTAACATTTCTGAGCGTTCTACCCTGTCTTGCTATCCCAGTTGCCAAACCCTTGTTGTTTATCGACCCTAGAACCTTTGCTGCCTACCTTTGAACCCAGATTGTTATACGGACTGTGATACTTGCTTGTTACCCCGACCCACTGCTTGGTATTGACTACGATTCTGATATCTCTATTATACTGTGTTTGCTGATCCTGACCCTTCGCCTGTACGACTACGAGTGTTCTAAATAAAGCTTGCAAATGGATCCCATGTCGAGTCAGTCATCGTTACAGACATGCTGCTTTTGCAACTAACTGAAATAAAAATAAATGTAATTTTTATATTTTTAGCTAACATAACTTTTTTTTTTTGGTCATGGTTTTAGTTTTAGTTTACTGTAGGTTATTGACAATAACCTACAGTATATAACTCAGATAACCCAATAATAACTAATGTATAAAAATGTAGTCTGTAAAATGTTTTGTTTAGAAATATTTCTAACCTTTTGTAACTGTCCAGTTTTCTTTTCATGATTATAACACTATGTAAAGGTTACTAAAACTTTTCTTACAACATTCTACTAGATTTATTTTAACCCAAAATAAAGTTATTTGAACATTTATTTTTATATTCTAAGAAGCTTAAAATGTCCAATGTTTCCCTTTGTTATGAACACGTTATTCAGAGGTTACAAAAACGTTTCAGTTATCGGTGACAAACCCTGGTCCATGGGACAGAAGAAGAACAGAAACAGAAGTGGAGGTCCTGAGGTGACCCAAACTGGACGAGGGGTCTGGTCAGGAGCATAATCAGCTGCTTTCTGATGCGTAACTGTTAATGGGAACCAATGAAATGGAAAACAGCCACACATCTTCTTCTCTATTTAAGGACCATGCTTCAGAACTGCTCCAGTTTGCAGCTTATTCTGGCAAAGAGCCACCCACTCAGACAAGAGGTGAATAACCACAGTTCTTTTATGTTTTGTTTTTATGGACAGGTAGGGCAGGGAAATCCCTTAACAAATCAGCAGAACGTGTGTGTGCAGAATTTATGACAAATATCTTTCCATCCAAATGTGAGTATTTAGTGGGATATAGAATTTTTCCTTTCAAACATAATTTTGTACCCAGGCACCTTAACTCCTAGAATTTGCATTGCAGTTGGAAAGCCTGATTGGAGTTGGAAATCTTCTCAAGTGCTTTCCAGCATTTATTTATTTATTTTTGTCCAATATGCATCCCATGGTTATTGAACAGACTGTGGAGGTTTGTTGATGTTCCATCTGAGGTTGAGATTACAGTATGTGATACCTTTCAGCATGTCACCCTTAGGAAGTTTTGACCACTTTGAGGTGCAGGGTAGTAGCACAGTGCAATAGTTTAAATTACCACAAATATTGATGTCTTGTTACTGACACTCACCTGTCTCGGATCTGTTTTCTATGACCTTGCTTTCCATGGTATCTATTCATTTGAATTTATTTTGAAGTCATTGCCATGTTTTTCCATGTTTTCAAAGAGGCTATTTATTCTGCAAAGAATTATTCACAGCAATCATAAATATGAATGTTTAAAACTATAAAAGCGTTTGCGCTCCAAGAAATTCTCGTTCCAATAGACAAATTCAATCTAGGATTCAAAGGCATTTGCATAATATAAAAAGTCTTTATGTTTGTGTCTGCTTTTCCGTTGTACTGCGGTTTTCATTTTTCCACTCATATTTTATGGGGCTCTCCAGAGCTGTGTAGCTGCTTTGAGATTTTGAACAAAGCTCTGCAGGCTTTGTTCAACTATAAAATTGGATGAAAGCTCGTCTGAAAGCTCTCAAAGGAGACAACAAAGCCATCGCCTCTATAAGGAAAACTAGAAAAGCCTGAGTTTGTGGCTCTTGGATAGATACTCCTACAGCTCTGCTTTCAAGCCTGCACCCTATACTTCAATAACAACACTCCACATCATCATATTAACATGACAATTATTATTATTGTATAATTACAATTATTTAGACTGCAAATAGTTGATCATATTACATGCAAATTAATTTGATCTTTATTCACCTTTATTTGCAAATTAAGGAGTCATTCTGTTAATTTCAATCCAAGAAGAACGTCCAGGTACTGTCCTGTAAATCCCAATAGCCCAGTGCTGGGGAAAGTTACTTTTAAAAGTATTGCGTTACTCCATAAAAAAGTAATGGCATTACTTATTGTCACCTGAGCTGGCTTTGCTTATTAATTTGTAATAAACAAAAAACCCAAGTTATATTTTGGGCAACTGTAAAGACCCTTACTCACCAAAATTAAATTAATAAGCAGCTCTCTCCGGATTTCTCTCAATGGGAGAGAAGTCAGTGAATAAATCGGAAAACAAAGTAGCTAGCACTGCTTATTTGAAAAAAATAACTCATAAATTTTCTTGTCAATTTAAAAGTAAGGCATTACTTTACTAGTTACTTGAAAAAGTAATCTGATTACATAACTGGTTCCCACCAGCACTGTTCAATGCAAGGTCATTTGCATCAGATAACTCGCTATCAGCTAGGGTTTGGTAATATGTAAAATAATCTACATACATTTAATAACTTTGCTGGTGAAAGAAGCAATAACATTGGGCAGCACTTAATATTTCGATTTTATTTCAGCTATTAAGTTTTCAAAAAAATGTATTGTTTGTCTAGTTTAGACAGTCCTTCCTTGGGTCATATAAACAATACTTCAAGTCAACTTCAGTACTTGCAAAGCAAGTATTTATCACTCTATAAATATAGAAAAAGACTGAAGAACATTGTTCTAATAGTTCTATGCCTGTCGCCTGAGCAATGACCAGGCTGTGTAAAGAAGACAGCATTTTTCTAAAAGACTGGAAAACAGGACTTCGTGACAAGCTTTTGTGTCACAGAGGGCAGAAAAGAGTTCAGCACAGTGGTATTTTGAGGCTCTGCGAAATAGTTACACAAAAAGCGCCACATCTGCATGTTTGTGTCGGAGTCCAGATGACCTGGTGGTCAGCCTGTGGGTGCTGGAAGAGCGGTTAGAGAACCAGACCGAGCTTCAGAGGAGAGTGCATGGTTGTGGTTTAGCATAAGGGAGACAAGAGGCCTGAGGGCTCAGATGAGCCTGCTGCAGTCTCTCTCTCTTTCGACGGCTCCTCTGATGTATTTCTCACATGGGACACTCTACACTGCTGAAGGAAAACGGGCTGGTATCATATTACCGTCCCGTGCAGCTGGAAAAGTCCCTCTCTGCAGGTTTCCGCTGGTGGAGTTTATATCCACCTCGTGAGGTAGTTCATTATTAATACGTGAGAGATCCACTCTGTAGGAAAATTGCGGTTAAGTTATTAATGTTGTAAGATGTGGGGGTTGAGAGCAGCCAGTGCGTATTTGTTGTTTTCGTTGCCTTGGAGGAGCGTAACACAAACACACATTTCACCCTTGGTCTTTGTCTTCGTCCTTTTCTATCCGTCCATTTGGCCGTGGCTTGTCTGAGTCTTTAATAAGTCTTTCATCCTCAGTGGAAAAAAAAAAAAACTTGAGTTACTGCTCAGATTTATGGCCCTTGTAAATGTTTTTTTTTTTTTTTTTTTTTTTACGTGCTGAGCAGAGCTAAAATTAGCTCAGTGATACCTGAGCTCTGTTTGGCCTTAGTGTGCTTCAACTTTTGACATATTTGGAATGTGATTGTGTAGTGAGCTAAATATGAGTGTGTATTGTTGCTGCTACAGAGGGCAGTGTAAGATGCTGGGTCTGTGTGGTAAGAAAGCCAGACACACACACACACTCACACACACACAGAAGCCATGCCAACTGAGTGGTAATGGTGTCTGAGGCTGTGGAGACGAGTAGGGATTAAGATTGGAATGATAATGCTTTAGGCTATTGTGAACCCACACAAATGAGCAAGCCTTCTATCCATTTCATGGCTATGCTATCTTTTTACATTATGTTCCTCCTCTGTGCAATAAATCAGCCGATCAACAAGCTTATGTTTGGCATGAAATGCAATCTGTGGCATTCCCAGCCCATGCAGGTGCCCTGACAGTGAAGCGTGTGAGAAGAAATATAATAATGATAAACTGATATATCGACTAGGCCGATAAATATTGGCCAAAATTAGGCTTTTTTGATACATTTTCCATTTTCCATCAAGTACAGTCATATATATATATATATATATATATATATATATATATATATGTGTGTGTGTGTGTGTGTGTGTGTGTGTGTGTAAAAAAAAAAAAAATAGCGCTGATATATATATATATATATATATATAGGCATATGTATAGCTATCAGCACTACTGAGAAACTGGTTGCACAATAACCAAAACAATTACCTGAACTTTAAGATTTCACTTGACTTTAAAATGTTGACCCATACACATTAGTCTCTTTCTTCTGGGATTATGGATCATAATTTAGGTAGGTTATGACAAGCAAAGAGACAGTCATTTAAACAATAAGACTCCACATGATCCTTTAAGCACAGTATGCTTAGAAATTCCCATATGCGAGTTAAGCTCACAGGGATCTTTTGAGAAACAAATGCTATATTTGGTATTGAAATTAATATCCAGTGTGTGGGCAGACAGCAGTCTGGCTTTGGTCAAGCATAAAGACCTAAACAGCAGAGAGGGTGTATAAATGTTTGAGAGATTTGGAGCTGTACATGTTTTTTTATGCCTAATTATTTATTATTTTTATTACCCATCAGGAACACAAGATGTCCTATGATCGGCTGCCAAAAAGCTCATCGTACCAAAACAGACTGTGACATTTCGTCTGCAATTTAATGCCATTACATTCTGACCCTAGTGTAAGTAGGGTGACCCAATAACTAAGTGAGTCATAAACTTCAGTGTTGTCAGCCAGTGGGATATGACCCTGTTAAACATCTCAATTTAAAATTCTGGGCCATTAACTGGCCCCAAAATAAAATGGTTGCATGTTAACCCGAGCAGAGTGCCCAAATTTTGCCCTGACTTGGCAGATGGTGCTGCCAAATGCTCTCTCTCTCTCTCTCTCTCTCTCTGTCTCTCTAGCATTGCCTTAATACATACCTTTGGAAAGACAAAAGTAACAAATTGAATATCTTTTATATCTCAATTGTTTTACGTAAGAGCAGTAAGAAAAAAATGGAGAGGAAACAAGACTCCTGGCTCTCTAGAAAAAAGATTCTGGATAATGTCAAAGTAAAACAAGTTAGACCTTAGCTTGTTGCTAAGCTAACAACACAAAATTATGTTTTTACTTCAGTTTATCAAATGGGTTATATATATATATATATATATATATATATATATATATATATATATATATATATAATATTATTATAAAAAAAATTATCATTATTTTTATTATGCAAGAACCACCAATTTAGATAGGAAGGGGTCGTCTAATCCAGTGATTTTCAGCCTATTTTTGTCACAGTGTCTGGGTTGTGTTCCCTGGGTTTCCACTAGATGTCCTCCTTTCCCACGGTGTCTGTCACTTTATGAACTTTCTGTTTCCTTATTTGGTCACCTTCCTCCTTTTTTGGGTTAATTGATTATTCCCCACCTGTCTCCAGTTCCCTCATTACCTTCTGTGTATTTATACCCGGTCTGTCTTAGTATGTGTCACAGAGTCCTTGTCTAATGTCTAATGATTATTCATGTCCGTCAGTTCGTGCTCTTGCCTTGTCTTCTTGTTTGTTTTCTTGTTGGATTTGATTTTCTGGTTTTGACCTATGCTTGGACTGTTTTCTCTATTGGATTTACCCTTAATAAATGACTTAACCGCACTTGGTTCTATCTCCGTGGTTTCCTGTATCACCGTGACAGAAGGACTCCGTCACTGCAAGAACTAGCGGGATGTCTTTTTCATCATTGAATTCAGTGATGTCATCTCTGTTCAGTTAAATAGTGTCTGTGCATTTATTTGCAATCAAGTCAATGATATCGCTGTAGATGAAGTGACCCCAACTAAGCAAGCCAGAGGTGACAGCGGCAAGGAACCGAAACTCCATCGATGACAGAATGGAGAAAAAAAACCTTGGGAGAAACCAGGCTCAGTGGGGGGTCAGTTCTCCTCTGACCAGACTAAACCAGTAGTTCAATTCCAGGCTGCAGCAAAGTTCCAGTGAACTCCTCAGAGTTGAGTCAGGTTCTAGTGAACTCCTCAGAGTCGAGTCAGGTTCCAGTGAACTCTCCAGAGTCGAGCCAGGTGTTCAAGGACTGAGTCAAGTCACCGGTGATCTTCAAGGACTGAATCAAGTCACCGGTGATTTTCAAGGACTGAGTCAAGTCACCGGTGATCTTCATGAACAAGGGCAGGTCACCACTGATCTTTATGAACAGGGGCAGGTCACCACTGATCTTCATGAACAGGGGCAGGTCACCAATGATCTTCATGTACAAGTGCAAGTCACCGATGGGTTTCCACTAGATGTCCTCCTTACCCACGGTGTCTCTCACTTTATGAATTTTCTGTTACCTTATTTGGTCACCTTCCTCCTTGTATGGGTCAATTGATTATTCCCCACCTGTCTCCAGTTCCCTCATTACCTTCTGTGTATTTATACCCGGTCTGTCTTAGTATGTGTCACGGAGTCCTTGTCTAATGTCTAATGATTATTCATGTCCGTCAGTTCGTGCTCTTGCCTTGTCTTCTTGTTTGTTTTCTTGTTGGATTTGATTCTCAGATTTTGACCTATGCTTGGACTGTTTAACCTTTCGATACCCCTCAATAAATGTCACACCTGCAATTGGTTCTCTCCCCGTGTTTCCTTGGATCCCGGTCGTGACAATTTTACTCCAAGGCCCCTTGGTTTAAATTTTTACCATTGAATTTACATGAATGCATAGTTACAGAATTACAGTTTCTATTTAGATTTTATTTATTTATACCCGATAACATTTTAGAGCTTGACCTAACAAGAAAAAAATTCATTAATTATAAATCTGTCCATTTATGTCTATTCAGGTCTAGAAATCACACACACAATTCCTCATATATTCAGTGTTTCCAAGATAATGAGAACCCTGGTTCTTAAATGAATAATAGCATTTTTTTTAAATGATGAAATTATGTAACCTTACATTTTGATTTTACCCTTTTTTAGTCCTACTAAAAGGCACCCAGTGGGTCCCAGCCCCCTGGTTGAGAAACACTTATGAACTTGTGAAACGTTTGTAGTGCCAGCCAGATTTGAAGTACAGATTTCACCCCACTCTAGCAATTTTTTTGGTATGCTATATACACTACATGAACAATATTATGGTGTTTCATCAGCTCAATTGCCACAGGTGTATAAAATCAAGCACCTAGCCTTGCAGTCTGCAACTCAGCCATGAAACGGACAACCACATAAAGTCACAGAGTGGGGTCCTCGATTGCTAAGGTGCATGGAGCATAATGGCTTCCATTGCCATGGCCATGGTTTTCATGGCTAAGGCAGCTACAGGAAAGCCTCACATCACCAAGTAGAATGACAGGCTTTGGATGGAGTGGAGTAAAGCATGCTGACACTGAACTCTGGAGCAATGGAAGCACGTTTAGGCAACAGGTCTTGATGCCCAATTCTGAATTGTTTCCCCTATATATATATATATATATATATATATATATATATATATATATATATATATATATATATATATTCTTTTTTTTCTTTTTTTTTACCATATGTTTACACGTTCTTTCAATTGTGACCCATATGTGATTCATGTGTTCACACTTGCCATACTTCCTCCATGTTTCCTGCAAGTTGTCATTTATCGCCCTGGAGGTTTGCCAGGTCTTCAGAACAAAACCATTGCCTAAGAAAGTCCGATCTGCCTGATTACCAATCTACATTGGTACATATCTGATTTAAATCTGATTTTACTCCACATATGAATGAGGCCTGAAACAGATAAACTGTCTAATAATGCATGCATTTTTTTTTGTTTACACAGTCTAAACACATCAGATCGTGTCACATATGAGCAAATATTGGTATTGGGTCACATTTTAAAGACATGGTTGGATGAAACTGACTGACCCAAACAAAACCCTGACCTCAACCCCATCGAACACCCTTGGAGTGAAATGGAATGGAGACTGGGCACCAGTAGATATGAAGTAAACTCTCTCTGGATGTGTCGCCTGAGGCTTAGACCAGCTCTGATGTCACACAAAGGTCAAGTTTTCTTACTCTTAGCCGATAAGAGATTCATAATTCATGTAAAAGAAGGTTTAGGAAACAAGAGGGCTGTTATGTCCTGCTAGTTTTGGTATTTATGACTTTAATAGAGGAGCATGCTGTGGTTGATGATGGTGCAGCTGAACTTTTTCAGTGGGGTTCAGGTTACTCAGGCTCTGGGGACAGAAATGTTCTCTATCTTAACAATGTTCTTGTTTGCCTCTATTGGAGAAACCCAGCCAAATGCAGCACACTTCTCTTTCTCTCTTGCACGTTCAATCACTCCTCAGCATTTTCACCCTGTGGTCTCCTCCCAATTTATCACACTGCAAAAAATGAAGCTGAATCATGTTCAATAACAACACCAAATTAAATTATGTCATTTTTATTCATGATCAGATATTACACATAAAACAAAGCATATAAATAAAAGAAAGTGAATTAAAGGAAATGCAGCACATTAGCCTATAGAAGGGATCTCACTGGCACTGGCACAGATGCCTTCTGATTAGATAAAGGAGCCGGGTCCCTCCCCTCTCTGATCATGTATCCTGTTGTTTGATTTGATAACATACATGGCTAATTTCAAACTGCGCTCTAATCAGATTTCTCTAACCTTGTTATGTGCATTTGTAGATGTGGTGGATTGGAAACTGAAATGGACTGAAACCGCTACAGTAAAATGAATTTACTGAATATTTCCTAATAGGTAACCATCCTAATTATACCAATACATATAATTCAACAAGGCCCATGTAGGTGATATTAGATTGATTGACCAGATTTACAAAAAGATATTTGTATGTCATAGTCAGTGTAAAACAATTAAAGACCACTGTATATCAGCATTTACTGTAGTATAACATAACACCTACAGTAACAATGAAATGAAAGGCGCCAATGTTCAACTACATTTATTATAAATAATAATAATTTACAAGTCATTTAAATAACTTAAGTCACGCTCAATACAAGCATTTGCTGAATCAATAAACAAACACTTCACCTACGAAGTAATATAATTGAAATGCACAACTGGAGTCCCTTTTTTTTTTTTTGTATGAACACCATCTTTTTTTAAATAGAAATCTTGTGTAACATTATAAATGCCTTTACTGTCACTTTTAATGAGAGTAATGGATCCTTGCAGAATAAAAGTATACATTTCTTATAAAACTCTTACTGACTCCAAACTAGTGAACAAATGAACATATAAGACTTGATTTCATCTGAAGAGTACTGATTGGATTGCAAAAATTGTGTTACATATTATTTCAGAGGCTGTGCATTTATTTTAAATTTCAAACGATTATGCCAAATATATATTTATTTATTTGTTTAGAATTTCATGTACTGGTAAACTGTGCACAATAACACCAGGAGCATGTTTATTAAAAATGTAAATTGATTTGATTCCATCTATAGGATTTGATAGCTGACCTTGGCCAGAGTTGATTTTTGAGGAAGGTCCAATGAATTGCGTCTCTGTGTGTTTCTCGCTCCTGTCAGACCCGGGGGACTCACCTTTGGCGACCTCACCGCTCTTCAAAGCCCCGCGCTACCAGGTCCCTGCCCTACCCTTGCCCGTAATTAGTTGCTCAGAGGTCTGTTTGTCTGCCAGGGGCCTCTGTCTGTGCTCTTAAAGATCTCCACTTCAAAAAGGGCTCATATTCAGAGCTATTAAATCACAACAATGCCGTGCTGCTCGGTCCTGCTCTTTAATCTTACGTCCTCCAGACCTGACCACAGCCACTGTATGCTCCACTGTCATATCAGTGCCATGCGTCTAAAGCCACTTTCACAATTCGCATGATGGGTCGTAAAAAAAATCCATCAAATTTGCTATAACAACATTTGTAAAAAATGGTAGCAATGTTTTAAGTTTCATGGGACTAAACTTAAATTTACGGTCAAAACGGTACGTTACGTTCATCTAAAATAATATAATCAGATTTGTACTCATTTTAAATCCTGTAACCATCATAATAACAAAGGTGAAACTAAGACAAGAAACTAATTATTTAAAGTGACCCTATTATTGCTAATGAAATACTGTATTTTGGTTTTAGGAGTCCCCAACAACAGGTTGACATGCATGCAAGGGCAAAAAAACACTTTCATTGTCTTATAATATGCATTTATTTTTTTACCTTATTTGCTCAAGGATTCCTAAACGATTTGCTCAATGATACATTTTTACAAACCCCTGCTGTAATCTGCTGTTATTGGTCCAATTGGTCTCATTTTCATTTAATCTTGCCTGTAATGCCTGATAAAGCACTGTTTGTGAGCGCAGAGCTGCTTTGTGTACAGCATTACCGGGGAAACAGCTACTTTTACACTACAAAATCGGCACTTAGAGGCAAGAATGAATTAGCATTTTCATTTAAACCTACAAGTTGGTGGGCATTATGCTAGTGTTTCATGTTGTTGTCAACATGAAACGGCTTGGGACTCATTTTAAAACTGACTTGTTTCATTGATTCAGAGTCGACTCTTTCTTTTGAGAGACAATAACTTTATACACGATGCACTTCAGATTTAAAACTTTGCAGGATGTTTTAATTCACTTAGAGCTGCGTTACACATTGCATGAATGGTAATTTTCTAAAATCCATAATAGAGGCACTTTAAATGAAACACCCTCACATTGATTGTCACATAAGGAATAATAGGAATGAATTAGCCTATATGGGTTTTCACTGCAAATTATAAGATGATTTACTTCCAACATTCGACATTTATTTTGCGATTTTGGAGAGCCCTACAGTTACTGTAAATGAGTGGATTTCGCTGTAGTTAATAGAACACTGTTGTACAGTGGATAGCTGTACACGTTCATTTGTTGTTAGCATAAAGTAATCATGCCTTTTTGCTAAATTTTGTACCTGCTCACCAAACGTACAGACTCTCAAAACAAACGTTTGTGGAAAGAAACAGAGGGAGCGTGGGAAAGAAACAGAGGCTATTTCCCTCATTAGAAATCAGTGTACCACCAGAATTATTTTACAATGGACATATCAAAAAAAAAAAAAAAAAAAAAACCGTATCCAATTGCTTTAACAGTAAAAACGTCCCATTAGGTGACCATATAGGCTATAGAGTGAGAACTTGCCATTAACCAATTTTTTTTTATGGAACTGGAGGCAATCAGTACCAGCTTGTAGCCTACTCTTGCTGGAAGCCACCCAATAGTGGAACGGAGTTTCCTTGTGCTCTCTGAAATAAAACCCTACTTTAAAGAGCTGCAATAATACATGACATCACAGAGAAAAGGAAACGTGCGTGTGTTAAGAGAGAGAGAGCGCTCTTTGTTCATTGTGAAGTCATCATCAAGACTTGAAGGCCATGGCTGTGGTGCTGTCCGTGAGCACTTTCATTCACGGCGTTCATTGCTTTGGTGATGATGAATGAGGTTTATGCTTGGACTAACATCTTGACTTTACAGTGTCAGAAGTGTTTTAGGCAGGGGCAGGTGGCCTGGCGTGCCACTCTGGTCAGCCTCTGGCCAGGCCTTTCTGCAGCTCTGATGGATGAGGTGGTGGATCAGCGGCTCTGCTGAAGTGCTCTGGCACCAGTTTCTCTCCAAACACGCAGATGCGATTTGCCTGACACTGTGTTTTCTTAGAAGGTGCGGCACGATGGGGTGTATCATAGAGAAGGCAGCCACAACTGCTGGCTTGTGTTTCCTTAAGTAAATATGTAGTTGGCAGACACTTCTATCCAAAATATTTAGGGATTAATTTTTGATTAGTGTGGCAGGCCACTCAGAAAGTGATATAAATATGTATATTCTGCTACAGTATAAAAATGACATCATGATTTCTGCAAGATTACATCCTTTCTACATCAAACTTTCATGTTTAATTCAATGTGTTACTTGCAGTCTCTTTATAATTATTTGAGAAATATTAGCTATTTCTAAATCCTACACCATTGTCATTTAGTGTAGCTTTAGTCTTTGTAACGTCCAATAAATATGCCTGTAAGTGTGTACTTTAGAAGCTTGTACAGTAGTGTGTGAAAGCTTCCAGATAACTGATGATCTTGTGTTTACTGCTTCTCTTTTCACCTTGCATGAAAGATTTTTAATGAGACAGGCCTTTTCAGAACAGTCTAGGGCTGATCCCTAAATCAGGTTTTGATAGATGTGTTGATAGATTTGATAAATGTCCTTCATGCAGTCAAGATGCCCACTTCCTGCAGAAGGTAAGCACTCCTTAACAAGACTGGTCCACCTCCATATCTGACCGTGGTTATTGGGTTCACCTGCTCATAAGTCTTTTTATTTTATTTTTTTTTTTGCACCAGGCAAATCACTAATCAGAGAGTCCAAAAATTTTGGTCTCATTACTCTTTAAAAAAATATATTTTTTTCCAGAACTCCACACGCAGTGGTGTGCACGGGGGACCCTGTTTGGTGCTGAGCTTTGGACTCATTTTATGAAAACACACGGATCCAGCGACAGTGACAGCCTACCAGATTCACTGATTTTGATTAATTAGCACAGATAATTAGTATTCAGTTAATATTTAAAATAGCACTACAAGTGTGAGCGGTGTGGGTGCGATGGTTGGTGAGGAGAGGCGTTTTATAGGTATATATTTTGGCAGCGGTGTGCTGGGAGACAGGTGGCAGTAGGTTATTTCAATAATAAGTAATAATATCATCAGCTCCCTCTCAGCCCGGGGAAACACGTGCTGATGCAGAGTGTCAAGATATCCCAGCATGCTTTGAGGTTATAAAAATAGCCCCTTCACAGCTGTGCGCTAAGGAAGAGCTATAGCCACACAAAATATAAAGTCCTAATGAGCTTCACAGTATTATGCACGTCTCTTCACAAAACATTGCTTTTTTTCCCATTATAAATGTCTTAATATTCTGTATTATATAGTAAAATCACTTTAAAGACAGTAATCATATTCCTTAGGTTGTATTATACATTTTTTTAGACTTTAAGACACTTTATTTTAAGGTCCAATTCTCGCTATTACCTAACCATTAACTATGACTTTTGCCTCAATAAATTTCTAATTTCCTGCTTATTAATAGTAAGGTAGTTAAGTTTAGGTACTAAAGGATGTGTAGATACTAAAAAATATGCGCTTTAATAAACAGTCTATACTTTATGTTAATAATATGCATGCTAATAAGCAGCTACTTCCTTAATAGCATGCATATAAATGTTCCTGTGGCTCAGTGGTAGAGCATTGTGCTGGCAGTGCAAAAGGTTGTGGGTTCAATTCCCAGGGAACGCATAATAGGTAAAAAATGTTTAGCCTGGATGCACTGTAAGTTGCTTTGGATAAAAGCATCTGCTAAGAGCGTAAATATAGTTTAAATTGATCCCTCTACTAATGTGTTACCAATTTATTATTATTTTAATTAGGTTTACTTTATGTCTATTTTACTAGATGTTGACATTTTATTAATAATTTTACAGATCTGTAATATTTGTTTACTTTTTTATGTTTCTTCACAATCTACACAGGATTGAACTTGGAACTGATTCTGTTATGTTTATGTATTTTCTCATTTAAACCGACTGTGAAGTAAAATAACAAAAATGTGTAAAATATAAACATTTAAAAAGATGTTTTAAAAATAGCAAAATAATCATAAATGTAACCATGTGTAAGCTAAATTCCAATCTCTCTAGGAGAAATCCCTAATATTTTCTTTATCCTTTATTTCTAACCTGGTGGGCATCATGTACAATTTCTTGTTGTATTTAATAATAATAATAATAATAATAATAATAATAATAATAATAATAATAATAATAATAATAATAATAATTGATAATTGATAATTGATAATTGATCATTTATGTCATTAATAAAGTTGAAATGACTGAAATAAATGTCTAGAACTGATGGAAATATTTTTTATTGATTATATAACACAAGTCTATGTATTTTTGAGTTTGAATGAGACCAAGAGGTACTGAAAAACTTGATTTAGGCTTTGTTGTGGCCACAGTAAAATGACTGATGGCATGGTAGTTTCATCTATCTTCTGTATTTCAGAACCTTTGCGATATTTTTCCACTGGGAGGCACCATTATCTGTGTCTTCAGCAAAGCTGATGCATGGTTTTATTATCTGCGTTCATCTGAAGGGCGGCACAACACAGCCAACTGGAGACCTGCCCCTCCAGCTGCTCCTGAAGGAAACACACACACACACTCATTCCCAAACCTCCTGAGGTCCTAATAAATCCTTGTCTCTGAAATTGACTGAAATTATGCTCTAGGGTTAGAACTTTAACTAGTGCTGATATGTGATTTCTCTAATGTGTTACCATGTACCCACAGAATACCAAATTATGAAAACATATTACATATAACTCTATGGATTATATTACAGCATTATATATTATTAGATTTTAATATACTGGCTATAAACAGTATTTGTACAACATTCAAATAGTCATTTTATGGATCACTAACAATGCTAGTTAATGGGCTTTTTTTATCGCAATGAAATAAAGAACAAGTTCTAAGTGACTATTTAAAAAATATATTTTGTCTTGTTTTCCATTTAAAAATGTAAACATTGTTAATGTGATTTTCCACTGGTACCCTATTAAGAGAGGTACTAATTTGTCCCCTTAAGGTACTAATATGCACACTCTAAAGGTAAATAATATAAGGTAAGGTTTACTTTTTGAAAGGGTAACATAGCAGTGGCAGACTTTATACCTTTTTTTTCTTAGAGTGTGTGTGTGTGTATATATATATATATATATATATATATGTATGTGTGTGTGTGTGTGTGTGTGTGTGTGTAGTTGTTTTTCTATTCTGGTGGGGACTTGAATACACACAGACTCATGGGGACTCGTGTCACGATGGGGACCTAAATTAAGGTCCCCACGGGTAAACAAGCTAACAAATTACACAGAATGAAGTTTCTTGAAAATCTAAAAATTCAGAAAGTTTCCTGTGAGGGTTATGTTTAGGGTTGTAGGGTTGGTGTAGAGTAATAGAAAATACGGTCTTTACAGTATAAAAACCATTACGCCTATGGAGAGTCCCCACAAGGATAGCTGACCAGACGTGTGTGTGTGTGTGGAAAATAAAAACAAATTAACAATACATTTTCTTATAATCATTGTTCTCACAATGTTTTCATGTGCAATATGATTGCCGAAATACAACTGAGCTTTTTGCGACCTAGTCCTAGGTTTTTCACTTAATCTCAACAAAACCCCTTGCTGTACAATTCTCTGGACCCTCTCAAATTATCAAAAAACAACAACAACAACAAAAATTTACTTTACACTTTGGTAAGCTACAACATGGGTCACTTTTAAAGGGATGTGGCTAATCATACCCAAAAGTCTATAAATCTTAAACAAAAGCTCAAAACTTTGAAACAAGGTGAGCATAGTCGACAAATGATTCTAAACAAGCATGCAACATTTTATGGACATTCGACAATAGGTGGCGCTATAACAGTCATTATTGTTAAAAATCATCATATTTCAGGTAAATGATCTGGATTTGCCTAAATCATTGATTTAGGTGATTAAAACCATGTTAACAAAATGTCACTTATGTGCTTAAATGCCTGAAGTGCTTGTACCCCGGAAATTGCTGCTTGCACCTATAATATTTATTTATTGATCAATTGATACATTGTTTTACTTGATTTACCTTTTCTAAATTGTTTTCTCTATATTCATATTCTGTTTATATACAACATAAAGAACAAACAAAAAAACATATGTCATTTACTGACAGGTATATTGTGATCAGAAAAAGATTTACAAGCCTAATATCTAATATTTATAAAATTGTGACCTCCTTCCTCCCCCTCCAGAATCCATCCTGTCGGCTCAGACTTGTGTATTTAATCATCTGCGTATCTCTGCTTCATTCCGTCCATGTAAAGTTAGGTGACACTGTACAGTTTCCATACATATGTAGAATAATTTAGTGCTTCACTTCAACAAGGAGGACGTTTTGTTTAAATCCCCCCAAAAAATTACAATGGAGCAATTAAAATAAATCTTCACTTGCACTTCCATTAACCCTGGCTGGTTTTGCGTTTCACTGCCAGAGACCCAGCGGATTTGGCCTTTCCATGATTTATGTTGTCTTCCTCCAGAAATCAGAGAGAAAAACACGCCCAAAGTTTTTTTTTTTCTTTTTTCTTTCTTTCTCTCTTTTTTTTCTGGGGGGTGGGGGGGGTGGGGTGCATAGATAAAGTCCTCATATGTTTTTTGCTCTAAGGAAAAATAATACATTTTCCACATCTATTAGAGTATGCCATAAATCTCACACACCTAGCAGAAGCCTTCAAGGGAACACGTAAGAGACAAAGGCGGAATGTTATATTTCATGTTCAGAGTCTCTGCTGTATATGGAAATATATTTATGTAATGTCAACATATAGAGTAGTGTTTTCTGGAGGAATGTTGAGATGTGATAAAGGAGTTATAGCTGTAGGTCATTGTACAGCCTGTAGGAGACATTGTAGGAAGTCACCATAAAACAAAACCCAAGACTTTCAATTATAAAAGTTTCCTTTCCTTTCCAACATAAACACTGAACATGAAGTGCAGGTCAATTTGAGAACACCACGAGCCCAACTTAAAACTGTGAGATTCATTTATAATTATATTTCATATCATTTATATTTACACATTTGCTTGGATTTTTATTTTATTTTCCAAAGCAACTTAAAATACAATTGAATCAATTCGTGAATTTTAAGGGACTCAACCCCATAATCTTCTGTTGCTAGCACCATGAATTACCAATTAGTCTACACAGCATTTAATGAATGACATGTACATTTAATAATAATAATAATAATAATAATAATAATAAAACATTTTATGTTAAAATAATAAAGCAGTTTTGTGTTAAAATAGTCCTAATATTAAAAATATTTACTTTCGTGATATGGCAATGTTAGTTCAAGTTAACACTTGAAATGCTATGACCTCAACAACGCTATGAGAATTCATGATAATTGTAAATATACTCAACATATATCCAAGCAGTTGGTGTTTTATTTTTTTTAATTTTTTTACTGAATGGTTATATTTTCATAGTCGATAAATCAAATCTTGTGTTGAAAATGTATAAATGTTTCCCAAAACATGAAACCAATATGAATGCGAATAAAAATAAAAATAGTTTCAGTTGACATTGAGGCTAGTCACTCGGATAGAGCTTGGTGCAAGTTAAAATGTGTTGGTGTTTACTGTCTTTTACTGTGGTGGCAAGCACACATTTCCCAGGACTGAAATCATAGCCCTGTAGGAAAAAAATCAGAAACGCAGAGAAAACAAAGCAAAACTATAATTACCAAATGGCTTCTAGTGCCAATGTGGACAAAATAAATAAATAAATAACTGAATGTTTATAAGATTCATAACAATTCTAACTAAATTAGTTGCCCTCACACTGATCTCATAAGCAAATATGTTCTTAGTACTTTTGGCTCAGATAACAAGAGGAAATGAGATCATTTGTGCTAGTGGCTATTGAATGAGCTACATTTTAAGAAAGGGAGCAAGAGTGTGTGTGTGTGTGTGTGTTTGTGTGTCTCTGTCTGCTGGTGAACACATTCTTCATGAGAAATTAGAAACCTACAGCGCTTACTTTAACAGGTTACTACTTGGTCTGTAGATAAGTGCATGGGCCTGCCTTGCTCTGGGCCAGAGCTCAGTAGATCTAATGAACGAAACCCCATGACAATATGAACAGTGTTTCTGTTGTTAAAGAGATAGTTCACCCCAAAATGAAAATGTTGTCATCATTTAAAATCTCAGTTCTTTCAGGACCACTATTTTCCAATATGATGTCAAAGAGCATAGAGTTTGGATTGGCAGTACGGTTCGGTTCTGGGCAAGAACCCCCTGCCCAGCCGATGTGAGCTTGACTAATGTGACTGCAAGGACTGAGGCTGACGCTAGATGTTATTTCAAATCTGAAAAAAAAAAAAAAAAAAACATCAAAGAAACACACACACAAGTAGTCCTACTTCTCAAGCCATAGGGTGTCTTTGTGTGACAAACAGACCAAAGGTGTAATTTTTTGGATAACTTTGCCAAAGCCATTTAATGGCCAACAAATTCATCTGGTCTTTTGTATTGAGCCTTTGTATTGAGTTGGAATACCACAATTCTGAGTTTCGAGGACAGGAAAGATCAAAACAAAGTCATGATGAGACAGCTACAACATTGAAAGCACCATGTCATTTGGAGAGTGAAGTCTGCAGTGAATTGGAATGAATTATTTATTTTAATAAGTTATTTAAATTTTCCATGCTGAATTTCAATCATTTTAGGGGTGGGATGTACAGAAAACATTAGTCAAAAAAGTTTAAAGTTCATCAACAGTCACTGTTGAACCTGATACCAAGAATAAATGTGTAACAAAAACTACTATTTTTCTTCATTTTGAATTCATATTGTTATTCATCTTTATTGTTCACACAGCTTTATTGTTATGTTTACCACTGAATGTGTATCATAGTAGTAATTAAATGAATAGTAATTGGAGAACTTTGCAACATAAATACTGTTATTTTCTCCTTTATTACTATGAAGCTGCTTTGAAACAGTATGTATTGTTTAAAGCACTATATATATCAATGTGACTTGACTTGAACTCAGAGGTACGAGATTCCCAGGTGCACTTGAAAGCAGGGCATGACTATGATAATGAGAAAATAGAGAAAAGGGTCCCACTCTACATGAAGTGGCCATAAATACTATGTACTTACATCAAAATATAAGTACAGTGTAATTATTGTGTTCATATTGTATTGTAAAACACTTCTGCTGCTATTGAGATGGGATATGGGTAAGGTTAAACGTACAGTATGGGATTTTTGGCCCCCAGGGGTCACTCAATCAAAATAATTGAAGCTTTGAAGCTACTTTACCCAGCTAGATATAGAACAAATGTAGATTTACATTATACTATACATGAGAGCTAGTCCGTCTGCGTTTTACACAAGACATCATCGTTTCACAAAATATACGGATAGATATAGTTAGCTGAATGGATGCATACCTGTTTATCAGAATGCAAGTGAGTTCGGCATCTCTCTGTAGTTTCAGCTTGTCACGAAACTCTATCTTGGAAATGCAACTCCAATATTTACCCGTGTCTTGTTTCTTATCTTGTCCCAAAACCTTCTCGGGTCATTTGTTTCACCCGTACGTTTGCGCTTCACATAACGTGCAGGCAAAGCATAATCATGATCCATAACTAAGTTATTGATTGAGGTATAAATACGAATATAAACAATATAAATATAAAATATAATAGTCTCGATCAAGGCTAGCTACTACTTTTTCTTCTTCGTCTCGTCTTTGCTTCTGTTCACCTTTGTATTTGGTGGTTCCGCAGGAAGTTAGATAAACTAGAGGGGTCAAAGTTTATATGATGCCATAGACGGGCGACAATTAAACTATAATTTTCTCCGGATTTGAAAGTTCGTGGAAACTGTCGGGATAATGTAAGTACACAACTAAGAAATATATATAACATAGATATAGTGATTTCTGCTATTTTTAAAGCAGAACAATTATATATTGCGCCTTTAAGGAAAGATTTGGTGCTATTGGTAGGTTTAAGGATGGGTTAAGATGTAAGGGGTGGGTCAACAGTGTAATTATATATGTAATTACAGAAATTAATAACAGATATAATTACATGCTGGTATTTTCAAAATATAAGTACAATGTAAAAACATGTATGTACACATTAAGTGCATTGTATCAAATGATTAATCTACATGCAAGTACATGGTAAAAGCAATCAAATATACAGTAAAGTGGGACTGAGAAATGTTTTAAATGACAAAAAAATTATCACAAAAAAAGGAACAAATCAGCAAATATATTTAAATATTGTGACAAATAGCTTGTCATAAAACATTAAGTTGCATCAACAATAAAAAAAAAAAAAGATTTAACATTTTGTGACAAATCCCCAAAGTGGCAATAAGTGTGTATAATGCTTTTATTGTGATTTTGCCCCACAGTGTTCATCAACACCATTCAATTATTTCATGAGACAAAAACAGCACACTGGTTTGGAATAATTATACTTTTCTCCAGCAATATTGTTTTAATGTCAAACTTTAATGCTGTTAATCAATCCTATAATGCTAAAGGCTGTATAATCTTTGGGTGGATTATGGGTATGTACTTATAATACGTGCTTCCCCTTTACTGAATAATATTCCAGTACAGAGAGGAGCTCTGTTGAGCGCTGTCAGTTAGCTATGTACTGGCACTGTCTCGTTGGATCAGTGCAGAGAGATTCCAGGCATTTTTAATGGATTATACATTAAACAAAGTGAAGATGAGTTACGTTCTCAAACATGAAATGATCCATGGTCTCCTGTGCGTGCTGGATCAGCTTTAGAAGTTGTGATGCTCAGATTACACATTCCCTTGCTCATCAGGAAAGAGCATCGAAAGACCGAGGACTTATCTCTCTTTCATGCGCGTATGAATGAACAATCTGTGCAGGTCTTCCTCCTCGACTCTTTGTACTGAGGAATCAGATACATCTCAGACAAATAAGAGGAGCTCCCTCAGTCCCCTCTCTGTGCCCTGGTATCCTCCCTCTTGCCCTACAGTCACTCCATTCTTCTGCGGGCCTGTCTAAAGTGCGGTCCTGCCGCAGGCTTCAATGGGCGGCAGTGATGGGGCTAAAGCTCTGTGCTTTAATAAGGCCTGTCTGTCAGCGCTGGATTCCAGCGGTCACACAGCTCCACCCTAATCCTGCCAGTCATCTCTCTCCCTTTCCCTCTCTCTCTTTTCTCAGAAACATGTCTTTTGTTTATGATTAGCAGATGAACTTCCTAATATCTTCCTGAGGAAATCTTTACTAGTTTTAAATATTTCTACTGGCCAAGACAACCGTTTTTTCACCCAGCATTTTTTCTATAAGAAAACTTTTATTTTGCCATATGAAAATAAGATTAAAATGCATCATTAACAGCTAAATTGTGAGAATGTACACTAAACAAAATTGCACTTACCACTTGGTGCTTGACATTTAGGCTGACTTTTCCCACACAGAAACTAAAATTGTATAAAGTTGGTTTGAAACAACATAAATTTTGTCTCTATTTTTAGTATTTTGACATATTTGAGTGAACTATTAAATTTAAAATTAAAATTAAATTTATGCATTTAGCAGACACTTTTATCCAAAGTGACTTACAGTGCATTCAGGCTATCGATTTTTACCTATTGTGTATTCCCGGGGAATCGAACCCCCAACCTTGTGCTTGATAATGCAATGCTCAATTATTAGACATTAGAAGCACAAATGTTATCTATCCCTGATTTTATTTTTATGTTCAAGATGTCCATTTAGTGTGTTCATTTTCAAAAGATGACGATCACATCTGTAATACATTGCAAAGGCATGGCTGTTGGATGGACAAAATTCAGAGGACATACAGTTCACATTTACGATTTGGGTCCCACTTTATATTAGGTGGCCTTAACTACTATGTACTTACATAAAAAAATAA
This sequence comes from Carassius gibelio, assembly GCF_023724105.1. Classification (NCBI taxonomy): domain Eukaryota; kingdom Metazoa; phylum Chordata; class Actinopteri; order Cypriniformes; family Cyprinidae; genus Carassius; species Carassius gibelio. The sequence continues at coordinate 24,300,782 of NC_068408.1, read as the reverse complement.
GTACAATGTACTCATTGTGTTCATATTGTATTGTAAAACACTTTTGCTGCTATTGAGGTGGGATGGGGTAAGGTTAGGGAGAGGGTTGGAGTTATGGGTAAGTTTAAGGGTGGGTTAAGGTGTAAAGTATGGGTCAACAGTGTAATTATAAATGTAATTACAGAAATTAAATACATATGTAATTACATGTCATTTAAAAATAAAATATAAGTACAATGTAAAAACATGTATGTGCAAAATAAGTACATTGTACTAAATTATTAATTAAAATGTAAGTACATAGTAGTTAAGGCCACTTAATATATAGTGGGTCCACGATTTGTAATATATTGTATAATACAGCATTTAAAATGTTTATCAGATGTTTGTGCTCAAATAAGTTTTTTTTAAAAACAGAATACAATACTTACCAGATATACCCATTCAGGTGTCTTTATCTCAGCTTATTTAACATGTCATCAAATAGGCTACAGGCGATTTGAAATGGGTTTACAGTAACAAAGTTATTACTTGGAACTACCCATTCTGTTTTAAACATTTTTATTGGATCGAGGCCAGACGAAAATATATGGTACCTGTTATATTCAGTGAGAAAATGAACCATTAAGGGATCCTGACAACTCCAAGTATAAGATTTACACATGATAATAATAAAATAATAATCCCTAAAAAAAAAAGTGGAGCAGCCATATCCTGGGGCGACTTAAGGGATGATGTTTGATGTGTTTGGTTGGTTTTCTGACAGTCACTTGATCTGGCATGGTTTGGTGTGGGTTTGTAAGACCTGCTGATTCACTACTTTTCCACAGCGTGTGTCTGAACCTGTGTACTGAGAGAGTGAACACACAGCTGTGTCAGGTGCTCATCCCTCTTCAGAATAGGATACATTACTCTGTGGCTAACCACAGGAAACATGTGCTAACTTGGCGTAGATAAACTAAACGTTCTGATGCAGGATCTGAGACATGAAAATAGAGGAATGAATCATCACCCTTTCCCTGATCTCCTCCAGGTATCACAGAGAAGTCAAATCTAGAGGTAGTAGAAGATAAAGACAAACCACTTGAATCAGAAAAACAGCAACATCTTTTATGGTTGCTCAAATCTTTATTGAAAGAACCATGGTAAATGCAGTGTTATTTCTTATTTTTCTAGAACGCAGAAGTACATTAGCTAAACTGTACTGCTAGAGGCCAGTTTTACAATGCCATTTTGTGTGTGTGTGTGTGTGTTTGATTAGTGATTGACTTTTTATTATTATTTAAAATTCAAATAGATAGGACCTGTAGGTAACTTGCATTATTGCATGCCTATTTTCAAAACAGGAAACAGCTGCCTGTGGGTGTTGCCAAGATTGCAGCTAATTGGACTGACTTGACGCATAATAGGGTTCCTATTATGTGCTTTTACAAAGTATTGATTTTGTTTTGGGAGTGTACTAGAACATGCTTTCATGCTAGGTGGTTTGAAAAATGCTTTATTTTTCAAATAACTTACATTAATAAAATACCTTTCTCCCCAGCCTGGCACAAAAGGCTTGATTAGTTCCGGGTTTGATGAAGGCCCACCTTCCGAAAAAAAAAAGTGATGTGATTGGTTAGCTGTGCCAGTGCATTTTGATAATGTGATTGGTGAACAGTTTAGACAGTGTTTCAGTAGTGCCCCACCTCCTGCCAAAGCAGTAAGTTTTGTCTGCTCCGGTTAAGGATCACATCAATATTATCACTCTGTAGAAGCTTTGCATGCACGGATATTGAAAGGCATACAGGTGCTGGTAATATAATTAGAATATCATCAAAAAGTTTATTTATTTCACTAATTCCATTCAAAAAGTGAAACTTGTATATTATATTTATTCATTACACACAGACTTATATATTTCAAATATTTATTTCTTTTAATTTTGATGTTTATAACTGACAACTAAGGAAAATCCCAAATTCAGTATCTCAGAAAATTTGAATATTGTGAAAAGATTCAATATTGAAGACACCTGGTGCCACACTCTAATCAGCTAATTAACTCAAAACACCTGCAAAGGCCTTTAAATGGTCTCTCAGTCTAGTTCTGTAGGCTACACAATCATGGGGAAGACTACTGACTTGACAGTTGTCCAAAAGATGGCCATTGACACCTTGCACAAGGAGGGCAAGACACAAAAGGTCATTGCAAAAGAGGCTGGCTGTTCACAGAGCTCTGTGTCCAAGCACATTAATAGAGAGAAGAATGGAACAAAAAGATGTGGTAGAACAAAAGTGTACAAGCAATAAGGGTAACCACACCCTGGAGAGGATTGTGAAACAAAACCCATTCAAAAATGTGCGGGAGATTCACAAAGAGTGGACTGCAGCTGGAGTCAGTGCTTCAAGAACCACTACACACAGACGTATGCAAGACATGGGTTTCAGCTGTTGCATTCCTTGTGTCAAGCCACTCTTGAACAACAGACGCGTCAGAAGCGTCTCACTTCAAAAAGGACTGGACTGCTGCTAAGTGATCCAAAGTTATGTTCTCTGATGAAAGTAAATTTTGCATTTCCTTTGGATATCAAGGTCCCAGAGTCTGGAGGAAGAGAGGAGAGGCACATAATCCACGTTGCTTGAGGTCCAGTGTAAAGTTTCCACAGTCAGTGATGGTTTGGGGTGCCATGTCATCTGCTGGTGTTGGTCCACTGTGTTTTCTGAGGTCCAAGGTCAACACAGCCATATACCAGGAAGTTTAGAGCACTTCATGCTTCCTGCTGCTGACCAACTTTATGGAGATGCAGATTTCATTTTCCAACAGGACTTGGCACCTGCACACAGTGCTAAAGCTTCCAGTACCTGGTTTAAGGACCATGGTATCCCTGTTCTTAATTAGCCAGCAAACTCGCCTGACCTTTACCCCATGGAAAATCTATAGGGTATTGGCAAGAGGAAGATGCGATATGCCAGACCCAAGATTGCTGAAGAGCTGAAAGCTACTATCAGAGCTACCTGGGCTCTCATAACACCTGAGCAGTGCCACAGACTGATCGACTCCATGCCACACCGCATTGCTGCAGTAATTCAGGCAAAAGGAGCCACAACAAAGAACTGAGGGCTGTACATGCTCATACTTTTTATTTTTATACTTTTTAGTTGGCCAAGATTTCTAAAAATACTTTCTTTGTATTTGTCTTAAGTTATATTCATATTTTCTGAGATACTGAATTTGGGATTTTCCTTAGTTGTCAGTTATAATCATCATCAATCGTCTGTGTGTAATGAATGAATATAATATACAAGTTTCACTTTTTGAATGGAATTTATTAAACAAATCATCTTTTTGATGATATTCTAATTATATGACCAGCACCTGTATTAGAGTGTCAATGTTATTATTATTATTTTTTGTTGTATTTTTGGGGCTAAATCTCAAATTTTAGATACAATGTCAACAACCGCTTAAAAAATGCATTAACTAAGTACAGATAAATGTATTATGTTTATTGTTCTTTAATTCTAACATTATAACATGAATTGTTATACAGTTGAATTTATTCATACCATATTCTCATAATTGAAGTGTAAATTATGCAGATTACTTCATTGTCCAGTACTGTATTGTCAGCAATTTATATATATATATATATATATATATATATATATATATATATATATATAAAAAACCGGTGTTTCTACAGCATTTCTTCATATTCTTCGTATTCTCTGATTCAATAACTCTGCAGCATCACTGCTTTTTCATTGTTGTCTTGTCTGATGCATTAAACTCAAGCGCACTATAGCACTCCTTTAAAGGAACATTGAGATACCCAGCTGGGAACAATCCTTAAGTATCCTACACTGTTAAAACAAAAATATAAAAGATTGCCACACTGATGAAACCCTCTACAACCTCTATGAACCCTCGTAAGGGTGCCTTAAATGTCCTATTGTGTGCTCAATAAACTGTAATATATATTTAACCATAAAAATATATTATATATTTTATATATTTCAATATTAAAATACTAAATATTCTGGTCATTTCTGTGGGTAGTTTGAGCCACTGGAAGACCCAAATCCATGTACCCCAGAGCAATGGGAAATGCTTGATGACCACCAGACTTCATCCCGACCTGGTCAGCCTCAATGCACTTCCCAACTGTTCAAACAATAGAAATGGAATCTCACAACTGTACCCATGTCAATGTTCATGGCTTTGACAACACAGAACACTCAGGACAGAAGTTGCTCCCACAACTATATATGTCACTTCTAGTGTTCCATGTCAGTGTTTTGCAGTGGCAGGATGGTGTGGACATGATCTGAGGCTGAGTAAGTCTGGATTCATGGTGTGGTGATGTGATTTCACAACCAAGTCCTACCCGTAGGGAAGGATATCTAACAAAGTACATTCCCCTCTATACCTCTGGCACCAAGTCAGTCTTTAGAGTAATTGAAATGCGAGGAGGGCTTGGTGGTTAATTAATGACGTTCATTAGGCTGCCTCTAACTGTTACCATTAACCTTCACAAACAGAGGGACAGCAAGTCTCTCTGCTCCCATAATTCCCTGCATTCTCAGAGTCAACCAGACATATGCTTTCCTGTGGAAATGCAGTCTGCCCCCTAAAATAGTTCCACTCCAGATGGACTTTCATTCAACTAAATGCCACTGAATTGGCTGCTTAAAGGTTTGAGGTTAATTTACACCATTGCATATCATATCAAAGCTTTTAATATGATTTACACAGTGCAACACGCTTCAGACTTTTCTCTATTTTAAGGGCAGGAAAACACAGGATGAGGGGAGAAATTGATTTGGGCCTCGGCACACAAAGCCGAGCACTTAGTGTTCATTTATCACTACTGTCGGCACAGTAGCTGTCACACATGCATTTAGTTTTGGAATTTACCTTTGCAGTTTTGCATTGGGAGTATATTTGTCACACTCATTAGCACCCTGTATTCATCTCCCTGTGGTCAGTTTAATGGACAGTGTGGTTGTGGCAGCATGTCATTTTGCCTGCATTAGTTATCAGCGTCAGCATAAAGCCCTATTCCTCACCAGAACCACCAGCACAAGCCACTGCATCAATCTCATGCTTTGAAATGCTGCACATTTTCCAGGCCACAATGGGGTCGGACTGAAGAAACAGTGAGCTGTAATTTGAATATTATGATGTCTCCTTGTCTACACACACAAAATAGATAGATAGATCAGTGGGTCACTCAGGTAAACAAATCCACTCAGCACTAATGTTTCATTTGGCAGTCTCGCACTAATAGGTGTGATACAGTTTGGTGTGTTTCTATTCAGGGTTTTTCCATATCCAGACTTTTCCCATCTATACTAAACTTGTGTTAAAATTAAGGAAATTGTATTATGCACTTGTTCACAAGAACTTACAATTTTAAATGGGTTATACATGTGTTACAAACACGCCAGTTTCCACCTCCACACAATCACGGCGCACACCCTCACCTGAATTCTAAACAATCACCACCTGACCCTCATCACCTGCCATCCACCACAGCCCTACATAAACCACACACACGCACCCAGTCATTGTCCGGTCACATTCGCGAAAAGATTACTCACCTGCGCTAACTATAAGGACTAACTCCTCTTTACCTTCTCTCCAAGGATATTCTCCGAAGTCTACTCCTTCTTCTTCTCTCTAAGGATTACTCCCGAAGACTCCTCCAAGACCTCACGGTGCGTGTGTGTGTGTTCACCTCCTTCCCGGCATGGATCCAGATCCCTCATCCACTCCTCACTACCTGCTCCTCTGCTTGTTTCTTTAAATAAACATCATACTCATCTGTTACTCCTCTGTCTCCGAGTGATCAGTAACAGATGACCGGACCAGCACCGAGAGACACAAGCATGAGCCTCACAGACCCCTGCCAAGAACTGGTTGATGCACTCCGCCGAACACTCATGTCTGCACCCGCATCACCACCACCAGCGAGCACTTCCGCAAACCCGTCATCCCTCCTTCACCTGCCATGCACGCCAGTCCCATGGCCCGGCCAGCGCCCTACTCTGGTTCGGCGGAGGAATGCAGCGGTTTCCTTCTTCAGTGTTCACTGGGCCTGGAGATGCAACCGCTCTCATACCCCACGGATCGATCTAAGGTAGCGTTTATCATCTCACAATTACAAGGCAAGGCATTGCACTGGGCAGACTCTCTCTGGACCCAGAATAACCCTGTAACCCAGTCATTCTAGCTTCATCGAACACTTCCCGGGAAGTTCTCGGCAAACCGGCCTGGGACTCATCGATCGGTGAGAGACTCTATAATTTAAAACAGGGAACTATGTCTGTCAATGATTATGCCTTGCAGTTCAGAACTCTGGCGGCCTCCAGTGGGTGGAACGAACAGGCCCTACTCACTACCTATCGTCAAGGACTGGATCCCAGAGTGCGGTTGCATCTTGCTGCATACGAGGATACCATCGGCCTGGAGCGATTCATCCAACTGTCCATCCGCTTCGCCACTCATATGCATTCGTGCTTAGAAGAGCACCAGGGCCAGGCACATTCCTCCACACCGCTTTGCCGACCAGAGAACGTCAGCTCCCCAGAACCAGCCAACGAGCCCATGCTTGTGGACTCCTACTGCCTCATTACGCGGAGCGTCAAAGACGGCTGGCCCAGAATCTCTGTCTATACTGTGCAGCTTTCGGGGCATACCATAGCTGGGTGCCCCGTTCGTCCTCCTCATCCCATGGTGAGTGCCATCCTTCCCTCACGATATCAGATGAAACCACTCACCACTGTTGTGACACTTACTGCGGCTGATGTCTCTCTTCCAGTTTCCGCCTTCCTCGATTCTGGGTCAGCCGGCAACTTCATCTCCGGCGCACTCTGCCGTCAACTCAAGCTCCCAACCACGGCCACGCCGGCCGCTTACCAAATCCACACAATCACCGGCAGGCCGCTAAGTAAGAAATATGTACGCCACTGCGTGGGCCCTATCTCTCTTCAAACTGGACTCCTTCACCACGAGGATATCCATCTGCTGGTTCTGGAGGATTCCACCGCTGACGTCATGCTAGGACACCCTTGGTTGGAGCAGCACAACCCCGTCATCTCCTGGAGGACCGGAGAAATCCTGAAGTGGGGCAAAGCCTGCTTTCAATCATGTATCTCCGGCTGTCCTGTCCCAGTGGAACGTTCCCCTGAACCACTACCAGTCTACTCCACCTCCATTGAAAGCCCTGTCGAGAATGAGTCCATCTCCATTCCCCAGTGCTACGCCCCCTTCAGCTATGTTTTCTGCCCGAAGCGGGCCTCCAAGCTGCCTCCACACCGGCCATGGAACTGTGCCATAGATCTGCTGCCGGGTGAACCAGTGCCAAAGGGACGGATCTATTCCTTATCTGTCCCCGAGGAGAAGGCCATGGAGGTATACATCAGGGAGGCGCTGGCTCAAGGTTACATCCGCCCATCTACCTCCCCTGCTGCTTCCAGCTTCTTCTTCGTGGCCAAGAAGGATGGAGGGTTACGGCCGTGCATTGATTACCGAGCTCTCAACAAAATAACTCGGAAGTTTCGTTATCCTTCCCCTCATCCCAGCGGCCCTGGAACATCTCCGTGGTGCCACTGTGTTCACCAAGTTGGACCTCCGCAGCGTGTATAACCTCATCCAGATACGTGAGGGGGACAAGTGGAAGACCGCCTTCATTACCCCTACTGGCCACTACGAATACTGTGTTATGCCGTATGGACTTGTTAACGCCCCCTCCGTATTCCAGGACTTCATCCATGAGGTGCTCCGGGAGTTCCTCCATCAGTTCATCCTAGTCTACATCGATGACATCTTGATTTACTCCCGGAGCCAGGCAGAACATCAACGCCACGTTGTTCCTGCAACACCTGAGGGACTACCAGCTCTACCTAAAAGCAGAAAAATTTATATTCCATCAACCCTCAGTGCAGTTCCTTGGATATACCATCAACCGCAGTGGCATCCGGATGGACGAGGGGAAGGTAAGAGCCGTCAGGGACTGGCCCATTCCCAGCACCATAAAGGAACTGCAGCGATTCCTTGGCTTCGCCAACTTCCATAGACGATTCATTAAGAACTTTAGTACCATCACCAGTCCACTTACCAACCTCCTTCGACAGAAGCCCAAGTCCCTGTCATGGACTCCAGCCACCACCGAAGCCTTCCAAACATTGAAGCAGGCTTTCACGACCGCCCCACTCCTCGTGCATCCTGATCCTGAATTACCATTCGTCGTGGAAGTAGACGCCTCTACCACCGGAGTGGGAGCGGTCTTATCCCAGCAGCAGGGGACACCCAGCCGCCTCCATCCATGCGCCTTCTTCTCCCGAAACTCAACCCGGCAGAGGTCAATTATGACATTGGCAATAGGGAGCTACTAGCCTTTAAGCTCACCCTGGAGGAGTGGAGACATTGGCTGGAGGGAGCCAAACACCCCTTTCAGGTACTCACAGACCACAAGAATCTGGAATACCTCAGAGCAGCCAAGAGACTCAATCCAAGACAAGCCCACTGAGCATTATTCTTCACCCGCTTCCAGTTTACCATCACCTACCTCCCTGGGGCTAAGAATAGAAAGGCCGATGCTCTCTCTGTCCGGTCTGGAGAGCCGTCTGATGTTCCCGCAGTTGACTATTGGTTCTGGGAGAGCGAGAGGGTCTGGGATGCGGCCCATCACCAATTGCAACGGGCGCTCCGTAGACGCAGGACGACAGCCGACCTTCGCCGTTCCGAGGCCCCCCAGTACCAACCCAGTCAGAAGGTCTGGCTGTCCACCCGGGACATCTGCCTGCGTCTGCCCTGCCGCAAGCTCAGTCCCAGATTCATTGGCCCATTCGCCATCACCCAGCAGATCAATCCGGTCACCTACAAACTGCCACTCCCCCCAGAGTACCGGATTCACCCAACCTTCCACGTTTCACTCCTTAAACCTCACCATCCTCCTGTTCTTCCCTCCACATAACCTGGTGAGACGGAAGCCCCCCCTCCTCTCCTCCTAGATGTCGGCGCAGCCTACTTGGTCAAGGACATCCTGGACTCCCGGCGGCGTGGTGGTCAGCTGGAATACTTAGTGGACTGGGAAGGATACGGTCCAGAAGAACGTTCCTGGGTCCCACGCAACGACATATTGGACCCCGCCTTGCTGGATACCTTCCACTCCATGCACCCCAACCGACCTGCTCCCAGAGGAAGAGGATGCCCACCACGTCGTCGGGGTCCCCAGCCCTCAGGAGCGGGCCCTGGGGAGGGGGGTACTGTTACAAACACGCCAGGTTCCACCTCCACACAATCACGGCGCACACCCTCACCTGAATTCTAAACAATCACCACCTGACCCTCATCACCTGCCATCCACCACAGCCCTACATAAACCACACACACGCACCCAGTCATTATCCGGTCACGTTCGCGACAAGATTACTCATCTGCGCTAACTATAAGGACTAACTCCTCTTTAAATAAACATCATACTCATCTGTTACTCCTCTGTCTCCGAGTGATCCGTAACAACATGTATGTAGTTATTTTTAAGAACAACAGAGATTTTAGGACTTTTTGCATGAAGTTCTTAGTTTTTCTACAAAATGTGAAAAATATTCATAACCATATCATGTCACATTCAATATCAAAAATCCAGACTATTGAACAAAATCCACTGGAAGGTTGATCAAGGGCAAGATTAATTAACTAATTTCCAATTAAACATACTTTAAGAATTGCATTTCTCCAGTTTAGAAAGGGCCCTTAATGTTAAAGGTCCCCCTACTCTAGAGTTTTGAGAGTAAAGTTTCAGTCAGTCAGGGCATAAGCTAAACAAATTTTTTTTTTTACCAAAACAAAACTTGATTTGTTTAGCTAAGTGTATGTGATGATTTTCATGGGGTGGTAGAAAACCTGAAGTGTTGTCTATTTCTCACAAACTCTCAACCTTTTAACACCCTCTCAGCAGCTTCAACAGCTGCCATGCTCTGTGGAGCTATGACATGCCTGTGTGTGCATGTGAAAGTGAAGGATCCACATGTGCCAGAGCGTTTGATTATGCTGTTCCTGTTGGTTTGATCTCCTGTCACTGTCAGGAAGCTGTGCTGATTTTAACAAGTCAGACTTGTAAATCACTGTTGAGATATGGACTCTCCTTCACCCCACACCCCCTACCCCTCTCCCTGTCCTTTATTTCAGACTCTTTCAGTGGATTGGTGGTTTAATACCTGTAGCAAGTAAAGACATGAAGACTCATTCCAGTGGGTGAAGGTATGCAATGAAAATAAAAGAAAAAAGAGCGAAAACATGGTTATGAGCACTGTTCCAAATCCTAGTCTTGCTATTTAATGCCTACATAAGCAGCTGCCCCCTGGGAGGTTTGCTTGTGGGGGGTTAAGGGGTTTTGGTGAGAGGAGAAGTACGTTTAGCATTTCACAACAGCAGTGATCTTTTTCCATGCTTAGCATATTCACATGCAATAATTAAAACTTAAATTTTTTTTTGTTGCAATGTTGGATTAGATAAAGGCACCTAGATAATCCTTTGTGTGACTCTTGCTTCATCCGGACATGTATACATGCGAATCAATCTTAGGCTCGTTGGAAATATCTGCCTTTGGCAACATTTCTGCAAAATGATTATGCTGCTTATTGCACATTTCGCAGCACTTGATAATGAAATGTCTAGTCAGTGGCTATAAAACTGTGTTAAACTATACTCAAAACAGATGAGACATGAAAGTGATAATGCATTATTACGTTGGTTGTTTTATGTATCGCAGCAGTTCGAAAATTAATATTAGTGACGCTAAATAAATAATGCTTGATCAAGTTACAGCTTTCTTCTACAAATTTTTAAGCTCTTTTATAAAGAGTCATGATTTATGGTCCTTGGAACTCATTCATCACAAGTGCAGCAATGTACCAGGTAAGTGCAGCAATGTACCAGGTAAGCTACTAAACAAGTTATGTTACTATGTTAGTAGTATGTTAATTATGTGATACAAATGTGAAAATGTACACCATGGTAGTAGTGTTTTGAGATCATAACACAGTATTGTGCAAGGATCCACAAGAAATTCTGTTTTTATTAAACAGTAATCTGCCTCTTTATAATAGTTTGTATCAAAGTAGGTACCTTACATGTCTATATATTGAAAAAGCTTTTGTGAAAAACACTGTGTATCCAGCTCACATTTTTTTTTTTTTGCCGCAGACTTACAGAGTAGTGTTCATTACAGACTTGCAGATTTATCTGGTCCAGCCTTGAGAGTGGCGTGCTTTCGGGACAGGTGGAGAAAGGCAATGAAGAGCAGGCAGCTGCTGAGAGAGTGAAGAGGTCACGTCTGAACCACTGCCATAACACGAATGTCAGCCATAAATTCTGCTGCTGCCGCTCTCATTTCACACCATAGCCCCTTGCATCTCTTCTCCTCACGCTTTTTCTTATCCTGCGCAACCCACTGCTGTTTATTTTCAGCCCGCTGCATGCTCCAAAGGCCAGTAAAGTAATTATTTCATAAAGTTACACCTTGGCCCCAGCAGATGACTGATCTTGGCGTGCACTTTAAAGGCTGAGGTGTGATCGAGTGTGGCCGGCAGGCAGCCAGGAGAGAATAACATGTCTACCTCAAATTGGACGAATGTTCGGCATGGCCAAGGGATGGGAACACCAGCGGGCGTCTGACACTGAGACATCCTGCCTCTCGGTCAGATTTAATTAATCAGTTATTGTACAGAAAGGCAACTGCTTATTTTAGCAGTACTGTTCACAGTACAAATTAGATCTGTATGTAAAAATGTGAAGAATTTTCCGGCCACACTGGACACACAGTCCTCACATCACAGGCCCTTAGAGCAATGGGTGTGATGATCAAAGTGGGGAACTTGTGATATGCTTGTGGTTTGCTCTATGTAGGCCAAAACATGGCAGCATCACTTCCATTTTAGTGCAACGAGCGGTTGCATATAAAGCCAGCCAGCAGATAGCAGCAGCAGCTGCGCGTTTGTGCCTGGTTCCCTTCCAGAGGCCTCTCTCTGCTCTAACACTGTGTACCATTCAGTGTTGCATCTGGGATCTCTGACTTCCCAACACAAAGTCTTTGCATTGACTGATGCCCGGAAGATATGTAAACAGAATGCAAGGCTTCTGTTAGCTTTGCAGTTTTATGATGATCAAATAGTTACCTTGCAACTGAATGTTGGAAGATAAACAATCCTATGCAATACTAGCATCTGGCAGTTATACGATAACTAATGTATGCAAAAAAAAAAAAAAAAAAAAAAAAAAACGATGGTTTGCTAATCTTAATATAATAATAGCTAGTTTATGATGTCCATCAGGTTTTCAAGGTGGTGTTTAGTAGTCCCCTAGCATGACCAGCTGGCAAATGCCCCAAAACCCCTTTAACCCACTACAGTAGGTTAGCACAATTTTCGTAAACCCTTTTATTTGCTTAAACTGAATGTTCCTCTTCAGGAACTCGAGCTGCGTCGAGAACGATTGGGGAACGCGTCCAGCGTGACGTCTCTGAATAATATGTATAATCAGTCCAAAGGAAGGGCGAGACGTCATAGGCGGGTGACGTCAGAGACCAGGAAGCATAAAAGCAGGAGAGGCACAGCCGGCCCCAGCCTTGTGTCTTCAGCAAGCGCTCTGTGTGTGTGTGTCAGCCGCTATTTGTTTGTGAGTCTTATTTAGTGTCGTTTGTCCACTGATAAACTCCATTGTCAAAGCTTCAATCAAGATAAGTTTTGGGCGAGAGCAGGCAGCGCTCAGGCTGTGTGTTTTTCCCTGCCAAAAAAAAAAAAAAAAAAAAAAAGGGTAGGGACACACGCAGCTCGTGTGTTGTCTGCTTGAGAGTGAAGCGCGCAGTGTCAGCTCTCGAGGGAGTTGACGGCTGCGATGCGAGCCTTTGCTTCACTCTCAGAAGGCTCTCTTTGAGGAGAGAGCTTTCGCTGGCGTTTCTCGCGGTGCCAGTCCCGTTTTCGCCGAGGCAAAACGGTGGTTGTGCTCGCGGGACTCGCTTTCGGATCTGCTTGAAGGAATGTAAGACGGCCAAGCCCCTATCTTCTTTCTTAGCCACCAGATCCGGCGCCCGCTCTCGGTGGTCGGAAGCCCGCGTTTGCGGTACTTTCTCCCCGATGAGAGGGCGCGACGGCGCTGCCTGTCTTTCTCTGAGGAGATTGATGTGGATAGGCGTCGACGAGCTCGCCAGTCACACAAGCACCAGTTACACAAGCATGTTATGCCTAATATTAACATAAGCAGCACTGTTAAGCGCTCCGCTCTCGCCGGGCACGCTCTGAGGAGTGTGTCCGTGCATGCGATCTTGCGGTCGCAGTCTCGCTGTTGCTGAGGCACGGCGGCGACCGCGATAGCAGGAATCGCACATGATCTGGCGAACGGGTTGGAGACGGTTCGTCCTATCTCCACCCGTGTTCACTAGATCTAGAGCTCGTGCTCGAGGCCTGGAAACCAGCGCTGTGGTTCTTTCGCCCTCTGAGACAGCTCGCTGCAGCATCCATATTTCTCTGAGGAGATTTATGTTATTTGTGTGGCTGAGTAGCATATAAAAAAAAGACATGAGCGCTGCCGAGGCAACGCGTGTATTACATGGTTTCATTTTTATGTGATTTTTTCTACACCAGATCGCGTTGACTAGTCTGGTTGCTGACTACATTTAATTCTAAGGAATAAAATGTCATATTTATCTGACTATGTGAAGTTAGATGTACAGGGGCTCTAGGGATGTGATTTCTTTTGTGAGAACACGTGTGTACCGCTCTTCCTCTGAGGAGGTTGAGGCGGTCAGGGGCTGCTGGGCGGAGCAGTCCCAAAGTGTTCCAGCCCCACGTGCCGGGGGTGTCACTTTTGTACTCCGCAGACGCTAGAGTCAAAGTGGCGCTCCCAGGCCGAAGGCTTCTAGTGGAAAGCAGTTCTACGGACTGTTGTTTTCGCTGGATAGCCTTCATCATAACGTCCTGACGCCTAGGACGTTTTGAGGGCCAGCTCCCTCTGGGGAAGAGTGGTGTACACCGCATTACACGGTGCCCGTCTCTCCCCAGTGCCCTCAGGAGATCATTCTGCCAACCCTGCCGTTGTTCCAGGGCGCAGCGATCTCCGGCGAGCGCTTCTCTCAGTTACCGCCCGGAAACGTAGCGGTGCTGAGAGGCTCGCTACCTCTACGGAGGTCTCTAGAGCAGCTAGTACGGTCATCCCCTGCCGGTCCACGGCTTCAAGGCACCGAGCTAGTGGCTCTAGGCGCACCAGAGGCCAGTCTCGCGAGACTGGTTCCCTTAGGAGGTCTCATGGCGGTGTGGGAGCCCCTGCCAAGTGTACTTCACGGGGTCCTGCCCCGAGCAGGCTCTGGTCTAGTCTTCCTGACAGACGATACGGGTCTGAGGACCGTCGTTTTTAGGAGACTTCAGCTATGATAGTCCTGATGCTGCGGCTCAGGACCTCAGAGGGCAGGCCCCTCTGGGGAAGAGCGGTGTACACCGCATTACACGGTGCCCGTCTCTCCTCAGTGCCCTCGGGAGATCGATCTGCCAACCCTGCCGGTGTTCCAGGGCGCAGCGGTCTCCAGCGAGCGCTTCTCTCAGTTACCGCCCGGAAACGTAGCGGTGCTAAGAGGCTCGCGACCTCCTGGGAGGTTTCCAGAGCAGCTAGTTCGGCCGTCTCCTGCCGGTGCGCCGCTTCAGGGCACCGAGCTAATTGCTCTGATGCAACCAGAGATCAGTCTTGAGAGGCTGATTCCCTTAGTAGACTATATTGCAGTGTGAAAACTACTGCCAAATGTGTCTCAGTGGGTCCTGCACACTGTAGTGAGAGGCCACAGAATCCAGTTCTGGTGGGCCCCAAGCAGGCTCTGGTAATGGAACAGAAGTAGACTCTCTCTGAGGATGGAGACCATCAAGGTGGTCCCTCCTTGGGTTGCAGAGTCCGGATCCTACAGCCGGTGCTTCACTGTTCCGAGGAAGGATGAGATGTTGTGTCCTTTTCTAGATCTGTGCTTTGAACCTCTCAGTCAGGGGACTGAAGTTTAGCACGCCTGCACAGGCCAAGTCCGAGGACTCGTGTGTCACGATCTATCAAAAGATGCACTTATCTCCATCCTTCTTCATCGGAAGTTCCTGAGGTTTGCTTTTGGGGGCAAAAGCCTACCAATAAGGATCTTCCACTGGCCTTGCACTCTCACCCCACACTTTCACGACTCAACCACATTGACGATTGGTTGATATCAGCTCAATTTGAGCAGATGACGGTTCGGCACCGAGGTGTCGTTCTCGCTCACATGAAGGAGCTGGGGTTAAGACTTAACGCCAAGGAAAGTGTGCTTTCTCCAGTTCAGAGAACCACTTATCTTGGCATGGTGTGGGATTTGACCACGATGCAGGCACGTATGTCACCTGCTCGGATCGAGTCGAACCTCACTGCAGTCGCGAGAGTGTGAGAAGGCCGGTCACTCACTGTCAAGCAGTCACAGAGATTGCTGGGTCTGATGGCAGCTGTGTCCAACGTGAATACTATTGGCCTGCTGTACATGAGACCCCTACAGTGGTGGCTCAAGACCAAGGGGTTCTCCCTGAGGGGAAACCAACTTCGCATGCTAAAGGTCACGCGGCGCTGCCTACGTGCCTTGGAAATGTGGAGGAATCCTTGGTTCTTGTCCCAGGGCCTGGTGCTGGGAGCTCCTTGTCGCCGCGTGATGCTAGCGACGGATGCGTCCCTCACCCGCTGGGGTGTGGTCATGAGTGGCCACCCTGCCCGTGGTCTGTGGAGTGGTAGCCATCTGACATGGCACATCAACTGCCTGGAGATGCTGGCCGTGCTTCGTGCACTTCGTTAATTTCTCCCAGACCTAAGAGATCACCATGTGTTGGTGCGCACCGACCACACATCGATGGTCTCTTACATCAACCACCAAGGAGGTCTGCACTCACCCCGTTTATACAACTAGCGTACCAGATCCTTGTGTGGGCCCAGGACGAATTCCTCTTGCTCAGAGCAGTTCACATTCCTGGGCATCTTAATATGGGAGCAGACATCCTGTTGAGCAGGGGCCGAGGCCCGGGGAATGGAGGCTTCACACTGAGGTGATGAAGCAGAGTTGGAAATGTTGGCCAGACTCGGGTGGATCTGTTTGCGACTCGAGAGACATCGCACTGTCCCCTCTGGCTTCCTCTGACTCATCCAGCTCCACTGGGGCTGGACGCCATGGTACACGACATGGCCGAGGCTTCATCTGTACATTTTCCCCTGATTGCTCTGCTCTCGGGAGTTCTGGAGAGAGTGTGCCGGGACGGAGTCCGGCTGCTGTTAGTAGCCCCGTTCTGGACGGGCCGGGTATGGTTCCTGGGCCTGATTTCTCTTTTTGATGGCACTCCATGGGAGGTTCCCGTCAGGAGAGATCTCCTCTCGCAGGCGGAGGGTGCGCCCCCGCATGGAGCTTAGAGGCTGTAGGTGTTGTCTCTGAGGAGGCACGACTCTTAGCTTCCGGTCTCGCAACCGAGGTTGTATGACCGTTCTCCAATCCAGAGCTCCCTCAATGAGGAAACTGTATGCCTTGAAGTGGAAGCTTTTCACTTCTTGGTGCGGAGACCGCCAGCTCGACCCAGTTAACTGCCCGGATGGTACAGTGCTGGAGTTCCTGCAGGCTCACCGCAGGGTTGACCCACTCCACCTTGAAGGTCTACGTGGCGGCCATGGTGGCCTACCACGCCTCTCTCGGTGGCCAATCAGTGAGCAGAAACCCTCTGGTTACATGTTTCCTCCATGGTGCGCTGAGGCTGAGGCCTCCGACCAGAAGAAGCTTATGCTAAGCGGTGATCAGGATGCTGTCCTAAGCCTCGAGTCCTCTGATCTCCCCTCTCCTGGGGGTCAAGGCTCACTCCACTAGAAGTGTGGCGGCCTCCAAGGCCTTCCTAGCAGGTGTCTCTATGCGTGACATCTGCGAGGCTTCGGGGTGGTCCACGCCCTTGACCTTCGTAAGATTTTACGGACTAGATTTACGAGCCGCTCCAGGCCCCTCTGTTCTCTCGTCCTAGCTGTGCAGTTTCCCACACTGGCAGAGATTTGTAAGTCTGGCGGCGTGGGCATTCTCGTTCCCCAATCGTTCTCGACGCAGCTCGAGTTCCTGAAGAGGAACGTCTAAGGTTACGTATGTAACCCTGGTTCCTCGAAGGAACGAGACGCTGCGTCGCAGTGCCACACTTCCGGCATCTCTGGCTGGCGCTTGCTTCATCCTTTGAGGCTGGGGCCGGCTGTGCCTCTCCTGCTTTTATGCTTCCTGGTCTCTGACGTCACCCGCCTATGACGTCTCGCCCTTCCTTTGGACTGATTATACATATTATTCAGAGACGTCACGCTGGACGCGTTCCCCAATCGTTCTCAACGCAGCGTCTCGTTCCTTCGAGGAACCAGGGTTACATACGTAACCTTAGACGTTTATCATTAACTGTATATTTCTCCCTTGGTGATGTCATGTTTGCATAACATCATGCATACTACTGAAATCGAATAGAATCATTTTAGATTAGCACAAAAGCTTCCAAATACATTCTAATGCACTTTTCCTAGTTGGAAGCTGGATAGTCTGACTTTTCGAATTGAATGGAACGTAGCATGTGTGTACACCATGCAGAGCCAGGCTTAGCTTAAAACCACTCAACAGCGTGAGGCACTGTTCTAGAAGGATCACATCCAACCCCACAATGCTGTGTGTCTGTGATCCAGAGACATGCAGAATTATCAACTCTTCCCAAAGGAACATCCCATTTCCTATAGGGGAATCTTACGAGGACGATGTCATTCCGATGGGGCTTTTTAGCGTGGCCACACTCTGGCTCAAATTAGATACGCATACTCGTTTTAGTCTTTGAGGAAACATGTCCACTATTGCAACGTCAGCTTGTCACGCATTCATGCACAGATCTTATGTCATATGCATTATCAGATGGCTCTTGGTGACAGGACTTACCAGAATATTGATCAGTTGTCTGACAGAGGAAGAAGGAGATGTAACAGACTGGTGTTTTATCATGAACGTTTATATTTTTTGCATTCGGCAAACAATTTTATCTAAGGCAACTTATCTTGTGTTCAAGGAATACACTTTTTTTTCATAAGTTCTTGTATTTACTGAACTGGGAACTGAATCCATGACCTTTGGTGAAATTAGCACCAAACTCTACAGTTTTAATTACAGGAAAGTCAAACACAACTCAAACTCAGTAGTTCTGTAACAAACAAGTTGCCTTGCTGACTATTGCCTACAGACTGTTGGCTGCTACCCTCTAAGGTAGCTAACCAAATATTCTACATAGGCAACAACTGTGACTAAAGCTTAGGCAGCTGACTTCTTGTCTCACTATAAGCCAGTGACTTTTCATTGGAAAGTTTCAAGGTAAATTATTTGGAGTCTGATTTCAGACCAGATTTCCGAGGCAGCTGAACAATCTTATGATCTACAACAACTTTGTACCAAACTACTGATTTCTTGCTAGAACTTAAGTCAACAGTTGGGAAAAAACCTACATTCATATAAAAACTGACCACCGAAAATGATTACCTTTTTTTCTTCAATTCCTTCATCAACCTGCATGGACCAGTAACATTAATACATTAATGTTGCCTTCAAAAAAATACAAATGAAGGTATCTCAGTAGACAGGATGTGACACGATAACTGGATTTGGATGTGATGTTGTTTTCCTACCTCCTTTCAGACCATGCATCGTACAAACGATGCTCTTTTCACAAAGTGCACTGAACCTTCTGCTTACAAGTGGGATCTGCAGTTAGCATGTAGCTAAACTAACAACATGACACTCTAATAAACATTAAAATACTTGACAAATGACAAATATTTTATAAATAGTCTGTTTTAAATTACATTAAACTTATACTGATTTTTATTGACACATTGTTCTTAGTGTTTAATTAATTACCTTGGATGGAGTTTTCAGTTTTATGGGAATGAATTCTCTGCAGATGTTATAGATGCAGTGCTATGTTAAAATCCCATCAAAGGAAGGTATGTACGTTTTAAGAACAGACTTTCTAATTGCATTGAGAGAACACTGCTTTTACGGCTGTAAATGTTGTCTACATCGTACATGTATTTTTTTGGGCCGCAAACCATGTCAGTGCATTAGTTTTGACCTTATTGTAAACCGTCCCCTTAGCTTCTCTCAGAACACACTGACGTGTGAGAACATGAGTTTTTCCAGCAAGGTTAACATCTGAGGGAGTGTGTTTGGGACTGCCCAGAGGCCTGCTGATGTACAGCTTGAATGATTTACCAGCTCTCAGATAAAAGACAGTCACAGGTCCGGTGTGTCTTAAATCAAATCTGTGCTCGCTCTCTTTCTCACTACACTTACTGGCTATGTTCGGCACAGCAGAGCTCACACATGCTCACTAAGAAGGCTCCAGAGGAGCGGGGCCTGCTATGCACACAGATCATAAAAAGACCAAAGACACACTAGAGCAAGAGCTGTCTCCATTTTTTCAAGATATAAATAGAAAAATGCTAATAAACATTTATGGTGTGGTCATAAATCCCCTCCAGTATAAATGGTTGACAATAAGTTCCGTTATCTTCTGCAATGTCATTTCAATGCCCTGTGGAGCTAAAGCCATTACTCATATGGTTGGCGTGCGGTCACGCCCCATGGCAGTCATGTCCTCTCATCTCCGCCAATCAGCTGACTGAGTGGGACAAGTTTTGACCCTGTGTGTCCTCTTCATGACTTCCTAAACAGGCCCATTCATCTGCAGCCCTGCTCCCCAAGCACTTCATACAGGGAGATCGAAATATTATTTTCTATTATTACATGGCTTGTTTGACTTGATTCTCATTGGTCAAAAAATGACCACTGAATCGTACAATTGACTGCTGCCAACTGATGCTTAAATTGCTGTGCAAGTATGCTAGTACATGACTAAAAGCCTCTAGCTTCTCACATACTAAAATATATTAAAAACAAACGAACCGACCACATTTTGTCTTAAACAAAAGATGCTTGATATGAACTTTGAATGTGAGCCATCCACTGAGAATTTTGAGACATACATCTTTATTTTCTATTTGCTATTTCTGCAGCTTAAATAGAGAGAAAAATAATGAATCATATATTTATAGTTACTTCTTAAATCTGCTATCTGCTATATCACTTCAACTAAAACCAGTCCAGAAAGCATTTATATTCGATTAGAATGGATTACAGGGAGTCAGCATTTAGGATTATAGCCATGCTTACAGTTTCTGATGGATTGAGTTGAAGATACAAGGAGACTTTTGTATTTTAGTGTACATTGTATACAGTAAGTAAATATTGTAATGATTAAACATGGGCTCTTATTTTTTATATACTGAGATTGTTTGGGAGGGTAGAAATATGCATTTTGTGTGTATTTGTGATTCTGTTTGTGTGTGTCTATGTCTGTGTCTGTGTGTGACGCTGTAACAATCACAAGCAGTGATGGATTGTGTTATGTTTTTAAAGCTAATTAGCGTCTGGGCCAGTATCGGGCCTCATTAATCTTCTGCCCAGTAAATAACCAGAATTGACAAAATAACTGAGTTTGGCTAATGATGGTGGATGTTGCCTTTGTTTCTAATGATGGTCATTAACCTCTCAATGGCTAAATAATAGCATCTTAATTAATTTGTTTCAAAAGGGAAAGTTTTTAGTGCAATTTAATTATATTAATGGGCAGCCACAAGGTAGATGCCATGAGGCATCATGTCCTGCCTGCCCACATACTCTCGCACGTGTACGGTTGCTTTCGCAACTGACTCACCTGTCACCTGCCAAACAGCATTGCAGCTCTGCACTGAACTGTGAAGAACACATTTTACTCAACCATGCAGCACAAACACAATAAAATAAGGGTTTACCTCTTTTCAGAAAGACTACAAACTTGAACCCACAAAAGACATCTCGATTTAAGCTTACACATTTCCATTAAAGGACAGTCACCTACAGCATTTCTTTGAAGCAAGCATTTTAAACTTTTTTTTCCCTTTTCAAATCTGATGAATGGTGTTTCTACAGAATAAAAACATTTGCATGAAGGTATGCAAAAATTCCTTGCAATGCATTAGTCCAACAATGAAAATACAATGTATAGATTATGCAATATAATTATTTATTGTGATCAATACAAATCTGTGTTATTATGCACCATGTAAAATGTATAAAAAGTATTTTACAATAGCAAAAATCCAGACATCCAAACTGCTTCCAGGGTGAATATTCATAAGCAACCTTATTTGTCAATATTTTATTACAATAAAGTTTCCCTTAGAGTTATTTTACTTTACTTTTTATTATTATTACCCAAATAATCAATTAAAATCAAACACCAAATGTAGAAATTCAGAATGCATCCAGTAATCTAAAGTAGCATTTGTAGTACACAATCACAATTACTTTAAATAAGTGTCAGAGCAAATATGCAGAGCAAAATAAACATTTCAATTAAAATGAAATGATATTAATAATATTAGGATGTTGTTACCAAGTAAACCATTGCTTCAACTTAAATCAGTATTTCAATATTTCCATGTATTTGGTAGGGCTGCAACTAACGATTATTTTGATAATCGATTAATCTGTCGATTATTTTTACGATTAATCGATTAATCGGTTTATGTACTTATATTTTAGTTTTTTCCATTTTTTCCCCAAGGAAATTATTAATAAAGGGTCTTTATCATTCAGCATAGATTTTTAAGAGATTTTAACCAATTTGCATTGTCATATCCTCATCAAAAATATACCTGGAGTTGTTTTATTATGTTAGTAATCCTTTGTCGAACTCTTCTGCAATCAAAACACTGACCCATACTCTAGCAAAATTCACAAGGAGATTTCAAATATTGTTTTCACCATGGCAGTCCTTAGAGCTCCTAAAGTAGTTTAACATCCCAAACAAAGCTTAAGGAATCTTTGAGAACATATTTTCACGAAGTATAAGGATAAAACAGAATAAAATTGCAGTGCATTGTATTTTATTATTTACTGGGAAAAAGCTTTATAGCTTATGCTGTGAAATTGTAAACAATCCTTCGAAAAAAAGTGCCAATGGCATGAAACCTGAATGGAACTCACAATTTAAAGTAAAATCCATCAGAAGGTTGTGCAGAAAAAAAAAAATAATTGGGACACACACAAAAAACCTGCTGTGTGAAAAAGAGCAGTGAATACTTAGAAAAGAAGTGCATTTTAAATATACTCAAACATTTACCTCTCTCATTCAGTCATAATTAGGCTGCAAGTCTGAATTATGAACTGGTAAATGACAAACTGATCACATAACATGTTTGTAAAGCTTTAAATGTTAACTGTTAAAAAAGCAATGTTATCAGCTTTTACGACTAAACATTTGCAAACAACCTTGTACTGGAGAATCTGCACAAATAAAATTCTTAGGGGCCGTTCACATATCGCACCTAAAAACGCGTGGAAAACGCTAGTCGCGCCGCTTTCTCCTTCTTTCCAAAGCGCTCGGGCAGAAGCGCCCCTGAGGCGTCTGCCTTTGCTAAGCAACCATGACGTGCTCTCTCCATAACGTGCCCTCTCCATGAAGACCCGGAAATTTCAGTAAAGGATAAATGGATGCGGTGTGGACGCGCCTGGAAAAACGGGCGCATCGCACCGCGTGCGTGTCGCGACCGCGTCGCTTCCATTATGAGAGTGCATACTGCGCGCCTACATAGGAAATAACGAACTTGAGCACGCAAAAGACACGATATGTGAACGGCCCCTTAAACAGTTCAGTAGTGCAGAGTTTACAGGTTACTCTTCATTTTGAAGGCTCAAAGTAAAGTACTCCCACTTCCCGCTGAATGCTGCAGAGACGCTGTTCGGAAAGCACGTGACATAAAACGAGGCCAGCTATTGGCTATTAGAGGTGGGCAGATCGATACTAATATCGATAATATCGATACCAACGTTGGTATCGGTATTGATCGATACCAACGGGAAAATATCGATACTTAAGTTTCAGTTTCTCTCGTTTTGCGACCTGGCCGTGTTTATCAAAATGCTGCTACTGTCACAGAGCAGAGCAAGCTCTCAAGAGTGCTGCTCGTGCTCGACACTGCTCTCCGCCCCTCTACTGTGTTGTACCGTCACGTGACTCACCACTAGCGCTACCACCAGCAGTCAGGCGCGCGCACCGCTCAGCCGCGCATTTCTAACAGCAGTCAGTCAGAGGCGGAGAGAAAGAGGAGCGTTGTATGGCTGTATTTTCAGGCCGATCTACCCTTTTTGTGTCAGCTGTGAAAGGGATACTAGTTTCTATATTTAAACTACACATAGTGATGTGCACCAGACTTAATTATTTTTATTATTTATTATTTTATCAATAGCTGATTCTCCAAGAGCAGTGGATATTACAAGGCGCCTATCAGAAATGATTGTGAAGGACCTGCAGCCTCTTTCCATAGTGGAAGATGTCAGCTTCAGGAATTTTGTACAAGGAGAATTTGTTTTACATTGTGAAGTAAAACTTTATGACTTTGTTTAAGAAAAAAAAATCCTGAAAAGAAGTGCACTAAAGAGGAGAAACATTTTTTTATTAACATGCTACTTGAAAAGAGAATTTGTTTTTACTTTTTTTTATATATATATATTTGTGAAGTAATCATTTTGTAACTTTGTTTATTTAAAAAAAAAAACAGAAGTAACCAAAAGTTGTTTCTGAACAAAAGCTTTTGTAGTACTGATTAATAACCCGAAATGCAAATCACAAAAACAAATTAAAAGTCATGAAAATTCATATAGATTTAGGTTGAAGACGCATCCACCTTAATTATTAAAAAGTATTGGTATTGGTATCGGTATCGGCGATACTGGCCCTGTATTTACTTGGTATCGGATCGATACCAAATCTAGCGGTATCGCACACCTCTATTGGCTATTCGCTACTTCACCTGCTGTACTGGCTGAGTAAAACCTCCGGTGGCTCATTACTGCCACACTTTGGTCACCGCAGATTTGAAATATGCACGAAATGAGCCGCTTATGGCAAATAAAATTTATTTAGCGACGAATCGATTACTAAATTAGTTGACAACTATTTTAATAATCGATTTTAATCGATTAAATCGATTCGTTGTTTCAGCTCTAGTATTTGGTAAGCATCCACCGCATGTAATCGATTTTGGTGTGTATCTATTTTCTGCAAATGATCCTATACATATTTTTGTTAGAAGAGCTGAGTGTTAACAACACGCATCTTGACCAGTCAAACCCTAATCCTAGATCAGCACCGAAGAGTCTCGACACGGCCCCTAAATAATGCTGTAGAATGTGTCTGCTAAGTGAAATGAAAGTGCAGATTCAGCATTCTCTGAGCGCTGGGCCTCTGTAATGGCTTCCTCTCTCTGGTCTCGCTCTTAACTGGATAAGAACACAGTAATGAAGTAAATCCAGAAGCAATCAGCCCCAGCCTGAATGCTGCACTGACTCATTCGTCTCCTTCTCTCCCCCAACCACCCGTCTCTTTCCAGATGTAAGCGTGGATTTATCATTCTGCCCTGTGGAGTTAAAGGAAGAGGACTTTGATTTTGTAATGCAATTACACTGTGAGAGGAGAAAGGCCCCGATCTTGCTGTACGAGTCAATAAGGGAGATGAGTCTGAACTTATAACTCCAAACAGAAGTACAAAATCAATCAGCTGATTGAATAATGGCATTATGGGCCATAAATTTGGCTGTTTTTTATGTCAAGACATGAAGGGCATGCTTTCTCCGTCGTCAATCCTTTGTGTCACGGCACAACCTGTGTCTGACATATAGCTCAGTGTTTTCTATTAAATCAGCAGTCGGCCAATAAGAAGCACTGGGTACGTGATAAACACATTTCACATTTTCCCTATTTTCAGTTTGATTCAGTCAATAGCATTGTTCAATTGAGTTTGAAGTGATTTTTGAGAGACTTCAGACTCAGTCATATGTGATTTGTTGACTGAATGTATTTTTCTCTAAAGGAATGCAGTCCTTATAATTGAACAGCAAACAATTAAACATAACACCATGGGTAAACGTTAGCATTATTCAGTATTTATTGATTAAATAAGGATTCATAAATGCTTCTAAGCATTTGTTGTAACACTGGCAAAGTTGTTCTCTGTAAATGTATGTGTGGTAGAATCACATTTTACGTAAAATACATGGGAATAGTCATGCGATCACATTGCATTATATTATGCAACGCCATAGCAATATGTTTTGCAGCTGCAGAACTGAACTGAGGTGCTAAAATGAGAGCACTGATGATTGCATTTGTCAGAGAGCCTGTAAATTCATAATGTTCACAAACCAAGTTACCACATACTGGTGCTTATCTGTATCCATATGCAAACATTTAGTATCTATGTGGGGATGTTTAGTTTCTCTAGTCACTGTATGTGGGCATGATGGTTTTATTTATTTTCATGCTACATATATAGAAATTTTGCTACTTTATACCGACATTTAGTCCCTGAGTATGGTCATTTAGACTTCATGTGTGGACATTTAGTTTCTAATCTATAACTTATGGGCTTTGTAGGCTCTATATGGTTTTCTAATCTCAGTGTATGGACATCAGTCTTTGTACGTGGACAGTTAATCTATGTATTGACATTTGGACATTTGTACAGTATATCACTTGTACATGTAAGATGTAAGACTCTTAGTTCAACATTTTGTTGTGTGGACATGTGATCTCTATGGGAGGATGATTCATTTGTAAATGTGGATATATAGTCTCTTTATATGGACTTTAAACGTATCTTAGTATCTATGTGTGGACATATGGACATTCTAAATATGGACATTTAGTTGATATTATGCTCCATGTGTGGACATTTAAGCTCTGTCTATAGACATTTGGTCCCTATAAGAGGACATTTAGTATCTATGTGTGGATATTTAGTAGTTATATATAGACTTTAGTTCTTCTTACTGTATGCATTGACATTTAGTCTCTGTGTGGACACTTGGTCTATGTGAGGCTGTTTCATTTCTTTTTGTGGACATTTAGTCTCTATACATAGACAATTACTTCATCGTAGTTTCTGTGTGGAAATTCAGTCTCTATTATGGACTTTATTTAGTCTTAGTTTCTGTGTGAATTTTCTGTCTTTACATGGACTTTTAGTCCATCCTAGTGTCTATATGTGGACATTCGGTCTATATGCAAGGATGTTTAATTTGTTTGAGATTTAGTCTCCCTATATAGACTTTTTCAGTATATCTTAGTCTCTATGTGTGGACATTTAGTCTCTATACTTTCGCCAGTCTTTATGTGTTCACCTTACGCTTGATGTGTGGTCTCTGTTTGGATCAAGTGGGAAGTATCTAGCAAGCTGCATTTCATAGTCACATTGCAGCATGACTAAGACTGTGGAGCAACTCTTCATAGAGTCATTACTGGAGAAAAGCCTAAAAAACTATCACGAGCCTCTTTGTGCTCAAGGCCTGAACGGGCGGCAGGCTGTGTGGAGCCTAGTCAGGATCTCAGTGCCTCCTAGCTATCAGTTTGTCAATAGAGATGCTGTTCCCATCAAACAAACTGCTACTGAGTGAGAAATGTCAATAGTGGAAGGTTCCCAAAGCTACTGAAGACTAATGAGAGGGTTTAAAGCAGGGCTCATAAAAGACTAGAGCTCAGATTCAGAGATAAGGCATCATAAATGATGCATGATAACTTTGGTGCGGCACAGGTTAGATATGGTAGCAGTGGGAATAATGAAACTGAGAAAACTTCAAATGAGTGGGCTAGCCAGTTATTAGCACGTCTAATAGTGAGGATATCTTAGATGGATAATCTTCTCATAAAAGTGGATGAAAGTGTTAGATCCATTTTAGCATTGGCATAGATCATCTGGATTGGATGCCAGGTGTATTTTATGTGCAGAGAGTTTAATCCATTGATGTATTTTGCATGCGACAAGATGGTTTTAGAGTAAATTTAACTTTGCCAAATTGGTCTCTTATTAGGATGGCCATTATGAGGGCTCTCATTTGAAATTCCAATCCAATTATCTGCATATCTTTGAGGAGTCGGAGAACGTCATTTCTTCTACTCAATAATAACGGAAACAGCTCATTACTGAAACAATTTGATGGCAGCTTTTGAACCCTCTCTCCACCAGATTGACTTAATAATTTCCACTCTTTCCAAATAACTTCCTACATTCTCCACTCTTATGCTCGGCTAAAGCCTTGATGGCCATATGTTACAATGGAAACGCACACAATGCAAACAGAAAAAGCAGACCTTTGCTTTCTTTCCTTTTTCTATTTTCTTCAAAATCCAAACAACCACATTATTGCTCCTTCTTAGGGGTTCAGAGGCTGATACTCCATACTGCTGTCTAAATGAATTCTGAATTATTTTTTACCCTGCAAAAATAAAGCTATCTATAAGTCTCCATGTGGACACATTAGTGGGTCAGTTCAACATGCGCCCCTGTATGTTATCACTTCCTAACTATGTATTTTGTGGGGGGACGGGGGGTGTAAGTAAGTTAAATTGTGAATGATGGCTTTGCTGAGATCAGAGATGATAAAGCCATCTTGTCTTCAACCAATCAAAAAACAACAACAACAAAAAAATGCATTCCCATTTATGGGAAAAAAGAGAGTGGAGTAAGTGATGAATGAGACCACAGGATAGTTCTGACTGCGAAATCTGATTGGATTAGCCATTTACAGCCACCATAGAAAACACACTGTTGATGGACATTAGCTAAATTCCATCTTAATGCAGCAAACTGTGATTGTAGAGCTGACAGATGCCAACTTTAAGTCGTGAGTATATTTGCAATACAGCCTTGGCCTTTTATACTGTATTACATCATTGAACACTTTACGAACATTTCATTTGTTAGCATGGTCCACAATTTTAGGACTTAAAAGGCACTGACTTACAGTATTCATATGCTCAAAACAATGCATTGTGCATCGACTGAAAGTAGAGTGTGTATGTGTGTGCGTGATTGTTTATAGGCATGTTGATGAAAGTACTACC
This sequence comes from Carassius gibelio, assembly GCF_023724105.1. Classification (NCBI taxonomy): domain Eukaryota; kingdom Metazoa; phylum Chordata; class Actinopteri; order Cypriniformes; family Cyprinidae; genus Carassius; species Carassius gibelio. The sequence goes on along the minus strand of NC_068408.1, from coordinate 24,272,787 downwards.
TAATTTAAATGAGAGGGATTATTCAGAGAATGTCACATAGTCATCTTCTAGGTCGGATGAGTAATGTCTGCCAATTTAGAGCGCATTTTATCAGTCAACCCCGGGTTATTCACAAAGCGACATGTCTATCAGTTACAAGGACATGACTTTGCCAAGAGAGAGCTAACAAAGGAGGAAATCAAGCAGTGGCCTCCCCTGAAAAGATGTCTCTCTTTTCCCCTCTCGCCCCTCATCCGAGGCCCGGCTTGCACTGAATGGCCCTCTTCCTGGCAAGGTGCCTGGTGTGGCCAGCGATAGTACATTTATCCTCCCTGATTAGATTAGAAATTATTAATGGTGGGCTGTGAAGCAGAGCAAAGGGTCATTTGGAGTTTAATTCTATTCTCAGATAACTTCATTTCGCCTGATGTGATTGTTATTGCCCGACTGCTAGATGTTTATAGGAAACAATATCCTCAATAACACATTCAGACATCCTATTTAAAGGGTCAGCTTGGGCCATTAGATAACAGCTTCTGAGGAGTCGCATGTCACGGCTGATTTTAAAAGGTCAGCCTTTGCTCTGATCAGAGTAATACGTTGAAATGCATGAAAGGTGCTTAAACAGGTAGCAAAGTTAACTATTTTAGCCATTCAGCATGTACCTGCCATGTAAAAGCCACTCCCATAATGCACTGCAACAATCTCATGTAAAAATATAATTCCAAGCTTGCTGATAATGTGAGAGAAATGTTGTAAATGTATATAACATTCATCCAATACTGAAATTATTAGAGTTGAAACAATTACAAAGCATCCATTTACCCCAAATTTGTGTTCGCATGTATAGATGGGCCATCTTTCTAGAGCTGAATGTGCAATACATTGAAACAATGCAAAAACGGACAATGACATCATAGCACAGCTTGGACAGCAACACCATGAATCTTCGCAGGGTCTGGAATAAATATGTACGAGGGCAGCAAATCAAAGTAAACACGAACAATGGATGACGTGCATTTATAATGCATTGTCAGTGCAGAGGAGAAATAAAACTGTCTGTGTATCTGAGAAACGAGAGAATGAGAAGCAGAGACAAAGGAAGAAAGAAATAGTCATGGATACAGGGCCATCTGGACATGGTTAGGCTGTTCAGATAGCATTTCAGTGGCGCTGATTTGCAACTCTGTCAGTTAGCTACAGTTACACACCTGTCTCTGGACAAAGGGACTCACCTTTCTACCGGCTTGGCTGGCTTTCCGTCGCTACTGCTGATAGCTCAATCACAGGCTAGTGCCAGCCAGCTAATGAAGTGCTCTCCAGAGGTCAGCATTCCTCTGGGTCGGGATAGGATAATCAAGTCATTGGCGGTCCTCTCAAACCACCTCATTTAGAGCATAGGGACCGACTGTGTTCAGCAAGGCTGAGCAGACCTTGTCTTGGTCCCACCTGATCCATGTAAAAGAGATACCAGCCATCTCGCTTTATTACTAGATGTTATCGGTTTCCCAGAGAAAGCTCGGAGTACACAGCGCGCTGGACCATTTTGATTAGAATAGAAAAACAACAGCTCACCCCGGGTTTGCATGTAAGATGACCTTTTGTCTAGTAATAGAGTATTGCTTGACCATAGTTAATCTGAGCCTTGGAGTCATAACATGAGTATCACTTGCGGTTGGTGCTTTTCAAGAGTATGGAAATGCAGATAACTGTTATCACAGTACAGCTACTCAAGAAAAATGGCAAAAACAATTGACAAGTGATTGGAAGTTGATCAAAGAACATCTTAGCATGAGATAAATAAACATATGCTTACATATTTTATAAAATTCTAGTAGAAGCCATCGTCATTCCTGTGTTTGTGTAGAACAATCTCTGCAGCTGAGCTGAGTTAATGTTTTGAGAAAGGAAAGAAAAAACAGGAATTAAAGCCAAACACAAAATGTTTTGTACAGGGCGGAATTGAGCTGCAGTTGGGGTATCAGGTTATGGCGGCTAGGCTGTAGGCCCAGCTAGGGTGTAGTTTGGAATTGAAGGTTAGTGCTACAGCTTTGGGGGGTGGATGCTAGGTCGGACACCCACTGATAAAGTTTCCAATGATGGATTGAGTTGGCTGGAAGCAGCCTGTGGTGCCACATCATGTTTAATTGCATGCATCTTTCATGCAGAGGTGTATACCAATCTCCCACCTCTTTCTACATTCCTTTTCACACAATCAGCACTCCTCAGAGTGAAATATTTCACACCTGTGTTATGTTCTAGCTATTATATATTGTGTGGTATTTGGCTTTTTTGTCAACTAGTTATTGAATAGATATCTGAATGTCTTTGCATTCTCTTAGTATTTCCATTCATCTCAATGACAGTTGCTTAGCTGGTGCATGCAGCCTTCAAGGTATGCAACCTGGAAGCTGTCGTTTTTGCTTAATGAGCACCCATTTCTACTTTTGAATGAGTGTTATTACTTTTTTGTCTGCCAAATTATTTAAAGCATTTTTTTTCCAAAAGCGACAAACTTCCAAACAATCCAGCCAACACTTGAGTGGCTAATTTTGACAATAGTGTGACATACATGTATGTGTTTCAGTACAGAGTCACCAAAATAAACTCAACTTTGATATTATCAGGTTTTTAGTAGTGCTACCCAATGAGGCCATCAAATCCATTTTAATTCTTGTGAATCTGTCCTGAGTATACGCATTCAGTATTCTCCACAGGGAACTCCAGCGAGGCACATTATGTGGCTCTTTATTGGATCAGACCAACTGGTTTTCCTGTGGCTTCACACCGTTTCAATAGGAGCCTTGGGGTGGCACAGTCATCTTGGATTTGGCAAGCTGTTCCAGTTGTACCTTAGAGATAAAAGTGTTCCCAGCTAGCAATTACAATCTACTGTCAATGCATTGTGAGCCTCATTCTGGCCAGTGTTCAATTGCAGAGGACATGTTGGTGTTAATGGGTAATGACATCCTCGGGTTACTTGTCTGTTCTGGTTATAAAATGCACTGAGAAGATGAAGGTTGGGATTTCAAGACATAGCCGAGACATTACGCAAAATACTGTGCAATTTTATATTTCTTGACACAAAACCCAAACCCTCTCCAATTCAGGGAAATCAACTCTGAGCCAAGTGTATGTGAAGTGAGCTTGGGAACATATGATCACAAAGTCGTACGCTCACACACACCCGAACACACATGCTGTCAACACCTTCTCCATGATGGATCCCTCTCATTTTCAAGCTAGGATCCGATAAAAGTGGCAGCCGAGCTCTGGGGCCTGCCTTTCTCTGATTACTCCTCAGCGTCCCAGAGCAGATGTGGCTGAGGAAGCCCCTCCTGGCCTGGATTGCATGACGCTACATTTACCCAACCGCTTCTCAGCTGCAACCTCAGCCTCGGGCGCTCCACCATCAAATTTTCATGTGACCATATGGAAGAATATAAGTAATAGAGATTTACTGTCATGGCCTTCCCACTGGAGAAAATAAAGAAAGTGTTACATATTGCTTTGGGTAAATGAGAGGGAGTCAGGCGAAGGAAAGGGAGCCCTCCATCTTTGAGACATCTGATTGCCTCTCTGAGAAGTGAGTGGGGGCACTAAAGAGTGCGTTAAGTGCAATTGAATGGGAATCATCCTTGAAACAGCATAGAGCTTTGTTGGTGGGGTCAGAGAAGTGAGTGATGGTGTCTTGTCTCTTCTGTGTGCGTGACTCCTGCATGCCGTCAACAGGTCCTGCAGGTTGGGACTGTGATCAGAGTGCCGGCCTAAATTACAGCAGGCTGACAGATAAGGAAGCAGCTCTACTGAACACACACAACATCAGAGAGAGGGCGGAGAGGGCGGCATTGTCTACCTCCCTCACCTCGCACTCTCATAGTACACCTGTCCATCAACATGTGTCATTAAGAGCTGTTATTGACTCCATTAGACACCACTGGCAGGAAACGTAAAGTTTAAACAGGTTTTACTTGTGTGTCACCACAGCACGTTATGCAATCTAGTGATTCGGCGGTTTGGGGTGCATATTAATGCCTGCTCCTTTTGTCTTCCCGTAAGTTGGAGTTCTCTGCATTAATGCTCCACGGCTTCTGTGGTTTTTGACGAAAGTTATTTACTTTTCACCACCAATGAGGCACGGCACGAAGTGCCTGTTTCGGTTAGGGAAGTTTTCTTTCATGCTAAAATTGTACCTCTCTGTGGGCTCCGCTTTGAACCTGAACACTCCGTGCTAAATCAACACAGGGGTACAAATGTGAACCAGACCCCAAATTTGGGATTTCGGATGTAAGGTTATGATGGCCTTTGGCGTACTTCCTGCAAAGCATCATTAACATTCATAAATGCAAAATGAGGGGGGCTGATGGGAGGTGTTTAAGCTGCATTTTCTGATTTGCTGATATTGTTCTGCAACGCTGAATGCACAACCACAATCTGACTATTCTCAACAGCTCGGTGGATTAGCCACGTGGGCAGGAGGGTCAATTTGCAGCCGACTCTTCTGGAACCAATTAGAAGCTGCATCTTTACCCGGGGCACCCTGGTTGAGTAACATTAGTTGTTTTATCTTTTGATTTGCAGTGCATTATTGGTAGTGAGTCGTTCACGGTGGCTGTGGTTAGATAGTGACAACCGTAGAAACAAGGATTGGCTCAGAGACCATGGACATGTTGCATTATGCCTACACACACACACACACACATACACTCATCCTCCCCTGCTTGTTATACCACAACAATCCCTCTTTTGTCAGGAATGATTGATGATATGTTGGAATTTCATTCATGGAGTTCTGTGTTTTGGAGTTGCTGAGACGACCAGGTATAAACAGGCTCCGGCTGGGTATTGAGTTTCACCTCTGAACACCATAGAGAAACAATGGCTAGGGCCTTTCAAAGGTTAGACAAACAGTTATTGCTGATATCTCAGTGGATAATGGCTGAACTATCTTTTAAAAAGTGTTTATTTTTCACACGGACGATCGATTGGAGAATATGCATTCCACATCTGTGACCTCATCGCAGATTAAACAGTTCCTCTTTTCACAGCCACTGGATTTGAAAACATCACAGCCAGTCTGTCTTTTTTAAGGCCTGTTAATGTAATGTGTTGATTTAGAGCATTTAAATTCGTGTTTAGAGACTATTTTCATGCATGAATGCAGTTTGTAACTACATATATATATATATATATATATAGTTACAAACTGCATTCATGCATGAAAATAGTCTCTAAACATACACACACACACACACATATATATGTGTGTGTGTGTGTATTCTCTTTTTACAATAGTCTGCAAGATAAATGGTAATAAATCTATAATCATAACTTTGTGTTTCACCACCATAACGTTTTGTATGACTATATAATTAAAATAATTATTTAATTCCTTGTTAGTTGCTTACCAATTAACCCAGCTCATTATAAAGACAGTGATCTAGTTTTTTTTTTTTTTTGTATTGTGACATACCACTCATTTACAGTGTAGATGCGGTCCAGAGGCTGCATAGTCATGACGATCAATTTACCTGTTGTTTTCTGTGTACTGTAGATAATTCTGTGCATTTATTATTCTTTAATGTATGAGAAATCTGTATGGAACCTATCCAGGATCTGGATCAGGGCTGATTTCTGTTAATTGCTGACCTTTACGTTGGGGTATCTGCCTTGCATTAGCTCTTTTTCTCTCTTGAACTTCTCTTTTCATGTCATGGCTGTGAGCTTAAAGCCTCTATTTGAGGCAGAGTAGAGGTTCGGATAAAAGCCGCTTGGCACTATGATTTATTAATGCTTCGCTATTAATACTGTGGGGCTTTCGGAATAAGTCTTGTTGACTCTCGGACTTAGACTACTGGTATTGGGAGGATTTCCACAAAGAAGACACATCCTGGTCATCCTTCACACCCTCGCACGCACACTCAGTCACTGGGTACCAAAGGCTTATGGGGGATTGTACTGATGGGGCTTTCCGTGGGTGAAATCCTCAGTGGATTTCTGCTGTCCCTGCAGGTTTGCTTTATGGCTTCTCGCAAGTTTTATAATGTCCCGTCATGCGCAAAGCAAATAAGTAATTTGTGATGGTGGGCATGAATAAAGTTAAAACTGTCATAATGTCATAGGAAACACACACACATTGACTCAAAACCTGATTTGCTATCTATAGCCTACATAAGCAGCTGCCTTCTAAGACAGCTTTATAACTGAAATGGAGTCTGATTTGGTTCCATTGCTTCTCAGCCTCAAAAGTGACTGATTTGGAACACGGTTTACACTTTTTAAAAGGTGTTCTTGCTTTAGTATAAATATACATTTAGGTATTGAGTAATATTAATTAACTACATGTACTTAATATAGGGTTAGGGTTAGGATTAGGGTTTGGCTTAGGGTCAATTGTGTAAAGTGTAACAAGGACACCTTAAAGTGTTACTGGAACACTCTACATGGGAAGAGACTCAGGCTATGGTAATCAATTAAGCATAAAAATACATCAAACAAAAATATTGGGTGAAAAAGCCAATTTTTGTCTTATTATCAATGTTCTTTGGTACTGAAAGGAATATGTTCAAACTGACATTTCCCTCACTTTGTCTGCCATCTTTATTTTTTTATCGTCATGATGCATTTATGAAATAGCTTTCTTTGCAAAGAGTACACATACTTCTCAGTTAATAGTTGGAAGCATCCCCTTTTGTCCTAAAACTCTGATATCCATAATATCTGTTGTTTTGTAGTATATAATATAGGAGCTTAGTAGGGTTGTTACATTTAAGAATTAATGTAAGAATTTAATAGGCTTTATTTTTCTTCTGTGTTTATGATTAAGCATTAAGGATAATTGCAGTGACAATATTTATAGTAAAAATGACTTATATTTTGGAATATGTCATGTAAATGATGCAATTATTTGGGGGAAATATTGAAATTCAAAACATACTCCATTATCATGTTTTTGTGAATTTAAGAGTTTATCATCAGACCAGAATTCTCAGGTTCATCTTTATAAAACATTACTTTACAAAAAATGCAATTGTTGTAAATGTCTATACATTTATTATGGACTTTTACCTTGTTTGAAATATAAAATGCATATGGATTTAATATGACTTATTTCTAATGAAGTTCTTATGTCAGTGTATTCCAAAATAACTTCATGATTTTGACTCTATTGGAATTGGCGTCTTGGCATCTAGAGCTTGTCTACGGTGGCTCAAAATGCTCCCTATGTAGGCAGCTCAGTAGATTTTTTTTACAGATCCATAAGGTTAGGGCAGGCAAAGTGTGTTCCGAAGCATGAAGGGGCATTATTTTAGGAATCTAACCTTTTGTTTTAATGGATGGATAAAAGATTGTATGGGGAAAGTGCACCATTAGGAACTCTTGCTCTCTGCAAATAACAAAGACTTGATGCAATATTTATTCATCTCCAGTAATCACTAATGCTGCTTCTATTTATGAGCAAGGCTCAAACGCAATTAGATTAATACTTACTTGAATTACCAAGAGCTCCTACTGATTCACTGTATGGGGATGCGTACTCTACAAATAATAAATAATATATGAGAATCTTCACTCTTATACAGAGGCAAAAGTTCAGGTCATACAGACTGGATGAGTGTTCTCCAGTGTTTGAATATATATATATATATATATATATATAGTCATTGTTTCATTGTTCATTGTTTCTTTCATATGGTATATTCCCTAACAGCACAGAAAATATTTGCCTTTACCTCCATTTGTAACCCAGAAAACCCATGACGTCTGTGTGTTGTGCTCTCTCTCTCTCAGCTCGGTGCATTCTGCCATTAGTCAGGATGAGATTAATGTATGAAAATGCAGCAGGTCAATGCTTACCCTCTTTTCCTGCTGCATGAATTATTTACAGCTGCATGGGAACTCCATTATGCATACTGCCCTCCACTTTAGACTGCTCTTAACCACACAACACACATGCATAAACAAACGCACATGTTAAATACAAAACCTTTTCCTCTGGATTGTTGTATTTTCATTATGATGGTGTAAATGCCTATATATATATATATATATATATATATATATATATATATATAATGTTACAATCAGGCATATTACAGCATTTTAAAGCTGGTATATTGATTTTCCTAAACCGTTCTACTTTTGATTTTCTAGACCTCTGACCTAAGCATTAAATTTCTGAAATGAATTAAAACCAAATTGCATTTCATTTTTTATTTTTATTTTTGCATAGAACTGTCATGCCTGTCTGTTTGCCCCTCTGTCTATATTTTCATTTACAATAATTTTACCAAAAACCTTAACAATGCTGTTTTTACCTTAAATGCATATATATTTTACAAAATATATTCAAATTCATTATTATTATTAGTATTATTATTATTAGCCAGGGAGGGAGCAGGTTTACTCTTTATTCTGATATTCTGCTTTATACCTGAAATAATTATAAGCTAACAGTTATTAGAGTATTAGTAGACTGTCTGCTTATTATCTCCTAACACTTTATTTTGATCCTACGACACACATTATACTGAGTGTAAGTAACTTACATTTGTGGAAGTCAAATGTTAGGATCTGTAGTGTTGGTGTCCTAAACAGCTGGATTCTCTCTGTACATAAGCAGACACACCAGATCTCTCTGTATATGAACAGACACACTAGATGTCACTATTGTAACTTGATGCAGAGCTTGTGTTACACACGGACCAAGGGATGTAGCAGGCAGCAAGGAAAATACATCAAGCAGAGAGAGAAAAGAAAAGGAAAACCACACCAGAACTAGAAATCTGAAGTATTAACTAGAAATAAAAATAATAATAATATGTAAACATGTATGTTGTTCATTGCTTTCTATAACAGATATATTATAAAAGACACCATTGATCAATAAACATGATTATTTATGTATTCATTTATTAATTTTTTTACATTTATTCTTTTTATTTAACATTTATTAATATTAATAATCAAGTTATGCCAGACAATTATAAAATAAAGTTTGTTATTATACCAGGATATCTACCAAATAACAAAGCAAACTAAAACATTAAAATAGTAAATTATAGCTGCTGATGTGAGTATATGAGCGTTTTATTCCAGATTTGAGCTCATCCCATCACAACCATCTATTTTATATCGATTTTAAGATTTTGATATGTTCAGGTGAAGACGTTTTTAATTCAGATGGAAATGACTGAGACTTTTTTTTTAACAGTTTTGAAAAGTGATGATTAAAATGTTCTTTGAGCGACCGTAAATAGTTATGCGTGGCACATAATTATGATGGAAAGGCATTCCATTATTAGCTCATGAATAGATATATGCACACCTTTCATAAGGCACGAATGTTAGTGTAATGGGATAAATTAATTCAATAATAATATGACACTCATCACTCATCACTTTAGATGAAAGAAAAGAACTATTAGAGTTCTTACATGGTCTTGAAGATGATTTTATAGAAAGGCAAATGATGTACCTAATATTTTAAAATAGATTTGCTCATATCCTTTAAGATACTTTGCATGTCTGAAGGCAATCATTAATGAAAATGGCTCTGTGGGTTTGTCTGTAATGTCTTGGAGCAGCAGGACTGATATATTTTAAAACAGACCATTTGAATAAAGTCCAATAGTTGAGTTTAAGTTTAAATTTGATTTTTCTTTCAGCACTATGAAGCAGCATGTGTAGTGTCGACAAACAAAACTCTTAAACACTGTCCTGATTTATTCTATTCACAGTAACGTGACTTGATAAGGATGCTGACATGTCCTTGAACAACTGAGAGATACGTGCTAAAACTGCAGCAAATGCTGTATTCTCAGTGTAAGCCATCTCTTTGCTGTATGGAGGGTTTCTGAGCTACTGATTTAGATTCCCGTGTCCTTGAGACATTAGCTGCTTGACTTGAATGGCATTGGAGATCAATCTGGGAGCAAATTATGGTCAAAATACGAATATTAGTCTGGTTTGGCAGATAATGACTGAACGATAAAGAACAAAATCATGATGATAAATAATCTCAGTAAGACTATTATACTACTTCTGGTTTTATGACTGATAATAACTGTTAGCAGAAACACACACACACACACACACACACACACAAGCACACATACACAATTCTGAACATTTGCAAAAAAAGATTTAAATCTGTACTAGATTGTATTACAATCAGTCCCTGGAACCGAAGTTAACTGAAAACACATCTTCTCTGTCACCCACCAGAATCATAAGCCTGAAAATATAATTTTTTACCACAAATCAGAAAAAAAGTGAATTATTATGTGATGGCTAATTGCTTTTATTCAGCAAGCCCACATTCAATATTCTTTTGAATGTTGTATTCATTAAAGAATCCTGAAAAGAAGTTTCACAATTTCACTGATAATAATAAGAGTTGTTTCTTAAAGACCGAACAGATTTTTGAAGTATCGTGTTACTGAAGTAACTGCAAAAATTCACAGGAATAAACATTTAACAATATATTAAAATGCAAAAGAGTTATTTTATAATGTGTAGTTAGATTTCATGGTATTACTGTGCATTTACTGTATGTAGTGTCAACATTATCTCACGACCAATTCGTACGTATTTTACGAGGTGGCTTATTCGTACGAATTTGTACGACCTCACTCGTACAATTTTATACGATTTGTCTAAACCCCAGTGAAGGTTAGGTTTAGGGGCGGGGTTAGGTTTTAGGTCATTCGTATGAATTTGTACGAGTGTGGTCGTATGAATTCGTATGAATAAGCCACATCGTGAAAAAATTTACGAATTGCCGTGAAATTGGGTTGCTACTGTATATCAAATAAAAGCAGCCTTTCAGTAGCATACACAAATAATAGACCCATAATGATTGTTATTTTGTTATGCATACATTATGTATTTAAGTGACAAAAATGGCACCCATTATGCAGAATCACTGTTGAGTACTATAGTGTTTCTCTGTCTGTGAATTCATCCAACATCTATTCTCACAGAGAGAATTTCCATAGAGAGTTGCTCTCTTTGGAAAGCGGTCGGCTTGGCCTGACATTTCATTCATGCGATATTTCGAAAAAGTAAACATTTCAGTGTTTAAACAAACTTGTAATTCAAGTGTTTACAATGCAATGCACTGAGAGCTTGATTATCCTGGCATGGGTCGCTATTTTTGTCCCTCTAACCCTCGGTTAATCTCAGCATGAGCAGACATACAGTTTGGTGCTTGACGTGAGCGTCTGCGAGTGTCCTCGGTGTAAGTGTGCGCTGAGGTTAGTGTTGGCAGATTTTTAATCTACATGTATGATGTGCCCTCCCGTGTCTTGTGTCTACTCAGCAGTATGTGGTGGAGTGTGATTTGGAGTGTAGGGCCGCAGCGTATTGATTGGCTGCGCCGGGGTAGGGCACAGGCGGACGACACACTGGTGACTTTGTTGTAAAAGCAGAACGGTTGAGTGGTGGGTGTCAGGCTGAGGGTCCCGGCCAATCATCAATCATGAGCTGTCAGGCCTCCCTCTTTCCTCGCAACCCTGCTTTTTTTCTGCCTCAATGATCAGTCTTTGTTTAAATTGCGCAGTAAGACTCCCGCCAGACCATGAGAACAACCGCCAAGTTGTTTGCAGGTGCTATCGTTCACAGCTGCCAATTAAAGTCATGTGATTTCCATAACAGCCACGGGGCATGGTAAACATAATGTATTTTAATACATCTATACTATGCATAGAATGGAAAGGTGGACCTGTGGTCGATAATAATGTTTCTGAGGTTGAAATCCAGACTGCTTCATTATGCGAATTCATATTATGTTAATTCATAATGCACAAACACAAATGACAATGGTTCTAAAATGATTGGATTTGCAGTATTAAAGGAATAGTTCACCCCAAAATATGACAATTTGCTGAAAATATACACACCCTCAGGCCATTCAAGATGTAGATGGGGTTGTTTCTTCATGGGAACAGATTATGAAGAATTTTGGATTACTTGTGGATTATTGTGGTGTTTTTATCAGCTGTCTGGACTCTCATTCTGACGGCACCCATTCGCTGTGTAATGGTAGCATCCATTTTAAAACAGTTATCCTTATAGTTAACAAACACCAAAAAGGTGTGAACGGGCCTTATGCATCTGAATTATACCACATGATCACCTGAAATCATCCAAAGCCTACACAATAACATCTTGTAGCCTGATGCTTGTTGTACATGGATAGTTGCTGTTCTGGGTGCTTATTGGTCAAATACTGTACGGTAGCTGTGCTAAAATACACAGTATAGTAGCATAGCTCTGACGTGACAAAACATCTTATTTTGGCTTAATTGGAAGTAACAGTCTGACCAACACGTGAAGCAACAAACCTTATTAATTTATACAAAAATCAACTATAGGATCCTCTACGATTCTTAATTAATTTGCTTAATAAAATAATGTGTCCTTAATATGCAATTTATCAGTATAACCTTGAAAATTCACAGCACTGCAAAGTTGGAAAAAGATTATATTTTGGGACCAGTTCTGCTTCAACCGAGGCAACCTATTTGATGTATTTTCAAATATAAGTACATTCTCAGCTAACACATTTTCGAGTTAGCACATTAAATTGTCAATTTAATAATGCATCGTAAAGTGTTTTACTATCCCTGAATTACACTTTTGCTTCTTGTTGGAAAATGGCATGTTGTAAATCAGCGGACCTACTTTTAACATTAAGTGAAAGTAGTCACACTCATTCATATCACAGAAGAATAATAAATTTCATGGCCATTTTTTTTTTCTTTAAAATACCATCTCTTGCAGCATGGTGGAGACTCGATTTAAAGCAGGTAATTTACAACACTCATTAGAGTGCTGAAAGCACCTCAGTCAATCTGAACTGAGACGCCACAGTCACAAACTACATCCTTACTGCATTGCCTAGAAAAAAAAAAAAAAAAAAGAAAAAAAAATCAATTACACATTAAACCCAGGTAAAACTCTAATGTGGTCCTATGGAGTATATGGAGTGTCTATAAAGCTATAATTCATGTGGTCTCCAGCATGTTCCATAAATATGTTACCATTTTTTTTTTCAAGAATGGTTAGAAACTAGCTTCACAAATTATTGGTCATCAAACTCAAGAGCATAAAAAAAAAAAAAAAAAAAAAATTGTTTTTTGATTTTGAAAACCTGATTTGCATTCTTTCGCTAACAATCATGAAAAATGGGTAACAGGGTTGCAAATTTTGCTTAAGTTAAACTATAGTTCAGCAGGGTTAAGCTAATTAGGAATGTTGGTTTGTAGTTATTTCTGTAAATATATTTAATTTGTTGCTTCTAAATCTTTAAATAAATATAATAAGACCGTTTTTAAACAAATTAAACATATTCACAGAAAGTGTCCCTTTTATACACATAGAAAATCACTTCTGATACTACTTATGATGGCAAAAAGTGAATGTAAAAAGTTTCTTTTTGAGCCAGCACTTTATTAGCATCACAAACTCATCGCCTGCACAAGCCTGCAGCTTGTGTAATTAGATTGGGAACTCCCGCTTTGCCTGTAAGGCCGTGGTTCAGGTTGCTACATATTTTTATTTACTTGTATTTTTTTCCGAAGGCAGAGGCTGATCTCCAGTCAGCAGAGAGCACGGCCCAGCCCGTCTCCTCTCTGCTCCGCTGCTGATCTCATCTCCATATAAGAGTTGCTTTGCACTTCTTGAGCCTGCCACGATTAATTAGGCACATCCAGGTGAGGGAACATCTGAAAAAGTGCCAAGAGCAATAAACATTGATCATAGTCACAGACTTTTTACTGGCTTACTTGATGGAAGGGGAATGCAGCCGTGTGTGTACGTGTGTGTGTGTGCATGCATGCATGCGTGCATGTGTGTGTGTGAATAATGTGTCCCTGTACGCTGGGGAGTGCTTGTGTGTATGAATATCCATGCATTAGGGTGCACTTATATTCATTCATTCATGTACTTACTGTATCACTTTCTCTTTCTTTTTTCTTTTATCAGTATGAATCCAGCATGTACTGACACATTTTATACATGTTTTCTGTCAAAGCATTTTAAACAAAAAATTTACGTAAAATAACTATTCAACTTAGGTCCCAAATAATAATTATCATTAGTTTAATATGCATTTACAGTAAGCATAAATGTTGAGCCGGCACATTTAAATGTGCATGCACTAGTAAGTAAGCATAGGCCATCTCAATCACGTTAAAGCATGTAAGAGTGTGTTGTGACTTTCTAATAAACCAGACCTAATTTTAGGGGGATTTTCTTTTCAAGGTCATACCTCTGGCAGACTGTGCAGAGAGCACTGAAAACAATCCCGTCCCTTTTTCCAGAGCTGGACGTTCTGAAATTGCACATCAGAAATTGCAAATCCAGAGCATAATGAAGCTGCGAAACAAAAACATTGTGTCTTGGCCAAAAGTGGAGAAAAATCCTGAGCGATGTAATGGAGGCCAGATGAGCTGACGGTAACAAATCCCTCCATTAGCTGCCACTGACGGAAAACTGGAGAGGTGGAAGAGGCTTTCACACGGAGCACGGTGAGGTGCTGCGGGATGGGTCGAGTTCAGGTGGGACAGGACAGTCAAGTCGACCTGAGCGAGAGAGGACTGGAGAGGAAAGCAGAGGGGAAGCCCATGGACCTGAGCTCCGCGGCACTTTGTGTGTGTGTGTGTGTGAGGGACAGCTGGGATTTCAATCAGAGACTTCTTTATGCAGTCTTCTAACACATAATGAACTGAAGCACTGCTCAGCATGAGCAAGCCTTATTCACACACACACACACACACACACTGCCAATGTTTTAGCATCATTACTGAACACACACACAAACACCACAGCCCACGCAATCAAAACCAAATGTGTTGCGAGTGCATTGAAAAGACAAGTCAGGAATGACAATGTGCTGAGCGGAAAGTGATTTGTCCAATCCGTTAAAAGTTTATATCAACAATTAGTTAATAATAAGTCCGTTTGATTAAAAGCTGAAGCCCACTGGCTACACGGTTCCTTGGGGGCTGATCTGGTGTATAAAAAAAAATTACCTCACCCTAAACCTGTCAGCACACCATTACAGCCCACGCCGCCATATGATGGCATGCCAAAAAAAAATAAAAAATACTGAAGCCATTGTAGCGAGAAGGTGTTGGCAGATGTAGGCTTAAGGAATGCAGTGACAGGGTTATTTGTTGGACAGAGTTTGTGCAATGGAGAAATGTTTAAGGGAAAAGGGCTTCGGTCTGTGGCTTCTTATCAGTAAGCCTAATAGAGTTAGATAGGGGAACATCTTGATGAGAAAGCAGATAAAAGGAGAAAGAAAAACAAGGCCCTCAAAACACTAGCAACCAAAGGCTACAGTCTCGAGAAGCAATGACTCATGCAGGACAGCGAGCCAAAAAGTGGTTTGCAGCCCATCTGCAAGAACATGCATGTTTGCAGAAAGAATAAACTCTGAAAGCAACACAATGCATTGCCCTGTAATCGGCTGTGGAAAAGCGTTAACCGATGCCAGATATTTGTCATATGCCGCAAATGTTTTTTAAATAAATATGCCGGCTGGGGTCTTATCAAATTAAGGGAATCAGTATGGATCCATATGGCTTGCGTGCATTATATTTAGGTCTCCTTAAGCCATGCAATATTATAGGATTATTATTGGCAACTAAATCAAAAAATGTCATTACTTGAAATAAACTTTAAGATATATATTTACATCAGCAGGTTAACAAAGGAACATTTTTCTTTTTTAAGTACTTATGTATCTAAAATGGTAATAGTGCATGTCAATGGAAATTTCAGTCATTGGGAATATTCCCCTCATCTGAATCTCAGAGTTCAATTCAATAATCGTTTAAACAAACAAACGGATAAATGAATGAATGAATGGCATGTTTATGTATTTGATGTTAACACCACAGGCTCTCATTTGTCATAACAAAACACTGAATGGCAGTTTGAATATGCAGACTGTAGAATGACATTCATAAGCTGCAGAAGATGGAAAGATGTTCAATGAATAAATATTGAACATTTTAGCCTGTTCCATGCACAAAGCTTTAGTATGGTCTAGAAGACTTTGAATGTATCATGTGCATTGCAATTCTATGGTTAATGTGATCCTTCATTAAATTTTCTCCTATGACTTTTAACCAACAAAATAACAGCACGTCAGTTAAAAAAAAAATACATATAATTTTGAGTAAAAAAGGCCAAGATTTGCATATCTGGGTGAACTGCCCCTTTAAGCTCTGTAATTCCCCAGGCTGTTGAAGTTCTGAGGAATGGTAAACTTGGCAAATGTCATGCATACTGTGTCCTAATTCTGTTAACATACAGATAATGCACTCTGTCAGAGGTTCTATTAACACCTTTTGTCAACTCTGACTATGATCTGCTTCAGAAAAGTGATAAAAATCTGTTATGCCTTCAGAATATATATATATATATATATATATATATATATATATATATATATATATATATATATATATATATATATATATAAACTGTACTTGCCAATAATATAATAATAATCACATAAAAGTTCACTTATGTGTGTTAAGTTTCACTTTAAAGTACATTTTGAATAATTCTGTCTTAATATTTTTTTATAATTTAAAGAAGTACAAATGTGTAATTACATATCTATTTCAAATAGTGCTATAAGTTTAACACGTTAACTTAAATAATTAGTTATGAAATAATAACAGGATTAAAATATTTTAAAGCAGTTAATGCACTGACTCCAACCCCCAGACCTGCACATCATCTTACATTTCATACAGCTGCCTGTTGACAAATATGACGCAGGGCAACAGCTCCATAAATGCAGTTATGTCTAACAAATTTAAGATATTGGTGCAAAAAATGAGTTTTTGTCTCATATATAATATGATAACACACAAGCAGAGAGAGCAAGTTTGAAAGTGATTTTCAACGGTTGATTGTGTTTGTCAAGATCCCTGTCTGTGTTTCCTGTGTCTGTGTCCAAAGACTGTCAGTTTGTAGTTTTGTGTGCCTTTTTCAGTTGTTGAATGTCTGTGATGGTTGCTCTCTGCCCTTGTCTGAGTTCCTTGTTGGATTACTTGCTGTTTCTTGGATTTATTAAACTCCTGCACACCAACTCTCATCTCAGTTTTGCCTCATCTTGTTTCTGGAATGTTACAGAACAATTTATGAACCCAAATTATAGATCCAACAGGAGTTTTATGCGACCCTTGTGAGTGTTCTCAGCTCATTTTTTTCAGAATAGCCGACCCATCAAATGCTATCTGGAGGAGTTCATTTTGTTTAGCCACCTTGTGCCTGGTGATGAGGATTTATCATCAAATAACACATAAAGATGAAGATTAAGTGGGTCAAAAAAGCACTTTCAAGTTTAACTAATTGTATTTAAAATAAATACATTTTAATTTAACTGCAAATAACATGCACTCAAGTGTCTGAAAACATTACATCAGTTCACAAACTTATGTATATCATTTTAAAGAACATAATTTCTGTAATTTCAAGTTTTTAAGTTCAAGGATGCTAAAGCATACTTCTTTTCCCATAAAACCAAGGCTCGAAATATAGCACACAAATCATTTTTGACTCCTACAACACTAGCAGCCAAAGGTTACAGAAGCAAAAACTCATGCATAATAGGAAACACACACACACACACACACACACACACACACAAAGAACATGCATATACAGAATAAATACACTCAGGAAACAATGCAAAATGTGAGAAACAAAAACTATTCACCAAAGGCAGGTTTGTCATATCCTAGAAATATTTAGAAATACATACTATAATAATGGCTCTTTTCAAATGAGTGGATTCAGCATATTCCATCTGCAATCTACTGACCGACCTGTCTGTGCAGGAATGCTCTCATAATGGAGAAAACATGAGGCTTTCAGCTTGGAGAAGCCTGCGGAGGGGAGAAGGCTTTGGTTTAGAGTGTGCATTAGCCCGTTCATTCCTGGGGGCCAATGAATAGAGCCCTCAGGTAAGCCTTGTTGAAACAAATCTAAGCTGCTAATGACACGCACCGTGAAAATATTCACAGTTCATTTAGTTTGATGACAACTGCAGCCCCCCATGCCCCCGCTCTGCTGTTTTGTGTTTTAGTCATAACTTTGTGTCATAATCTATGACAACAACAGCCGTTTCTAGCATGCCATAATGCATGGAAAAACCATCCAATCTTCTATTGTTAGAGAGTATCTGATGTTTTCTTTACTGTACATGTTCAAAACCAAAAAAGAAAAGCTCACTTGATATGATGATTATGGCATGACAAGGGCTTAGAGCGACAGTTCACACAGAAAATAACATTTAAGAATTTATTCACATCCTCACGTCGTTCCAAACATGTATGCGGTTAAGTTTAACATTGATCACAAAAGGAAAAATGTAAAGAATCTGCCTCGTATAGCTTTAAGATAAGTCTGTGCCACCTGTGCTATAGGCTAAAAGTTAAACTTGCAGATTTTTCTATAAATTGATATGTGATAACATGCTATTTTTAGGAAGAAAACATGAGGCTCCAACCTAATCTCCTCCTCTCTCTCTCTCTCTCTCTCTCTCTCTCTCTCTCTCTATATATATATATATATATATATATATATATATATATATATATATATATATATATGATAACAAGGAGATAACAAGGGACGGGTCAATGAAATTTACTATCTTGTTAACTAAATAGAGTGGCAAACAAGGGAAACTATGGATGACAGGAAAACAGGATCTGAACACTATGAGGGGCCGTACAAGCCATAATTCATTCTGGCACTCTCACACACATACATTCTCCATTCACATACATATATTCTTGCTTTCACACACATACATTCTCCTTACACATACATACATTTCTACTCTCTCTCACGCACATACATTCTCCTTTCACATACATATATTCTTGCTTTCACACACTTACATTCTCCTTACACATACATACATTTCTACTCTCTCTCACGCACATACATTCTCCTTTCACATACATATATTTCTACTCTCACACACATACATTTTCCTTTCACATACATACATTTCTACTCTTTCTCACACACATACATTCTCCTTACACATACATTTACTTTTATCTTTTTTGGTATCCATTACTTCCTGTTTAAGCAGGAAGTCATTTTCAGACCAGGAAATACATGTGCAAGACCTGATCAGCTCTTCCTCACAATTTTACAGTTATGCTATTCAAAGTCATCCTTTTTTCTTTTCAAGTACATATTTTAAGTTTTTAACTTGAGCATATCATTATGCAACCTTTGTGTTTTACAGATCTGTGTACAAGTGTTAAGACACTGATTTTGATTGTATTAACAGGGTTTAATGCTAAATAAGTTCTACTGGTCCGGTTTGGCCAGTGGTTTAATTTTTTTACTTGCCCTGGAAAAATTTTCACAGGACTTGCCACAATCAATCAATCAATCAATAAGACTTATTTAATTGTTGACTGTAACATTGTATTGTAATAAATAATAACCATTTTGCACAAATAGGTACAATAGTTCAAAGATAAAACTAAAATAGACCATTCTTTTTCAGGCCTAACTATTCCAGTTAAGGATGCACTGATCAGGATTTTATTTATTTTACAATCAAATGAGCCGATTCCCATTCTCATTGCCAATTTATTTAGTTCTTATTCTTTTTCTCTTTTTTTTTCGTTTTTACATTTATTAAATGTTTATTTTGCTCTGTTACTGGCCAAACTTACCTTGAGCAAACAAACAAACAATATATGCAACATGAAGCAAGTGCACAAAACAAAAACATCAGATGGGCTGAATTTATATTTTATTATTACTATTTATTATTATTATTTTTATTTCCTTAATTATGTGTGTGTGTGTGTCTGCACTATGTTTGTACTTTCTGTACTGGAAGCTCCTGACGAAATTTCTTCTGTGTGTAAACACCATAGACAGTAAAAGAAATGGACACAGCGACCCCATTGGAACTCAATTGAGACAAGTGAAGCCCATTTTTAGCGTTTTTTAGCACTTCCGTTTCTGACGCGCAGACTCAAACTAAGCTTGACGACGTCAGCAACCTGTCTGACAGATGTAAATCTTCTAGTAGCTGTGCATGCAAACTGCCATCGTTAATCTTGCAGAGACGGCGAGCTTGAGCGGGGAGTTCTTTGTCGTGAGTGAGCAGGAGTAAGTATTCTGATTAATTATTTTGTATAGTATTTTAAAATGTAACGCCAGTACGCCATATTAAGTTAATTGCCTGCGAGCTTCTCCTCCTGTCTGTATGGTAATGCGACAGAGAGTCAAGTGGTTATGACGCAATCGTTAGCCTATTTTTTACAAAAACTGTTTATACGGGGCCATAATGTAACATAGAAGGTAATGGAGCCCTTTATACATTGTTGTGTATCTTTAGAAATAAATAATGGACAAACGGAGTCTTTAAACGCCTCAGATGTTAAGTTATTCGCAGTCAAAGTGACGCCAAAATGAATGGGAGTCAATGGGAATGCTAACGCAAGTGAAGTTCTGCTAAAAGATGGCAGCCCCCACCCGACTTCAACTTCCGGTCGAGTTCCTTGCCCCCTGGTAAACACTTGGCAATAAAGCGCTTTCTGATTCCGATGAAAATGCTAATTCAATCTCTGACAGCAGGTGGCGCTTATAGAACACTAATCTAGCACTGAGTTATTGCTGCACTCAGAGCTGTGCAATTGAATAAATAAGTGAATAAAAATCTAAAAATAAATAAACCGCAATGAGTCTTGGGTTAATTAAATAATATAAAGATATCACTGTCCCTAACTTGCTGCCTCTCACTTAATTCACTTCCTAAATTAAATGAAAAAAAAAAAAAAAAAATCCTTGGACGCTTATAATACGTCTATCTGGCAACATGACTGAGGCTAAGCTCGCATCCTCAATCACAACTCGCTCAAATGACGAGGCAATGCAACCTTTTCACGATGATAATATTTATTTATGTATTTTTTTAAACCCAGATATAGCTCCCTGAAATACTTCTGCGGCTGCCTCATCTACCTCAGCCATCCTGATCAAGACCTGTCACTGTGAGTCTGATCGCACCTAACCTGCCTTCCGTTTCCACTACACGCCTTCTGTTTCCACTACACGCCTTCTGTTTCCACTATACTCTCTCTCGCACATACATACATTCTATATATGTATGTGTGTATATGTATGTGAAAGGAGAATGTATGCGTGTGAGAGTAGAAATATATGTATTTGTAAGGAGAATGTATGTGTGTGTGAAAGCAAAAATATATGCATATGAAAGGAGAATGTAAGTGTGTGTAAGAGTAGAAATGTATGCATGTGTAAGAAGAATGTAAGTGTGTGAAAGCAAGAATATATGTATGTAAATGGAGAATGTATGTGTGTGAAAGCAAGAATATATGTATGTGAATGGAGAATGTATGTGTGTGAAAGCAAGAATATATGTATGTGAATGGAGAATGTATGTGTGTGAGGGTGCCAGAATGAATTATGGCTTGTACGGCCCCTCATAGAACACAAGAAGCAGACACAGAAACAATAGAATAATCCACTTCAAAACAACAGTCCTTAACACAAGACAGGGGAACATTGGCTGGAATCAAGACAACTGCACACACTCACGCTCCAAGTGTTTTTATAGAGTTAGTAATTACAACCATACGTTTTTAAAAGTAAACTCAAAATGTTTGTTTTTGGCATTGGTGTGTGTAATTTACATTGTAGAGCAAAACGAACAAGTATCGTCAAGTTTATATTTAACACTTATCATGTTTTAAAAATAAATATAAAAACCCATAGTAAAGTCTAAAGACATTGAGAGTCAGTGGCTTTTAACACGACAATGTTTTCACCCAAAAACTGGAAACTTTTTATATGTTTTACTTGTTTGTTTAAATGACAACAGCGTTTTGGGAACTAAAAAAAAAACGATTTTGAAAATGGGTTTCAAAGTGCACGTTTTTGACAATGCCACCATTATCGCTTCCACGTAAACACCCAATATGGGAATAATTCATGCACTTTCATAGTACATGTTAGGTATTTAGACATGAGAAGTACATGTCAATTTTAAAGGCAAGCGCGAACAAACATATGCAAAAATGGCGGAGTACATGGTACTGTTGTTGCTCAAGAGTTTGCTAACGCATCTTCAAGAAAGTGTGGATTTATTTCACCAATATTACAACCAACAGTGTAGACGCAATATGTACATCATATAATCATCCCTTCCCTACAAGTACTCATTCTGACCTGATGTACATAATACAGCTTTTTGGCCATTTTCGCGGATATGTGTAAACGCATTTTGAAATCACTGACGTGTATATGTGAAACTTTTTAAAAACGCTTTTTACTACACCATTGTCTTGTAAGCACTCTAAACAGCAGGGCCCGTATTCATAAAGATTCTAAGAATCCTCTCAGAAAACTCTTCTTTTAGCTTAAAAACTTTTACGTAGGAGTCTTAGCTTAAGAGCGATTCAGGATCGACCTGAGAGCAACTCTGAGTAAGGAAAAGACAAAAACTTTCATCTTAGTGAGGAGGCGGGGTTGACCCCGTTGCTATGTATCTCAACAAAAATAAAACAAGCAATTTTAAAACTTTAAAAATGATTAAAACATTTACTTAAAATGAATTTAAAAACAGTTAGAAAATGTGATGGACACTATCTAATCTATAGCGTCTTATTAACTTATTAACTGTCATCCATTGTTTGCAACACATTTCTTCTACCTCTTCGTCTTTCTGCCATTTCTCTTCTGCTAAAGAAACTCTTAAGCCTCTTAAAAGTCCTCGTTGGTGCTCCTAACAAGTTTGACCTTAAGACCTCTTTTAAGGGTTAAGATGCTTTCTGAATTACTTTTTTCTTTACTAGGATTTTTTTCTTCAATTTTAGGAGTAAACGCCCAAATTTCTAAGAATTTTCTTAGAATTTTGTCACTAGGAGCTACTTTTTGCATTAAGATTCTTTATGAATACAGATCTCCATTTATTTGATATTTAATATACATTGCTCACATACATATACTACTCATCACGTACAAAAAACATTTATTCACTGATCTTCTCAGTTTTCACGTACTTCATCTTTTTGTCACACAAAACTATTATATGACTTCAGAAGAAGATATAGTAGCCTAATATAATACATGGGTCATATGGACAATGTTTTATTTATTTATATTTTGAACTTTGCAGAAGAGGTCAGTGAACTAACTTCATAGAAAAATACATTCTTCGATAACGTTTCCAAGAGGTGGGCTTACAGTGATTCAATAGAATAATAATTTTTAGTTCCCTGAAGAACCATTCAGCGAAGTTTTTAAAAGAACCTTTTTTTTTTTCTTAGTGCGAAGAACATTAGAATAATCTAAAGAAACTATTTCCTCTATAGAACCTTGCGAGTGTTGGAAAGGTTACATGGATGTTAAAAGTTCTTCATGGAACAATAAAACTCAAAAGTTTATGATATAGAATTATAGAATGCATAAAAATATAATGTATAAATTGTAATTTATAGAAAATGCCTGTCTGAAGATTAATTTCATTTTGTGTTCTAACTTCATAAGGGTTTGGCATCACATGAAAGTGAATAAATAATGACAGAAACTTTTTTTTTTTTTTTTTTGGGTGGACTGGCCCTTTAAGACCTATAATTTCCCAGGTTGTTGAAGTTCAAAGAACTTTCAACCTGCCGAACGTCACGCATACTGTGTCCTAATGCTGTTAATATACAGATAACACACTCTGTCAGAGCTTAAATTAGCAGCATTCGTCGACTCTTACTGCTTGGTTTAAATTTGGTAAGTGGGGGCATGACACTACATCAGGCACCACTGAAAAGCCAGGTGAGTGATAAAGATTAGGTGTTGTTAGTTCCTGGGAAAGCACTATGTCATCACTGTACACTAAGCTTTAAGACAGACACCACAATGACATCTGCTCAAGAACGCTTTAGTCTCCAAACTCTAATTTACAGTTAGAGTTTCCTTCTTGGTTTGTCTGAGAGCTGTTATCTTGTTTCTGCCCAAACCAACATGTATGCTGAAATGCAAATTGCATCTGGCACCAAGGCACAGTAATTTGACGTAATTACTACAGCTCGATACCAGAGTACGCTCCCACTGCATGGCATGGATCCATCACAATAATCAGTAATTGCTCTCCATTTTTGATTCAAAAAGACCGAAACACCCATTACTCCGTTCCACAGCAGTTGATAATGCCACATTACAGAAGAATCCTTCACCAAATTCTATATTGTACGAACTCAACACCTGTAGGGCCCGGCGTTTTCATCATCTGCTTGGATTAAATTGTAGTCATCATCATAACCATAATCACAGTAATAAAAAAGTTCTCATCCTCTTGCCAAATTACGGTGGCATTTGATTTACAGTAATTGTGCGGGAGAGGAGGGTTTACGCCACAATGCACTAGCTATGCTTCGTCTCGACCGGCCGAGTCCAAACACGCACACACCTGCAGGACGCTTACACCTGAGAAGGGCCAGGGGCCGGATCCCAACGGTATGCCCACATTCTTCGAGGCACACAATGACTAACATTGTGACATATACAATAAACCAGGTGTGGAGGATGATGTTTTATTATTAGCCGAGAAAATGTCATTTTCAAAAGATTATATTCAAGAGCATTACACATTGATTTGTTATGGATGAGGTTAAGACATCTGAACTATTCTATTTCTGGATGTAATTAAGTCATTATGTTGTCAGGCACAGACAGAGACCCAAAGATTGCAGTCGGTGAACGTTCAAAATGTTTTAATAGAGATTTTTGAAAGCAATAATACACAATGTCACGTTTTGTTTCATTTTGCTTGCTTCTTTTAATACTGTGATTTGTTTTAAACAGAAAAATGGAACATAAAACAATACAAAAAAAAAAAAAAAGACAGATCTCCAGGACCTTTAGCTTGGTTCAAGTATTTTTTCCACAGTTTTCAACAGGTAAACACTATAATCAGAAGACTAGACTCAATCATGCGACCAACTGAAAGCGACCTCAAATTTGTTCGACATAATTCGAAGTCCGTTCTGTTTTTTTTTTCCATATGTGAGAAATGTCTCATCAAATGTTGAAGAAGAAGAAAACAAGGCTTGTAGACATCTGCCATTAATTTTACTGACAATACTGGGCTGTAATAACGGAACCGTAATGTGCGAGGAATTGCTTTTTTGTAACTCTAGTCATTTAGTTTGGCAGTTAGACCGATTTAACACTGAGGAACATTACACAAAAAAGCATGAGAAATCTTCAAGTAACATCTCCTTCAAAGAGACAAATTAGCGTTAAACTCTTAATTAGTATGTAGCGATATGTTTCTCAGCCCTCATTGTATAATTTAGCCCTTTAGAGCCCTAAACATCCGTGGCATTCAGTCCAGTACAGGCTCCTCTGTGGTGTTTTATGTAGGTGCTCCGTTTTTTTGGCTAGTCTGCATCCGTATTCTCCTCCTCGCAATCGCTTCCTGTTTTTTCCTCTCAATCTCAGCAGCTGAACATTTGGCATTGGTCGTATGGGACGAAATAAAAACTGCAAGACAACAAAAACAAAAGTTTTGTTATGATTCTGTGCAATTGGACTGGGAAATGTACATTTTGAAAAGTGTGAACTTTTAAAGTTTGCATGCAGCATAAAAGTGAATTACTAGTCAGGTTTTCAGTAACACTTTAGATTAGGAAACATTCATTATTAATTTAAGAGTTTTCCCTCAGACTCCTAGTTTGGTGGTATGATATTAAGGTAGTATTGTACTAGTTATATTTAGGTATTTGGAAGGGTTAGGGGGATCTAGATGGCCATGCATTAATATGTGCTTTATAAGTTCACTTTATATAGTAAACAGCCAATATACTACTAATGTGCATTCTAATAAGCAATTTCTAAACAGTGAATAGTATTCTCTAATCTAAAATGTTACCCATATTTCTACTGCAATAAGTACATCAGAGGACAACCATAAGAGATAAAGGAATAGCTTATCCTAAACTTTAAAATGACATTATTTACTCATCCTCACGACTGACTTTCTGCAATGGAACAAAAAAAAAAAAAAGAGAATTTTGAAGATTAGACTAGTGGCTGCCAAAGTACATCAAGAAATATCATCAAAGTAGTTTATTGTGCACAATATTTGGTCACACTTAAGTCTGGAAACCAGTTTTCACTATTAACTAATCATGAACTACTGGGTTTTCTTTACATTGTTTTATTTTTTGGCGGCCCGTGACAATATCAACACTGACCACCACAAATAGATTTTCCAAAGTGATTTGACTTCGTTAAATAAACACGATCACTGCACAAGTGTTTTTATATAAAGGTATCTTACTGAAGGAATCTGACTGTCTTCAGAAAAGTTTTGATGTCATTTTTATTTAATCTTTCATATAATGCCTTCATCATGAGCGCAGCACTGTTTACATTTTACATTACGTTACCAGGGTAACTACTGTTTCTGCCGCTCTTACAGCGCCTTCTGCTGGAAGAGGATGACTTTGCACTTTCAATAAGCCCCTCTGCTGTTTTATATTTACATTATATACATATATACATTTCCCCCAGGGGAAGTGCCACCAAACACAGAGTGTAAGTCTGTGGGAAACACTGAACTATGACTTTTGCCTCAGAAAAACCCTAATGTGCTGCTTATTAATAGTAAGATAGTTAGGTTTATGTATTGGGTAATACAGAATAATGCATTAATATGTGGTTTTATATGTATTAGTAAACAGACAACACACTCAACCCTCTATATTGCGAGTAAATCACTCGCGTGTGTGACTAAATTTTACTCAATGCGACTAAATTATGTCTATCGTTAGCCTTTGGCTAATAAATTCTTAGATTCTAGTCGCCAGTGTGTGTGCTTAAGGCTATTATAAGATAAGATGACTGAGCGCTTCAGAGTTCTCTCTACATAAAGCGATCTTTACTTTTCAGTTTATCCCAGCTGTATTTGCCGAACTGTAAACTCTGTGTGAAGGCGCACAGCTCGCCGTTGCTTTGCTGATAGCACTGTTTCTCACACATGCAAAGAGAAGAGCGAGAGTCTTACCACACTGAACTTACAAGCTACATGTAAACTATATTCTTTGTTGTATTTTCCTGTCAAAATAATGGAGTTCATTTTGAATTAGCTTTTTCGAACAAGCCGGTTTCTCCATAGTGGGCGGAGCAAATGCACAAATGGCAATTTCATTGCCAAGATGTGTGTAGAGGGTTGACACTGGTAATATGCATGCTCACAAGCAACTAAATAATAGTTAGAATTGGCCCCTAAACTAAAGTGTTACTCAATATTTTTTCATAAGTCACTCTATAGTTTTGTGAGAAATACACTTAATATGATTTACTCTCACTGGAATGCCGGTACTAGTATCGGTACCGAACGGTTCCCGGGCAAATTCCAATTGAAAGTGATCCCTATCCTCTTGTCTGCGTGTTGCTTTGAGATCATGCAACGATCCTTCTGCATTCACAGTGCCAATGCATTAGATGACGTCATATACATTTCAAGTCAGCATGAGAAAGCAAAACCATGACGGAGACAGAGATTCAGACCTCTTCCAGAATTCTTTCTGCACCTTCATGTTTTGAATACTAAGTGTGGAAACTGGCAGGAAAACATGACTAAAACGGTATCCAAAGTAACATAACACTATTTTATTTCAGAAAGTACTTTTTCTACTCATTTTGTTGACCATTTGACTATTATATTCATGTGCAAGTTCAGGGTTTTGGCATTTTAAACATACACTGTGTAAGCGTATGCTCCTGAAGAAAAAAAAAAAAAAATGAAGAAAGATTTGATGCATTGTTTTTGTTATTATGACTCATATATATACTCTCTCTATATATATATATATATATTGTCTTTAGAGGGTATAATCAAGTATTTTCCATTGTCTAGTCTTTAATAAGCTAACAAAAATCACAATAAATGAATAAATCAAATGTAGGGCAGTAAAATTATCACAATAATTGTGAAATCTTTTAGTGTCTTAATTTTAAAGATGAAAAGTCTGTACTAAAATGTTAAATTTGCATTGAATACAGACTAAAAATTAAAAAAACATTATTGTAAATTATTAATTTGTTAAAGTTTTATGAACTACATTGATTTGACACGTTTCTGATCATTTCACTTGAATTAAACCATTAAAACAGAATCCAGAAAAAAAATAATACTAATAATAATTTTGGAAGAATAAAACAGATTCCATAGGGTTCTAAAAGTGTAAATTTGAATAAACTGATAATAATTTAATGAATAATTTAAATTTAAAGCAATCAAAATAAAAAAAATAAAAAAAAGAAATAAAAAGAAACTGCCGCTGGTGTGCTTCCACCTAATTGAAAAGAGCATTGTGAATATTCCTGAATAAATTCCCTCGTGTTCCACAGAGGAAAGAAAGTCAAAGGATTTGGAACAACATGAGGGTGAATAAATGATGACACAATTTTGATTTATGTTTAAACTATTCCTTTAACAGGTTAAGCAAACTTGCCTATTACAGTCATCTTCCTGTAGGAGTAATCAATGATTTCAGAGCTTAGGTGCCACAACGTACAAAGCTTACCTTTGTTGGTGAGCGTCATGGAGTCCGACAGATGTCTTTTGAAGGAGTGATGGTGGGCGTTAGCAGCGTTTCCTACTGTTGAGCTGTGTGGCCTAACAGTCCGAGGTCCCAAGTCACTTTTCCCTTGTGCATGTCCATAATACTGTGCACTATGGCTTCTCAATCCAGAGCTGGAGCTTTTAGTTGCCGGCAAGACACTGTAGCCCTGTTTAAGTCCAGAACTGCTGCTTGTACACGGTACTGAATTTGAGCGGGCAAAGATGCGTGTGGACTTTGTGGGTTCTCGTGGTTGACTCTTATTGTTGATGCCCACGGTCTGGGCACGAATGGTGTCAGAATCGGAAGGTGCTTTGGATGCAAAGCTTCTTGATTTGTAATGTGCAAGGTTTTTGTTCTCCTCGTTCAGTCTTCGCTGTTCCTGACTGGCCGATAACTTCTCCACGTCATCGCAGGCCTGACAAAGGAGATCATCCTCTGCTTCGTCATTCCACAGACCATCGGAATCAAACAGAGACTTCATGTCCTCCTCCGAAACCCCATCAAACTTGGCAGAAGAAGCTTGACTTGAAGCTCCACAGTCTTTGGTCATTCTGTCAAGCTGGACTGGTCTTGTACTCTGGGATGAATGTGTTTGCTGCTTCACTTGGTCCACAGGTGAAGTCTTTAGCAGCTTTTCAGTTGTGTGATTCTGAGCAGAAGCAGGCGGCTTTGATCTAAAAGTGCTTTGATTAGATGTTTGGACTTCAGGAAGTGTCTTGGTAAAGGTGCTGGTTTTGCTAATGCTCTTTTGAGTCTCTAAGCAGAAGTTTACAGATGGATGAACCTCGGCCACAACATGACATCTGCTAGAGCAAGACTCAGGCTGAGCAGTGCTCGGTTTCTGAGCTACATTCAACGGAACTGGGTTCTGTGTTATTTCTAACACAAACGAGTCATTCAGAAGGTCATCGTTTTCCCAGTCATCTTCAAAGTCCACCTTTGTGGTTTTAGGTGCATCTACAGGAGCGCTCTTCAGCTTTTGTTCTGCCGGTGCTACAGGTTCAGTTTTGCTTTCTGGTGTGCAGTTTATTGACGGCGGGCTCAGTCTCCCACTTATGTGCTGAGTGGGACCGTCAAACAACGCCTGAAGCTCCGCCTCGTCCTGACGGGCTTGAGATGAGCAGCTGGTCAGTTGTTCTGATGAGACTTTGACAGATGTTGACCTTTCCGTTGACGGTTTGCCGTCACTTTGTTGCATATTGACTTGTTCTGTGCTCTCCTGTTTTTTCTCTTTGTCCTGGCGAGTCATATTGATGTCAAACTGCTTGGCAAGTTTCATGAGGTCCTCAACATTGCTCTGCCTGATGGAAAGAGATGGGGACATAAATATGAAAATCACAAATATATGACGGGGAATTCTGTGTGTATGTAAATAATGTCACTTGCATGGCTCTATTAATTTAAAAACACATACTGAAAATGCAATTCGTACTTACGTTAATCTAAGCACCCCTCTTACAAGATGAGCTTTTGATTTTTAATTAATTTTTAACTAAAGAACTCTGATCCAGTGGTGTAATGGTGCTGGAGAGATGGTTGGTGTGCTACAACTGTACAGTAGAGGTCAAGTTCAAATTATAATATTTAATATGCATACAGTTGTAATGTCAGGTAATACAGTCATATTATGTATGACAGTCCCAAAAAAAAAAAAATGTTTAGAGCACCTTTTAAGTATTCATCATGTCGTTGATAATAGGACGCATACCGTGCTGAGATCCTCCGGACTCTGGGCTGTCTGATCTCTGGAGTGCAGGGTATGGCACCATCTCCAATCCACTGGAGCACTGAGTCCCCTTCATTTGCCTTCTTAACCTTAAACATACATCACATTTACCATGACACCCATAATTACAATTGTACTGTCTATATTTGACTTAGTTTAATACTTACTTTTGGTGCAATTCTACTGACAATCTCAGATATTTCAATGACTCTCCCATCTCCTTGTCCTGTGAACGGTTACAAATGTATACACAATACAAAAATTTTTTTTTAGGCTGATACACGATAAAAAACAGCAATCGGTTCACAAATATATGTACTGTTTATATCATTATAAGCATGTTATAGTTTGCATGAGACTATAAATAATACACAAATACAAAGATGAAGGTATCTTGAGTCGGACTTCGATAACACACACACACTTTTACTTTTTAAATTCATTTTACTGCTGAGATCTTATGTTTTACGTCACGTGAAACTTATCGTTCATTATCAGTTATTAACAATCCTGTTTTTTTTTTTGGTTTGCATTCATAAAAGAAATGAAAAGGAACCCTAATATGTACAGTTGTTTAAGAGGATATAAATACAGACTACTTGAAGTTTTATGATCACACTTGCCATTCGGGTTCTGAGAGGGTGAGTTGGTATCCCAGATGATGTCTTGAGGGGATTCGGTCTCATTAGGAGAATCTCCACTGTGACAACCGTTGAATCGGATTCTTGGTCGGCGTTTTGGGGTGGTAAAATCTGAGAATTAAAATAATAATTACAACACTACGATTAGTATGGAGTGAATAACCTTCCACGTCGACACTAGCGATGAGTAACATTACTTTGGCCATGTTCCACTGTAGAACCATGCTATTCTTTGAAGTATGTTAGCTTGGTGTGTCATTTAAACAACACGAATATGAGAATCGTTAAGTTTAATGAAACCGCGACAGTAACGTTACTGTTTTCTAAAAAGAAACGTGCATCTGCTTTGAGCTCGATTGACGCGCGTTTTGGTAAGTTATGACTTACAAAAGTAAGTTATTACCTTTGCGACAGTTGTATGAAGTGTGACAAGACGGAGACTGGGACTGTTTGAGTCCGATCATTCGTCTCTTTGTTTTCATCTTGTTCTGGGAAACTTTGGAAGTTCTGCTCCGACTTTCTCTCGCATCTGATATATGGCACACAGCGATGTTTCTCGTGTCGGTCATGACTTATTTTAACTAATATAAACAATACCGCTCCAGGATTCATAACTTGGTTGAACTAGTGGAAAAATATTTGCACTATCTGGTTTAAATCTGGAAAACGCTTGGGTGCTCCGGTAAGAGTGCTCTCCTACATCACCGCCATGTTTTTTGAACATTTACATGAAGGCGCGTTCCTGATTGGCCGTTGGCATCTCGCGACACTTTGTCTTCTCATTGCAGCTTTGTATCCCCAACAGTTTGACCTTCTCGAGTAGCGCTGTAAATGCATTACAACAATCCTTGTGCATAAGAAAAAAACTATAAAATAATACAACGAAACTACAATTAACATACAATTAAAATCCACCCTGTAACTGAAACATGAACGTGAAAAATACCTTACAATAAATACACTACTTCTGGCTTTGACTGAGTAAAGCAGTGCATTGGATGCGTATTGTAGAATTACAGACATGCCAGAAAGTAAAATGCCTAGCTACTTATTATTAATAATAATAATAATACAAAGTAGTTGTGTTTATGTGTTTATCCATGCTTTTAAAAAGTAAATAGGCTATATTATATTGATTTATACTATAACTTTGATAAATAAATAATTTAATAAATGGCCATTGATATAGCTTTCTAATGGTCAACAGGGTAAAATCGCATGTCATAGTTCAACAAACTTGAAAATGAACATTAGGGTGGATTTTAGCATACACACTTTGAGATCAAATCTGTGCAAATGCACGCTTTATAAAAAAGCCCTAGCTTTCTGTGATGAACCATTTCTTTCATCTTTTATATCAGTGGCCCCGTAAAACATGCATACCATATGCACAGATTTGATCTTAATATCATTTTCAAGATAATTTGCGATTAATAGATCTCACTAAATCTAAAAGAGAGGCATGCATTTTCTGTGCGTACCTTCATGTCATAGAATCACATGTATGCACTTTTAAAAATTAAATTGCATTTCACTCATGGAATTCTGCTGTGCAAAAAAAAAAAAAAAAAAAAAAAAGGACATGCCTTAGGAAAGCGAATTCAGCATTTCATCTTCTCCAACTATCTGCTATGGGTCTCTGAACATGATGTATCATTCTTCTTAGGCCCGTATTAAAATACCATTTTTCTTCTACCCATATTTCTTGTATTTTGCTCTAGGTTTTCTGTCAATAAATATTTCTGTTTGATTGCATTACAATACCTCAGTGTTCTCAGATATTTAATTTTGAAAACACATCTCTGTTGGTCTTCTGCCCATTGACTTCCATCCATTTGCTTGTCCTCGGAGCAATGCCTGCTGGACATAATCCAGCTGTTTATCCCACAGCAGCAAGAAAACATGCTACGGTTCTCAGACATTCATCATAATACACTCTCGCTGGTTTCCACACTACCTGTAACCGTTCATTATAACAGCTGGATTAATGCCAAGGACGTTGCACTGCTTGTGTATTAAATATGAAATAAATATTGCTGTCTGAAGCTGGAAAACTGCTCTTTAAGCTGTAATAGGCAGAGTGACAAAAGTAAAGAAAAAAGTTTAGGGATAAAGAATAAAGCTTGCAGTATTTGAAGGGCTATTTTTTAAGTCCTCTAAATTATCAACATGATCAAAACTATGCTTAAAAACTTGTTGTATACAATATACTACAGGACTTTTGTCAGCTTATTGATAGTTTATACTTTTTAGCAAGTAAACTGCCTTTTAGTGTAATTATAAAAATGCCCCCCTTCAGTTTGTGGTTTATGTTTAATGATTACTATGTTTTAAATGTAGGTATAACTTTCCTTTGATATGATTAGTAATATTTCAAGATTTACTGGACTAGAGCAACTAACTGTAGGTTTACAGTACTTAATTATCCATGCATTCTATTTTATAAAAATACTTTTGAGTTTGTGTACTTGGACAAAGGACTTGGACTGCAATTATAAATGAACTCGTAATTGGACAGACTCGGGTGGACATGTACTTGGGCTTGACAAAGACATTTTGGACTGGAAACGTTCATAGACAAATCCAAACAACATTAAAGATAATAAGCTACAATATAAAATTAAGATAAAAATCGATTAATAAATGTCTTCAACTCAAAGACTCGTACTTGAACTCAACACTAACAATGTTAAAATGTTAAATATCAACTTCGTAGCACACTATAGGTGCTCAGTAGGACATTTTATTTGTATTGTGATTCAAGTTTGTAATGTGCATGGATTTTAAATATGTACTTTTGTATTTATAAGTCTTTGCCAAACGAAAGCACTAGATGGTGCCTGTATTCTTTATAAGTGGTGTGTGTGTGTTTGTGTGTGTGTGTGTGTGCGTGTGTGTGTGATGTTTGAGGGGGCTGCACACTGAGTGTTCTGCTGATATTGAAATGCTGTACGCTGCAGCCGGGCTCCCCTGCTGGAGCGGTGTGTGTGAGGGCCAGACGCTGCTGTCAGCGCTCACAGCTGACACACACACGCCTCAAACTCTACCTGCTGAGAGGAACTACTAGTCAAAATAAAAACCTTGTTCCTCTGGAATAAATGGACAAGAAACGGCCTCTATGAAAGCAAGTGAACTTGTAGTAGTAGAGTTCTGCTGTTGCACTTGCTCTGTTAGTAATGCACTGTAACAAAATGATTTGTCAGATTAATCAGCATGGATGTTTCATTAATCTGTGCCTCTGTAATGGAAGTTATATTAAATGCCTATAGCCTGTCTATGTGTCATAATATAAAGGAAACTTTAGTGATTCAATATACAGTAGATTGCATTTCACCTCTAATAAATAAATAAATAAATAAATAAATAAATAAATAAATAAATAAATAAATAAATAAATAAATAAATAAAATAGAATGTATTTTGGCCACATAAAATAAAGCTTATTTTATGACCATTAAGCAGTTGTACATCAAAATTTAAGTAAAAATTTATTTTTATGCATCTAGGCATTATCTTTCTTTCTTTCTTTCTTTCTTTCTTTCTTTCTTTCTTTCTTTCTTTCTTTCTTTCTTTATTAAAAAATCATTGAGAATTGAGCTTAGGTTTAATATAAAAATGGCAACTCATAGCAGTAAGGTTTCATAATTAGCATTAATTACTGCAGCTATGTTGGTTCACATACACTTAAAATTAACTATACTATGCATTTATGATGATTTTTTTAAAGCTGTATCTTTTAGCATTAGTTACTCTGATTCTGAAAACTAACCTGAATAAACAATGAACTATTGCATTTTCATTATCTAACATTAACACGGGTTATTGTATGCTATTTCTCATAAGTCGTGCATTAACGTTAACAAATGAGACCTTACGGCAAACCGTTAATTTAAAAATAATGTCACAATGCAATAAAAAAAGAGAGAATTAACTATTACAATGGTTTTAAAATCATTATCTTTTTAAGGGATTAAATGTAACTCGATGATGTTCTTGACAGATTTGAAACGACTGACCTGTTTGTTTTCACACAGAAAGCGATATAAAACCTGCAAAAATCTTCAACTGTATAAATTAATGCTTATTAAGGGATGATGAGGTATTTACTGTATAATGACATGCAAGCATCATTAATTAAGAGATTAGAATGGGATCACCATTTGAAGATATATATAGACAAGGTTATTGTTCTGTCAAGTGTGCTTTTTGCGTCATAAAAGCATCTTCAAGTCATGAGGTGCTCAACAGCGTGTTTAAAAGTCACCATAACACCCCTTGTCACACGAAATGTTTGCATTTCACAGAGCTGGATAGTTAGATGAGGAAGTAATGTCACGTTCAATCTGAATACGAGGCATCACAGACTTTTTTCTTTCATTTTTTTAAATTGTTTTCCCAGTGTTTCCATTGCCTTTCCACCACAAACGGCAAAATGCCAAAGGCCGCTGCGCGAGAGCGTTTGGCTCCTCGAGCCTCAGCCGCCCAACCCCTCCGCTCTCCTCGCCTTTTTTATTTATCTTTTCCGCCTTGGTTGTTTAGACCCAATTAAGAGGCTAATTGTGGAGATCAGGGAGGACTGCATTGTTGTAAAAGTACAGAGCGCATGGCTAATTGCCGCAGCAGCTGCCAGTGTTTATGAAAAGCCGGGCTCTTCCGCGGTTCTCTCGGAGGAGAGTGAGCTCTCATCCTTCTTCTGATGTGGTGGAGAGAGCCAGGTGAGCGGCGAGCAGGGTGTGCATGGCTGTGTGGAAGCTGCAGAAATAATTACCACCACCGAGGGCTTCTCTCTCTCTTATCTTGGGCTCGTGCTCCCCAAGGCAGGCAGAACCTTGAGGATGACACCGAGCATGTGGTGGGACTCGGCGATATGGAAGGAGTCCAGGATACAGATCCGCTGCCAGCTTTTATCTAAATGATCTCACACTTGTCTGTGCCAGGTGTTTTGGGTTGGGAGTATGTGAAATAAGGCACGCATTTTTGAGTCACCACCGAGGCTGTTGTCAAGTGAAGCTACTGGCTCCCATAGCAGATGGGTTTTGCAAAGTAAACTTTAGGAACGTGGTTCTGCATGGCTGCAGCTCGTCTTGGATGGTGCTTGGATACCATCATGCACGCCTCTTCTCAGAGCAGAACGTGATGTAATGAACTGACACCTCTTTTGACATTGTCATTCTTTTGGCAATGCAAAATTTCCTTTAGGTTGCGGCACTGGTTAAGTTTGTGTGTGTGTGTGTGTGTGTGTGCTCTTGTTTTTGTGTCATATCAGAAAACAATTCTGTATAATGACATGGGTATGACACAGGTATTACAAGGAGAGGGTGACTTATGAGGACATAACCCATGTCCCCATTTTTCAAAACGCTTATAAATCATACAGAATGAGGTTTTTTTGAGAAAGTAAAAAAAGTTTCCTGTGAGGGTTAGGGTTAGGGCGATAGAATATACAGTTTCTACAGTATAAAAACCATTACACCTATGGGATGTCCCCACTTTTCACAAAAACAAACGTGTGTGTGTGTGTGTGATTTTTTTTTTATTTTTTTTATTTTGACATTGCAACTTTCTTTTGACCTTACCACAATTAGTTTTTGCCATCACAACATATTTGTAGAATTATGACTCCCATTTGACATTGCATTATGACATTCCTTTGAAGTTGCAATATATCTTTTTGGAATATTAGTTTATTTGTTGCTACATGGTTTTGGCATTTCCAACAGTATTTGAGATTGTGAGATTCTTTTGACATTACAACATTTTGTCATAAAATCCATTTACAGTTTTTTTGTTTTTGTGGCAATTTTTTATTATTATTTTTCTGTTTCTTTGTTGTTGTTGTTGTTGTTATCAGATTCTTTTGATATTATGATTATTTTGGCCTCACTTTTCTTGTTGTTTGCACTATGATAGTATATTGACATTATGTCATTACTATGCAAATATGACATTCGTCTAATATGAAGAAAATTAATAAGCATTCCAGCTTTTTTTGATATCTGAACATTCTTTTGGAATTGCAGCATTCCTTCACTTGGTAACATTGATTGAGTTTTTTTTTTTTTTTTGGCACTACAGCATTCTTTTGTGATTGTAATATTATTTCGACTTATAGTTTTCTTATGGCATGGCAGCATTAATTTGGCATTACAACATTATTCTGACATGAAATAAATTACATTACAACGTTTTTTATATAATAATAATAATTATAATTATTTTTAATTATAAAGTTCTTTTAACACTGCAACATTCAGCATGGCAACATTAGTTTGCCATTTTTGTATCATAACAGTTATTTGACATCATATCAGTTTACTTTTGGCATTGCAAGTTTCTTTTTAGATTGTGAGATTCTTTTGGCATTTCAATATTTTGTTACTAAAATGTCATTTTACATCTATATTCAACATTGTTATGGAATATACACACACACACACACACACACACATATATACACTGTAAAAAATAAGTGTAATTTTGTAAAAACGCTACGGAAAAAAACTGATAATAGGTTAACAGTAAGTTCCCGTACTATATACAGGGAAAAACTGTAAAAGATCTAACAAAGCATTTAATGTAAATTTACAGTAAAATTATGTTAATTATACAGCTTTTAGAAGTAAAAAAAGAACAAATCAATGTATAATTTACAGTATAAAACTGTAAACTGATATTCCCAGAATTCCCTGCGTGACACTCCACGTTTGAAAGTATTTTGTTTAAATAATCATGTTTTTAAATAGTTCTTGTTATCAGTTATGTACATTTGAGCTTTATGTTACATCTTCTGTTGCTTAATGAAAGTTTTTTGCATTATTTAAGTATCACGTGTGTTACCATGATGGTGTTTTGTGTTTCCATAAATGTGCACCTTCTATATGTTAATATATACTTCTGCTTGTGGTGAAGCTACTTGTGATGAGCTTTGATACTTCATGTGGCTTTCTCTTATACAGTACCATCTTTATTATTATGGTGGTTGTCAGTATTTTCAAGGTACAAAACAGATTTAATTTTGTGTGTTGTTGAATTTACTGGTTTATATTCACATTTTCTTGTTTGTAAATTACAGCTTTATATTGTAAAATTAACAGTTTTTGACGTAAATGTGTTTACAGTTTTCTGTATTTTTACAAAATTATTCTGGCAACCACAGCTGCCAAAAAGTTTTTGTAAAAACAACAAGAAATTTTTTACAGTGTATATATATATATATATATATATATATATATATATATATATATATATATATATATATATATATATATATATATATATATACAGGTGCTGTTCATATAATTAGAATATCATCAAAAAGTTGACAAGGTTCTGTCAAGTGTTCTAAAAAGAACACAATAGTAAAAAGTCAATGTTTCAGTTAAAATCAGTTCATTGTTGATTCAGCGATGTCATCCTCCAGCTCAGTTCAGTTCTCTTCCAATAGCGTCAAAGAGAATTGTGGGTAATTAGGCAGTCATGGTGGTCTTCTACGCGTAACATTTTAGTTCTCCTTAATTAGTGAGCAGGAAGATCAAGCTCTCTACTTGAGAATCTCAGTCCAGCTTCCTGTATCTCTTCTCCTCGGAGGGAGGCCCAACCTGCCCAGCTGCCCCATCGCTCCCACTCTCTCATTAATCTGTCCACAGGAACGTCCGGCTGCGCGGCAGCTTGACTGCTCATTTATTCTGTTTAGAATAGCGACGCCGGTGATAAATGTCCCGCAGAGTGCACATGTGCTAAAATATTCATAAATTGGAACTCTTAATTTGCGAAGGTGGAAAACCAATAAATTTCAAGAGTGGTGACATGTCATGTTATATTTATATGAATATGCAGGCCATGGGTGAGACATTGAGATTAATACGCCGTGTGCTTGCTATTAACCA
This sequence comes from Carassius gibelio, assembly GCF_023724105.1. Taxonomy (NCBI): domain Eukaryota; kingdom Metazoa; phylum Chordata; class Actinopteri; order Cypriniformes; family Cyprinidae; genus Carassius; species Carassius gibelio. Next base: position 24,233,897 of record NC_068408.1, on the reverse strand, counting down.
ATAGTAATTTCCTCTTTGCGAAATTAGCATGGCGACTGATGGGCGAGGAGACAATCATTTGTTTGATGCTTTGATGTGGTTTCCTACGGAAACAGACCCAAATTTGAGAGTTGTTGTCGTTAATCGACAGGCCTATTGAAGGAAAGAATGTGGACCACCAAAAATCATAATGCCAAATCTGAAATCAAGCTCCTCTGATTAAAGTCAATGTGCACAGCTGTTTTATATCCCTTCCATATCCTTTTGTTCTTTGAATGCAAAAAGGTCCTTATGCACACCCTTTAGCGTTATGAAAACATTATTATTTTTGAATAAATCCTGCCATTTCTCTCTGCTCAGAAACCAGATGGCACTGAAGACAGCTCACTTTTGAAGTTACATTTACTATTCCACACCCCAAAGTCTACAGGACATTGTTCTGTTTTGCCGACAAAACTTTGGTCACTATGTGTGGATTCCTTGCAGGTGAGCACAGGGTGGCAGCTGCTCCCTGCAGTGTTTTCCTGCTCGGGTCAGTCTCTCCTGGGGAAGCAATGACAGAAACTAGGCCAGATGGTGCGAGAGAGAGAGAGAGAGAGAGAGAGAGAGAGAGAGAGAGAGAGGGACGCTTTCAACCTGACCCACTGCACCGCATTCAAGGTGAGTGAAAACAGTTCCTACAGGAAAGAAAAAAACACAAGTGAGGTCTCTTAAATATCTCAGTCAACTCCTAGACAGCAATGAGGTTAAACGGAGAGATTTTCTTCAGAATTTTAGTCTTTGATATTCTTCTAGGACTGTGCCATAGATGGTCTCCTGCCATTGTTACACTGAAGAATTTCTATGCAGCCCATATTTATTATACATTAGGAGGATATTCTTAAGGCATTATAACTAATGCATAATGGATTGTAAAAAAAAAAATAAAAAATAAAAAAACTAAACAAAAATCTGTATAATATAGTATATCATCACAAAAATAATCATAACAACAACAACAATGATGCATTATATTACATGTTTGTGGCTATGACTTTTAAGAGTATGACTATTTATAGCACACTATGAACACTACAGTATATTAAATGTACTTCATTTGTAATGGACTATATCATATCTTGACATTGTTTATTTAAGATCTGCACAGTATCTTACTACATCTTGTGAGAGGTTAGGTCTTGAGTGTTTCCTGTGAGGCTAATATATATATATACAGTACAGACCAAAAGTTTGGACACACCTTCTCATTCAAAGAGTTTTCATTATTTTCATGACTATGAGTCACACTGAAGGCATCAAGGGCTATTTGAGCAAGAAGGAGAGTGATGGGGTGCTGCTCCAGATGACCTGGCCTCCACAGTCACCGGACCTGAACCCAATCCAGATGGTTTAGGGGTGAGCTGGACCGCAGACAGAAGGCAAAAGGGCCAACAAGTGCTAAGCATCTCTCGGGGAACTCCTTCAAGACTGTTGAAGACCATTTCAGGTGACTACCTCTTGAAGCTCAGCAAGAGAAAGCCAAGAGTGTGCAAAGCAGTAATCAAAGCAGAAGGTGGATACTTTGAAGAACCTACAATATGACATATTTTCAGTTGTTTCACACTTTTTTGTTATGTATATAATTCCACATGTGTTAATTCATAGTTTTGATGCCTACAGTGTGACATAATCATGAAAATAAAGAAAACTCTTTGAATGAGAAGGTGTGTCCAAACTTTTGGTTTGTACTGTATATATGAGGTTACATTTAATATAGTGATGGTCCCTTTAGTCTATTGACTATAAGCAACTACATGTCAACTAACTCTCATTCGATTGTTAGTTCTAGTTGACATGTAGTTGCAGAGTTACTTATCAGCAGCTTTCTAAATAATCAAACTGATAGCAAAGTTGTACTGTATATCAATTATTGCTTCATTTATTTCTACTTTCATATCCTCTGGAGTTTTCTTTCCCCTAAATTGGTATCCAAATGAAGTGCAGACTTTTAGCAGTAGTCCATGAGAGAATACTTTTTGAGTATGTGACGCTGCTGAGGCCTTGTTTACAAGCAGCTGATTGCACATACATGTGTTGTGGTACTCTCGCAAACACACAGGTGTTTTTATGTATTGTTTTACATATAGCATCATAAAATCACTGTTGATCAACTGATATCACATGGACTATTTTATCGTTGTCCTTACTACGTTTCTGGGCTTTATATGTGGTAGTTGTGAGGGTCAGAGAGCTCTCGGATTTCATCAAAAATATCTTAACTTGTGGGTGAGCAATTAATAACAGAATTTTCATTTTGGGGTGACCCATGCCTTTAATGTTGATGATATCTTTGTGTCTTATAGTCATAGAGCAGACTAGTGCTTTATAAGGACTGAGATCCTTTTTTCAAGGGAATGATTTTCCTTCATTGTCTTTATTTTGTTAGACTAATTCCATTAGTTCAAGCAAACAGCACAGCACAACTTATCTCGGATTTCTCTCTCCTCTTGTCTTCTGTAACTTTCTTCTCTGTTCAGGCTTTGATCTAAAATTGGCCTCTGTAGAAGACTTGTGTACAGTAATTTTCATATGGGCTTTGAACATATTGAAAGGGCTCATAGCTGCCGTCGCTTTTATCCTCTGATTCCTTTTCCCTGGGAAACGACGAGCATATGGCAAACACCCTCACTGGATTCTCAGACAACGGGAGGGACCTTATTTCGATTCCTGCATCCTGTCATCGGCGAATCCCAGGGTGCTACCCGAACCCTCCCTCCCACACACACACACACACACAGACACAGCACAAACACACACACAGACACAGCACAAACACACCGTCTCCTCCAGACTTTGAAATGCGCTCTGCATTTGTCTGACATCCTTAAACTGGAACACAATGCTCAAATCTCTCTCAAATTTTACCTTGTTTTTACCTGGACTTTTTTTCTTGTATGTACCATTTTGGAGCCTGACGAATGTGGAAAAATAAATAATATAATTATTAAGTGAACTATTCCCTTTTAACACATCTTTAAGTGAGCTGCACAACCGAATAGGAAAAAAAAAAGTATGATCTCTTTTGATTCATTCTACGTTTATCCTTGAAGATTTGTTTGTTAATGCAGGGGAATTAAGGCACAGTAATAATAAACAACATGTCCTTCAATTGATAAATGAGCACACTTGATTTGAGAGCCACTTGACACCATTGTCACCTGTGAAGGGGAGAGCACACGTATAAAAGCCCTTCCGGTCTCATAAAACAACAGATTTGACAAACTCAGCATTTGTTGGGAGGCCGTCATGGTAATTTATTATCCTAATTGGAGGATCTGCTTTTTTTTCTTTTGTAATTAATGTCAAGAATGTCTCCTTAATATGGGGCAATCGCAGTAATTGGCATTACTTAAAGAGCGGGAAAGATCAAAGCTTCATTTGCTCAAGTGAGAACACTGAATTGCTGGACTCCTTACATTTAATTGGCCAACTTTTGTGTGTGTTTATTATTAGCAGTGTTGGCTAAGGCAAGCATCACTAGAACTATTGCTCAGGGACACAAATGGTCGGTTGTTGAAGAGTACACAGCAATCAGTTTGAAGAATCCCTGCCTGACAGGATAGTACAGGAGATGTGTGCTGTTACTTTTCTAAATGATCCGAATTTTTGGGTTTTGCCAAAATGTGCACAAAAATCCCAGAGACTTACAATAACAAAGGGCATTCAGAATCCAGAACATCATAGACACTTGGGGGCTCACTTGACTTTAGCAAGTAACCACCCAGCACCCATATATATATATGAATCTGTTTTCATATTGTTCAGAAAAAAAAAAAGTCTTTGAAAATCAATTCTAGGAGGGAAATTTCACACCTCAATAAGTAAGTAAAACAATAAGCAAATTATGCAAATTAATGTGTTTTTATATTTTTAGAAAAAAAAAAAGACAAATTCAATTCTAGGAGGCAAATTTCACACCTCAGTAAGCAAATAAGTATATTATATTATATTATATTATATTATATTATATTATATTATATTATATTATATTATATTATATTATATTATATTATATTATATTATATTATATTACTCATTATTATTATTTATTAAGTTTATAGATATTATTGAAGTGGGAAATTTGCCCCCTAGAATCATTATAATTGTAGAACAATATAAAAACACATTCATTTACATAAAATACCTCACCTGAAACAGTTGAAATAAATTTTCACTTAAAATAGCTGTGGAAGTTAGCCAACCAAGCAACCAAAAAAAATAAATAATAATAATAATAATAAATAAATAAATAAATAAATAAATAAATAAATAAATAAATAAATAAATAAATAAATTAAATTAAAAAGAATTAAAAATTGAAAATAAAATTAAATAAGACAACAACAGTCGACATCAAAGATACATCAAAATAAAAATGTTAATAAACGAAATAAAAGACTCAATCAACTATACTGTATGAGGCAAATTTCACGCCGCATTTCTAGGGGGCAAATTTAACACCATAGAGGTTTTTTTCTTCTTCTCTAAATGGCACATTGTACATATTGGATATTTGTGTGATTTTTGCCTAAATTGTTTTTTAAATTTCTGACCATTGCCCTTGAACTTACCTACAACACCCTACAGAGTACAGAGTTTCACAGGTAAGCACTTAATCATAAGAAAATGTACAAATCTATTTTTACATTGCAGGTTGTTTCTCTAGGGTTCTCATAGGTATTACATTAAGTGTCTTTATGCCATTTATAGCAATACGAACAGATCTAATTAAAAGGCACATATCTAATCTAATTTTGAATTAAATTAGAGGAAAGATTGCTGTGCCATCCACATGGACTGTATTTGTTTATTGACAGCATTTCCTGATGTTTTCTACAAGGTAAAACAATTATGTCTTCAGCGGAAGCATCATGCATTAAGCATCTCCGAGGATGTGTATCTCGTTCTTTCATCATAAAGATAATACATGTACCGTTCAAGCTCAGAAACTTGCAATTACCATAGATTATCACCAACACAGCGGTTTGAAGTAATTATAACAGGTCCCACATCGTCCATATAATCACCTCCCAATTTGAGCCTGTTTAGAATAGTTTTCTGCAAACACGCATTAAATGGTGCCTGTAGCTCTCCCTTGGAGGCTTATCACCGAGCTGGGAAGAACGCTCAGCCAGACTTTTATTACTAATCGCCATGCTGTATGCCGTAGTCTTTCAGGATATCAGCGTAGGCTTTCAGCACAGTGGAGGGCAGGATGATGCCAGCTCGTGTTAATGTGTTATTGGCAATTAGCTGGAATTAGCTTTAGAGGATTTAAAAAGAGACAGAGTACAATATTGTACATAATGTCAATGAAAGTATATTTTTTTTTAAATCAGAATGTGTAATAGATTGAAATATGTCAATATTTATATCAGAGAAATAATTGTGCATCCATCGTTAGAATTGTATCTTTGAATTTTTTTTTTTTTTTATTTATTAATTTTTTCGGTAGCTCTTGCCATAGATATCTTTATTTCTCCATTAGAGCGGGTGTGCAAAATATGCACATTTTATGTGTCTGGCTTCCATTTCTAGCTATTTTTAGCTGTACAAACAACTCCTTCTGCTGCTTGATAAACCAAACTTGTGTGTCTTACCATATTATTTTAAAGGGGTCATATAATTTGATTTCAAGTTTTCCTGTGTTATAAGTATTACAAGTGTTACAAGCTCTTGGTACATAAAGAAGATCTGTAAAGTTGCAAAGACCCCCATGTTTACGTCACGATGTGGGAAGATTTGCATAACGCTGCCCAAATGTTAACGCAAAGAAAGAAGGTGTAACTTTTATTCTCACTGTTACCGCCGCTGCCTTGTTGTGGTATCAATGTGGAAGCAAAAATACTTTGTTTGTTCTTCCAAAAGAGGACACAACTAGAAATCAGTGGTTAAGATGTATTTACAACACTGTTTCAGAATAGTTTAATCAAAATATTCAGATGTGTGCAGCACATTTTGGAGGACTGTTTCCTGATCCTGGGAGAGAACACTACAGTGCTGGCTGTTCTGACTCTCAGTCTGTAAGTACGTTTACATATTTAAAGGATTTGCCACTGATGATTCAAACGTGAGTTTTGAGCAGTGTAGAGCAGCTGTTCTCAATTACAGTCATCGCGCACCCCTGCTCTGCACATTTTGTATGTTACTCTTATCATTTCAGATGTTTGTTCTATTAAAACGGAAATGCCCTGCAAAGTGGACATCACTGGATATTCCGCCTTGATTACAGTTCGAAGTGAACGTATATGTTCCATTCAAAGTGCATTTAATGGTGTGAGACATGAATTTAAATTGTGTTTATTTACAGAGCTATATGATGTCACACTTATTCGCGTGTGAAGACGTTACGCAGCACAAATCTGTGAATGAATGTTCCGTGTGGAAAACGTCAACAGATTTCCCCAGCTCAGAAAGTATGGAGCAGTGAACACTGTGTAGGGACCATGTCAATGGGAACACAGTTCATGCACAGAGCTTACTTCTAACAAGCTGATTATCTGAATCTGATAATGCAAAATATATAGAGCCATGGGGCGCAATGACTGGAATTGAGAACCACTGGTGTAGAGTATCGTTTTTCCGATCAAAAATGCAGACATGGTTTTATGTTTATGCGGTGCGATGTTATGTGATGCAACGCATAAAAACACATTATAAGTCATTATAGTCCGTAATTATATCCCCACTGGATGCAACAAATCGCTAATTTGTAATTGGTTTTATTGGTTTTGTCTTGTAGCGCCGGTGTTCTGACACACATCACAGTATGACAAGGGGTGTACCATTTCCAACACACGCTTGAGGTCTTCGGCCAAACGCACTGAATAGCTACTGTAGCAAAGGACAGCACACCTCGTTTTTCAGACTGATGAGCTTCGTAAAAAAGTACGCGTTTCAGAAAGGCAGGGCATAGAGGAGAAACAATAATGTACAGTATGTGGATAATAATGTTTTTTTTTTTTAACCTTAAACCGCACAAACACATTTCATTACACCAAATAATATTATTTTTAGCAACATCATATGACCCCTTTAATGCATTATCTTAAATATGAACTCATTGGTTTGCAGTGCAAGCAGTTATACAGTTTACTGCATCCTGTTATTCTTTGCGTTATTTCCCTATGTGACTAATGAACTCCTGCAATAAAAAATAAGGTAACATTAATGTTAAAGAATAATTAACAAGTGAAAAATGAGCAGTTCACTCATAAATTTGTACGACCTTACCTTCATGCTGTGGAAATATGTACGGAAGATAGAAGGCAACTAGCACAGTGCTGAAAAGAGGCGGAGCTTCGTAAGCCTTCTACACTAGCATTCCAGCCTAACACTGTTCTAACCAGCTGTGATGAGCAACAGGACGTTTCAGTACCTTGGTTTCGATCTGTGTGCGGTCTGCATAGCCAACTATGAAATTTCATTTGTCCCAAATTGTGATTCTCATGCAAATTGTATAATATACACTTTTTAAAAACGAATGTTTCTGTACTGTATTCTATGGGTCACTGAAGAACATTTAACAACCACGTAACTTAACCTTGTACAAAAGGTTCCTTACATGGGAGAAAGGTTCATGGAATCATATTCATGTTCTTGAAAAAAAGGTGTCCGTTGCAGCTTTAATGAAAGTGTGACTATGAAATATGAACTACATTTAAATAATATTTTATGTCAAATGAACAAACACATCAAACAAACAAAATATAAAAAAATAAATAAATCTGTGTAAAAACAAACACTGTCAATTGTTGTGGAAAAACTCAGATTGGCATAAAAGTGAGAGGTTTATACACTTGTCACTTTACTCTGTCATGTCTGGTTAGGACACAGTGCAACTCTAAATTAAACATCACATATATTCGCATGGCCTGTGACTGTACACAATTTGCACTTTCAGTGTGAACAGACACGTTACACTTTGATGGAAGCTTGTCACGACCACATCATGTATGATGATGGAGAGACCCAGTGTTGATTTTTTTGGGGGTAGATTCTATAATTCCACACTCGCTGTTGTCTCTCCTCCACCCACTCGGAGCAGCTGTTGAGTTATTTATATCTGAAGCTGCTGCAAATAGGCTGGTAATTAGAGCCAGCAGCCCTGTTGAACAGACACTCCAATAGCAGGCGGGCTTTGAGAGGGACATGGCCCACAATGCCCCTCTCTCCCTCCCGCCCACCATCCCTCTCAGGGCCAGGAACAAGTGGGAGATAAACCAGAACTTGACTTCACTGAATAATTGAAGCCGTTTTTACAAGAGCAACAGCCCGCTATCTGACCTCATAAAGCGAACACAAGAGACTATCAGAGCCTTGCAGGGAGTGAGGGAGAGGGATTCAACCCAGCACACATAACATAATGTTTACATATTGATAGACAAGGAACACAATGAAGTTCTTCTATAACATTATTCTTGGGAAGATTGATATTATCTGAAAGCATTATGAAGCACCTTAAACCATTTTAGATGCAGAGAATATGTAGGGGAGAGGGTTAGTTTTTAACCGAAGAGTGGCTATAATAACAGTCATAACAGCTATAATAACTCCAGCAGTTTAATAGCTCCATTCTCTTTTAAAACGAACAATATTATATAACACAGAAACACAGCAAAAACCACAGAGGTGAAAATATGACTAGTAATGAAGGTAAATGTAAGTTTCGGACATGTTGTTAAAATGTATGTTACATTTATTCAGTATTTAGTTATTTATTTGTTTTATTTTTATTTAAAGCACTTTTTATATTGTTCACAGTTTCTGGTTTAAACTTGTTTTGTTCATTTTGTCCAAAAGCAAAAAACACTCCCCATAGAAAATAAGAATAAAAGTTAATAATCTAATCAAATAAACAATTTTATTCAAATAGTATTTTGTGTTGATATTAGAAACTATATTAGATATTAGTACTAATTAATATTTGTAGTAATTCGTAACGTGACAGTTATATAATAAAATATGATGCATATTTTAAAGAGTCATGACAGTAAACATTTTTGAAAGTTGTCTTTATTTATGAGTTCAATAAATCTAAACAAAATAATTATTAGGTATTTTTTATTCTACTTGAAAATTCTAGTTTTATATTTAATTTAGCTTTTGATTAACAAACACATGGAGCAAGTTGAGCTACATTAAGAAACATTTTATCTAAAGAAAATGTTTGGTATATTATGGTCCTATAATCATTCATTCATTCATTACATTTTTTTGTCTGCAGTTGGAAATATAAATAAATAATAATTATTTATTATATTATTTATAATAAGGACCACACCTTACAATAAACATAAACAAACAAATAAACAATAAATAAATAAATCTGAAACAAATGAGGGTGTATATATTCTTTGGTCCAAAATGTAACTGTTTTCATTGCATACTGTATTGCAATTGTATACGATTAAATGACTAGACTCTCTGTTGAAAACAATGTTTTGATGTTGTAACCTTCTCATTCATATTTCAATAACTGAAGTCTTTTGAAATGTCAGTTGTGACAGCTCAGTGCCCTAGTCGTCTCTACATTTTCACATTGCAATACCATGGTACAGGTTAGCATAGCAACATTGTTTATTTGCAATAAAAAAGAATAACGTTTGACAAAAAAGGTGACACACACAATTGTCTTCCGCAAAACAGTTTCAGTTGCGTTTTCCCTCCTCCCTGAAATGATAAAGGAGAGAGGCGGAAAACGGCTGCCATCGTGGGACTTGTGTGTCCCAGGTGAGCCCTGATGCTTCATGCTAATTTCCAACTTTCAAAGCTTGTAAACTTTATCTAATTATACACAGGAACATACTACTGCGCCCAGGTTTTGGCAGGTTGCGGCTTTAATTTATGAAAAACAAATCTGAAATATGCAGATGTCTTTTGTTTGAAGCAGATGTTTAGTTCTGTTTGCCAGAATTCAATCAGGGGTCTCGTGGGGGTCCTGCATGCGATACATGTCCAAAGGGCTGTTTGAAGTCTGACAGGGACACGGTGCTCAGTCGCAGCCTGCAACGGCTTTTTGGGTTGCTTTGACAAGGAATTGTCACGGAAAAGCAAGCCGATCCAATAACGATGGGATATTGTATCCATCTAGCTTATTTGTACCAGAATAAAACCATTAAAAGCCTTGAAAGATGAAATTCAGATGATCCCCCATTGTCTTCGTGTCATTTTCATAGGCAATCTGGTTCTGCATCAGTCAGAGCATTGCAGATATTTTCCATCCTCGCATATGCAGCAAAACCGATAACTAAGTGGCGATGCGGGCGGAAGAAGGATTTATTCCCGACTGGAACTTTTTGTGTCTCTGCCACGATGTGTTTACATCAGATGTGTTCCGACAAACACTGTCAGCTGCATTCATTTTTAATTAATGGGGCTCATTAAATGATGGGTCGGAAAAACGCAGCAATTATCATTTATCTTGATATATTATTTACAAGGTCTCATTCTCCTGGCTGGGGAGGTAAATGTGTGGCAGGGGAATTCTGGGTGGTTACAGGAGGTTGGAGAGCAGGCCGTTGGGATTTTGAAGCACCTGGCATCAGAGAGAGAGAGAAAAAAAAGCAGCGTTTGACTTCTAAACCGAGAACCAAGGACCATTGTTTAGAAGCTCGTTGTTTCCCTTCTTAATGAAGCTACAGGAGGATATTAATGAGCAGTCTCTTCTAAACCCAGAACTCATCAATTATTTACCCTTTCTTTGCTCTCATCAGTTTGTTTTATTCGTCTGTTTCTTCCATTTGGCTTCTCCATTCATCTCTTCAACAGATGGGTGCCGGTCTGAATTTCCGTCTAGCTTTGGTTGTGCTTTCATCTCGGGCCTTTGAGTGTTACCTAGCCTATTGTCAGCGGGACAGCGGAAAAATAAAAGCTAGCAACGCAATATGACAGATTCACACTTTTATCGGATGTTCTTTGGAAGAGGAGAGCTGGGAATGGAGAGAGAGTTATGATGCTGAGGCTTGGCTTTTATGTTGGATGGTAAAATCTTAGCCGTCATGTCTCTGCTGAGATCAAGATGGAAACCATCGCTCAACATCTCAACATTATGCTATTATTTTTCACCCCATGTCGTTCCAAAACCATATCAGGTTCATTTTTACAGTGAGTCCAGCCTAATCTTTAACGAATTTCCATAGGTTCAATATTCTATAACTTAAAAGAAAAAATCGGTTTGTCTCTAGATACATAAAGTTTTTACGGTTTAGAGGCTGCCAATCTAAATCTATCAATCTCTAAACTCTAAAATGGATATTTGCAGTTGCATATTGTAGTATGTTTTGATCGGTCATGTGACATGAGAACACATGGCATTTGGATTACAAGCTTCGAATGCTCCCATTTTGGAAAAATTGCATTGTGTATATTGATCGAAATTCAATCAACACTGATCTGACTCAAGATGAACAACAACACTATTGTTTTCAGTAGAACTGCTTAGCATTGAATTTAACTTGTTTGATAATAAATCAGCTTTACACAGTTACTGAACTCTACTAAACCAACAGTGAAGTGACTTGAGCTGAAGAATTACGATATTGTTTTATAATTTTAAATTCTCATCACAAATTAAGTTACTTTCCTATTTAACACTATGCAGCTGCTTTAAGTATCTATTGTATAAAGCCCTATAAAAATAAAGATGACTTGGAAAACAGATCAAACAATCAATTTTGTCCGACACACTTATGCTTAATGGCACACTTATGCATAAGATGAATAAAATAATCTCAACTCTCTACTGACAGTCTAGAATTTATCTTTAATATGTCTTGGGAATGAGGCAAAAAAATAGTCAATCTTGATCTGAAAACAGATGGATTCTTCATCAAAGTTTGTCTTCGTAATCTTTGAGCTTTTCTCGTGTTTACTGTTCATGAATCTTTGTGGACTCATATATGCGACCCTTGATGCCATGCTTATTATATAACAGCTGCACATCAGTCATAACACTGTCATCACCATGGCATTGCAATTAACTCCCTCGATATTGTCTTCTCTCGCCCCTGGACTTCGGCTATAAGTAGATTTTGTCCCTGTCCCTGCTTTCCTTCACCGTGTCTTGGCTTGGAACTTTTCCCCTTTTGTGGATCCATGACAGATGCCTAATTGAATGATGAATGTTCCTTTATTAGGCTGTAATTGAAGTGCCACATCTGTGATTGGCTGCGGGGGGATACAACTGGTCTCTGATTGGTCGGGGTTCGGTGTGGCTGGCAGCTACGGCCCACTATCCATCTGTCTGCACATCTTCAGACCTTATTCTCACCTCGCAGATCTATCGAGAGGGTGGGGTGGGGGGGCTGCTCAGCGAATCATAATAAATTATGCAAACAAGGCTTTCAGCTGACAATATGAATGCGATGGTATTGTTCGGGGCCTGCTCGTCTCATCTTGACCCAGGCCTGTCTGATGCGGCCCTGTCCTGTTCTCCTACTCTTCTTCCACTCGCCTGCCTGACCTGACAAGCTTGCGATGAAGATTAATGACTCCACCCTGACTGACAGCGGCGGGAATTGAAGGGCAAAGGAGGTCGTTTATCATCCGGTGACAGGTGCCATTCAGTCCCGCAGCCGACCACATGCCTTTTCTTTTTTTGTCTTGTTTCTCCACCCCCCCCCCCCATACCTCGTTCTCCTTTCGCAATGCGAGCTAAACTCAAGGCCTTAATAACTCACCCAGATTTAAAACTCATTCTATGGAGCGAGCCCGAAAATCAATCCTGCACGTGTGCTGTGCCGCTACTTGCTGACTCCAAGGCACTCAGCTTTAATTTGGAACGGGACGCTAAGGGCCAGCGCAGGAAGGGATTTACAAAGCATCATCCATTATAATTTACCAATAAGGCCAACTTTGGGGATCATTACTGCCCGAGCATTAATGATTCATTCTTTCATCCGCAGAGTAGTTCCCTCTGGGTTCCACTCTTAGCATGTGAGGAATGCTTCTTGGAAATGCACCCCATCCATATCAGCTCTGCTTATAAGCCGACTCTCTTTTTTAAAGATGTCTTGTGTCTTACTAGAAAAACTCTAAAGATGTCGCACCTGTTTTACACGTGAAATTATCAGTTTAGACAAGTGGTTCACAACTGGTTTTGCTTTAGGGCACAGATTATACATTTGATATGCATTGCTACACATTGGACATGAACTGTTTTCAAAAACATGCACTTTTGAAAGGTTTGTGCTTGCAGGCTCCCAAAACACTATTTTTGTCAACCTGTCCTCCAACCAATATGCTCGTATAGGTCGTTTGTCCAAATCCCTGAAATACGACCCATCAGAGCGTATGCTACAGTTGGGCCCCTATCTGCAAAAGGTCATTTTCATATTAATGATTTGTACTCTTTTATTTGCCCTCTGATTTGCGTTTCGTGTAGCTCAGTTAGTAGATTATTGCGTTATACCTTGATATGTAATCATGCTATCATGGGTTCGATCCCAGGGAACTGATGTGCACGAAAATGTATATGCTCAATAAATCATAATTTAGCATGATTTCTGTGAGGGTTAGGTTTAGGGGTGCAGTTAGATGTGGTCATTCGAACGAATAAGCCACCTAGTAAAATATGTAGGAAATACTGTGAGATCGGTGTAAAACGGCAACACATTGCATTTAAATAAACGTGCGTTTTGATTGGTAGTGACGTTATACGTCAATTCATGACGACAGACGCAACGCGATACTGTCATTATTTTTAACTTAACTTTAAAACGTGAATATAGGTCGTAATAAATGCTTGCACAAACGACCCATATGGTCGTTTTTTGTTGGAGGACAGGCTCCCTTAATGACAATAAAAATGTTATGTGGTTGAACCATCAAGTAAAAAATATTGGTTTTATTCGTAACTAATTCAGTGTAGGGTTTCATTGTTTGGTTTTGGCACATGTGTTTCTCCGTGTATTTTTCTGTGGTATCATTTAGACGTCTACTATATTTCTCTGCAGGAGTCTTCTGTCTCCTGTATTCTGTCGCAGGCTAATCAATCTCTGCCACATTAGCACTGAGCTGGATTAATGAAGTCACTGCTGCATTCTATCATTTGCCACCAACCTATAAAACAAAGAGAGTGTGTCTTTACCTGTCCTACAATGCTCCGGCAATTCTGAATTATTTTATGCACAAGGTTTATTAGTTAATGGAGCTTAATAATTCATGAACGATTAATGGAATAGTACCCAGTAATTAGCATTGTGTTTGAGAAATATGAGTATGCATCTTCATTAAGTATCACAGATAGTCTTTTCATCTTAATTACGGCCTCTCATTGTCATTTTTCACTTTCTTATTATGCCGTTTTTTGTTTCTAGATACACAAATGGCTAGCCTTGAGAAATGTGCTCATTATGGATAGCTCAGAATATGAAGCAAAATGCTATTTGAAGGTGTAAGGAATGACTCTGGAGGACGCTCTGAAATGGGCTCTAGCTGCATGCTTGCAGCAGCACTTAACATGATTAAGAATCAAGCCGCAATTCGTATTTTTGGTCTAATATAAATAAATCGTATAATGAAGCCATAAAAGTGCCTCCATTATTTCAGCAGGGGCACGGGATTAATTATCAGCGAAAGCTCCATTGATTGAAGGATCCTGCCGAGGTATTTAGTGTAAACCTCCAGACTACATTAAAGAGTCTGCGGTCGTCATTGAGAAATTTGATCTTTTGCTCCCGGCAGGTATTTAAGTGAAAAGGAGGTTAAAGTTGGGATTGACTTGGCAAATGTTCAGTTTTGCTCTATTAAGTCTAATACTCAAAGCCACTGTTTGCTGAGGATTCATTTGTTTCTACACAGCAATGCAGTTACCGGTGGCACCCCCTTACCGTATCGGAGTACGGTGATGAAATCAGACGCTATGGAAATTAATAATAAACATATCAATGCACCCTGTATGAAATGCAAAGACTATCATGATATTAGTATATATATATGTTTTTTCTCATAATTTAAAGAATGTTGTGTAACCATCACGTAACAATGTTTTATTGTTGCCAGTCGTGGTGTTAATACAGTAACAAAATGGTAACCTTAAAATTTGATCATTGAACAATTTACAGTAACCTTCATTAGTTAACCTTAGATAATGTAGCATTTAGCAACATTAACTAACAATGAATGATACATTTGTTACAGTATATACTGTATGAATATTTAATATTAGTTTATGTTATCTCAGATTTACTAAGTAACATTGGTAATGAAACCTTACAATAAGGTCTAATTCGTTAATATTAGTAAATGCATTATCCAACATAAACTTACAATGAACAGTATATATTTTAAAGCATCATTAATCTTTGTTAATGTTAGATAATAATAAAAAATACTAATAATGTTCATTTTAATTCATATTATATTAACTAATATTAACAGATACAACTTTACATTTTAATAATGTATTAAAGTTTTGAAATTAATATTAACTACAATTAATAAATTATATATAAATATTGTCCAGGTTAACTATTAAGCAATTCATATTAACAAATTAAACCTTACTGTAAAGTGTTCCCAAATAATCTTAACAGATGCCAGATTTGATTTTAAAAATGTATCTCTTCATGCTGAAATTAACATTAACTATGATTAATTAAATAAGGATTTTTATTGAAAATGTTTATAATTTCCAAAATACTATTTTAACATCACTGAACCAAGCTATATACAATGTAGCTATATTTAATTGCATTATCCATTCCTTTATATATATATATATATATATATATATATATATATATATATATATATGTATATATATATATATATATATATATATATATATATATATATATATATATATATATATATATATATATATATATATATATAAAGCTTTTTTAATTTTTTATTGTGTGAAAATAGCAAGTGCCATGCTATTTCCAGAATGTAGGTTTCCAAATCAGTCCTGTCTGCCATTGGTCAGTCAAACATATGAGCCCCACCCCAAATTGATGCCATTGGTTAAATCAGTGTTGCTATGTTGGAATGTTCAAACGAATGATTCTGATGGCATTATATTGTTTATAAAGTTGGTATTTTAAAATAAAAAGTGCGTAAATAGAAGAAAAGAGTAAATATTTCCTGCACCTGTGTGTGGTTGTTTGGTATGGCTGGTACAGTCAGTCACATCTGCAGTCAGCTCTCTCTTCTCCCCGCCGAGCCTCAAGGGCTTGTGTGTCATAATAGCCACACCGCTCCTTACACCGGGATTCATAGGCCCTCTTTTTCCAGTTGTATTATCTTAATTGTCCTGGCAAGTATGTTCGGTGGTTATATTACCAATTTATTGCCCCTCTTGCCACCCCATTAATCCAGCCGTTAAAATACTGTAACCATTGGGTCTGCATAAAGCTGTCCCTGTGTTGCCAGTGGCTGTGTAAATGCCATTGACTGTGTTGGAGAGATTTTTTTTTTTTTCTCTTCCTGGCCTGGCTGATTCTCTGCTTTTGCACAATTGGAGCCATTACTCTAGGGCCGACATTTTATCTTCTTTTTAGTTCTGATCTTTTTATTGGCCACTGTCTCCCTGAGTGCCATTCGTCCCATAGGGCCAAACAATCTCAAACAAGATCTTTTTTTTTATTGTAGTTGTTTCTAGACCGCAGTAAAAGTAAATGGAGAGTTTTGCTTAAAGTTAACATGAATACTCTGTGCGCAGCCATTTTTCTTCTGTAGTCTGATGTATGTCCAAGTTAAACAGGACAGAGAGAACATTTCAGAGAGGACCATCGCCAATTAATTCAATCATGAAAAGTGGTTTTGACAGATGGTTGTAGAGGAGGATTTGAAAAATAAAAGGTCTTGGTGAAGAAAGTCATTTTAGTGCAATATATATAATTTATTTATTATGTTTCAAAAATTTCAGAAATTAAAACCCAAATTAACATATTACAGTTATTTCTGACTGATCTCATTACACTAAAGACTGAATTAATGAATTAATGACAATAAATAAATAAATACATCTAAGCATGTTATTTATTCACCTATTGATTTTGTATTGTGTAATAAACTTCTGTTTATAATAATATAGTTATAGAATAATTATGATGATATAATTATAACTTTTATAGCACATGTAATGATGAATTGTTTACACAAAGATGCAGTGAATGGAATGGAAGGACTGACAATAATTAAAACAACAACAACAACAACAAAAGGTCACTTCTTTGTTTAATTACTCTTCTTGTCTATCTGGGAAAATCTTATTAATTTCATAGGCATGTCCTCTTGAGTTTTAGGAGAGTTTGAAATTGTGCTCATATTTTCGGAATTTTGCAGTCAATTATTTCAAAATAAACACACAAATTTCATCAAATTCTTCAAATGCTATATGCTGTGCATCCTCTAGTAAATCCATACCTTATCATATTTTTTTTACATTTGTATCTAATTATATTTCTTTTAAGGAGAAGTTTGATAACTTCTAAACTCTGTTAGGCCTCCTGGACCAAACTACCCATATATGCCTTTGAAATTTCATGGAATTGCAAGTGTCTTGATAAAATATTGTTTGCTATCAATGGATCAATCAGCCAGAAGAAGCTAACTGACAAGTCCCGGAAAAGTGTAAATGGATCGGTTCTCGTGTGTGTGTGGCATTAATGGATGTGCGTTCACGGCTCATGTGCTTCAAAGGAAATGCTTGCAGTTATGTCACATGAAGAAATTAGCGCTGGTGCCGTCAGTGCCAGCTCTGTGGTAGAGCTCTATGTAAGGCTAACAGGCTAACGGGATGGGGGGTGATGTCATATGTCAGAGGTTAAAGGTTTAACACTGATCCTGTTACAGACTTTGGCAGTGAGCCTTTATGTACCACATATGATAGTGATGACTAAGAGAGCGCTTGCTAAACGCCTGATCTCCCTCACCTGCTCTTACCAATAAATACTGATGAAGAACAGCCATGATATCATATTTGCTGACATTGTTAACTTTAAGAGGATAACACATCATTTTTTGTGCACTGCAGTATTATTTAATCACTTGGTTCATGCGATCTAGCCTCCAGAGAGATGGGCCGGACAGCCTTGAATCAAGAAATACAAGACATATATGTTTGTGTGTGTGTGTGTGTGTGTGTGTGTGCGTGTGTGTGTGTGTGTGTGAGAGAGAGAGAGATTTTTTGTAAAAATTTTATTGGAAGTACAAAAGAACAGCATTTAATTTAAATATTATTATTTAACAAACATTATAAATGTATTTACTGTCACTTTCTTTCTTTCTTTCTTTCTTTCTTTCTTTCTTTCTTAACCCTAACACTTGAATGTTAAAAAAGCAGTAAAAACTGTAAAAAAGGTTTCCGACATTGATAATAATCAGAAAACTATATTGAGCAGTAAATCAGCATATTAAAATGATTTGTGAAAGAACGTGACTTTGTGTCATTGCAGAATTAGTGAAATTAAAAATTACAAAACCTGTATCTTGGATAAAAGTGTCTGCCAAATACATATGCAAAAGTAAATATAATATTGGCCATCATCTGTTAAAATAAAAACAAAAACACAAATAGTTTAGCCTTAAAATCCTGATGTTGAAAATTAAAAATGTCCACGATATTCTTGAACTATCCGTTTTGAATCTGAATCAAAAGAAGAGCTGACCTGTTTAATGTTAGACTCATACTGGGCTTATTTTCTTCCATTTTCCACCTTCCATGTTTGCACAGATCCACCTTTTATGTAAATGTAACATTCATTAAATGTAATTGAATTGGAGAGCCAAGAAAAGTGGCATTAGCTGCTCTTGAAAACCTAAAGGTCTGTTCGTTTGAGAGGTGTTGTGCTGATTGCCTGAAGAGCATCATGACTGCATTGCCGCTACCAGTCTGTGTGTGTGTGTGTGTTTGGTTTTATCTCCCCATTTTAGCTGCCTCTCATGGAAAGTCTCGCACACAATAATTGCCTGACCTTTACAGCAGTGGCATTGTCTCATTAAGGCTGATGGATAATGATAGCACCTCTGCAGAACGTGAACCTCGCTGATAATGAAACAACAGAGCAGCCCCGCCGCTCCATCTGGGGTCGTCAGATCATCGGCAGTCGTGAGGCATGTTCCCCGTCCTCTCCTCTCATACGAGCCCCTCACACACACACACACACACACATACACACACATACATTCACAGTGCTCGCAGATAAGCACTGCAGCTCGCACTTTTTATTCTCATCATTCCCCTCAATCCCAGAATCCAGTGCTGAAATGATCCATGGAGGGGTTATCAGAGGAGAGCGCTGTTGGCCGCGATGACTGTGACTCCATTCACAGTGTTTGCGAGCTGAAGTAAACAGACAGTGGACACACACACTCTGTGCTGGAGGGGCCGGCGCTCTAGGGTTGCCCCGGGCAGATTGGAGGGTCATAGGGTCAGGAGTTTTAGCCAAGGGTGCAGCAAAACCAGCAGGGGGTGCTGACACTCTGGGAACCATGTTCAGCTCAACCCCACCTTCTTTGCTCTTTCCCACTCTCTTCCTCTTTCCCACTCTCATTCTTTCAACGTTATCCTTGTTGTGTCTTTTCATGAAGGTCTGTGCTTGTGCAGTAAGAATAAAAACTGAGCTTTCAGGAAGAGACATGGAGAGACTAACACTAACACCACTGCACACAGATCTTTTATTTTTTTAGCATTTTTTTTTTTTACATGCATTTAATTATAGAAATAAAAATATAGATGTTGTATAAATATAATGAAAAGATAGTATGAAATGCTTGCTGGTTATTTATTTTTTTCCTCAAAAATATGTACAAGAAATACTGCTTTACACGTGGAAGGATTTGGTGAATTAAATTCATAATAAGATTCTGAATGGTAGTTATGATAAAACACACCACAATAGAAATGCATTGCATGCATGATTAGAAATAATTAGTATATATTCGCAATGCTATAATTTTTTTTAGTATATTTGCAAAGTTCACACGACACTGATTTGATTTTGATAAATAACAATGTTTTAAAATGATTATGACATTATTATTGAAATTAACTACGTAATATATATTATGAGCTATATCATAAAAAATATGTTGTTTATAATAAGCAATATTTTGTTCAGAATTTTACTTTTGGGAAATCGACTGTTTTATCGTGTTTTGTTATTTGAATTGTAATGGAAATAATGTTATATATGTGTATAAATGTTAATTTTAAGGCTATTATATTATAGTCTGACTTTATTTATTTATTTTTGTCTTCAAAATCCCCACAGATAAGCATTTTGTAGAATTTTATTATGAGAATTTGCTTTATTCCAGCTGTTATGCGTTCATATACATGACCTGTAAATGGCAGTGTGTATAGTGAAAATGTATTTATAGTCAGTGTTATGTGTGTGAGAGTTTGAAAGGATGGCTGGAGTATGGGCTCTGTGATTCTGCTGAAGCCCCATGGCCCCCACCTCAAGGACGGGTCAGAAGTTCAGCTCCCTCGTCTGCTGTTCACACAGGAACAGCAGGCCCATAACCACACACACACACACAAACACTGGAGCCAACACAGGACTATCATAAATGGAGCTTGCTCTTCAAATGGTCTCAGACACAGAGCAGTGAAAATAATAATAATAATGTGTTTTATCCAATCCCTCACGAATTCACTGAAATTAACACATAATAGCTACAAGGTTGCAACTAATTTTAAAGCACATTATAAGGATTAAACTAAACAATAAAATAGAATTACTATATGTCAACAATACGTGTCTAATTTGCATCTATTTTAATATTTTTTTGAATAAAATCATTAAATCTCCTAAAAGAGCAACTACCAAACAATGGAATTTTCTAATTTGCAAATATTCAAATGAGTTCACGAGGGCAGCGTAAGGGTAAAGTTTGAATCCACGGTCAACAAAACCCTCTGCTCTGACTGGGTCGTTGGTCTTGTTTGCATTGCAGATCATTTCCAATTTTTTCGACATGTACCGCACGTTCATCATCGCGGCCCTGTCACTGTACTGTGTTTAAATACCTTCATCCCCCGGAGAAATACATGTAATGCATGTCAAAACGAATGTATATATGTTCAGCTTCTCCAGAGATACATAAAAAGGAGGAAATGCCTTGAAACAGCCCTTTCAAACTGTTTAATATGACTCAAACAAAGTGCCCACAAAGTGCTTATGGCGTAAGTGCTGTCAACAGCAGCAAACAAGCACCCCACTCTTATTTACTCACTGTTTAAGATCATAAAAGGAGGATTTAGATCGACAATCATTCCTTGGTAATCTTCCATTTGATCATTGTGCCAGAAAGTGCCCTTGTTGCCCCTCAACGGCCGTGGTTTCCTACGTAACAAAACAAATAAACATTCACTCACAGCATCCGCGCTAACGCTAATTGACCGAGGGGCTGCCCCGTTTACTAAACACTCCTAAAATCCCATTTTTATGAACAAACTCATTTTTATCTTCACACACAAATGCATAAAGGGACATTTCTCAAACGTAGCGAGGATTTGAAAGGCTTTCGGTCGTTCCCTGCCCCGCGCAGCAGCCATCTTGTGCTCAGGCGCGGCTCTCCCGAGGGCTGGAATGATCCCAGTGCTACAAGGCTCTCTTTCATAGCGCTGGTCGTCTAGAGAGGAGTACATCTCCTGTGCCGGCAAGTTGGCTCCAGCCAGGCGCACAGAGGAGCGGGTGTCAGGCCTAAATGTATTTTTCAAACTCAAGATGAGACACAAATAGCTTGGTTAGCTTCCCAGTCATTTTTCTTAAGACTTGTATGCATTGTTTTTTCATTGCGATATAGACATAAATGAACACACAATATACTTGATGGGGATACAATTACAGTTCAAAATTTCCTTCCTATTAAAGGTCTGAATAGTCAAATAGTTTTTTATTTTATCTTATTGTTTTAGAAGAGGAAAATAAAGCATTCAGAAATAATTACTGCAAATGACTGTAATAAAAAAAAAAAAGAGTAAAAAAAATATGGATTCATAAATGGTCTCATAATCATAATCAAGAATCATAAAAAACAACCAAGTACTCTAGTGAAAAATAAATATACTAAAATGTATCTGAAATAAACTTATTTAATGGTAAGTATACTACTAATATTATTTATTATGTGCTTAATAAAAAATATCCTGCAATTGTACTTTCGGTGGTATACTTCAAATCTTGCTAAAAATTGGAACAGCTAATTTATGCAGTTTCATTGTGCAGAAGTAGTACTGAAGGCCAACTGAAGATATACTGAAGTAAATTTGACTGTGCTCAAGTGGAACTATTGCAAGTATACTTCAGGTACACTTCAAATATATTGCATTTACAGACAGTCCTCATCAATAGTGATTAATTCATATTAAGAAACGTGCATTGTGCACAAGTAGTATAAGCAGTACCTAATAACGCTAAATTATAATTATTAAGTCTCGAGCAATATGTTAATGGGTTTGGACTATATTTAGTTTGACATAAATGTATTTTAGTAAGTAAATAAACAAGTAAATAAAAAAATACATATTTAAATCTTTTAAATGTATTATTATATGTAATGGTGGTACTAAATATAATAATGATAATAACAAATGGAGTATTTTCCCACAATAAAAAAAGTTAAATTTTGAAGTTAGAAACTATGCATATAAAGAAAATGATTTTCCATTTATAGTTTTTGCTAATTAGCAAAAAAATAATAATAATAATAATAAAAAAAAAAATAATAATAAAAAAACATCGCAGTGTGGGTGGAAGCAAATCTGGCTCTAGAAATGATATGCAAATTGCTGACCTGTGACAAAAAAATTTCACATGGTATGAACAAGTTGTCTTATTTCCCCCACTGTGTATCCAAATACGTACTTGTGAACATGGAATTAATGTATTCTGTCAAGTCTTGGCATTGGGCATCTTAAGGCTCTGGACTCTTAGCGCCAACTTGCATGTTGTGACCTTAACTGTTTTTGTCAGTGAACATGAATCTCTTGTGCTGAAGTACATACGTGTGGCCTCTGCAGCAATATGGCAAACGATCTGAGCTCCTTTGTTCCTTCACCGTCCCAGCGAGCACAAACTTTCCAATCGCTCATCCCTCTACTAGCGCCATTTAACATCAGCTACCCAGGTTTCACCTTATATTCATTTGTGCACTGCTGAGAGTCAAGGAAAGCTGCAATCTCCTACAAATGCTCCCTTTTGGAATTGCATAGCAGTGGCATCAAGCCAATGATAGATATGCATAATATTTCACGGGGAGACCCAGCAAATAGAATACCCTGCTGTGCTAAAGAAAACAATGTGTTTCTAAGCACTGAGATATAATCCATCACTGTGCCGTCAGAGAAGAGGAGGCGAGGGGGGGAAAACACCTACCTGTTTTTCACATCAGAGGAAAAAAAGAAAAATGACAGAGCCTCGCTTCCAGAAATGTCTCTGTGCATTCACGTGTGATCCAAGAGGACTTCTCAGACCCTAATCAAAGGATTGCTTTGCCTTCGGTACTGAAACAAGCAAGCAGATCCTTAATTTCAATCAGCCATCGTCCACTTAAATGAGAAGAGCAACATTTTGTGGGATTAATTTCACCCTAATCCAAGGATAGAGGAAACCAATCTTGGTCATCATAAAGTTTTACCACTGCATTCATGCCTTTCATGGTTTGAAGAGGCTTGGATGCACTCAACCTGAACATGGGAGTGATGTGGGTGTCAGAATGTAATGCATTCTGTAAATTAGATCCTTCATTTAATTCCTTTTTTACACTTGAAACACTGTCAATAAATAAAAAAAAGTACCAAAACACCTCTGAAATGACATCAGGTCTGTCATTCACTGCTCATTGAGGTGCTTCATTGTATGGCCCATCGGCTTTTCGGCCCCATATCTTTCCGAGTTGCCCTTGAGTGCCATTAAAAGCTCTGGCGTGGAGAGCAGCAGCACTGGGAGCCGGGGGAGCAGAGCACAGGCCTGCCAGCAGCTTTGGCCTGTGGCCGAATCTCCGACAGAGGCCTGATGGATGTGGTTGAAGGACTGAGGCATGAGAGGGGGTTTGCTGGCCCCGCTGGGGGATAGACAGGTGTTTTGCGAGGACGGGGCCAGGCCGTCGGATCCCTGGATCTGCAGTGATGTGTGTGCCATCGCTGGATTTCGGCCCTGTCTCCAAGCCCAAGCTTGGCCCCTGAAAGGAAACCGTTCATTATGTGTCCAGGGACATCCACAGGACCCCGTGTTCACACAGGCACAGTCTGATACCTACATTATGCAAAGTGTCTCTCGCACCACTTCGACCTAAGGGAATGGCAAATGACATCAAAGTCATTACTAATGATAACAAATCTATTAATGTTGAATGATAGCCTCATTAAATGGTTCAAATATAAGTCCTAGCTTATGTGTTAATGATATGTTAATGATTCTGACAATTATTAGAGCTTAATGGCACCTGCGGAAATAACATTACCGACTGGAATCAAACTTCCAGTGTGCTTCTCTGGCACAGTGTGAGACCTCTGCCATGTGGTGAAATCACTCTAGACCAAGCCCTAGAATGTCAGGGGACTCATTACCTGTTAACGTTGAAGGAGGAGATGTTATCACACTTACAGCAGGTTCTCAGGAAATTGCTTGCATTATATCTTATGGGGAACATTGCTTTGCTGTTCTATATTGAAATTCCTTTGTACAAAATGATTTTTTCTAACCGATTATTAAGATTCTATAATGAAGATCCAAAACTCTTTCAAGACACGATCCAAGACCTTTAGTCAGACAAAAAGTGTTAAAGGAGCAGTTCACCCAAATTAGAAAATTTGGTCACGATATACTCACAACATTCCATGTGTTATATTCACTCTTCTTTGAAACACCAAAGCTTTTAAACAGAGTGTCAGGGCTTCTGTTTTCCATTCAACAAAACTGAGTGGTGGTTTATATAATCAAACTCCAAAAAAGACAACAAAGCACTGCATAAGTATCAATAAAGTAAAGCTTCAATCAGAGTTGGAAAATAGCATAATACGTCTGTTGTCCTTTTTTGGCTATATGAATTAGCCTTCATTCTGGGGTGAGTAAATATGAAGTATTTTAACCATGCATATGTTAGCCATCATCCATTTAGACACTCTCAGATGTATTCTCACAGTTGCTGGGAACATCTCCTCAGTTCAGATATAGTGACCCCTGTGGAGCCTTTTGGGAAGGCTGGGGTAGGGGTTAGGCCTACAGAAGGTCACTGGAGGTATACTGGTCTCTCTCTCACCCCTTCATCGGAACTCCACCTGTCAACTACACAACCATGGCAAAGCACACATCACATCAGCCTGTACATTCCAGACATCCTCTCTTTCCGACCTCGCTGACCTTGTTTAAGATGGAGCCTCTGAAAGCATGCGGCCGTGACACTTTGGAGAGCAGAGTGTATGGATGTATGGAGAGCATGCAGAGATGGGCAAGCATAATGGCAGATGAGACTCAATGCTCTGGGACTGCTCTGATTCTATTGGGCTTGAAAAAAATAGCAGATTTGACAGTGACAATTCCAGCAGTGCGAAGAATACCACAGAAATCACAGTATCCCCTGAGATCACATCAAGACATGTCAGAATGAGCTATTATTGTCAGTATTGGACGTTTTGCACCACCAGTCCCTGTTGTAATGACATAAACCTCGAGGGTGCATCTACAAAACTAAACAGAGATTCAAACTGACAGGAAGTTTTGAAGCTTAGGAGGCTGGAAATGACAAAGAAGCATCCATACTGATGGTGGAACGCCTGCTGCTTCCTCCATAAGGTGGTATGTGGACTCTCTCTAGACCGGTGCCAGCTGTGTGATCATACACTGATGTCTTGGCAGAAGTGGCTTCCACATTTCTCTCTTCAACCCCCCTACCCAATCCCCCCATAACCCCCTCTCGTCCAGAAACACAGCGAAATCACTCCAAATGTGCCATGACAATCTGACAGGACAAGCATTGCGGGTCCGTTCCATCTGCTTCCAATTTAATTTTGTGGAGGGGGAAGTTGTTAGATGAACGGGGAGCTTTAGTGGGTGTCAGGCCTGTTAGATGAAAGTTGGATGGGTTATTTTCAAATGGGCCGCTTCACCATTTCCACAAGTGTGTCGGCAGTTGCCCGAATCTTGGAACTCACCGCTATGATCATTCCTTGATCAAAGACCCGCAGCCATGAAGCAGACAATGGCTGAGCTTATTTAGACCATTATATGAAAAGGCTGCATCAGCTTTGATTGGTTGATGGTTTGGAGGTAGTGGGGTAAGAGGTAACATCTTATTGTAGTTTAGCCTTGTCAGAGGATGGGAAAAAGAGAACCATTACTGATTTAAGTCTGCAAAAAGCAATTTTCCTAATTATGTGATGAATGAAGTCAAAGGTCTGGAGAATGTCAGACTGCTTGCAGTCAGAAAACCATTTAAAACGGCTTACTGGGAGTTGGCTAGTTGTCTTCCTTTCCCAGCGACCTTAATTAAAGTAAAGTGTAACTGTTTGGTTAAAGACCATGCAGCAAGGTCTTTCAATGTTACAGTAATGGCTGTGTAAGAGGAAGTTTGAATGCTAACCACATGAGGGGATTTTACTGACAGCAACGTCTGCATTGTTTTAGCTCCTGAATCACTGAAAGAATAATGCAAAACAAGACCCAAGACCCAGTGTAAACACATCAAAAAACCTAAACATAATTTGCACACAGCACAATTGCACATCTGGCAGGCTGGTTTTGAGTTGTTGAACTGGCAGATGATCTGTAAGCCTAATTTACATGTTTGTGTTGAAATAAATGACAATGAAGTGCATGCAACCGTGCTACATAAAATACTGCACCTTTAGGAGTACAGCAGCCTGACACTGGGGCAGTTACCTCAATGGTACATTTGCTGTTTCCTTTAGCACCAGTTGGAAGTCTATGTGTACTGTACCTTATTCATCCCAAAATTGTACATATTTGTACCTTATTGTGTCTTATTAAAGTTACAAGTGGGTGTATATTTGAATGTTCTGCATGCTCTAGAGACAGGCTATTGGACACCTAAAATCAGTGTCTTTACACAGGTACTTTGGGCTGAAGTCATGTTAATTTGGGGTACTTCAGATAAGGCTGATATGGAACCCGTGGACAAACACATTTAGGGCTTTTTCAGATAGGCCAAACATAAAATCTGTGATTTAAGCCTATGTATGCCCATACCTCAAGTCCATATCATGCCAACAGTGGCCACACTATGAAATGTTGGCCCTTATCTTGTCAGAGAGCATCTCTGAAAATTGCTCCAACGTCTTTCAGAGAAGAAGGAATGTATCTACCCAATACAGATGGTATGACTGGGGGTGGGGGAAGTTTCAGAGAAGCTTGCACCAGTCTCAGGCACCATCCATCACCCTCTCCTTGTTTTTCTTCTGTCTCTCTTCCAGCTTTCTGTCTGTCTCAGTCCAGCTTTGTGCACTTTTCTCCATGCATGATTAGTGAACGAAGTGTTTGAGATACCACCAGAAGAAATTAGTCCATGTCAGTTCTCATTTATGAGCCGTGGAACTGACAAATGGCGTAAAGAAGAAAGAGTTGGTTAAACTCTCTTGCTCTTACTCTATCATCATACTTTGGTCATCAAGCATGTCCATTTTCATCAAAGGTTATCTGGTCAATAAAATCCCTGACTTCGCCCAATCACAGTAGCAGAGTGGCGATTGATCAAGTTCATAACTCAATTTGTGGCGTGTTGAGCTAGAACAATAAAAATTGATATATAATATATTAGAAAATAAATCTAATGTTGGCACATAATTCTAGAACATCTAGAATCTCCAAATCTAAAATGACTTTAATGGCCTACATTTTTAGATTTCAATCACTGTAAACTTTAATTTTGCCTTTAGGATTATTTTATATATTTTATGAAATGACTACAAACTTTTTGGATGATGCTTTGAGAAGAAAAAGCAATACTTTGATAGTGGTTTTGGGTGTAATTGCACTAAGCACTCAGTCTTGGCAGTAGCCATATGGTTGTAATGTAAGCCTGAGTAAGTGGGGACTTAGCTAGTCCAAGTCTCAGCTACTCAAATGACCAGCTCAACTTATTCAATTTGTGGAGGTCAAAAGTTGATAGCACTGCTTCTCCTTTCTAATGGGAGATTTCTTCTTATAGCTTTGAATAGGCTTAACTTCATATCGCTGGCTCATTAAACAGATCCTAGCTAATCAAATAAGCCACTAATTAGCGGAAACACAAAAGCAGAAAATTTGGCGAAGGCATAGCTTGGCATTAGAGAGCTCAATTTGACACTTTAATGACAACATTTTATGAACAGGCATCCCAAGTCCCTAAGGATATCTATAATAAGACCTACTCACATTTTCTAATTACTCTTACAGGTCTCAAAGTCATCACAACAAATATGTGAACATGCTACAACGTGCCACTATCGAGGACTTGTTATTTTCATCCTTTTGGTGCGGGTTCAACGCGTCTTCATTAATTCCTTTTAATTGCAAATTACTAGTGCAAGGAATATTGATAATTGGACTTAATGTAATGCATTTTTTGCTGTATATTTACCATTATTCAATAGCTTCCTAAAAATGACCTTGTGGATGAAGTGGATGTCAAGAGAATGCTTTGGGAAGTAGGTGATGGCGATGGTGATGGTTCATCCCCAGTATCTCAGCATCCATATGCCCTTCTGGAAGCCTGGCTGTCCAGGCAGATGGTATGGACCAGGAATTCGTTTCTGGTGTTTAATTACGCTCATAATCAGGGGAAATAAAGATCAATTAAAACAAAAGAGAAATTAATGAAACGAGAAAGCCATAAGCATTGCACAGTTGTCTGGGCAGTCTTGAAATTTAACAGCACAACATAATGCTGGTGAAAATTCACATTCTCTGTAAGGATGAGTTATAAATTACGTTACAGTGTAGATACTGGCTACTTTTACAGTGGAAGGCCTTATGCACAGATCTTATGTCTGAACACATGCTGTGTATCATTTTTTGTTCCATTGTGCCATTTGACTGTGTTTCCATTAACACCCATCACTGCATACTTGCAAATGGTCTACTCTTAAACTACACACGGGATCACAGATATATTGATGATTTTTTTTTTTGATTTTTTATGTTCTTTACTACATCATAACAAAATGAAACTGTAAGACAACAATATAGAGTATTTGGTAATTTGTGAGGTATATGCAAGCACCTTTAACCTTCAAAAATGTAAATGGAAAAAATTTTAATAAATAAAAAAATCCCATTACCATACCTGAGTACCAAACCAAACTTTCAAATGAGCAGATATCTGATATATACTAAATTTAGAATCACATCTCAAAGAGGCCCAAATCAGTGTAATGCGGTTTGCTATCATGTATCAAGATCAGATTCGTACCAGATATTGATGAAATAAACAGAACTGGGAGGCAGTGTACATATGGGCATTCATTCTTGAAATGAATTCAACAGTGAATTAATGCAATTGCTGTTCAGCGTGCATTTGGAAAGACAAACATCATCTTCCTTATTACAACATGTTTTGATCTGGATATTAGCCACACTTATTGCTACAGACCTTGTAAGTCATCCCAGTGATATGATCAGCAAACACAGAACCCTGTCAAGTGATTTATGATGAATGTTCTGATGGAGTGCTTGCAGAATGACATCATTCTAAGGTATAATTCTTGGGAAAAGAAGGGGGGATTGGGGTTACAGTGAATAGTAATTAAAGGTGTCATTTTTGTGCAATCAGCAGCACCAAACAGAACTACAGAAATCGCAATTGTTTTCAAGTTTTTCTGACACATTAAGATGATATCAGCAAATATCTAACAATTATAATAATCACACATTAAGTGTTTGCAGGAAAACATTAAACATGCCATGCAAACACCTATATAGTAGCTGTTCTGTTCATTGCCACTTGTCTTTTGGATGCCTGGCACAGGTTCAGCTGCCCTCTACCAAGCTGTGTTTGTCATACGGTAGGGCCGTGACACCCACCTGAGCCAGAGAGACTGTCAGAGAGCTGTGAGCGCTTGGCCTGGCACACAGATGCCACCACACCGACTGCTATCTCGTCAGTTATAAATAGACCTTGAGCCATGCTGTGCAAACCTTCATCTAAACAGCAGAATCAAGAAACAAGGGAAGAAGACAGATTGAGAAGAGGTTTTATTGTTTAACCCAGATCACAAGAAACACCCTTTGACTTCATTCCACAGTGGAATAAATCTAATCAGATGGTTTCACGTATAGTCTGGCACTGTAGGAGTAAAGGCCAGAAAAGAATATAGTAGATTATAAAAGTAAATACCATATGCTTGGCAGGCCATTTTTTAATTGCATTAGCATAATTCCACCTTTACTCGGCTAATGCAATTTTTCACAGTGAACATTTAAAAGGATTGCAGATAACCACAGATCATTAAACAGATGAGGTGTTGAAGCTGCACATGGAGTTTTATTGTACTGCTGTACTGGCTGTGATAAATTGAAAGCAAATAAAAGGAATAGTTCATCCCCCCTAAAAATTCTGTCATTATGCACGCACCCTCATTTAATTTCAAACTGCTGTGTTTTACATTAAACATAAAGCATACATTTTTGAGTTATCTTCAAGAATACTAAGAATGCTTCATGTTGGCATAAGGCACAAGTGCACCATTTTAAATCTGATGCTTGAATAAGAAAGATGTAAGACGGACAACAACATTTTACCTCCACAAATGCCATCATATGTTTTCAGAAGACACATTAGAGCCTCTAATGGACTACTTTTAGGGTACTTTCGTGCTATCTTTGTCACTGTTTTCTTTGTTTTATTTTATCTTTGTCACTGTCTCTCTTTTTCATTGCATCATTTGTTTATCAAAATCATATTTAATAATTATTTTTAATTTGTTACACGCTTAATTTAATAACTATAAGGCCACTTCGGAAATGTAGCGATTACCTAACTGTTGTGTTTTAGCCTCAGGAAAAAAACGTGTGGGTTGAGTACGTTGGACATGTGCTCGCTAATGTCAAGCTAAACATGCTGCGATGAATGATTCAGTGTCTTCGACAACAGACTGCTAATCGTTCAAATGGTCTCCATGGCTACCAATTTCAAACAAAGGAACTGCAAAGGAACTATTTTCTTTTCACAACCCTGTGCTTCTGATCTTAGTCGCTTTGTCCATAATAAACAGTAACTGCAGCACGTCAACCCTCTGAAATCCCGCGGCCTTGGCTCGTCTTTACATACTCTCTGTTTTACTAAATAAAGCTTAAAGCTGTAGTCTCGCTCCTCCCTCGGCGGTATAAAAGAGGGTTTACATTATGGCTTTCGGCCTCTCTGATGTGCCTCGGAGGACTCGCTTGCACCGCACTAAAACTCTGCACACACTGTCAGGCCTATCCACTGCTCCGTCTAAATAATTCATTCATGCATCACTGCTCCTCAGACACTGTTTTTCAAATGGCGTAATGAGAAAAGCTGTAAAAGGGTTGATGGTGAAAAAGGCGGATCAAGAAGCTGAAAGACAAGCTGGCCCACGCAGTCTTTCCCATAGACTTAAGTGCTAAAAAAACAAGCGACTTCAAAAGGCTGACCTGCATTCCTCTGCGCAATTAGATATTTCTAATGTTACTTGTAAGGTGCGATGTTCAGTCAACCTTGCTGCGGTGAACAAAAGGCAAGGCAAAGGGGGACAAGAAGACTCTCCTTGATTGTCGATGTTTAAAGGTGAAAACATAAGGCTGTGCAGGGATGAATTATTTGGATGGAAGGAGCTGGCACGAGTTCAGAGGGCTTTTTTAAAGTAAACCAGATTGATTCTGGAGGACCGCGAATGGTTTATTTTCCTAGTCCCCGTGGTCTTTACACTAGGCCCACTTGTAATTGTCCTCGTGTTTCAGCTAATTCTCCATTTCCAGAGAGGAGATCGGGAAATAATTTTTTTACTAAAATACTATGCTTCCTTTTAGACAAGGATTCATCTGGTTCATCTGGTTTGTATTGCAAAACAACTCTGCTGCTATTGAGGTGGAATATTGGGTAAAGTCAAGGACAGATTTGGTGCTGTGGGTAGGTTTAAGGGTGGGTTAAGATGTAAGGGGTGGGTCAACAGTCTAATTATAAATGTAAAGCGTTTGTCTTTCAAACACATTAAAATGCACAAATTCTACTTTTTTTGTCATCTGATCCTTTTTCGCCTAATATATTTTTTTATTTGAAGTACCTTTGAGATTTTAAAATACATATTTTAATAATGAAGTATCATATTTCCATGTTCATGATTATCTGACATTGGTTATGGTCACATGACACGCAACTAAACAAATATAATATTCCTTTTTTTCAGTAAGTGTTTTATTTTTATTCATTTTAGGGTTAGGGTTAGGGTTTTAACAAAAAAAAAAAAAAAAAAAAAAAAATATATATATATATATATATATATATATATATATATATATATATATATATATACATTCATTACTTACTGATCAGTGGCAAGTGAGATTAAAGGGAAGTATTTTTTCAAAACTGCATGCAGTGCAGAATGCAGAAAGAAAGACCAGTGACCTCAAATCTAATAGAAACAAAAATAAAAAGTTATGTTTATGAAAATGATTTTTTTTACAGTGAAATCTTTGGGTTCCGCTTATAGTGTGGTATAAAAGAAAACAGAAAAAAAAAAACAAGAGTGTGAGTATTTCTAATTCAAGCGAGACATGCTTCGAAATGAAGCCAAGGGGAACAGCACTAGAATGTCACAAAACTTTAAAGATCGTCTATCTTTGGTTTCCTTTGTTCATCTCTGCTTAGCAAACGCCTGAACATGAAACCCAATGAGCCGTAGGAGCAGGTCTGTCAAATAGAGAGCCAAACCTTTCATGACAATTGTTGTAGACATGATGTAATAAGCGTATTAGAAGGACAGTTTTTTATATAATAGATGGTATAAGGCTTATCAACTGCGAAACACTTGGTGTTGCTTGAAAGGACTCCAGCAATTAACACATTGGTTGATCTTCCCATGCTGATGCAATGTAACAGCATACGCGCTTGAGAATATTGTGTTGCCAATGACCCATCGCTACATTTCCACGGTGTCTACTTTAATGTGTGTAATTGACTCTTATTAAAATTTCATCACTGGCTAATACGCTATGCAAATGCGAGTTTGGACACATAATGACGTCATAATAACTTTTAAAGTTAGCATTCGCTCACATGCACACTTTGCTTTCCCTGCTTTACCCAACAACGTTCTTGGTAGGGGGATGTTAGAAAGCATTTAATGCCACTGACTGTTAGATTGTAATCTATGTCAGATGTCTGGACTGCTTTTGTGTTGTAAGTAATATGTGTGATCATCAGTGTGCCAGAAGGTTCCAATCTGCACTGTGCCTCATGGGAAGAGGTTGGAGTAGTCAAACCCTCACATCTCCATCCTCAGTCTGGGGTAACAGCGCCTTTAAAGAGCTCTCCAACTGTCCTTAAGCTAACGGCCTTTAGATTGGTTCAAGCCCTGAGTCCAGGCAATTGCATCATTACAGACTGCGTTTGGTTTGGCCGAGGGGAAATGCATGTTAAGATTGAGCTGACCATGTGCAGTACACTAGTTTGTACTAGGCTAAACTATTCTACTTTCATGCTATTGCACATATAAGTTAAGTTTTTGTTAATTATATATATATATATATATATATATATATATATATATATATATATATATATATATATATATATATATATATATATATATAATTTATTTTTTTTTGTATAAAATGAGTAAAATTTTCTGTGATTTAAGTGATGTCATATGTCACACTGCAGCTGTGTACAACACTGGTTTCCTGGAATGGTCAGATTAGTGGTCAGTATACAAAACTATTTGAATGAATGCAGGCACTGACCAGTCAGAGCCAAGTATTTCAAGAAAGTATCTTAATAAATCTTGGTACTGGATGAATGTTCATATACCACAGTATTTGCATGGTACTCCAATCGGTTAATGTCTAAAACATAGTATTATCATAAATGGGCACAACACATTTGGTCCCATGGGTGGCCTTAACTTAACTATCATTACAAGACATGCCCTCTTACTGTTGATTGGCTACAAGTGCATTTTGGGACTTGGTCCGATGCTGTGGTCAAAAGCATTTTTTTTTTCCAAAATCGCTTAGTGCAACTTTAAGGCCACCAAATATAAAGTGGGACCTTTTTTTGTGTGTGTGTGCGCATGTTTACTATGGTTTTTCTTTTGCGCTCTGACACTGTGCTGTAGCTTCATTCAACCCATATGTGAAGGAAGGCCTTAGCATGTTCATGAATGTGTCTTATTTAAATGCATATTAAATGCAGCTTGATACAGTATGACATAGAAACAGAGAAATTTTGGATGGTTGAAATTAGCATCTCTGCGCTATAACCCACAGAGCTAATCCCTCCGGGTGTGTGGGCATCAGGAGACGCAGACAAGAGCGTACACACCAAGAGAGGATTACATATGTTAACGCTCATTATGAGCTGTTTTTGGCAGTTTTTAGCATATGAACAAGGAGATGAGAAAGCTGGTGGTGAGGTCATTTCAATCATGCTAGGATTTGCAGTACAGTCTTTTCTTTAATCTTCCAGAGATTCTTTGGCTTTTAAAAGCTGAAAGCGATTTCAGATGTTTCGCTAACTTCCTCCATTGTGCTAATTTCATCCTTACTCCCTCTCTTTATAACCCCGCTTTCTAAATACATGTCAACATGCTCAAAGTCAGCGAGTATGAACACTTAATAATTGACAGGCAAAGAGCATTTTTGATTAGTTAGTTTTCTGTTTGCATGCTTCCTTCAAGGCGTGTCCGAATTATCAAGACAAGCACACATGAACAGCACAACAATGTCAAAATTAGTAGTGGGCAAACTGGATTTGATTTGACTTCCAGATTTTATTTATTTGAGATGATTTTTGTACTGCTGATGAAGAACACTGATAAAGGTTGTAAGAAAATAATGAGTAATATATAAATGAATGATAAAATACATGAACTAAACATAAATTAAACACCTAATGTTTATATTTGCTTCTTTAATATATAGGGTGAAAACAGTATAGGAAATGCTGTTATATGTCTGAATTTATAGAAGCTAAGCACAGGACATCAATATAATGTCAGGGTTACTCTGGACATGATGTCGCACAGATGTTGCATTTTGGTTGAGAATGAAAATTGGGTTGATGTCAGTATTTGACGCCAATTTGATGTCGACTTAACATTGGATTTTGGTTGCACAGCCTAAAATCAACAAATATTAACAACGTCAGCTGACGTCGGTATTGGCCATCAAAATAACATTGACATTAGACATTGAATTGACATTGAATTTTGGCCACTCGATATCGCAAGTGAAATTTAGACTCACTGCGACGTGTTGTTGGTTACTGCTACTTACCTATCGTTTCTTTGTATTCTAGTTTAGTCTGTTCCCATGTTTTGACCTATTGTCTATGTTCGGATTACTCTTTTGTCTTGTCCTCCTGATCCTACCCTGCCTACACAACCTTATTATTACAGTCTTATGACGTGTGCCTGGTGGGTATAGTGACAGAATCAATAAATTGGCAACTAAACCCTGGGTAAATTTTATTATTTACAAATCTGTACTGTCAGTGTCATTGACTGGTCAAACGAAGCAAACAACGTGTTTACATAATGGCTCTAGCATTGCACATCATGTACCAAACGCACTATTAAAGTTTCCAGAATGGACTATAAAGTTAAGAATTCACTTGTTTGCTGCAATGACTGTTTATACAACACGCTGTGTTCCTAATGGGGAGTCGTGGCCTAATGGTTAGAGAGTCGGACTCACAACCGGAGGGTTGTGGATTCGAGTCTTGGGCCGGCCGGAATTGTGGGTGGGGGGAGTGCATGTACAGAGCTCTCTCCACTCTCAGTACCATGACTGAGGTGCCCTTGAGCAATGCACTGAACCCCCAACTACTCCCCGGGTGCCGCAGCATAAATGGCTGCCCAATGCTCTGGGTGTGTGTTCACGGTGTGTGTGTGCACTTTGGATGGGTTAAAATCAGAGCATGAATTCTGAGTATGGATCACCATACTTGGCTGTATTTCATTTCACTTTCACTTTTTTTCACTTTCACTGTTTCCATGTCTGTCCAAAGCATGGGAATGTGAGAGAGTATGTGATTTTGGATGCCATATTCCCAGACACGGTGTTGCCAACTTAGCAAATTTGTTGCTAAATTTTCAGACTAAAGTTTATTTAACTTTTGCAACTTTTGATAAGTGACTCAGACAATAAAAAGGCACACATTTTCCATCCAAATTACACAAAAAGAGGAAACCACAGATGCCTGGAAGCAGACACGTTCATTGTATTTCTTGCTCATAACTAGGAGCTTCCCGTAAAAACATGGGGTGAATTTTTAAGATAGCAAGATATCTTATATTTACACATTATCTCATTAAAAAAAAAATAAGCAGCTTAAATTAAGATTGTTCTGCTTCAAAATATGCTTGATTTTATTATACAATAAAGCTCTGGTATATGTGCTTCGATATTTGACGTTTTTGTCCTGCTTGACCTAGTAAACAACAGTGGAGGAGCCTTCGAGTAAAAAGCTCCCTAAATTTGCATGCTGCCCCATGTGTGTTTTCTGTATGAGGCTGTTTATTTGCAGAAGGTCAGGCTTTTGTAGAGAAAAACTTCTTGCCCGATGAGATAAGAAAGCAAATTGATCTATCATTTCTCCACGTCTCTCTTGCTGTCTCTCTGCTCCTGTGCGGTGTTGACTAGCAGGGACTCTCGTGTGAAATCAGCGGAATAGCGGCTGCTTGACTTGATTTATGACTCACTCTGGGCCCGGCCTTATCAGGTGCACACAAGCCCCTCTTTCTGATGCAGCTT
This sequence comes from Carassius gibelio, assembly GCF_023724105.1. Taxonomy (NCBI): domain Eukaryota; kingdom Metazoa; phylum Chordata; class Actinopteri; order Cypriniformes; family Cyprinidae; genus Carassius; species Carassius gibelio. The sequence goes on along the minus strand of NC_068408.1, from coordinate 24,196,989 downwards.
GTGTCTGAATGACAATAGAGGACCAGCAGCATTATACTCCAGATTTTCCCCCAGCTTTCTGGACACCGCAGATTACATCTAGTTTATTGATTTACGGCGGCCATCTTGAGTCGCACACAGACCGAGTAGCTCTGTGCCATTGCGGCTATAGACTCATTTTCAACTTGGCAAACAGCATTTTTATGTGAACTTGCTCTAAACAATAAAAGCAACATTTGCAAGGGCATTCTCGCTGTAGTTATAAGCTCTTGTAAAGAACGGCCGTGGGTGGCTGTTTTCGAAACAGAAGGTTGGAAATTTTAGCGATAAAACGGCAGTCTCGGTACCATCCCGTGAGACGAAACGTTAATGTTTGATGATGGAACGGGGAAAAGCAAGAGAGAGAGAGAGAGAAAAAATAAAAGTGAAATCTGGGGCAAAGAGGTTTATTCTAAAAGCTCTGAAGGGGGAAGCAGTGCTCCACATTACTAAAGTGTTTCTTCCACTTTTTCCCCCACTCCTTGCTGTAATTGAATCATTGCCATCTGTATCTCTAGAGATAAGATATGTTATTTGGGAAAATTATTTAAATTTAAGAAATGTGTTAGCTAATGTAATTAAGTTGAAATTACCACAGCTGCACTTCTTTGTTGGAAGTGTAATTATGTAATCTAACACATTAAATGATGGAAATGAGCATCATTCTGGCGGACTTAAACATCGAACGCCTTTTGCACCCAGCTGAATGTGAATCTGCTTCTTTTCCGAAGATCGAATGGGGATGACTGGAGCAATTACTTTGCTATTAGGGAAAAACTGTAAAATCTGGCATAGCATTGTACTAGTAATGCAAGGATCATGGGTTTGAGTCTATGGAAACACATGTATACCAGTGGAGGTGAGAAAATTCCCCTTTTGTAGTTCATTTTAGTAATAAACTGACGTCCAGTTCTGTTTGATTTAATCATATGTACTATATATGAATATCTGACATACTTTTCAAAAAGCAACTGATACTGTAAAAAAAAAAAAAAGTTTGTTAATGCTCTGTTAATGCTCTAATAATTGAGTTGCACTGCAGGTGATTTGTATGTTCCACAATACTTTTGTGTTTTGTAATTGTGTTCAAGTTTATGTTTATTTTTGCATGCATTTAAACAAAAATACTGTAATGCAGTAATAATTAACTACAACAATACAGTTCCAATAATATTTCATGCAACCTTTTTATGTGACAAAATATACACAGAGTTTGGCTATTTTTAACATTAATGGTCACCTTCTTTCCCTCCATTATTCATGAAATCTTCTGTAAACACTTCAATGATCATTAAGGCTACAGAATCAAAGTTATGATTTAGACTGGCAGCGGTGAAGTTTTGTAATTACTCCATTTCCACCAGTTTGAGCCATTTATGTAAATTTGCGGACTAGTTATGATCGTGATCAAATTAGCAGTTTGATGAATTATAGTATTTGCCTTTACATATAGACAAAGTGGCTTTAATGTCTACTGATAAAATGTATATTGTACTTTTAATGCAGTGGATGTCCCATTAGAAACATCTTCCATGTTGAAAACAGCTGTCAATTATTACAATTATATACTTTTTTTTTTAAGGATTCTTTCAAAATAGAATTAGAATATAATAGAAAGTTGTGTCCTTGCTGAATAAGGGTAATTATTTGCTTGTTTGCATGTTTACTCTTTATTTGTTAATTGTATACGTTTTAATGCTATTTTATCATAGTTTCCAAATATTAAGCACCAACAATTTTTGAGCCCCAAATAAGCATTAGGATGATTTCTGAAGAAGCCTAGCGCATTTTTGCAGACGAAACTGACCTGTTTTGTTCTTTAAAAAAAAAGTCTCTGTGCTATATAGTTGTGAGTCTTTAACCGTCTTAAATGACACTGAAGAGTGCCTTTATTTATTAATAAAGACAGGGAGAGAGCATGCAAGCTGTTCACAGATCGCATCTCTCTCTCTCTCTCTGCAGGCATTGTTTGTTTGTGTAAGCACTGACACAGGCATCTTGCAACACTTCCTTCGGCATGCCATATTTGCAAACTCCCCGGCTCCCAGTTGCGTATGTCAAGTGTAACCCAATCTAATATGCCTGGCTGCCTGTGTTCAGATGGTCTGTTAGTGTGTGTGTGTGTGTGTGTGTGGGTGGGTGGGTGGGTGTCTGGGCGGCTGCCCGCTCTGCGCAGGCTGTGTGAAGGGCTGTCAGGGCTGGCTTCTCCTTCCAGCTCCCCCTTGGCTAAAGGAAATCACCCACACCTCTGCCACAAGTCCTGGACGCCGGCCGAGACACTGTCATGGATACGCACGTCAAATTGCCCTAGGATTAAACAACAACAACAACAACAACATATGGGCCGTATAACAGCTCCGAGAGGGAGTGGAGCTCCCCAGAGGGAAAGTGAATAACAGGAGACAAGTGACCGGTGCCTTGGCAGCCAGGGCCAGAGGAAGCTGGAAGAGAAAGCTCAATAGCGAGGGATTAGAGCGCAGCGGAGTGGGGATTAGCCACTGTGAATACAACAGAGGCTGCTGCGCTAATGTCCTCCTCACGACACACGTCGCAAAACGCACGCGCTCTCTCGTCGAGACGTATAGAACGAGCTCTTGTGAGCGGTCGGCTGAGTGGGAGGGTTAGCCTGCAGCAGATGTTGTTGGTTTAAGTGGGGGCATGTGGTGGTTTGAGAGGCATAACCCCATTATGAGCACAAAGAGTCCATAAAGAGAATACACTGACTCGCTTCAGAGCTCTGTTTTGAGCAAGGCCCGAAACCTGCGCTGATTTAGATGAGCGCATGTGGACGCCATCATACTTACCAGTGGGGAACTCAAAACATGGTGGAAGCACCATTTTATTCTCGAATGTCTTAGTGAATTTGGTGGTTGTGACTTCATATTTTTATAAGAGCCACCAATAATCTCAAGTGTCTCCTCAGCTCAATTTTTTTTTCTTTTTTTTTTCATAAAATTCCTTCAAGGACCAATTGTCTATGCTATATTAATTGTATAACTCCATACTCTTACTGTATGACAACAATTGTCATATTTGCGTAAATTCTGTTTTTATTTGTGTAAGGAATATGGCGATGAAGCAGAAGTAGCAAGAGTAATCTTTTTGCCTGCATTGAGATGTACATCTGATTGAATTAGATTATCGGCAGTCAACTTCTACGATTGGAGAAATCCAGCATACAGTACTTCAACAGAGATGCAATACACCGTCATAGTACAATATTTCAGGTTTCGTTTATATATTTAAAAAAAAAACAATGAGAGTGAGACTGAAGTCTAGCTGACACTGGTCTCCCACATTGGTCAGACTTTACCCAGTTTTCAGAAACTAAGAGACAGTAGGAAACGGAAAGGAGAACAAAAAGGGTGAGTGAAACGCTCCGACCGTAATTGCAGCTTGTAAATGTAATGAATTGCAGTATTGCTGTCAGCAGAAGGTCAGTGTGGTGGGCCTTCTTCACTCCTGTTGACATGTCTGCCGGGACATTGTGGAATAGATCCCAACTGCGCTGTTTGGCTTTGAGGCCTGGGGTTTTGGCAACCCTGGAGACATCTCTCCCTAGAGCGCCAAAGAGAGCTTACACAGAGCTCTCCAGACCAGAAAACAGAACATAGCAGTATTGTGAACATAGCAGTATTGTGCAGCCGTCCAGCTCCTTGTCCAATGTCCAGCGATCTTGTCAAAAACTAGCTTATCATCATCATCAGCCGTTTTCTTAGAACAATCCAAGAGTTATTCTTCTTGAATGATCTTTACAATTAATATAAGACCAGTTTAGCTTTTAATGTAACATATACACAACAAACTTACTGATCATCAATAGGGAAAAAAGGAAATAATTTTAATATTTCAGTTTCTCCTATAGACAGCAATGAGATTAAATGGGAAGCGATTGGGAAAAAAGCCCCTTGGTCCTCAAACTGTTCTCTTCAGAAAAAAGAAAAAAAAAAGAAAAAGATAAAAAAAAAAACATTAATATAAACAATGTCTCAAATTTTGCTCTTTCCAAGATACCAAAGACTATCAACAGCCAGTGATCACAAACTCATTTTCCCACTTCATACATTCATAAGAAGAAGAAGAAAAAATGAGATCTGTTGAATATCTCAATCGTTTCTCCTCGCTGAGATTATATTAAAAGGGAGAGTGAACTGAGACATTTGCTTAAATCTTTATTGATTCTCCTTTAGAAGAGATCTCAAACTATTTTTAAACTGTACTTTCATCTGAAATATTCCAGTGATCAAGAAGTCAGAAATCTCTATATGAAATCTCGGCAACACTATTAACTAGTTGCTTATTAGCATGCATATTACGAGCATTTTGGCCATTTACTAAGACTTATAAAGAAGATATAAATGCTTTATTCTGAATGACCACATCCCTTAACCCTACCAAAGACCTAAACATAACTACTATGTTACTAACAATAAATAAAGAGTCATTAGGAGTTTATTGAGGGAAAACTCTTGAATAACAGCGAATATATGTTCCCTAATGTAAAGCATTACCAAATTCTCAAATGACCATTATTTTGAGCCTGTCCTCCAACAAAAAACGACCATATACGTTGTTTGTTTAAGCACCTTATTACGACCTATATTTACGTTTTAAAGTTAAGCGCCCTCTAGCGGGTGTAAAAATAATGACAGCATCACGTTGCGTCTGTCGTCATGACATGATGTACAATGTCATTACTAATCAAAATGTTTATTTAAATGCAATGTGTGGGCTTTTTACACCGATCTCACAGTATTTCCTACATATTTTACTAGATGGCTTATTGTGGCTTATTCGTTCGAATGACCACACCTAACCCCACTCCTAAGCCTAACCCTCACAGAAATCATGCTTAATTATTATTTATTGGGCATATACATTTTCGTGCAGGTCTGTTCCCTGGGATCAAACCCATGATAGCATGATTACATATTAAGGTATAACGCAATAAACTACCAACTGAGCTACACAAAATGCAAATCAGAGTGCAAATAAAAGAGTACAAATCATTAAAATGAAAACGACCTTATGCCGATAGGGGCGCAATTGTAGTATACGCTCTGATGGGTCGTATTTCAGGGATTTGGACAAATTACTTATACGAGCGTATTGGTTGGAGGACAGGTTGATTCTTTTAAACACTTTGTAGGACAACAGTTGTCTTATTTGTACTTCTGTTCTACTTCTATACTTCTAATTTTGGGCTATGAAACATTTAAAGTGAGGCGATGTGATTAAGCTATTCTGAGCGATGAAAGAGTATCTGAGTGATAAAATTTCCTCTGGGCAGCTTTCAAACTGGAAAATATAAACCATCATGTGACGCTAAACTTTCATGAAGCACCTGCTGCTCGTTTGATACGCCAGCAAACAGTCATTCTTGATTTCAGTCTATTTTCGCCGTGTCTGTCCCTCCCGTAAATCAAATACTTTCATTCGGCTGTGTCCTTCATCGTCCTGACCCCTCTACTATCATCTGTCTTCGGTTTTACAATGCACCTTTATGCGTGTTTGTGTTTGCTGATAATGAGAATCCCCCTCCCCTCTAAATATGAGCGTTGACAAACAAAAGGCAGGAGCGTGTTCCTAAATTTCCTGCAGGGCCATCAGATGGGGATTATTATTGTTTATGTCTCTGTCCTGCTCGGGCCGCTCTGCCGAGCTGGACCTCGCCTCGCCCTGCCTCGCGCACCTCCATGATGGATGACCATTAAGGCAGCTTATTGAAAATAGCTTGATTTATAGCCTACCGCTGCCTCAGTCTAATGGCTTCATTTCTTTCTACTGGCACATGATGTCACAGCCAAGGTCATTGTAGAAACAGCCCCTTTGTTGTGTTTTTTTGCTCGCTGATGACCAGAAGAGGACAGGAGGTGGGTTATGGAGTGCATATGCTTTATTTGCATTTTTTTGCAGCGAGGTTGAGTAAAAACAAGGTATATTTTACTGTGTGCAGAATGTACAGTATGTATCAATGCATTTAATCATTCAGACTTTTTTCTTTTCTGTTTTCGATCACCTGACCTCTCTTCGCCTGCATGAGCTGTAGATGAAATCTTTTTCTTCCTGACTGAGGCTTTATGGTCTGGTTTGATTTGTCTATTACTCACGTCCCCTTTGAATGAGCAGCATTAAATATGCCCTGCTCCCATTAAGAGTCCGGTCAATAAAAACGCCATTAGTACCGTAAAACCGGCTGATATTATTGAAGTCCAAACAAAATATTTCATTTTCTAGATAGTTGGATCAGGCTTTATCAGGGCTCGATTATTCATCCAGGTCATTCATGTGAGTCGTTTGTTTTGTTTTTTGCAAAAAATCTCCCCCTCAGTTACTTCCTGAATTACATAATGAATATTCATGTTTTATTTGTAATAGTATTGCTGGTGATATAAAACTGAGAAACACTGTAATATTTAGAATACACTATTTGGCCACTAAGTTCGAGAAGTTTTGTGACTGTAAATATGAGTTGAGCTTGTAAGATTAAGTTAAACTAATTCTATGATCCAATGAATCAAACCAAAACTCTGATGGACTCTACATTTCTTCATGTATTAAAATGTGTATATGTGTGTGTTTGTGTGTGTGTGTGTGTGTGTGTGCGTGTGTGTGTGTGTGTGTGTATTAAGATTGCCAACAGACATTATCGGAATAGCCAATTATATCACACAGACTAATTCTCACTCTTAACTAGTTACAAATTAGCATGCCTTTTATTTTATTAATATTAGCTGTTTATAAGTACTTATAAAGCACATATTCTGCATGACCATATTCTACATAACTAATCCTACCCAATACCTAAACTTAACAACTACAAAACTAACTACTAATAAGAGGCAAATTAGAAGTTTATTGTGAGAATTTGATCTTAATTTCAAGTGTGACTGTTTTTTTTTTCTGTCTACGTTATTTGTACCAATCCAGTTTCATACTGTATGTTAACAACTGTATGAAAGTCCTCTTGATAAAGCTATTTTAAAGCAGTATAAGTCTTAACAAGGTGTCAGACGCATTGTGTTATCTGGTGTCAGTTTTAATGTGCATGCTGTTACAAATGAGGATCTTCATTAGCGCACAATTATCTTATTATCAAAGAGCATTAAAATAGCACCAGTTCACCAAGTGCACTTGTCATTTGGCACAGCCCTCAATTATAAACTTGACATATCCACCTAATCGCCACCCACATGCACACTGTTTAATTTGGCATCGTTTGTTATGATATGTATTGGCAAGTATTTAATGAGTTTCTTGAACTCTTTAATAGTTGGAATAGTTTCAGAGTGTGCGCAGAGGTGACTGTGTGGGCGATACTTGTGGATTCCCACATGGTGGGCAGTTTAGTAGCGAGTAAATCATTAACGGGTCTCGATGGTGTCCCGTCTCATTAGGTTTTTGTCAACCTTGGCTTAGCACTCTTCCTGGTGCTTTTTAATCACTGAATAAATACAGAAGCTCAGGCAGGGCTTGATTTATGGCAGGGTTTGTGCTGATGTTTGCTGGGAATGTCTAGCTCACAGACAGTTGTCCAACTGATCAGGGTCAAGGCCATGGCCACACTACCACCAGCTAGTGTTTTTACCTACACACCGGTTTAAACATATGTTAAAGGGACTAGATACAGACATATCTGAAATCTCTGAAAGTACAAAACATCTACAGAATACTAAAACTAAAGTCCTTCATTTATGTGACTACACACACACACACACACAAATTTAACAAAATATTTCTATGAAAAATAGGGCATAAAATGCCACCTAGGGATTTCAGTACAGACATTCAAATGAAAAGATGGGTCTGATTCACTGAAATGAATCTTTCCAATATTGTATGGTATAATGCCTGTATTGTAATGACTCGCTACAATAATACCATCTTATAATGTCTGTGTACTATGGTATCACCACACAGTACTTCTTGAAAGATGCATTTAAGCAGATATATAAATAAATAACAACAAGTTCACAGTAGAACATATAAACTGCTGGTTGTCATCTGTGCATTGTTCTCTACACAACAGACTGTGTGAGCAGAAGTGTGAAGCAGCGCTGGGATTTTGTTGTTTCCCGGGGGATGGAAGAGTGGAGCTGTAGCCCGAACCCACTCTTAAATCATGTCTGCTCACCAGGCAATTCCTCTGCCGGCAGGAGAACACTGCTGCTGATTTATGAGAATTCCCCATCTCAATTTATCTCTGACGCCAGGAATGTAGAATTCAAAACACTTTTTATTTACAAAAATGCCTTTGTGTTTGTTTTTAAAGTGTGGTGTGTGCATACAGAAAGGCACAACTACTAATTGCATGTTGTGCCAGTTTACAGATGCAATAGTATTTATTTCAACTATACAGTCATTGCCAGAAGGTTCATGCTGGTGGATGGCAGATGTAAAACTTTGCCCAGTTGGAATTTAAGTTAAATTGAAGTGTATTACATATAACGGTTAAGGTAAATGTGCACATATAAAATGGGCACATTAGAAAAATAATATATATATATATATATATATATATATATATAAAATGTGAATATTTAGAAAATTGCCTTTAAAGTTGTCCAAATTAGGTCCTTAGCATAAAACTAATTACTGTAGAATTAACCATAAATTAAGTTTTCATATATTTAAGGTAGGACATGAATATAATATCTTCCTGGAATATGATCTTTACTTAATATGCTAATGATTTGTGTAAAATAATAAAAGAAAAACTGACCATTTTGACCAATACAGCACACACACACATATACATACAATATGTATGTATATATATATATATATATATATATATATATATATATATATATATATATATATATATATATATATATATATATATATATAATACTGTAGTATTTGGTAGTGTCCCTTTTATTTTTAAGAAAATAAAAACACTGAATTTCAGTAAAACAAATCAAAATGCTATTACTAAGAATAAAGGCAGTTTATTAAAATTTCTTAAAATAAATGGGGGGGAGAAACTCAAAAGAAAAATATATTGACATGATGCAAAACTAATCTTATTGTTCATAAAAGTAAATAAAAGTGATTGCCTTTATTAACAATAGAATAAATCAATGAATATTTATTTGTAATACAAATTTGACCTGCTTGTGTTTTCATTTTATGTGAATAGCTGCACGTTGTTTTTACATGCGAGCTGAGACCCCTCCTCAGACATACAGCCACGGCGTAATGGCGAGCTTAAGATTGATGCTGTTCATCTGTTTGAATGGGCAGTAAAAAGCAGACTGCACGGTGACTGCCCTACCATCACTGCTCTCATCTCTCTCAGATGCTGTAAAAGCAGCGTAACACTCTCAGAGGTGAACGCTGATCTCATCCAGGCTCTTTGTGTCATTAACACTGCCCCAAACAAACACCTGCAGTGTTAAGTGCCTCTGCGAGAACCCCCACCCTCCACCTTTACATCTCTCATCTGCATGAGCCATCATCATCATCATCACTAACCTCCCGGTATCTGACAGACGGCAGCAGAGGAAGTAACTACTGCACTGCAGTGCTGTTTCTTTCTATAAAAACCCAGTTGACTAGTTTATGGTTGGTTAAAAGTACAAGGCATTTTTCTCTTCTCTCATAGTGGTTTAAGCTGGTCAGATGGGTTTATCTGCAAAAACAACCAGGGGTGCATTTCCCAAAAGCAGTGTTAGTCAATTATGGTTGCAGGTTCTCGTTAACAACATCACCTGAAACCACAGTTCCAACAAAAATTTGCGAACAACATAAAAAACATACATGGTTGGAACTAGATTTATTGTAAAACTCATGTTGACTAGTTTGTTATTGTCTCCAAAGATGAATTGAACTACGATGTGTGTTATATCAAATACACATGAGGTCTATATGAATAAGAGACCAGCATTGCCCATCTAAATCCAGTTAAGACCATCATGGAATTTAGGCTGGATTTCTCCAGCAGGACAGAGGTTTTGGATTATTAAAGAAGCAATAAGTGGTCTTGTCCTTTGTAAAGGAAGAGTGGCAACATAAAAAAGCAAATCATTACGAGCAAAACAAAAGAAAGGAATAATGTCAGACAGGAGGAAACGAGTTCGGAAGCTGTTTATTTCCCCTGGTAGCTGATGGGTCAGTTGCCAGTGGGCTTTCCTGGGAGCGGTCCAGCCTGGGCTCGTTTTGCATCTTTTAATATTGCATGCAGTTCATTTAGTGGATGGGCAGAAGCCCAGAGCCACTCCTCTCAGGGGCGTACTTCACCACACAGGGGAGCTCGGGATTGATGGCTCTCCACTCCCTGCAAGCTGCACGAGGCTACGTCTCCCCCACCTCTCCCCCCTAAAATGCTGCAAACATCCTTTCCCTTGGCTGCTAAGTCATCAATCACACTGCCACTTTAATTTATGTGCCACTTCTTGTTTCGGTATCATTTATTTCTGGGCCAGAATTTTGCAAGCTACCACACAGTCTTAGAGGGAGATGTTCCTGCTAGTAGCTAGAAAGAAATTGTAACCCTTCATTCTTAAAAATAAAGGTTTTTTATTGGTGTCCGGTTCAATGAAGAACCTTTAGCATTCATGTAATTCATCCATCCATGCTTTCCATTGTGCAAACGGTTCCGTAGAGTGGAAAAAAAGTTATGAAATGTTGAAAATATAAAGTTATGAAAGCACACTAGAAAAAGAAAAAGAAAAATAAGAATATGTTTTTTTTTTTTACTCTTCCCGAAAACCACCCCACCTCCACCTTTCCAGTATTGAGGCTCATAACAAATACAAATAAATAAAAAATAATACAATTTGTAATTGTAATACAGTTTGGTTGTATTGGCATGTATACATTTTAGAGACTATATACAAACAAATGCACACAAATGAATTAATTAATGAATAGAGTTTAAAAACAATAAATAAATAAAGGTCTTTAAGACTAAATAAATACTTTCAAATGTAAAGAAGCATAAATAAACAGCCAATTCTACTTCCTTAACTCATAGAATTAGAATCAGAAACAGATACTTAAATTGCAAACCTTTCTCACCACTGTTTTTACTTTTTACTTTTTAAAACTCATTTAGTAAAGCAAAGCAAGGTTATTGGTTTGATTCTCAGTAAGCACAAACTATTAAAATTCATACACTGAATGCACTGCATGAAAAAAATTTAGTCAGAATTCCAATAATTCTTCTCTGTTAGAAATTCCTTCACAAGCCTTTATTTTATACTGTTATGTCCATATTGGAAATAGTGTTTTAAATCTTGCAAGGGTATTAACATTGCATCCACTTGACAGGTTTCTGGTTATTTTGTTTCACATTCATGTTCTTTAAACTACAATACTGTATTTTTGGTCAACAAGTGGCCAAAATGTAGCTGTACACTGTTACTAGCCCATTAGTGGAAAAACAGAAAATTTGTATGTAGGCCTACTATTATATATAACTCATAATGAGTTGGGATTTTATTTTTTTCAGCGCTGTTTTCATTCTTCAAACACTAATTGTGTGGATCGGCCAGGGTCCATGCAGGGTCACTGTAATGTAAAGTCAGTGTGGGGTAACGTTTGCTTGCACTTCACTGATTTGGGGGGCATTCCAAGCCTCCCTGTGGGGTAACCTCAGTCTCGTTCCACTGCCGGCAAAGTCACGACCCCGACTCGGACCCTGTTGACTGAACTGCCTCAGTTCCATAAACACACACACAGATATGGCACCTCCTTCTCAGCTCCATGGGTGGCAGAGAACTGAATTTACCCACAGGCAAAACACCAAACTCTTACAACGTAATAAAACGTGACAGCTGTTTTACCTCATTAAAGCTCACCTCAGAGTGAGCAGCGCAAGGCTGCGTTTCTGAAGCTAAAGCTGGTGTTACTAAACGACTTCTTTTCACCAAAATGTAACCCCCATCTTCCGAGGTTCACATTATAATATCAGGAATACCCTTCCATTTGGCCGAGTTTGCAGTAAACACCATTGCCTGATACCAGCACTCAGCTCTATTAACTCCACTGACTTCCAAATACAGATGAGAAAGCTGTGGACAGCAGACACTGGAGGCTGTGAGACGGTATGAGTAACAAGGTAGCGTAATTCTAGGTGCTATCGAGATGTAAAACGTGGCTGCTCTAATCTGTAGAAAGGTCGGCCAGTGGCCGCAGGCTGCTCTTTTAGTTTACAGAGTCACAGGCACAATCAGCCTCCATGCCAAAAGAGCCTCGTCGTTAGCTTCTAATCTCCCGTGAGTCAAACCAGATAGTGAACAAAGCCGATTTCTGCACCCTGTTCTCTGGATCCATCTTCGGAGCACGATTCAATTATTTCCTTACTCAGCTGCTGGAATTAAGTTACAAGAGCCTGTAATGCAGTTCCAGAGACTGTTCCTGTCCAGAAAACACCACCAATCATCATGTCACAGCCTGCGAGTTTGTGTTGTAAAACTCACTTTGTGAGCAAAGGGTTCATTTCGGAGGCGGAAGAGTGACACCAACTTTTTAGATGCACGCTAAATGAGTGTTTTCTCTTTAAGCTGTATTGATTTTCATGTACGGTACATGGCGCCGCGAAAATGAGTTCTGTCCTGTGGTTTTGTGTTCCCTACCAATCGAATGGAAACTTGAGTAGAGGTACGACCAGGCCGTCTGGTAGACGTTTGACTGAAATGTTTGAAAACCGAGTCGACGAATTTCATGGAAGGACGCAGAGCCCTCGCAAGGACACTGTCACTCTCTCCTGAAGTCCACCACATCTGCTTCTGCTTGATTAGGAAAGGGTAAGGGGTTTCTGTAAACCATAAATACAGAGCCATGACTGAACGGGGAGTGCTGGATCAGCTGGATCATCCCCTTATCTGTTTAAAAATTTATCTGTGCAGTTTATCTGTAATTCTTTTGCACAGAGTGTCATAATCTCTCATTGCGCTATGTAGATCTTAGCGATAATAAGCTAGCTCAGAGTCCAAGTACTTGTTTGGCTGTGACTCCCACCGAGTAGGGGCTTCCTGTCCAGGGGCCTGGGATAGAGAGGCTATGAACTGACGATGACACTGAGCCGGACCGGTCCGCGTTCACCTCCACGCAGCCCATCGTGAAATATAGTCTGTACATAGACAGTCACTCTGAATAATAGGCCTGGTTGCTGTAAATGTCAGCTCTTTAAATCACGTCAGAGCTTGGCGGCCAAGCACAGAATGCTTCATCACTGCTTAAACTACAGACGGCCATTTATTATGTGTATGTTTATAAATCACTAAGGAGACCCCGCGTTCCTCTCGCCCGTAAAAGAGAAAGAGTGAACAGAGAGAGGGAGAGGAATAACATATAGGACTGGGTCTTTGGGGCTGAATGTCAAAGGAAATATGAGCGGGCTGGCTGTGAGAAAGATAACAAGCGCTGCATATTGGACATTGCCGGAGCACCACCTGGTAAAAGTTGATTAAGTGGCCGCCTCCGAGAGACAGCAGTGCGATGGAAGAATCCATTCTCCTCCTCCTAGAACCCCATTCTTTTCTGTTTTCTCCCATTAAAGGACTCATATCAAAAGGAATCAAGTTTTCTTGGCTACAATAAGAATTCTTTCTAAAAATGAATATTAATTTTGTTAATTAAAGTTTTTAGGTTGACTTAGTAATAGTTAATATTTTGACTAGTTAATTTAGATGATACCATTTTTTTTTTAGATAATATTTGATGAGTATTAAAGAAAATGGCTAATGCTTGCCCACATTTTCACTTTATTCAATGTTCATAGAGAGAAAATAGGGATAAAGTACAATGTACTGTATATTATTATTATATACTATATAATTATATATTATATTCTTTCATGAATCTGTCGCAATGTAAAAAAATGTTTTATTTTTATTTATTTTTCTACAGTATCCCTGAAATTCCCTTTTTTCCAGAGGTCTGCTTTCATCATTTTCTTTGCTCATTTTGGGGACACATCTGCAGATTTCTAGATTTAAGCATGGAAAAGAGCAGTTAAGTGGCTGTTTTAATTAGACATCAAAATTGACCCTATAGAGTTTCTGAATACACATGTCCTGTTTTGGCACAATTCATCAGTGCATGTTATTATGGGTATTTAAAGGGGCATTTATCTTGGTAATATTTCAATATATAACATAACTTGCTTCACCTCTAAAACAATATACATTTTTTGGCTGACATGGTTACTGGATAATGTTTTAGTAGCCATTTAATATCTATTTAATCATTCTTTTAGCGTAGCTAATGCACCCTTTCTATAGTAAACACACAGATTTAATGTCGGTTAACTTTACTGTAATAATACCACAATAATAGCAAACAGCAGTGTATTTGAAAAGCAGCATTAACATAGAGATGATTATTTTGTTTTCTCTTTCAGCCAGAATGGAATGAAGTCCCCTACATTTCCCCCCACTGATTATCCCGTTTCACTCTTAAATGTGCCATATCATAGAAATAAAACTTTTGTGAATGCCTTCTCATTTGACATAGTTTCTGAATTCATCAAATGTTTCAAAATAGTGGCTGTTTTTAAATCGGCGTCCCAAACAAGACAAACAGATAGTCCCACCCCAGAATCACGTCATTGCTAGAGTCAATGTCGCTCTCTCAGGCCGCTCAAACAAACAGCGTGCACCACAAAGCCACAGTGTTTACAGTCTATGGGGAAGTCACCCTACAAATGACTTAGTTTAACCCTTCCCTGCACATACAATACTAGTATAGAAGAAAGTATTTTAACATCAAAAACGCTTTAAGAATCTATGTTTTTGTAAAAGGATGCCAGCTGCAGACCCTCTGTGACTTCATAGCATTACCACAAATGAATGTATCCGTCTCTGCAATGCCACAGACATCTTAAAGTGCTTATGGTTTCTTTATAGTTATAGCTTTCCATTGCAACGTTTCTCCCTTTCTCCATCTCTTTTTTCGTCTTTTGGTAAGAACTGACTTGTGTGTGTGTTTTTGGTGCACAATTACACCAAACCAAACTTCCTCCATTTCCCTTCAAATCACGCCCCCATTTATTCTCTGCACGAACCGTGTTCTTTGTGCCCTTGGACCGGGGGAAAATAGCTGTCCATTCAAGGGGCAGGAAAGATGAAGTACACAAGTGAACACTGTGGCCACCATGTCATGTTTGTAAATGATCCTCTCCGGTCCACCAGGAAAAAATGCTGAGCGGCGCAGAAAGCCAGCGAGATCTGGAGCAGTGATATACAGTCCTCCACGTCTGAGAATTAATACACAGTTTAGTTCTGCAAGCCCAGAGAGTCTGTAATTAATAAAGGGGAAGAGATGTGCCAAGAAACAAGTTTATAATTAATCTCAATGTTAATACATCATGGCTCAACACTTAGCCTGTTTTTTGTCATTTTTATCTCTGCTTTTCGCTACGGGTGGTTCTGTAAATCTGAACCACCTTCGGGAAGCCCACCTTAACCCGTGAGCTCCACCCCTGAGAGCTCCTGGTTGAGACTTAATTGAGACGTATCTGTATTGACTGATGCAATCTACAAGTCGCTCATTGAATATGAAAAATTGAGTTTGGAAGGAGGAGGAAAAATCAATCATATGGATCAACATGTACAGGTTACGCCAGCATCTCCCTCCCCTCCCACGGTCTTTATTGGATATCTGCATGAATAATGGACTCCTCACAGACGGCAATTACCACCGCTGCTTCTTTATTAAAGGAGGAAGGATGGCTGCAATATCTGCCAGCCAGGATAGCCGCTGACCAATCAGAGAGCATGCTGAGGTCACCATGGTCACCGCGGTCAGTGTCCTCATTGTGGATGCAGCATTCAAGTTATCCTCTTTTCCGCTGTTCTACACCTTGCTTAGTGTCTTGTGTGACAATTCTTCTAAAACGGGATTTATGGTGAATAATAAAATTCCCTTGAACTATAATTGACTGTAATTTCTTACATCAGACATACAAGATCACACAGAACAATAAGTCGGAAAATGGATGCATTTCTTGAATGTCTTGTTTCTTATTATTAACTGTAGCTTTTGCCTCAATATAAACTTGTAATTTGCTGTTTATTTATAGTTAGTAGGGTATAGTTGTTACGTGTAGGTGCTGGGTAGGATTAGTGGATCTAAAATATGATCATGCTTAATAATACATTAATATGTGCTTTATACATACAAATAAACAGCCAATATGCATGCTAATAAGAAACAGTTAATAGTGAGAATTGGTCCCTATACTAAAGTATTAAAAAAAAAAAATTATGTTATTTCATAAAAATAACATGAATTATTGTTTTTTTATATATATATGTAAAAAAAAAGTGTCAACTGTGTCTGGTAAGAAAGTTTAGGGTTGCACTTTATTTTACAGTACGTGTACTAACATGTACTTATAGTGTATTTACAGTGTATTTATCTTAGAAAGTTCTGGTAACACAGGGTAACTACATGGGGTAGGGTTAGGTTTAGGGGTAGGTTCAGGGTTAGTACCTAGTTATTACATAGTTATTGTAATTACTATAATAGGTACATAGTATGTAAATGAGGAACAGGACTGTAACATAAAGTGCTACAAAGTTTAGGATAAACATCTGATAATATCTATTATAAGAATATATTGTCTGTTTAATTTTTAAGGTCAGAGAGAGGGTGAACAATGGGGATAAAACTACATTGTAACAGTTTTTGGTGAAATCAACTGAATTAAAATAAATAATTCAGTAATACAAAAAGTATGAAATGTGTGCTATAAAAAGTCACAGTGCAGTGCTCCGGACAGCAAGCTAACTAAATGTTTGAATTGTCTGGCTAGACTTGTCCTTGAGACTATACCTCACTTTTTTTTTCCAACCCTGTGTCTTTCCTCTCATTCTGTCCTCATGGCTAAACTCTAAAGAAAATATCTGCAGTATTTCAGCTTTGGTGAGAATCAGTCATCGGCCCCCACTGATCAATGGGAAAGAAAACAAATCTTGTCCAGAGGAATTTGGCTGTCCGACACCACTGCCTTTAGTGAGTTGCTCGGCTAATCATAAATGTCATAGCGCTGCAGAGGAATAAGTGTGAAATAACTGGTCTGTGACAAGCTAACGGATGGGTCGCGGGAGTCTGCTTGCATGGCCTTGCCCATTTGAACTCTGCACTTCCTGTGTGCACCCCTCTATTACTAATGGCCAAACTATTCCACTTTTATTTGTGTACACAAAAATATAGATAAGTGTGACATACTTGACTGCTGAATCCCATTATGGGCCGCCGGTCCGGCGGCTATGTTTTCTCTTGTGGTGCCACCACACACAAAGTGCCCCGTTTCAGTGTCACGGACAGGCACAGAAAGCACATTGTCTCTCAGTGCTTGGGAAACGTCTGCGTTGGGACATTAATAGCGACAAGTGTAATTTCCCCTCTCTCACTTCCTTCCAGCTGAGCCTTTGGGAAAGTCAGAGGATGTTACTGACTGGGAATGGAGGTTTATCTCAAAGGGACAGGGGTTCATTTACTCTGACAATGGGAAGTCATGATCTGTAATTGATGGGCTTATAGGCTAACATCTCCATTATCATTCCTCGTACTTATTTTTGTATCAATTCATGCATGTAATTGAGAAGAGGTGTGTGACGTCTTGTCTAAGCTATCGTACACTAACATTTACAGTAGGTGGCTTATTAGACTGGACTATGCCATGGTCAAATTCAGATTTCATGGAGTATTTAATAATTATTTCGCTTAATCTGCTTGACTGCATTAGGTTTCACCAACAAAAGTCATTCAGAAAAGTCAGTACAGGTATGCATACTGTAGCTCCCCTTGTAAAAGAGTAACACTTTAAACAATAGCAATTACATGACATTTATATTATTGATTTATATTATAAACTTTTATTTGTGTACACAAAAATATAGATAAGTGTGACATACTTGACTGCTGAATCCCATTATGGGCCGCCACTTATTATCAATACAATAAGTGCACTTCTTTTTTTTCACAAGAGATTTGTAAGCTAACAACAGTGCACCAACTGTATGTAAACATAACACATTCCAGTTTTACCTCAAGTACATGAAATGTATTTTCAGAGTAAATAAGATACTGTTACCATAAAGCTTCTGGTTTCCACAGTGAAACTCATTGTTTTGCAAAGAAAATGACTAAATTACATGTTTTGAGGTTGAGGAGTAATACAATAAGAGGACTGACAGCATGTTATAACATGATAGTGAGATTATGTGCTATACTAAAGAACTGCTGAAGGTTTCTATTGCTACTTGATCAGACAAACACACACACGAACCTTATCAAATGATTAGTTATGTAAATAATAGGTATAAATTATCATTGGATGAGCCACTTCAATTGCTGTTGCTGTTTCTTTAGAGCTTCTTGGGGTTCCAGGAGTTTGTATGTGTAAAATGGGCAAAAAGAAAGTATCCCATCATTTGTTGGTCAGGTAGGTCTGTCTTCCACGGCAAGGATAATGTTATACAGTGTATGTTATACCCTTGATCTAGCCAGGTAGATGAGGGTTTAAATGAGTCTGATAGCCTTTCCTGCACAGATGTAGAGTAAGGCACACCCACCCAAACCCCATAACACACACACACACACACACACACACACGCACACACACACACTACGTGCCCTTGCAGTGCTGGTGATCATTACTTTCAGCCTGCTCCCTTGTTAATTACCAAAGCCATTTTGACCTTGGCAACTGTTTAATTTGTTTTTCAAGAGTTGACAATTATTAAGGATTCCAATTCCAATCTACATGTGTGCTATGTGCGAGAAGTTACTAAAGACAATCCAACTGTAATGGAAGACAATTTAATTTCATAGCTGGAGACAATTATACAAGCTGTATTTAATTAAGAATATGGGTTATATAAGGCAAATAAGATGTCAAAACAATTAAGCACGAGTTGACACATGTCAGCCTATAGCTAATGTCTACAATACCTCACACATTCCCACAGAAATCTTACTTTAGATAATGTGACATTCAATCCGTATCTTTTATGGTAAAACTCAATCAAATATTTCTTATCAAAATATTTTGAAACCATTCATTTTTAGCTAATTGTTTCTATTTCTTGTCCTCCGTTTTAGAAGATGCACTTGAGACAAAGTCCATTTTTAATTAAACTACTTTAGTCTTCGATCACTAATGAAAACTCTTCAACATTATTATTGTATTTTTTTTTCTGATTTCCTGTTTAATATAGTCATTTCAGGTGAAACATCTTCAGCTAAGTTAAAAGGAAAACAACTGAGAACTAAATAAAGTCTCCTGAGCGATGAAAGAACAATGACAATTTCATCTGGGTTTTCCAGAACAGATTTTTGTTTTTTACAATTATTATTATTGTTGAAATCAAAGGAGATTATTATCTACCTCGTTCCTTTACAAGATACGCCCCAGACACACAGAGACAAGCTCGGTGGGATTATTTCATTAAGGCGTGTCAGAACCTGAATTTTAAATCAGTGCCTCCACCTCTTGTCTGTCTTAAGGCTAACCCTTTCTCTCTCCATTATCCCCCAGTTAAATCCACAGAGTTAAAGGTCAGGCCAGGCACAGGGGAGTCGCTTCTTGGCAGTGTTGAAGCGTCGTCTTTATGCAAGCTGAACTCAGTGAGGAGCCTCGGGCCCCTGTGCCGCCAAGTGGGCAGCCGCCAGAGAAGGAGGTCACATACATATTCATCAAATCGGACATGCACATGTAAACTTCTTTTAATAGGGTTTGACAGAAGAAGTTGTGCTTGCTGAACGTGTATGCATCTATTTAGATCACACAGTAGGTGACCCACTGACGGTGTGGCCCATCTTAACTCAAGCCAAGTCCCACTTCCTCAAGCACTATTGGAGACTAACTTTTATCAGCTAAAAGGGAATGAAGTCTACGTAACCCTAAATATCGGCACATTCCCACAATACATTACAACAAGGGCAATTAAATAATCCATCCAATCCAATGTCGAACTAAGCGAGGGAACCCTTAAAATAATGTATTTAATTGTACTATAGAGTACCTTAAATCTTAAAAGAATATATATATATATATATATATATATATATATATATATATATATATATATATATATATATATATATATATATATAAAGAAAAACTGTATTTGCAGATAATATTAGTGAATTAAACAGCCACTTCTTTAATGCACACTCATATTTTCATGACTTTATAGCTAATGACTAATGATGTCAAATGTTTTCATTTAAAGTACACTGGAATCATGTTTTAATAATAATTTGTCAGGCTTTCAAGAACTACACTTATTTTTATTTGTTGACTAACATAGTAATGCACATGTAAGTAATTGGTTATAATTTGAACTGTAGTGTTATTTGATTTGACATTTGAAGTAAATATGCATTGCATCTTCAAATGTGTAATTACAAATACATGACGTACAAGTTTTAATAGAAACTACTTTAAAGTATCAGTTTACCATAAATGTTTGTAAAACATAAACATTTACAATTTAATAAGTTTAAGAACCTTTTGTTCAATGGAAAGATTCCATGGATAGTAAAGTTTCTACTTTAAGAGAGTAGCTGCCTATGTATTCAGTGTATCGAAGGAAGTTTGCAGTTTTACGTTTTGAAAAAGAGCCAAGGTTTTGCAAATACTGCATTTAGTAGTCTACTTGCTATTACCTCGCGCTGCATTGTGCATGTTGGGACATTCGCATTCTGATGTTTTCACCAGTTAATCTGAACGAAGCATTAAATCGGAGAGCCTTCCGCCACCCCCATACAAAAAAAAAAAACACTGGAATTATTGTAAAAGCTCTCTGGTAATTGGATCAGATGAGGCAGATAATCAGTGCTGAAGTTTTTTGTTTGTTTTTCCTTGCTGGCCAAGCAGCGCAGTTGTGTTACAGCCTCCTGTTCGGCGTTTCAAAGATGAGGGAAGAAAAAGCCTTTGACGTGACACTCAAAACCCAGAGCATGAGCTGCCAACATTGACAATGCTAGCGTGCTCGCTGTCTCGCCATCATAAAGCAGTTTGTTGATGGTCTACCTGCCCTAGTCTGTCTGGTGCGGGACCGTAATACAATCTGTCTCATTCAGACAAGAGGAGACTGCCCCCAGGCAGCGTACTATGCCCTTAATCACGACAAAAGCTAAGATGGGACTTAGATAGCACATCAGCCTTCCCTCAGATTGCTAATTATGATATCATTTTTCAGCCACGGAGGCTGGAATGGGGAGTTCTCTGCTGGAAGAAGAGATTCTGAGCTCAGGGGGAGTCTGGGAGAAAAAGTTTACGGTCTCCAGCAGTGTCGTGTGCTGCAAATGATCCCTTCAGCGTAACCTGCATTTGCCACTCGTAGTCGGCAAAAGTCCTTAATCTCCCAAAAAAGCACTCGAGCCCTGACGTATTTTAGCTGCCTTCGCAAGGCTCAGAATCTCCCTGGAAGTAAGTCAGCCTCTGTAACACAAGCACTGAATCGGCCTTTGACAATGTAACCAATGTTGTAATAAGAGGGCCCCCCTGAAAAAATGATTTAATCATTTTTCTCTTTCTCACTTATTTTCCCAGCATGGGAGCTGAGCAGCATTCCAAAACAGTGAGGGAAAGACATTACAGCAGCCATTTCCTGAGAGCAGGGGAGGAAAGCTCTTACAAGGCACTTCTTAATAGGATCGCTGAGCGCTGAGGCCTTAAGCAGACTACTCGTCTCCAAACATCTTCAGGGATAAAATACAACCTTGATTTTAGACGGCATAAAACACCTTTCCCCCCCTTAGCAACAGAAACAGAGACATAGTCAAAAGAGAAAATTGATTTAGATCTGTTTCAAAGGAAAATGTGTCATTTTTTCAACGTTAATATTGCATCTTTAACAGAAAAATGTAAGATTTGTTTGAGAAACCTGTTTAGAAACAGGCATTATTTGCTCTTCCATTTGCATTACACAGAAACGGGCTAGCTCACCCAAAACTTAAAATTCTGTTTACGCACTCTCATATTGTCCCAAACCAATCAAACCAATTTTTCTGTGGAACTCAAAAGAAGATATTTGGAAAAATGTCTCAGAACTTTTTTGTACATACAATGGAAGTCAATGGCATCTTATATGGTTTTTGCTCAGTGGACAAAACTAAATTATTTTCTTTTTCCACAGTAGAAGGAACATCAAGTCACGATTAAAACCCATTCAAACCCCATGGACGTGTCTCCAGTGGACATTATTTCCACACTGAATGGAGAGGTTGGACAAGCTTGTGCTGAACCTGTGTTTCTTTGGAAATAAAGATCAGCCTTTGAGGACCAGTAGCGTCTCTATTCTTCTTCAAGCACATATTGTCTACTAATCCTGCCTTCATCAAAAGCTGACATCCACTTGAAATCTTTGATGTAGTGTGTATATATGCCACAAGTGGTCTTCGTGTTACAGTAGATCTCTTTACCCCGTCCCATTACTTACATGTTTGACAGGGCGACTTGCATTAGTCCGGAGCCGGTGTCAGGGTTTGAGTGGCACATTAATAGCAGCCCTTGCAAGAGACTTATTGTATTCAGATGACTGCAGAAACTGAGTACTTATACATTGTAATTATACACCTGATGCTGATGGACGACTCCAGTGTTTAAACAGGAGAAGAATTTCCTTTGTAAATTAACACTGCTCTAATTGCATCGTCCTTAAAATAACTGGGGCGCTGACCCTGGCCGGAAGAATCTGGCAGTGTGAACCTCTTACTGATTAAATCACTTTGCCCTTAATAAGGTCTATTTTTAGATGAAGGGTAAGTGTGTGCATATGGAGGGTTTCCCAGATCTATCACTCATAGAGACAGAATGGCTGTATAATACTCTATGGTAATCTTTATGATAATCCTGGTAATCACTTATTACAATGTTATTACCATTTCAAACTATCACTATCATCATTTTTAGGTTACTTTATACACTTTATTCTGTGTCTGTGCTACAGTGTAATTATACATCTAAGTAATAAGTAATATTATTAAACTACTTGTACTTACTATATGGTTAGGGTTAGATTTAGGGTTGCTGGCATGTAATTATGCATCATTTATTGTTATCATAATAATAAGTGCATGTAACATGTGTGATAAGGACACCTTAAAATAAAGTGTTACCCATTTTTATAATGAACTGTGTGAGTCTTTAAGTGTAAATAAGGGATATGACGCATTCTTTGACATAGTAACTGATTTGTTGCTATTTTTATTGGGCAAAGCTGATTTGTGTATTCATTCAGCGTGTCTCATCTCTGTGTCTATCCCGTGCTCATATAACCTGCACGATAATTCCATCAAACATCATTTATGCAAATGTAATTACTGCTGAAACATGATAGCTTGATGCGGGGAATTTATTACTCAGAGGGGTTTGACTCTAAACATTCAATTAAAATATTACGTTTCGTCAGATTTAATCAAAACATGATAAAATACAAGGGACAACTGGTCTACCAGGAAGGAGACGAGTTTCTCTGAGAGAGTTTTCCAGAGAAGTGGGTTTCTGTGCAATTCTCTGGTCGCATGCCATGTTAACTGGGGTGTGCGCCAGGGGACCGTGCCAGCTTTGGCAAAGGTCGAGACAGATGTACTACAGTGGAAACCGCTGGATTCAGACATACATCAAAAGAAAAGACCTGAGATCAGGTTTCATACTCATTCTGTCCACCTGCGCTTGCTTTCATCTAACAGCTTCAAAGCTGCTTTAATTTTTCTTAACATTCCTCAATGTTGTCACAACACAAGAACTTTTGCAGCTGAGCAACAAACAGCTTTGCGGGCACAGATGTAACTTTAAATTTGTGAGATGTCTCTTCCCAGCCAAATGAAAAAAACACAATTAGGCATGCCAACTGGTACAGTAATCAAAGGAGAAGCCCACCATATTTACTTACTACCCTACACACTGTTTCTGGATGTTTAACACGCCAGACTCGATGCTTACAGATGTGTTTCCCAGGCGATAAACCTTTCACTTTGGTAGGTGACGCGTGCTCAGAGGCAGGGGTGCTTGATTCACGTTGTCATATAGGCAGATGTCTCAGAGACAGAGACCTGAGGAGGTGGAGGGCATGAAGACCCCAACCAACCCCCCTGCTAACATTTTACAAGCACCGAGAGGTGAACTGTGCCACCTTTTTAATTACAATAGCTGTTTTTTCATGGTATATGCAAAGCAAAGCTTTGTGAGGTGATGAAACAACTGCAGAGTGAGAAGAGAAAAACAATTTATCAAGTTACCCCCTTGTCAAGCGCTCCCATATGTACCTTCCCAGGAGTCACTGCTGCTCGGTGCACACATACTGTAAGTTCAACTTCTGAGAAGTAACAGAACAAAAACATCCATATTCTGCTTTTCAGTGTGCATTTAATCCTTCTTTTTTATGTCATGACCCATGACTAATTATGTGTATTTAAGGTTGAAACCCAATCTCTGTCAAAATTGTGTTATTACTTTGGATTGCGCTATATTGTTTTACTGAGAAAATATCAATATGTTATGTTGGTTGCACTTTATTTTACAGTACGTGTACTAACATTTACTTATAGTCTACTTACAGTGTATTTATCTAAGAAAGTTCTGGTAATACAAGGTAACTACATGGGGTAGGGTTAGGTTTAGGGGTAGGTTCAAGGTTAGTACCTAGTTATTACGTAGTTATTGTAATTACTATAATAAGTACATAGTATGTACATGAGGAACAGGACTGTAAAATAAAGTGCTACCATGTTGGTATTAGGCTGAGATTAAGACACCAGCAATGTGGTAACTTTATTCTAATCAAAAATATAATTGAACATGCATGAATCAACATGACTCCTTTGGATTATTTAAATAAATGTAATTTTAGGTATAAATACCCCAAACTGCATAGTTTCAGTTAAAAATAACACACATTAAGATTGTGACTTAGTGATGTAATGTATAAATAATTTATATGTTTATAAATTATGGTGAAGTCTTATAGTAGCATGATTCTAATGTGTTTTTGCATTTCTTTTCTTTCTACCAGGGAGATAAGTTATTCTCATTCTTCTTGTAGAAGATAATGAGACACTTTGTCCTAATTTCTTAAAATTCACATTTGAATTGCGTCTCAAAGGACAATTCATCTAAAATGCAAAAACATTCAATGTTTTATGAATACTGTTTCATACTGATTTGCGAGTCATTTAGTAGTTTCTCCTCCTTTGCATTGTGTGTCTAATCCAGGAACATGACCTCATTTCTGTAGCTGTTATTCCCTGTGCTTCTTTGCAGCGTTTTCCACATTTAGAGCGCACCCAAAGCCCAAAGCTCACAGCTGAATGCAAAGGTCTGCGGCATAAAGATGGTGTACGGTGGGTGAATCCCATTAAAATGATGTATTAGAGTATATTTTAGGACATGCTCACTATTTATCGCACTTCTTGCTTTTTTAGGATCAAGTTGTCCGGCCATGGAAAACGAACAAGAGATTGTGGTGTTCAGTTCTAGATAAAATGTGAATATTACCATACTAAATCAACCAAAAATGGGCGGTAGGCCTCTTCTAAAGCCCGAACAGCAAGGAAAAGCAGTGCTAAATGTAAATAATAAAATGCACCTAATAACATAAATGTGTTCATACCATATAGGACAGTAATAAACTGATCAACCTATCAAAGAGTCAGTAGAAGGCCTATCACTTGATGTGCTTCCAAGCGTTCCAAGCCCAGCCAGCCTCCCACAGAGTAAAAGAGTTGTTTTCTTATTAATGATCATCATTTCCTGTCGGTTGTGTTCCAGTAACCTGAGTGCATCGCAATAACATTGATCTGAAGATCCTTTAACCGAGCACTTGATCCCTGTGCTACTGATAGTCAAACCATGTTTTATTCAGCTCTAATGAACTATTTTCATTTCAGATCATGAAACTATACACTACAGGTGCAGACATTATTCGACCAAAGTAAACCACATTTCTTTATTTAACAACACCAATAATGTTTAAAAAATATTAAAGCACTAATAGGATATTGTTTTTTTTTTTTTATCTTCCCTTTGTTCTGTATTAACCAGTAAGATTTGATAAGTGGTGGGTTTCTTTCTTTCTTTTTTTTTTTCATTTCTTAATTCAGAAATCTCAATTGTAATTTACAGAATATTCTACTTTATCTGTGATAACCCTGGGTCATTCATGTAAAATGGTACCATTTGTAGCATTAAGTTTAGTAAGTTTAAAGCACATTTTTTATAGATGCTATTTTAGTTCAGTCTAAGTGTTGAATATTGATAAAACCTTATTTTCTTCCCCCTACTTAATTTTTAAGTACTGCCTTATTTAAATCCTTACAAAATAAGTTAAGAATTTGAATAAACTTAGTAAATCACACATTACAATGAAAATAATGTTACTGACCTATGACTTTTTTAACTATTATTTATTTATATGTATGTTTGTTTATTCATTCAGTCATTCTTTCTTCATTCATTTATTACGCGTGCATACATTTGAAATGATTACTGATTTTTTTTTTTTGCATTAATAAAAAAAAAAAAAAACATTAAAATGATAATAAACGGTCATATTCAAATTGTATTATTTTAAAAGTCAAAGTTCTTTTGCATTACATCAGATAATTTCACTAACTTCTGTATCTTGCAAATATACAAATATATCAGTGTTATGTCAGTACAGGGACAAAATAACCTATACAAAATAACCAATACAGGGAATTCAAAAAGACAAAAAAACAAAGTAACTTACAAATAAAAAATGTCAGCATCTATTTTAATTTCCAGGCCTGTATATTTTATAAAACCAACTTAGTATATAACTTATACAAATATCTGAGGTGTGCATACTTATATTCGTTTCTCAGATATCCAGTGCCAATATTCAGTGAACTGCAGATGCCTCACAGGCTCAATGAGGTTTGACAGCCTGGGACGTTCATCAAAGCAGTGGGGAAGTCTCTGCACACGTCCTAATTACTCTGCCACCACTAATTAATTTACATCACCTTGCAAGTTATGAAACCTCTTTAGGAAATCCATACCTGAAGCTAAACATGAGGTTCACACTAATATAAGACCACACCATCCTGATCTCACGGCAATTCGTATTCATATTTTACGAGGTGGCTAATTCGTATGCATTCATACATCCTCACTCGGATGAATTCATATGGTTTGTGCTAAATCGTACAATTGGTAGGGATTTGTACGAATGTCCTACATCTAACCCCACCCCTAAACCTATCTGATACTGGGGTCTAGACAAATCATACAAAATCGTACGAGTGAGGTCACACGAATTTGTACAATTAGCCGAATACGTACGAATTGGTCATGAGATAGCGTTGGACTACACACACATACAAAATAACAAAAAATAAAACACAGGTCGCAGGCCAATACCCAAGATGCACGTATCTCAGTGCTCAGTTGGTCTGCAGGATGTCCCGGGCGCCAGACAGGCCTACGTGTGTCCGGGAGAGGCGTGGGGTGACTGGGTTGAGAGCAGCAAGGTCCATGTGGTGTTGTGTCAGCAGTGTGGACGCACCAGCTTCCTGTTTTTAGCGAACAGGTTCACAGCACAGCAGGAGAATGTGCACACAATTTCCACCTATCACCTTCTTTCTCACACACACATATCATTAGATGCTACACTTTAAAGTAAACGGAGGCAAAAGGCGTCGACACATTAAATTCGTTTTGGCGGTGCATGTGAAAATGCTCTTTGTGCACTTGCTTCTTGAATAAATGAATGGGTAATTGCACTGCCTAAGTCGTTGTGGAGAGGCTGATGGCAGCATGGCAAAGTCAATGTCGAAATAAGGTCGTTTTCACATACGGTGTCGTTGCCTGCTTTAGTCTGTCTCCGAGATCTGTCCACACCTTTGCAGTCTAAACGCAGGCGTCTTTTTGCGTCGGTGCCAAATCGCTGACAACGCAATTAATCACATCCTAATGAACATCCACCTCCCACCCGCGTTGCGTTGGCGAGCTTAATGAGCTTAAAATACGGAGCGCATAAGAAGGATAGTTTTCATTTTCTCTCCTGTAAGCAGCAAAATAAATGATGCTATGTCCACCGTGTTCTATGAAATTTCTCATGACCTCTTTTCAACAAGCCAAAGCCAGAGCGCCGCGTTATGAGCCAAACAGCACTGGCGAAAGGACGATGATAGAGTTGTTCATCTAGTGATACCCGGCGTGTATGATTCAGTAGTGTGGTGTTAAATACACAGTCCTCCACCTACTGGGACATCCAGTGGCTGCTACAGGGAGCCTTTATATGGGATCTGGCTCCACTGTTGCCCAGATAAGGCCCTGTTGGATGGCAAGGCCATGTAACTCATTGGTGTTTATACCTCTGATGTGGAGATGGTGTTACCTGTGCCGGCACAGTTCACTCCGAAGTGGTGATGACGGCTGGAAAGTAAGGGAGTCACTGAGTTATGCTGAGGTATTAAAGCACCTCCCTCATAAACACTGTGCTCATTTGTTCCTTTGATTCACCCCAAAATGGTTTAGAATGATGTGTGCCTGTTAAGGAATAGTCCACCCAAAAATTAAAATCCAGTTATTTTTTACTCATCTTTATTGCATTCCAAACGCTAATGTGCAACACATATTTTGAAGAGCAATAGATCAAAATGACCACAGCTGCCTAGATTTAAAAAGGATGAAACACCAGGAAAAAAGGTGGATGTGATACACTATATCGCAAATGTTGCAAGCCATATGATTGATATGCGTTGTTGTTATTTACTGAAAATCGTTCAAGTGTCATTCTGCACATTTAAACTACTGCATTAAGACGTGAGAACTAATGTTACCATGGTTTAAAGTGACTTGGAGTACTGTGTAAATTCTCTGGTATATGGATATGTTAACAGAAGGTAGGCTATATCAGGTTACTTGGTATTACCATCTGACATCATCTCTGTACTATATTGCTCAGCCATGAGCCCAGATATTTGTTATGTGCAGGGTCACACCTGCAGCGTTCTGATTTGTTAAGTGCTTTTTACATTCTTTCCCATTAAGCTGATGTGAACAGGGCCGCAGGACTGCCAAAAGTTCTCCCTCCTCAAGCCAACAGAGCAAGCGTGCTGTCAGCTTATCTTGTGCTGGACTTCAATTAAAACTCAGGAGGGCTGGCCAGAAATATGCTCTTGTGTCAGGCTAAGAAAAATCTGAGGGGTTGGGGGAAGGGGGGGGGGGGGGGCAGGTGTAAAGGTACAAGACTTTAACCTCCAGTACCCTTGTGATTTCATTTCGGGGAGATTTTGACAGTGCTGGAGCGATGCAGTGTGCTCGCTGTATATCTAAGCATATCAAACAGAGATGCATGTGGCAGAAATCTTTCATGGAATGGCAGCACAACCCTTGAACCACTACAAAAACAAACGTCCATTACGTCAACTGATATGATGTATATGCAACCTGATTATTTTGTTCTGTAAGGCTGAAGTGGCGCGCCGAGTGTGTAACTCCACTGATGTGAAAAGAAAAGCAAAGTTTACCTCACACACTAGATGGCTTTGAGTAAACTTGGCGGCCTTTTGGCTTGGTTTGTACGACACTACCCCTCTCTTTTCCTCGCAGTATACTCTTTTTATATTCAGTCTCTATTGATTTTAGTTTTTTTTTGTTGTCCTCGATTATTCTCCAAAGATCAGGAAGTGTGCCCTTTTCACAGATCAGGTTTTGTAATTATACACTGGTCATAACCAATTACAAAGCTTTTAAAAGCTTGATAACCTTTCATGTATTTTCTGGTTAAGTTCAGCTTGATCTTGACGCCTGACAATTAAATTGGGCGCTTTCATTAATCTCAAGTTGTCGTCTCTGTTTATGCAGGTTGTGATGATGGGTGGGGGTCGAGTGTGTATGTGTGTTTCTTTATAATTGCATCTGCCACCTCAAAGCTAGATGGAAAACCCACGGCATTACCTCACAGTGTCCTTGAGATATTTTCTGAATGGCTTTGAAATGTTTTTAATGGCAAATCACAGGCACCCAAATTATGCCTCGATGCAGAATAATCGTGATTGTTTTAAGAGCAGATCACTTTGAGTGATATTTCTTGCGAGGTTTTATGTGCATAGCTGGTCTCTCGATATTCCTAATGTGGTAGTGGTGTTGACGTCATTTCTTTTCTTTGCAGTCGCCTTCTTAATCTCTCCTACCTTCAGGTTTTCCTTTAAATTAATTTGATTTTCCACTTTCCGATCATATCTTCTTTCAGCTAAAAATGAGAGCGTACTTCGAAAACGGGAGGGTTTGAGGTGAAAAATCTCTTTGAAAAGAGAAAGTAGATAACTGTGTCTCGGTTGCCACTCTCAAGGGCTCGTGGGTAATTATCAGCTGTCATCATTTGTCAGATCACCAGGTATTTCCTCTATTAATCTTGTCATGTGCCCTCCCACATCTTCTCTTCTTGGATATGTGCTCAAAGTGAGGAATATGGGCCTGACATACTGGCAGTGGCTGAGACGGATCTTCAGCAGTGACCCCCCACCCCCTCGCCCCAGCAGGACGGGGGGGATTCGTCCTGTGCTCCAGGGCTGCTGCATGCTAATTTGACCCATTGTTTCAGGGTGACTGCTTTCCCAGTGCCTCCGAACAAAAGGCCTTTGCGCGGATCTCTGTTTCGCCTTGTTTAATATTTACATTTGAATATTAGCCTGGCTCCGGCGCAAAGATATCAAAGCTGCTGCGAAGAAAGGAATTTTGCTTTCTGCTTTTGACGGGAGATTTTGAGAAGGGATTTGTGTCGATGTTTTGAAGTTTGCAATGCTGCACAGATTCTCATTAGTGCCAACAACTAGTTTGGCATGAACGCTGAGATTTATTTGACAATGATTAATTGTAACGTATGAGTTAAAACTCATTATGTGTTTCAAACATTGGTCCTTTTTGTTTATTTATTTAATTTCTGCACTAGTAAAATGTACCTTAGTCAAATACATCATACTAATGATAAACACAAGTTAATCAAACTTTATATACAGCTACATAATTGCTTAGAAATCAACACACTCTTGTTGCGATTGATAACTATTTTAGGTATTTTTGGAAATGCTCTACCAAATCATGCAATGCAAATTTGTAAATTTTTCTGCATGCCTCAAGACATTGCCTTAAGACATTGATACTTTTCCCACCTAAAAATCAGGTGATTTTGAGAAACATTGTTCAAATTGATGTAATCCAGTTTGCAAAAATGTTAAATATTCTATATTTGTAATACTATATTTTTTTTTATTTTTGCAAGTTGGTTTGCATGCATTTTTACATAGTTATTTATTTGCGGAAAATTTTGAGAAGAGTTTGAGAAAAATAGGTAAAATTGAGTTTATAAACATTTATTATTATTATTATTATTATTTTTTTTTTTTTTTTTTTTTTTTACCAAATCAAATCATTGGTTGTTCCTTTACCTGGCTATTTGGAAAGCTTAAAGAAACAAAACAAGACTTTGAAAAGACTGATCAAAAAAAGTGCTTAATTTCATTTATTTTTACAAATAAAATCTAGTTGCAATCTACTGAATCCATTCAAATCCACTAACATAAACAGGAACGCTTTTGATTCTGAAAACTGATTTAAATTGCTTCAAATCAATCTTTGTATTCTAATAATGGCTCTTGAGGAGGATGAACCGTGTGCATGGCTGAATGAATCTGACAACAAAGTCTCATCTGAGGTTAGTTACCCACAGCACAGCCCCATGTTAATTAACACAAACTCCATGCATCTGCCGTGCCACGCTGCTGCGGACAGTACAGTGAACCCTATGCCATATGATTGTGGTGAGGCTGGCCGACCAATCACGGATCAGAATTTGTGCGTCTGGCTTCTTTAGGTCAGTGGGGAAGAAAAGGAGACGTCTAGTAATTAGGAGGCATCCACTATAGACACGTCTGCTGTCAGGATGGGTGCGAGAGGGTGGCGCGTGCCGTGGAGAGGAGTGTGTGGAGGCCTTAGTCATTTCTGGAACGCATCCCGAGGAGACAGATTTGTGGTGGGTAGATATGCGGCAATCAGAGATTATTGGTGATTACTATATATATAATTTTTTTTAGCTTTCTCTCGCATCTGCATAGCCACAGGAGAGCCCTGGAGCTGTGTGTCTGTGGGTTTGGGACATGTCTGAGGAATGGGCCACTTGCTCCCTCACCAACCCGTCTTTTATCTTCCTCTTGAACGAGTGGAGCAAGACCAGACTTGCTGTTTCATCTGAGGGCGGACAGGGGTCAGAGGTCACTTGTAATGGCTTGTAATGGCAGAACTGTAAGAGAGCACCGAGTGCCGATCCACTTCACTACCCTCCCTGATCTTTATAACCGCTGCCCTTCTCACACATATAACCTGGGCTGGGCGTGCGCTCGCTAATGGAGTGCGTGTGTTGGTCTGTGCTTAATTTAAAAGTCACCATCAAAAGATAACGCAATTTCAAGTATGCATGATCATACGATATTTGCATTTAATTATTATTTGTATTTAGGATCGTTTTTACCCGTCATCCAGCAAACATCTACTAAGCTACTTGTTGTTGTATGATTGCTGCAATTTTACCAAAATCCTGACCAAATCAAACTACCAAAGAACCGATTAATGTCAGAAACAGCATAGTACTGCCCCAGCTCTATGAGCTAAAAGCGAGGTACCGCTCCAGGTTCCTTTCATCCCACCGAACACTAAAAACAGTTCAACCCTACATAAGTAGAGTATGTTTATTGCTGTCAGCATGACGTCTGTGAGCGCACACAATCATGCGTCCTGCTAACGATCTGCGCTTGGCTTTCATCATGACATCCATCATGGCTTCATACAGTGAGGAGCAGTGTGTGTGCGGATGTGTGGCTTGTCGCGGCGCAGCGCTGTGGTGAGTTTTGACCGTTGCTGCCTCTTTCCTCTGTGGCTCGGTGTCAGGAAGCAGCTCTTCATCATGAGGCTAAGGAGAAGAAGACGACTAGAACGCCAGCCGTGAGAAATGTGCTCAGCTCTTCTGCACAGAAACAAATGGCCAACTTCAACATGTAAGCACAGGATCATGTATTTTAAAGTACATGCAGTGATGATGTCATATCAGATGCTTATACTGTAACTTTGATAAACACTGTGATGCATTCATATGTTAGACATTTTTAATAGCTGTAGTAAAGTCATCAAAACACAGATTATCATGGATTCATGATAATTATTTAATAACCAAAAATGTTTAAGATGTCAAAATAATCTATTTATCTACCAAAATAAATAATAAGTACATACATACATACATACAT
Source organism: Carassius gibelio (assembly GCF_023724105.1). Lineage (NCBI taxonomy): Eukaryota > Metazoa > Chordata > Actinopteri > Cypriniformes > Cyprinidae > Carassius > Carassius gibelio. Next base: position 24,163,737 of record NC_068408.1, on the reverse strand, counting down.
ACATACATACATGAATTGGTTTAAATTTCATTATATATATATTTGGCATAGCATAGCAATGGCATAGCAATGATTGCATTTGATGAATGAAATATAAAAAAATTAGTTATTATATATATATATATATATATATATATATATATATATATATATATATATATATATATATATATATATATATATATGTATATGTATATATATATATATATATATGTATATGTATATATATATATATATATATATATATATATATATGTATATATATATATATATATATATATATATATATATATATATATATATATATATATATATATATATATATATTTTTTTTTTTTTTTTTTTTTTTTTTTACATTGTAATATAGTAGAAATGTGTTAGTCTAACCTAGCCGTAAGATATTGCTAACTTTGGATATTCTCTCAACTAACTAACTAACTAACTAAATATGTTTGGAAAGAAAGTACATAGCAATGACTAAATATAATAAATTGTTCATTCATAAGTTAAATTATTAATGAAAAATACGTTTTAAATGATTAAATGTTAATTATTAAAAAAAACATGGTAGTTTTGTAAACATTTGTTAGTGTGACTTAAAGTACTGTAAAATACTGTTCACTCTCGAAATTCTCTGCAATGCTTTTAAACGATAACTTTTACGATGTTTCTAGACGAAATAACCAATTATTTATAAATAAATGTACAAACAAACAAACAAACAAACTGAATTTTATACATTTTATTTAAAATATATAAAAAAATGCATAGCAATGAAATTTTATAAATTATCAATGCCCCCCAAAAACATGGGAATATGATAAACATTTAGTTAGTGCAACATAGCTGTAAAATATGTTTTATTAAATGAGAAGAAAATGCTTTAGGCCATTCAGCAGAGGAGTGCTCTTCCCAGCATGCTAGGGGTGGCAGTGGTGTGTTGATCCCAGGGGAGGTGGCTGTGTTTGGGGGAGTGAGCGCAGTGTTGTGGGATTGAGTTCAGCTCTGGCGCAGGAGGTGTGCTGCAAAGAAAGGCGATCCACATGATGCTGTTTTATTTCCCTGCGCAGACAATGGCTGTGGCCCGGGATGCGCATACCTGCTGTCTCGCTGATGGGAGTAGACATGACCTCCGAATGTGACACCAGAGCCTGCTGGAAAAGGGAAATTTAAATCTGCAATTACACCGGACAAATCCAGTCAAAAATGCAATGTAGTAAAGAACACCAAAACATAAAGATCCTTTTACTAATCCCCTGATGATGGATAAATGAATCCGGTGACCGATCATGTGTATCAACTGTCTATTATCATCCATTTATGCATGTTAATTATGTATTAATACATAAAGTTGCACAAATTAAAAAAAACTTTATTCATTTATTTAAATAAATAAAAAATATATAGTGCTTGCTAAGCCAAGCGCTACTGTACTTTGTTATTATACTTTAATTGGTAACACTTTACAATTAGGTCACATTTCTTAACATTAGTTAATGCATTATAATAAAATAAACGAAGAGTCAGAAATGTATACCCAAATGTTTTATTAATAAAGGTTACTGCTAAAAATATTGTTATTTATTGGTTATTCATGTTAGTTTACAATGTTTACAGATACGTTTGATCCAAAAACATATTAGTAAATGTTGAAATTAAACACTAATCATGATTAATAAAAACCGTATTGTTCATTGTTAACTCATTTAGTTTAATAATGTTAGCAAATAAAACCTTGATGCAAAAATGTTATGTCACCCTTTTATTGTTAGGGATCTGAACAAACAACTAACCCTAAATATTAATTTACTACAGACATGAATGAAATGTTAAATCATTAATCCTGTTAGAGATGTGGTGATATGTTTTTAAGTGATCAGACTTATGAGTTTCAGCTTGTGGATAATAAAAGTGGTGGAAAAACCTTTTAGCATGCAAGGTATTTAAAACATGGAATGTTTTTATAATTTTTATATATATATATATATATATAAAAATTCTGATTCATTATGCAAATAGATGTATGAAAACACACAACAATGCAAATATTATGATAATATCATTGTGGTTAATACAATTCTGAAGGCTCGAATTTTTTTTCAGTGGGAGATTTTCAAACTGTATTTTTTGATAAGTTTTAAAAGTTTGATTTAAAAACAAGAGAATGCATCAATTTTAATGTTACACCAGCAAAGGCAGGGCTAGAAGATAAAATAAAATAATAATAATAATGCACATACGCACAGAATGTCAAAAAAATTATAAAAACAATCCTAAGCAAATGCATAGCACATTTGTTCTGGAAATGTAGAAAAGTGTTTTCCTTTTATTCTGCCATCTTAAGTCTGTAAAAACTAAATGTAATTCATAGCTATTTGATGTTCTATCAATTCTATCAGTGCTGAAAATGTATGAGAAGCCCTGTAACAACACTCATTACAGGCCGTCTCCTGAAAAGGACAGCAGTCTCTCCATAAAGGTGATTTAAACTTCAGTTCCAGGTCTTCAAGGTCTTCTAGTGTGCTTGAATCAAAGCAATTACTTTTAGACAGTTCCTCTCTCTCTCTTCCGGCACTCATCGCTCAATACAAAGTGGTGACCTTGCTAACTGTGTGAATACAATGAATTCTAATGAGCACATTACAGACATCGCAGCCTTAAAAATATGTGTGTTTAAAGATCCACCTCTTAATCTATAAATGACTGCTGTATCGAACTTCATGCCGTGGACTCAATATTTACTTAAGCGTGTATTTTGGTAAACAGTAATTACTTTTCTCCATCATTTCAAGCATTAGTTTGGGCCTCTGATTGGTCTGATGGGTAGTGATGTCATGACAGGAAGGCTGTAGGGGGCAGCAGGGGCTTTGTCTCATGCACAACAACAACAGCAGCTCTCCGAAAGTGTTTCACATCAGGTCAGCCTCAGAGAAATCACAGATGCATTGTGGCAATGAGTGAGATAAGGCAGTGATGTGCAAGGAGACCCTGTGCAATGCTTTTCTAATTTTACTTATTTATTTATTTATTTATTTAATTAATTAATTAATTAATTGTATTTTGTTTTGTTTTGTTTTGTTTTGTTTTGTTTTATTTTATTTATTTTTTTATTTATTTGTTTGTTTGTTTATTTTTTTTGTTTGTTTGTTTGTTTAATTGTATGACTATTTTGTTTATTGTTTATTTTTATGTTTATTTTTATGTTTATTTTATTTATTTTGATTTTATTTGATTTTATTTTGCTTTGCTTTGTTTTTTTTTTTTTTGTGTTGTTTTGTTTTGATTTGCTTTGTTTTATTTCAAGAGGTAAACACCCATATACACATGAAATACACGTTACAGTATATACAAATTATCTATTTATTTGTTTTATGTATGTTTATTTATATGCAATATTATATTTTATATTTTATCCAATATTATAACTTTTTTAATGTCATAATTATAATATAAAAAAATAAAATGTGCTTTATTGTTTAAATTAATATTTTATTGATGCTTATTAATACTTTATTTATATTTGATGTTTTTGTGCCAGGGTAACATTAAAGCACCTTGAGATTTTGTGCATTGTGCAAGAGACAAAGAAAGCCCAGGCAGCAGGTGATGTTTATTTGCACGGTGAATCCAAACAAATGGTAAATAAGAAAAGGAAAACAAAAGAAAATCAATTAACTTTACACGCTGCCCAACACGTGCATTCACAGTTTAGAAAAAAAAGAAAGAAAAAATTTATATGGAAAAACAAAACAGTTGTATTTCAAAGAAGAAACAAATTAGCCAGACAATAGTGAAGGAGAGTCACATTTGTGTTGCGAGATTTGTATTTCCGTGATGATAAATCATTTTAAAAAGAGTACGAAATAATGGCTTGCAGTCAAACTGGAACTGTCACAGAATCTCTTCGGTGAACAAGGATGCCAAAGTCCCCTCCGAGCAGTAAAAATCATGACAAAATGCTTTTCCATTTATTCACTTTTGTATATGTGCCCTTGAGAAAACACAAATTAATTAAATACTCTGGGAGTTTAAAAAAAGCAAATAAATGTATTCCCTCCCCAAAAAAGATACAATCCTTCCTGGAAGCACCTCAGAAATTCATTATAGTTGGAAGAATGCTTGTTAGACTGATGGTAACACTTTAGTTTAGGGACCAATTCTTACTATTAAGTTGCTTATTAACATTCATATTGGCTGTTTATTGGTGCTTATAAAGCACATATTAATGCCTTATTCTACATGGCTATGTTTTATGTTTAATCCACCCCATACCTAAACTTAACAACTGCCTTACTATTAATAAGCACATTTTTTATTATTAATTATTACAAAGATTTGCCTTCTAAGACAGTTTTGTTCATAATACTTTCTGAAAATGAAGTCAGTAATGAATGAAGAAACCAATGTCCTTATAGGCTGCATGAGAGAAACAGATAAGTAACGTGTACTGTTAACACAGTTTGGGTCATGTTTGTGGGTTTGGGGGGTACCAGACATTGGATGTGTGTGCTTGTGTATGTGTGTGTGTGTGTGTGTGTGCACGCTGTAATGGCATGTGTAAGAGACGGCAGGCACTGCACAGGGAGATTTATGGGTTCAGGTCTCTGGCTGTATATTTACAGTCTCACGACCTGAGCAGATCCACAGTTCAAGAGCAGGGCTCTAGTCCTCCATATACACAAACAATCCAAAACCAGCGTATAAACCTTTTTTGTCTACAAATGCTATTCATACAAACAAGCCACTATGCTAATTTTCAAAGCACTGGGTCTATCCGTCATCATTAGAAAGGTCTGAATAATAATATCGCTCAGCTATGTTCATTCCAGTGATTTGATAAGATAATGCTTGCTAAAATGCCTATAAAGTATACAGGCTTTCTAAAACGCCAATATACGAACATCTTTATTGTGTGTTCGAGGGCAATATTCTTGCAGCATGATAAAACAAAGAAACATTTATCGACATGCACGCAGATAGACATTAAATATAAATAGATTTGCATTTCCTGAAGTGAACACAACAGCTTGCAAGGCAAAAGTGAAAATATAAATGAAGAGTTAATACAATGTAGTTTAAAAAGCAGGATTTTCTTTTTCTTTTTTTTTTTGTAACATTAAAAGTAAATATCACTTCATATATATATATATATATATAAATTATAGCCTGACAGTTTGGAACAAATCTCAAAAGTATATAAAAGCAATATAAAGGCAAAGAAATCAAATGCAACCCTGAACCCCTGAAGAGACGTGGTGACCGCTGACACTGAGCAGAGATATAGAGTCTGTCTGACAGCCGCTCTCCATAATCCCCTAATACACACAAACTCTGAAAGCAGGCACACAGGGAGACCCAGCTTACATCTCTATTTCTTTCATACGTTTACTCAGGCGCACACATCCAGAGAGTGATGGATTGGCGCTATGCTAACAGCATTAGCTGTCGTGCTGAGGGCAGACGGGCGGCTGAGGTTTTCAGTGCGAGCTGTGTCTGGTGAAGCCTGCAGACTCGGACCCAACAGTTAAGACACAGAGCATTAAATAACACAACAGATGCATGTTTATTTATCTAGCCCCCAGGCCAGCCCGACTGGTGAGTGAATCAACACCAGGGCCATTTCCATACGAGCAAATGGCGCATGTCATGGGTGGAGCAAACATGAATATGGCTGAGAGGGTTTTTTAATCAAGAGACAATGCTTGGTTTTTAAACCCCCTCCCATTGTGCTGGAGCCTACTCGCTTAACTCGCTTAATCTGAACGACTCTGAAAGTGATAGTTTTTACTTTTTATCTTTGTGTGTTAATGGTGTATTTCACCTCAGATGCTAAATATCATAGAATTCCCCTTTGGGGGCATTCTTAATTGGCATATTAATTTAGATATTAAATTGTGATTATAAATAAGGTTACTTTATAACAGTGTAGTTACAATGTAGTTACAATGTTCTTACTACATTGTTATATAGTTTGCCCCCAAGAAGCGAGCGAAATATGACACAATGTAATCAGAATACTGATTTAAAAAATGGAACAATTGAATAGAAAAAATAAAAAAATAAAAAAAACAAGGTTACATAACATTTTTGCATTTTACCATTTTTATGAAGATAATTTTTATGTGTTTATTAATCATTTTTCCTCTTAGGGACAGTTATCTGTAGATGTTTTACTATCCTTATGGAGACATGTAGTCCCCCATTGTGGGAAAAATCTGACCCACACATACATTTTCAAATTAAACGAATTAAAAATACTGCAGACTAATTCGTAAAACAGTGTAGTTACTATATGATTGAGGCTGGGTTCGGTTTAGTTGCTTATAGTTATGCAAAATGTACTGTTTTTAGCCTACTATAATAACTACATTCCGAATGTATAGCTGTGCCATGTTAAAATAAAGTGTTACCAATAATCGCTGAATGTTTCCTTAAGGTTTAGTTGAGAATTAGTCTGCAGTATTTTTAATTAGTTTAATTTGAAAATGTATGTGTGGGTCAGATTTGTCCCACAATGGGGGACTAAATGTCTCCATAAGGATAGTAAAACATCTACAGACAACTGTCCGCATGAGAAAAACTGATACTGATAAAACGAATAAACACATAAAAAAGGTCTTAATAAAAATGGTAAAATGCAGAAATGTTATAGAAAATATGTTTAGCTCAGTGTAAATCAATAGAGGTCTGTGTTATGACCTTATTTAGATAAGTAAACGTGTGTGTGTGTGTGTGTGTGTGTGTGTGTGTGTGTGCGTGTGTGTGTGTGTGTGTGTGAAAGTCTCTTTCACGCCACTAATCATGCCGTCGTATTCATGGCTTTCCTTTTCTTCCCACCTCTCTTCATGCCAGTAGAGCTCCCACCGTGGCCACTCACTGCAGCTTTTCACTTTGCAGACAAAAAGAGGCGACACGGTGCGGCCACGAATAATGCGGTCAAAAAATGCACTGAGAGGAATTGCTGTGTTTTATGAGCCATTAAAATTTTATTCATCCCACCACTGGAGCAGGTTTTGGCCAGGGGTCGTCATGCTTTAAATAAACTCAAGTGGCTCCAGCACTTTACCCCGGATCAGCATTTACTCATGCCTTTAGACTCAATGGACTGTTTATTAGTGCTGTTTGTTAAGGCAAGCATCAATATTTCTCGTACTCGGGGTTATGGTTATGAACAAACCCTTGATGCTGAGAAACATACTTTGTGATGTAATTTGTCCAACACCATTTGTGCTACAGACATGAATGGTCCTCGAATCACGTGGCTTATTGAGGTGTGCTGTTATTTTTCCAAGCAATCAGAATATGGCATAGCAATAGTAAAATCGTTTTATTTGATGGTTTGAAGGATTGTGTTTAGAGTCACAAACCTTCCCAAAAAAGTCAGATAGGTATCCCTTTCAGTGCTTGGCTTGCATGTTGTGCTGCTGACCCTCCCCTCAACTCTGACTCTTGACCCGCAGAGGTATCTGTCATGACAGGAGGCTACTTAACACAAAACGGTGCCCGCTTCCAAGGGAGAGTCGAAAACAAGGCACAAACACACACTGTGGATTCCTTTATACCAGCCCTCGGCTTTTGTTTTGGACTAAAGAACGTGTTGCCTTTCCCCCCTCCCTTCTGCTTTCTTCCCCTCTCCTTTTTCTTTTCTTCTCGTTCTTTCTTTTTTTTCCCTCCTGCGCCTAGCAGTGTTCTCGTTCCGCAGCAGGTAGTGGCTGGGAGCAGCAGGACTCTGGAAGATTGTAAGAGAGCGCCTTAATGAGCTGAAGGCCTCCTCGGCTGGAAACAAATGTATGCAAATGAGATGCACAACCCAAAAAGGATGGTGGTCCAAGAAGAGAAGACGAACTGCTGCTGACTGAGAGAGGAGTGAGTCTCCCCCTCCCCAAACCAGCACCAGGATGAGCTCTACTATCTCTCTCATCTGAGGAACTGGTAACAAAAGCACATTTTCTCATCCTCCACTGTAGGCAAGGCTCTTACCGGCTTTGGTTCAATGACACCCCGTGGAATTGTGCTTAACTAGTTCAGTTAATCAGAAGTCAGGCTGAAGCTGGATCTTGATTCCTCTAGATGTAATCAGATGTAGCTGGAATAATTAGAAATGCCAGGAGTATTCTTGTGGATAGAAATGCTGGCAGATATATGCTTCTGTTTTGCTGTATGTAATCTGCAAAGCTTTGGCACATTAATTTTGTACTTTTAATTCTGAGGCATGGTGAACCAGTGTTTACAACTGTGAAATTGTTACATATCTTATTTTTATTAGCTGACAAAAATGTGATTATGGCTATCATAAATAATTAAAGATGTTTTTTTTTCTGATTTTTGTGTACTTGATTACTTATTTATATGTTTTCATATATTTACACAGAAATGCATACATTTATAATAACAACAATAAATTGAATAAATGTAATGTGCATGTTTGATGCCAATCTATTTGCTTACGTTTAAGAAAATTAAAGCAGTGTCGTCCCTTTCCTTTCTAAATAAGAGCTTTAATTTCTCTTCTAATTGAACAGTTTTCTGAAGCGTGTCTTCTTCTCGTTTTAACCTCTTTTAGTTTTCTGGGCGGTGAGCAGATTTGAACCTTTTAACGTATATACTATTTGCATTTCCGTGCATATTTGTTTGTTTTTATTTTTTTTCTCCGTTAAACATGATTTGTAATATTTAAACGATTTTCTTAAAAGCTTTGGAATTAGGCGAACTATGTCTTTTCTCAATACAAATGTTCGTTTAATAAATACAGGCAATTGACTGGGGAAAGATTTAAACTGTAAATGATTTATTATTATTATTATTAGTATTATTATTATTATTATTATTATTATTATTTCGAAAAGACAGAATGTGCTTTACGTCCTGACAGGTGACAATACAGATGACGATCATGCCAAAGTCTATTACAGTATATATTGTAGCTAATATATTTATTTAAAATACGTTGTTATATGATTATTATTATTTAAAGATTTGACCCATCTTTTGAATAGAATAGAATAGAATAGAATAGAATAGAATAGAATAGAATAGAATAGAATAGAATAGAATGTTACATTTACAGAGACAATATTTGGTCAACTGCATGCCGAGATACGGATGATCATTATTTGGATAGAGCCATTCAGAATTGTGTCATTTGAAAGTGCGTTGGTCTTCAACAAAGTCTATATATGGTCATCGCGACCGCTACCATTATTTCTCGTTAAGCATCAGTCTTATTCGACTGCTGCTAAAGACAGGAATCGAGTGTCGGGTGAAGGATTCGTGAGCTGGTGTCCACAGAAGAGCTGCGCGCGCGACAGAAAACCAGAAATCATTAGAGCAGAATCTGATTCCCGTGCACGTGCCCGCGGGCACAGACACACAGAAAGAGAAGAAAAACGCAGCTTTAGTGAGAAAATGAGAGGCACCTGATGATGGCGAGTTTGACACGTGTTAATTGCTCAACAGCTCTCCTCATTAGGGATTTCGGAAATGTTGAAGTGCTGCAGGAGAGCTGATGTTTGTCCGCATCAAACGCGCTGCCAATACACGCGCTATTATATCAGTCACTTCACAGGAGCTGTTTTACATCACCGCGTTTTTTTCTCACTCGTTTTTAAAAATCTCAATATCACTAAACATCAGAACAGATACATGCTATACCCTAAAGAAAATCAACCATGGCTTTATTGTAGTAAAATGTAGTAGCCTAACCATGGTTTTAGGTGTAGCCTATTGATTACCATTTGTACAACCACGGTTTTACTACAAAAGGTTAAATTAATGTAAGTGTGGAAAAACAATGGTTAGTTTGTGGTCACCATTGTTTAACTATAGTGGTTTAATTTGTAGTAAAACCAATGTTAATTTCCGTAAGGGTAATGCTTTAATATGAAAATTAATGCTAAAATATGCAATTATATTGTTATTATATATCAATCAATCTATCTATTATCAATCTATGTGTTGTATTGTATGGTAATGTTGCACAGTACACCTTGTGCACTGGTTTCACGTGTAATTTTTCTAATGGCCGAATTCCTGTTTCTTGTTATCATGTATGTTCCCAGTGCCTGGTTTCCATTTGCCCCGCAACAATGAATCGTGTCATGTATTGGGATCCATTCCTCTGGTAAATTACTTGTTACCTGCTGGCATTTATTTATGTGGCTGTGAATTATAAAGCTTTGTTATTGCTCTGCCTTGGGTGAATTGTTTATGACACCAGTAATGGGAGTAATTGTTATTGTTGAAATGACCTGTCAGCTGGCCCTTGCAGCGGAGCTTGTCCCACTGACAGATAGTGACAGCAGAGAGGAGTCCTGGACCCGCACCTCTGATGAGTTCTCCGCTGATAATAAGGAGCGCCGGGCCCCTGATAATTCGCCTGTCAATGCTGCCTGCGCATCCCAGATCCTCAGCCAAATTGTTGTCATTCATTTTGACAAAGACAGCAAAAAGAGAGAGAGGCAGAGAGAGATTACCAAAATAAATTAATTTGTTCACACTTCCCCCATCTCTTTACCCGACTCGTAAATTGCGCTTTTCTGCTTGTCTCGGGCTTAGCGTCTGCTTCACCTGTGAATGCATATCTGAGCATTCACCAAGCCTCGTCAGGCTGATTTAAAACCTCTGTAGGCACAGACTTTCACAAATATCGGCCGCCGTGGCAGAAATAACAGCAGGCGGAGGGATTTTACCAAAGTTCAGGAGGTAGAATTTGAACAGAGTCAGATTTCCTTTGTACCCAGAAGCTCTTACTCTAGACATATGGCATTAGCAGGTCAGCCTGACTGTGCTGGCGGGCAGATCGACCTCAGAGAGGCTGAAAATCATAATCAATGTCAACGCAGTCCGAGTGGTGCTTACAGGAGACATATCAGTCTGCGTCATATCGGCCTTCCTCTGTGTTAAAACAAATCTGGAGTGTTTATGTGTTAAATTCAGTTTTCCGTTCAGTTTAAGGAGCATTAAGTGGGAACTGATAGTTTGACGTGACATGTCTGCGTCTTGCATTTCTGTTTTTCTTGCAGCCAGAGCTCACACTCATCAATACTGGATAAAATCACAAGCCGTGTGATCCATCACGTTAAATTAGGCCCCGGAGTTCCCAGTAATAATCTTTACTGCTTCCTGAACCTCTGGAAATAAAGGGAATGTTATTTATGGAATCATTTTACGTTGTCACTTCATTTGCTTTGAGTTTCTAAGATTCCCTTAGAATTTTGCATCTCTTCTTGCAATTGCTCTGAAAGGTCACCTAATCCCGTTTTTAACAATACGGTTCGCCTCGAAGAAAGGAATATTCCACAAAATCTGAAATGGAAGATTGTGATTAATATGATTCACAGCATGGAATCAGTTCTGCAGAGATGAATTCTCTGCTCGAATGGCAGGTGATGACAGAGGCTTGATTACGGCGATTTCATTTATTTGGGAATTCTAGACAGAGTGATGTCAATGCATGAAATAGCTTTCTTATCCCATTTTTATTTTTATGATTATTGAACTAAGATGTTCTTGAACTAAGAATGCCATTACAACACTCCCATGCTCAAAATAACCGTAAACACGGCACAGATTGCATCGTTTTTCACTGCAGATCAACAGTCCCCTCCTACTAATACATGCTTTTTTTTAAGCTTTCATTTTTTATTCAAATGGCACCATTAGCAATCTATTCATTTATCAAGGATGCAAAAATTAGGTTTTAAACAATGCCATTAATTATCGTTTCCAGATGCAGCACACACAGCAAAGTTGATTATGGTGATTTGAATATAACACAAGCCCACACAGATGGGGAGACTTTAGGAAAGAGAAGCCTATTTGAATAGGTTAGCAGACATTAATGGCAATAATGATTTATCCGTCCGGTCTGGCTTTTAATGATATTGTTATTCCACAGAGTTATGATGCACATATCCCAAACAGCAAATAAACTCTCCCATATTATATGAGCTCTATATTCTGCCTAATGATTTGTAAAATGTTCAAAATAAATAAATAAATAAAATCTGAAATTCATGATGGTATTCATATTATTTAATTTAGTGAGTTATTCATTTCTTGAATTTCAAGCAAAAAAATAAAATAAAAAAAAGATACAGCTATTCATAAAATTGTTATTCATCATTTGGGTATAAAGGTGCTGAATTATCATTTCCCATAAAGTCCATTCGGTGTGTTTATTAACTTTTTTATTAATCCATATAAGAAGTATTCCTTCATCGTGAGAATCTGAGGCACATGTTGAGTGCTGGACTGCGGTTGTCCATGTCCACATCTGTTTTTTATTAATAACACTATTTTTACAGAGAAGCCTCTTCAAGAGAAAAGGCCGAGGTGCGTAGGTGAGTTTCGTCGTCTGATGAGGCGTGGGGTCTCCACAGGGTCAGACACACCATGACACCTCCACCATCTGCCCCACCTCCATCCCATCACACACACACACACGCATGTACTTCCCTCTACTGCTCTACTGTCCCAGCAATACGCCACTGCATTGTGAGAAATAAACACTGGTGTGCTTTAATGCAGTGTTTATTCTTCTAATCCGTCTCCACTGACGTTTTCTGTGGGAAGAGCAGAGGCTGGTTAACCTCGTTGATCGCTGTTTAATCAGTGTGATATGGAAGTGAAGGTTGTTTTGGTGAGAGTTTGCCAGATGCTGTCATTGAGTTTTGCTCAGGGCAATATTTGGGTTATGATTTGGTGAAATTACTTAAAAGGCCACTGCCACGGCTCACCTAGAGATAAAAATCAGTGAAACATTGTAGCCTGTGATGATTAATATATACATTGCTATATTTTTCTCTCTTTTGCTCATCAAAGCTGCATTTATTTGATCAAAAATGCATTAATATTATAACCATTAAGGTAACACTTTATACTGCATGCTATTAATCATTAGTTAAGCATTAGGAAACAGTTAATTCATCATTTATAAAGCATTAATAGACATTTATAAGCAGTTTATAAATACAGATATAAATGCTTTATACCTGATTTAAAAGCATATCTATAATGTATTTAATAATTGTTTTTTTCATACTTTATTAATGATCAATTTATAATTTCTAAATTAAGAATAGCATTATTTACACACCAGCTATTAAGGAGTTGTCAGTGGTTCATAAGATCACTTAGAAATTCTAAGTAAATGGTTAATAAATTATTTAAATGTGCATTCATACATCTTTTTATTCAGACATATAGTAATAGTTACTTATAGTGTTAATAAATGGTTTATTAACATGTATTTCTACTGTAATTCAGGGTTAATTCAGGTAATTATAAAACATATGTAGTTGTTAGTTAACTATTTTTGTGAGCTCATCTAAAGTGAGGACTATTTATGCCTTGTAATGAAAAACAAAATGAGATTTAAAGGCTGTTAATATTTCTATGTTCTGTATCACTGTGTTGTGTTTGTTGCTGTTTTTTGTTTAGAAGATAACTGAGCCTTTAAATATCCTTTATAAATGCTTTACAAGGCATAAATAGTCCTCACTTTAGATGAGCTCATATAAATAGTTAACTGACCACTACTAAATGCTTCATAACTACCTGAATTTACTACATTTATTGTGATCTTATGAATCACTGGCAACTCCTAAATAACTGGTTTGTAAATAATGCTATACTTCATTGAGAAATGATAAATTGATCATGAATAAAGTTTGAAATTACACATTATAGATATGCTTTTAAATCAAGAATAAAGCATTTATATCTGTTTTTATAAACTGATTATTACTATCTATTAATGCTTTATAAATTATGAATTATCTGTTTACTAATGCTTAATTAATGATTAATAGTGTGTAGTTATTAATTGTGTTCTATTTTAATATACTTGAAAATATTTATCACCCCACATTTTTGAACAATAGTATATTTTAAAGTATATTAAAATAGACAACCATTATTTAAATTGCAATAATGTTTCACATTTTTCCGGTTTTTATTTATTTATAAAAATAATCTGTATTTTGATCAGATAAATGTAGACTTGGTGAGCATAAGAGACTTTTAAAAACAATCTTACTGATCCCGAACTTTATATTTCTGTCTAATTAAACCCATATAAAGTAGTTTTGGAAGTAAATTCATGTATTTGGGTTGATCTGTGATATTAGATCATATTTTTAACTTGAATATGTCTAGTTCAATTAGATTTCACCATCAGTGTAGATCAAAATGGTGCGTTAATAAGATCGGAAAAACTTGAGATTTGGTTCTTGTGGGCGTCAAACATAATATGTCAGAATAAGATTTGATTGTCAGTAAATAATAAGCTAAATTGTGTCTGTTGACACCGAAATAACATAAGACAGGTTTTTGAAATGGCATGAGGGTGATTAAATGGTGACATTTTCATTTTTGGGTGAACTATATTTTGAACCACTGTCATTAGTTTGATGGGGAGAGGCAGAATGAGGGCGAGGAAGACCGCTGGCGTGCTTTGTGTGGGAGCAGGTGTCCAAAGAGAGGCTAATAAACACCAGCTACAAGCTGGATGCTCACTCCAAATAATGTCTTTTGGCCATGGCTGGGCTATTGACGTAACAAGCCTGTGTTTCAGTAATGACGCCCATGTCGGGCATCAGTTACGGATCTCTCTGCATCATCTTTCAGTCGTTCCACGTCGACCTCACTTTGTTGTCATTTTGGATCTTGCCGTTTCTTCCTCGGTCTCACCTTGCCGTCTTTCTCTCTTTCTTCTCTCTCGCTGTCTCACGTCTGGATGCGATGCAGGCCAGTTGGGACTTAATCAGAACCAGATGGACACGGTGTCGAAATTGTCCAAAAGGGTCTGAGAACGTGGGGAGCTGTCAGGCCTGTGGAGAGAGTGGAATTCTTCAGTAATAAAACATGGATTTATCGCCCCTCTACCACAGTCATAGCCCTTTCTGTTAAAAGCCGATAGAGAGAGGGAGGCCACTGTCCATTATTCTCACAAAACTCTGGTGCGGCTCCGCAGCAAGGCCCAAACTAGCAGGCTTCAGAGAAGGCGCATTAACCGAGAGCTTTCGTGTCCCCTACTGAGTCAAATGAACCTGCTAAAATAGCCGCTTTTCACAATAAGCTGTGTAATTGAAACCAGAATGTGGAGGATTTGATAAATTGCTTGACCCTGTAGGAATGTTAGAGCCGTAAATTTTTAGTGCATTTTGGCTATGTGTTTGGGTAAATGCATGTCTGTTCATGTGTCTTTCGGCGTGTGAGTGCGTCTGTGATTTTACTATTTTTAATAATAATGGCTTTTCACTGTCGTTTTAGTGAGGGCAAGCATACACACACACACACACCGAAACCATTGTGGGCCTTAAAGCACCTTTCCATTCTAAGATCAAATGGTCCATAAATCTTCAGAACTCTATGGAGTTCCTTCACGTACTTGCTGGTTTACATTAAAGATCGAAAGGTCCTTGGAAGGTAAACCATCTGATGCATTTTGCTATATCAAAAGATTTAGGGGCACATTCATGCAAAAGGAAAATTGCATTGATCATATTAAAGGTATGAGATATATTAGTAAAATAAATCAAATGTTCTATATCATAGGGGAAAAAAAAAAAAAGATCATTGGGAATTTTAGGAATTCTGAGTGACAAAAACTAAAATGGACTTTATCTTTACATTTGTGAACAAAGGGTAAGTTAAGAAGATAAAATAAATAAAATTGTATTATTATTATTATTATTATTGTTATTTTAAATCAGATATATGCATGACCTATTTACAGTGTGTGTGTATATATATATATATATATATATATATATATATATATATATATATATATATATATATATACATATATATATATATATATATATATATATATATATATACATATATATATATATATACATATATACATATATATATATACATATATACATATATATATATATACATATATACATATATATATATATACATATATACATATATATATATACATATATACATATATATATATATATATATATATATATATATATATATATATATATATATATATAAAAAAAATCATAAATTCATTCTTATTTTTCCCACTACCTCAACGCCGCCCAAACCCGTTCGGGCACTGTGAGGTCAGCTCAGTGTAAACACAGCACACGGCACGATTTATGGCGTTTGCTGCGGCTACAACCAGAGGTCTGTATATTTTCACATCATAATTGCTTTTTGCAGCTTTTCAATCACTGAGAGCTCTTTTTGTTTTGTCTCTCACCCTATTCTAAGGACTGAACCATACACAACAGCCCAGGGGTATTTTCACCTCATTCTTAATTCTTAATTTCACCTCACATCTTAATTTATGCCATGTCCTTCTTTTTTTCGGAGTCAAGTGAATTGTGTAGCCCTGTGAAAAGGAGCATATCACACTTGAGAATTGGGACCGCGGGGTTTCTCACTTGTTGACAGTAGTTACCTGTGCCCTGGCAGACCCTTGGCCCTGGGATAAAATGGCTTCTATCATGGGCCAGACACATAAATATTTCCCTTTCTATTTTCCAAAATAGCTTTTAATTTAACAAGTTTTATGGCTCTAATATTAAGTGCATGTGTTTTACAAGACACCGTGTCCTCTGAGTCACCCCTAAGATTTCGACTGCTTTTTTACCTTATGAAGAAGAGGGGCGGGGGGGTTGACTGGGCCTCTAGCAGACACTCCCCTCTGCTCCCCTTGGCCTGGGCCTCTCCTTCTGAGGGACAGCCGTGTACAGAGTCTGGGATTAGGGGACGGGCAACTCCCTCTGTCCACACTAGTGTGTTCTGGCCCGCTGACCTCTCCCTTGGGGTTCCAGAAGTCCTAAAAAACCTCTCAATCACTGAAGTTCCTGCACGATGGGGATTCCATGTGTAGAGAGCACTTTAGCAACCAAACTGAGTCTCGGAATTGCAATAAATAAGACGCCTCTTAATTTTAACCATGGTTAGGATTATGTTTATAAAATAGCTCCCTGGTTATGGATTTATTACTGGGCCACAAAATTTTGAATGAAGGGTTGTGGTGGATTTGCATATTTGTGTGTGTGTGGAGAAAGAGGACCTGAATACTCTGTCTGTCCCCTGTAGGGACAAACTGATTGCTCTCTCTGTGAGGATTTAGTTTATTTTTGCTTTATGCTCACATGCAGTTAAATAAAAAAAAAAGGTATTTTGAGTAAAAGCATCTCAACGTCATTGCTGTTTTTCCAAAAAGGATGGAAACAACTACTTCACCCAGTAATGAGCATAATGAAATCCTGTCATCATGTACTCATCCTCTCAGTGTTGCAGTCCTGCTTCTTTCTGTTTCTTCCTGGGAACACAAAAGGAGAAACTTTAAAGAGTTGTATTGTCACTCTTTTCCACGAATGGTCAAAGGATGCAAAAGCACAGGGAAAAGTATTATAAAACAGTCAGGATGATTTATGCACAGTAAGTCTTCTTGAGCCATGCAAAAGGTTTCTATGAATTAAATAAACTGTAATAAATTGAATAAATTGTGAAGTCTATTAATGAATCATTCTCTTGAGTCAGATCAATTCAATATACCGTTTGATCCAGGTTAAAAACCAGTCTGAATGATCTGTTCATGAGTCGGTTCTCACAGTCTCAGTATCGAACAGCTCATTGGGGTGGAAGACTTTTAGGGAATGATAACTTAAAATTTGTACACAATATGTACTTGTGCTATGGATCATGTTCAGTGAACAGGTGTGAGTATTTGCTTTTTTTAAAAGAAAGAAATATGTTTAAATTATGCTGTCATTTTGTTATTTTAAATTATTCATAAAAAAATTTAAGTTATCTTTATTTAACTATGCAAAAACACTCACTGACCTTGTCTGGAAGGCAGCAAACAACACAAAGCAAAATGTTACAAACAGACAACAAAGACTTAAAGACTATCTAAGGACAATAGCTGAGTTATGCAGATTACTATATAATTAATATCACTTTATATATATATAACAATAAACTGTAAATACCTTATGAGATGGGGGTAATTTTTAACTGATCAGCCTTACTCCATATAGTATTTATATATAACTATATATATTTTTAAATTAAATATTATGGCATTAGTATTAAATGATAATCTTGATCTTGATGAAGAAATCAGTGACTCCGCTGTGACCTTGCAAGCAAATAAGTGTTAGCAGCAACTAAATCTCAATAATTGCTATATTAATATATTATTTTGATTTCCTGTAACCAACTGTTAACAAAACTCTCTTTTTTTATATAATTACAATATTCATTTTTTTTTTTATTTATAAAGTGTCTGCTGATTGCAAATGCATCATGAACCGAATTTAAGTGGGCTTGCAATGAGATTTTCAACATGCTTCAGTGTCAATAAAGCATTTGATCATTAATATTGATTTTATTTTAAATCAAAAATAAGACTCTTGGCATAAGTGAGGAACTGATAGATGCATTCATGAGAACATAAAAACCTGCAACCTGTATAAGATAAGAATCGATATCATCAGTGGGCAAATGAAGAATAAACAATAGAGGTTTTCTTCACAGAAAACAAACACCCTCACACACACACACACACAAACACACCAGAGCTCACATCTCCAGTGTGCTTTATTTACCCCTGCTTCTGAAATTCAGCATGTCATAAATCTACCCCTCTGAATAAGCCTGGCATGTTTGAAGGTTGCTGTGTCCATAATACCATATAACATAAGCACACTGCAGTTGATTAGTAGACATAAACATCAACTGTGGCCCGGACACAGTTTAGCACCATGCTACAATTCATCGGTAAACTGAACTGCTGCTGTAAGTGAAAAATCAAGGTGTGTTGTCCCAAGAGTGGACACGGACTACACCATCACAACATGAGAAGGGGAGAGATAAAGCAAGGGAGATATTTCAATTCAGATTGTGCCTAAGGTTACAATGCATCAGTATTAAAATGTTTCTGAAAAAAGGCTTCTAAGCCTATATTTTCCATAATGTGGATTGTGCAATGGAAAGGAAAACCTGCACCATAAAGACTACGACCACTGTCATGAAATGCTCATGATATCATAATGTGCTAGAATTAAACTGTAAAAATATCAGTGTCCTTTTACCATGTATAGGAAATTAGCACAACTCACAGGTGAAACTGCGTAAAGACGAATGGTAACACAGTCGGGGAAGAGAAAGCCATTTTTAATACAACGTCAGAGCACCAGATAAATCTAGAGCAAAGATGTACCAGATTAAAATAAAATAAAACATGACTCGGGCTGATGGATGTTGTATTTAATGTAAAATGCAGTCAAAAGCACCTGGCGGCATTAGACCGGTTTGCCTGTCCTTCTAACCCCTAAGCCAACACCCTTCACTTCAAATAATGCTTTTATCCCGGATCTGCGGAGGTGCAACTCAGGTTACTCATTTAAAGTGCTTATTATTTATCTTCGTGTTGTGTTTTACTCATTGACATCCCATTTAGCGTCGCTGACCCTGCTTATACAAACTCTAATAAATTCAAAAATGGTCTAGCGTGTAACACTAACATTCGTAGTTGGATCTCAGGCTAATCAATCACAGAGCCTAACAATAGCCTGCCTCGACTGTGGCACGGCGCACTAAAAGCTTTTATGCTAAATGTGTAGCCTTGTCCAAAGTAAAGTGTGAGGGGTGGGGGCAAAGGGTCCCTTATCAGATGGATTTGTTTCCTTTACATCTAAGTGGAGAGAGATTTATCTTGGACATAAACAGGCCGGGTCTGCAGGAATGGAGGTGGCACATCTTCGGATCAGCTCAAATATTTGGGCGTTCTGTTGCTAGCTCTCTCACACATCAATGAATGTCTCTTACTCACACTTCAGCTAATCCTCCATATTGCCACAGGTAGACGTTAAGATACTGCGGTAAGGGAAATAATACTAGAATGGAGAATTACAGGGTGTTTATTAAAATATATATATATTTTTTTTTTTTTTTTTTTTTTTTGGTGAAGTCAATCACTATCAAAATATTAAATTAATTCATTCAGTCATTTTATAAACATATACCCTAAAGAGCCATTTTACTTCTTCATCTGTCCCAAAAAATACAACACCACAGGAGCAGAACAACAACATACAGCGGCCGTGTCATCCATTTTTTATGTCCCCCTCTGTTTTTCAGTTTAAAGGGCTAGAAGAGGCTTTCCTACTTCTTTTAATGTTTAGTTTAGGGTAAGTAGCCGACGGGCTTCCCGCTGTTACCTGAAAACCTCCTCAGCAGAGTGAGTACATTCGTTCTAACTGAATCTCTTGTGCAGAGGCAGTCAGCCAGTCTGATAGACTACATTGCTCTTCATAAACTGTCTATGGAACATAAACTACACAGCAGAAAGCGTTGCTTTGGGTTGTGCAAGTTCAGGATTTAGACCTCTGGAAGCTTGTCTTACTGTGACCGGGTCACTTTCTTCACATAAAAGACATACAAGCAAGTTATTTCAAGTGCTCCAAACTAAGTATATTATTATTATTACTCTCTTACTCCAGAACAGTCTTAATCAGGTTTTTTTTTTTTTTTTTTTTTTTTCAGCTGTTCCAAGTTGTGTGTGATGATGCCAGTATTTTGGCATCATGACACCATGGCAGCTAAGTTAGTAATCCAGTCAAGTGCCCATCCCTGTGTTGCCTGAATGGGTGCGCCTTAAAATGCTTGTGTAAAATAAACAGTCATACTGGTATAAACTTGTGGCCTGTCACATGGTCTAACGCCAGATTCACAGTCAGACAAAATATAGGTCCTGTGCCCATAAGCTTACACTGAGAGACGGCTGAAAAGAAAACAAAACAGATGAATAAATGGATAAATAAAAAGATTCAGCCAGCAGGATAACATTCTGATGCCTCTGCGATGACAGAATATATGTGTATAATGAATGAGCACTGTCAGTCATCTGCTATAAAGATAATAGCAGCTTGAAAAGGTACTAATAAGATTGTACAGGCTTTGTTGCATGTTAATGATTTGAAGCTGCACAAAGAAATATAAACGAAAAAAAAAATCGTCTATTTCACCCTTGAGGTATTTGCATTCTCTCCAAATAATAGTTTCCCCGCTGCTTGCACGGTGTTTACAAGTGATAAAGTGTGAAAATGGCTCCCGCTGATTAAAACTAAAAAAAACAGCTGCATACCAAAACTTATAATTAGATTTACTTAATGAACATTGCGAAAAAATTTATGATAGCGTCCTGTGGATTCGCGCGTGCTTCTTCAATGCAACAATAATAAAGTATTTGTGTCTGATTCACGCACTACGACTTCAGGGTGGGAAAGTGAAAACACGCAACTCCGACAAACTGACAAGGTGAGAGAGCTTCTTGCTGACATTTTTAACCCGCCACGGATGTGTGGCTGATAATTATGCGCGCTGTAAGGAACAGATCCACTCTGGGTGTTACTTTGAAATCGCTACCGGATTTAATTCATCATTAGGAAATGGTTGTCTTACAACGGAGCTTGATGTGTGAATAAACAACTGTTTCATTTACAGCATTACTAGAGAATCAGCCCAGAGCACAAAGACGCCTTTTGCACAGAGGAAAAGCAGACCAATGCGTCAAGACAAACTAAACGCCTGCTAGGGCAAATGTATGTAATATATATAGCAAATATATAGACTATACACTTTTTCTTTCTTTCTTTTTTTTTCTTATTCAACTTTTTGTTGTCATGTGACAGAAAAAAAATACTAAAATGAAATATAACGTTAATAATAAAACTAATCACAAGTAAACCATTAATTGTCATTATGCTGTATTTGTCTATGGTTTTACCTTGAAAAAAAAATATTAGAAAACTTTATAAAAATAAGGGATGTATAGACCCAAGTTTATTAAAGGGACAACATTAGTTTAGTCATTTTTATTATGATGATAACACCATTTTTTTTTTATTACATATAAGCTAAATATTACTACACATTTATTTTTAAATATGCATGAAAACAACACATAGGCTAAAATACAGATTCTATATGTTTGACACACTTTATTATTGTTATTTTTATCCCATTCATCCTTATTTTTAATTCACCAAAATACATTATTATAATTGTTTCCCAACTCTCTATATTATTCATTTCTGATAAACATTTTAACATCTTCAGATTCATAGGCTACATTCCTAAATCTAAATCTAATCATGATCTATTTATGTACATTACCTGATTTTCTGTTTTGTGTTTCACTGATGAAAGTTATTATTTTTATTAATAGTAATGTTGCAAATTATTTTATTTTATTTATATTTTAATACACTGAATAAGTTTTTTCCCATAATCTAGGGCATTTAAACTGAAAATAAATCGTTTATAATAGGCTACTGTAATTCAAACTGCAATACTGAATGGTTCAATTTGATGTAAGGTTTTTTCTTTTCTTTTTTTTCTTTTTTTGCCATTCTTGGCTCGTTGTCCATCAGATTCTTGCAGCAAAACTGACACATCAAAAAGAAACGTTCCCATAGACCGAATTACAGCCTCCGAAAATAAATAAATGAGAAGGCCACTGGCCTCGGGTCAGAGGTTTATCACTCTTCTGCTATGCGAGTGGAATTTGTGACTCTCTGCCTTGTCTCAACTTGCAGCTCACATATTTACCTAAAGCAGTCGTGACCTTTTCACCTTCGGCTCCCAGTCATGTGACACACAGGGATTCTCTACTGTATCAGAAGTTTTTCTTTAGACTTAAGAAGTCCTTTTCATACATGTAAATACTTAGACTTGAATTAATAAGAAGAATTTTGCTTTCGTTACAAGATTTATTTTCTCTACATGCATTGCTTTGCATAATGCAATTGCACATTAACACTCTTGATGCCATTTAAATAATTATTTCCAGTTTTGCCATTGTGATTAATCTCCTCAAGAAGGGCATCTTCATATTGCTATTAAAATCATTACTAATCAAGTTATGTCATATACATACTGTGCTACTTTCAACATTATATAAGTGTCTGTTTTATGCTAGCTGAATAAATAATGTATGCAATCAATAGCCTTTAATTATCCTATATGAAGTCCGTGTCTATGTTTATTATTATTATTATTATTATTATTATTTTGCCTATATTTGTACGTTGCTATTTACTGTAGCGTATTACTTTACTTCCGCGATCGTGCAGAAGTTCTCATAACTTGATAGCTTCTTCTAGTAATGCTCTTTGAATGTTTGTTGCGTTTATCTTTCGCCCCTAACAGCAGATGCATCGTCCTTCACTGTCTCACCAGGATCAAAGCGACGAGAGAACATAAGTGGTTATTGTAAGCGAAACATAATACCTCATAACATAAAAGAGAGCGGAGAAATGATGCTGCTGAGTTCGTTTTGGCATTCATCGGGACTGTTGGGCAGGTGGGGGTCGGTGAGCTCTCATTAAAGCCTAACACACAACGGCTATTATTGGATCGGATCTCACCAGGTGAAGATGGGAGCCGAGCTGGCGCACATTTCACTGACATCCGAGGCTGCTTTACCGGCTCTTGTCCTTCGTAAGCCTCGGCAGTGCTGACCTTGATAGTGATCGAGGGAGAAAGTGAGAGAGAGGTTCAGAGATAATACGCGGTTCTGTTGCATGATGTCCGAACTGTAACATAGCAGTCCTTCTACTTTACATAAATACTTTTGCCATCTAAACAGTCCTTTAAGTAGACAAGAACGCATTCATGAATTGATAATAATAATAATAATAATAATAATAATAATAGCCTAATATCTGTGTTAATAAACAATAAACACAGACTGCAACTCCAATAGCTAGTTAAAATAATAAAAACAAACACTGTTCCACCATAACAAAGCTATGAGAACTCAAGTTATGAATCAGTATATATATATATGTGTGTGTGTATGTATATATATATATATATATATATATATATATATATATATATATATATATATATATATATATATATATATGTATGTTAGTGTGTATATATATATATATATATATATATATATATATATATATATGTATGTTAGTGTGTATATATATATATATATATATATATATATATATGTATATATATATATATATATATTATCTAGATCGATCGTATATTTTTAGTGCTGTTGCCATTCAACAAAACATGACAGTAAAAAAAAAAAAAAAAACCTTCCACTCCTGTTTAGTTTGTATTTATTTATTTTTATAAGGCATTTTGTGTACTGTCTTTTTATTTAAAATTATGAATTCGTGCATTTTCTGTTAAAATATGTGTTAATTTGTTTCTTTACTAATTCAAAGCTCTGCTGTCTTTATAGAGCTACGATAAGCCATTCTGACTCCTCTGAATGTGTTGCTGCATCAGCGGGAAAGCTCGTGCTGTCCGTTCTTCGCGGAAATGGCCGCATTTGTTTGATTCGTAATCTGACCAACCTCCCTCTGAAAGCTGAAACACGATATTATTACTTAATTTGGGTGCTTCGTTTTGGACTCTACTTCTTAAAGCCGCCAAGAGCAATTTGTTTAAAGCGTGTCACGTTGTGTTGTGTTTTTCGGGTCTGTTTCTAGCACAAACAAGAAGTAATTATTCTTGCCTTAAGTCCTCATAAACAGTCTATTCCAAATCTTGTGACTTAGTTGTATGTTGTGCTGTTATTGCACGTGATATGTATTTTTATCCAAGTAAACATGTTAGAATTATGTGACTTAATTGTCCATTATTTTTATGCTGTTTGATATGTCCCTTTAACACACACACACACACACATATATATTATTTAATTGTGGAGTACGAAGCTGTATAATAAGCGCTTACTGAATTGAACGGACAATAAAGCAATCCTGCATCTTCTGACCCCCGAATGCAGCCCGCTTTCATTGATCACCCCCTTATGAGATAATGCAATTACAAACATCAATAAGGAGCTGCGAGGGAATCATTACGTGGTGACAGTGATAGATGATAGTGCAGAAAATAGCGCGTTTCTCTCCAACAATCCTGGAGCCCAGGGGCTTTCAGGGGTGGGCGAAGTCACCAAGGAAACAGATGACATCCAAAATGGCCCTGCAGTTTTGGACACTCCATCTCTTCACTCCAGACTTCTCTCTAGTAGTCCACCAGCTGCCACATAACATTATTGCATGTGGTAACACTCTTGCAACCTTAGTGAAACAAAATTGCGCTTTTATACAGACAAATCAGGCATCGGTTTCTCACAATTCCGTCTTTTTATTGGTCTCTCAATTTTTTATAAATCGACCTGGCTGTTTATATTCATTTATTTAGGCTATGCTGTATTTGTTTTGAGGTTGGCCAGGTGTGATTGCCGAATTGTGCATTCATTTGTCTTGTGGGTTCTTCAAAACAAACAAGAAATTAAAAGACGAAGCGAAAAAGTGACATATATATATATATATATATATATATATATATATATATATATATATATATATATATATATATATATATACTTTACATATATGCTGTACATTAATAATAATAATAATAATAATAATAATAATAATAATAATAATAATACAATCGAATGAATTCTAAATAGCCTATAGTAGTTGAAATGCTGCTTAGGTTTTTAAAACACTTGAATTCTTGCATTGTTTGCAACTGCAGAAGTGTTTGAAATACTGTAAAATGACGATTCCAGATAACTTCAGTTGTTTATATTCCAGCACCCTCCACTAAATCATATGGTCTACAGTTTCTGTTCTGACATAGCCTATTTGTAAATGTACAGTGATTTTAACATTGTTGTTGTATATAGCTAATAAGTAGGCTAATACATTGTAATACATTAATCTTTTTTTTCAGAATCAAAATAAAATAGTAGCACATTAATAATAATGATAATAAAACAATGAAACAATAAATAAATGAAAAATCAATCACTGACACATACACTTCACGGAGTGGACATAACCCTGTAAAATATGACCAGAGTGAATGGAGAGTGAACTACATTTTTGCATCTGCCACTGCTACTGCCACGGCGTGCTGCGAAGACACATGACCCTTTGTGAAAGTTTTCAAATTGAAGCAAAACGACTTGAATACAGAGTACAGATGACAGAAACATGCAACAGCACAGCCCAGGCTGCTCTTTATGGGAGGCAGAAAGTCCTGTTTGGGCACCTCTGTGCTTATGGAACAAATTTCTTTCAGTCATTACTCACAGAGTTCAGTATGTGGTCAAAGCCAGACAAAAGCTTTCTTCTTTCTTCTTAAACAACAGATGGAAAGGCGTCGTCCCTATATGTCTTTTACTGCAGATAAATGAAGAAAATCAATAATTATGTTAATTTGCAAAAGTCACGAAACGCTTGTTAGGAAACTTAGGCTACCTACCTAACAGAAGAACAGGGAACTGATTTTTCTAAACTACTGTTATGTACAGCATAATTCCTGATATCTGTATTAAATTACATAGATTTAATAAAAGGTTAAGCTGTGCATTGGCAGTATAAAAATACACGCAATGCTTTATTACACGTAGCCCATTATTGTTACACACATATTGTTACACGCATTAAAATAGTTAATTACAACAGCAACAATAATAAACAATGGGTTCTTCAAAAAAAAAAAAAAAAAAAAAAAAAAAAAAAACAAGAAAAAAAAAGAAAAGAAACGACAATAAATACGATATATAGTCTATTGTTCATTAACATTAGCAGCTGACGACATGAGCACAGCAGGCCTAATATTTAAAGCGTGACAAAAACACTTCAATTGGCATGTTTATTATTAGGTTATTGTTGTAATTATTTTTACGCAATTATCAAAAATGGTATGCATTTTAGTAGGCTAGTTTACTATTCCAGTCCATAATAACTATCTGCATAAATTTCAAGATATAAAATATACATGCCCCTTAAGGACAGTTTCCCAGATCCCCTAAAGATGGCAGTCAAACATGGGCTTTATCTCCGCCCGTGTCTCCAGAGCACCGAATGGCGAACCGTTGAGGAATTCAAATCTGAGGAGCTGAAACGGTGTCATTAAAACGTCGCCTGTGTTCCTCGTTGCTTGAGAGCAAAACATTCAGAAGAGAAGGTAATAAAAACACAATGGCGATAGAAAACCGAGGGACGGGTTTAAGAAAGGGAACTTATTGATTTATTATGAGAGTGTAGTTTAACCTGGCATCACCCATTTAGTTATTAGCTGGGTAGGTTTTCCAGCATTCACCCAATATCACGTTTCTCTGTCGTGGTCGTATCGAATCCATCGTAAACATACATTTCGATTAGTTGTGTCTGATCTAGAATTATTTAAGCGTTTGGAAACAGTCGTCGTCTGGATAATGCCGTTTCAAGCGCTCTTGACGGAGCCATTGAGTGAGTGAAATAAGGCGTGAGGGGGAACTAATCTTCCCATTTAAGTGTTTGTGGCTATTTTATCTAAATGAATTTTAATGCTAAACGGGGGATAATTCTTCTTTTATCCGTCCCTCCACCTCATCTAGCCCCCGTTTGAGCCTCCTCCGAACGGGCCGCACATTTGTTGCACATTAGCGAACGTACGAGAGAAGGTTGAATATGGAGCATTTAGACAAACATTTCAATCTGCTTGCAACATTTTCTTTCTCTATATATGTGATATAGCCTATGCTGTCCTTTTCTTATAGTTGAACTCACCTTGTGTGTTTAGAGCCTCACGTTCAGACCATGTTCACACTCTGTGTTTTCTTGTAACTCGCATTACCTTATTATAATTAATAATCCTAGAACAAACAATTTGCAATTAAGTGTAACTCATAAAATAATAACTTCCTGTTAATTTGTGTTACTCAGAATTTAATTACTCTGTGGACACTGCTGAAATGTGTGACCAAAGATTTTTAGATGGGATAAACCTGTAAATTAGTCTGTAAGTAGCTTAGACACAACATTTGATTTAAACACCTACACAAGATCTAGGTTTATGGTTTTGATGTCTCAAATTTGAACACCTAGTTAATGATTTTGAGAATTAGATCAGGAGGTTTAATTTTGGATTTAATAATAAGGGTGGCAAAAGCATGTAATCCATGTTATTAAAATTAACATGACAAAAAAATGTAAAAATAAATAATAATAATAATAATAATAATGCTAAATAATATATTCTAAATTATATATATATATATATATATATATATATATATATATAATTATTATTATTTTTATAAGTTATTTATCTAATGTTGGATAATGATTCAAATAACCAAAATGTGTTAATGAGAAACCGTATCACACCATTTGGTGTCTGAAAACATTGTGGAATTAAGTTACCCAAAATATTGATAGTATTTGTAGTATTTTGTGAATGACTGGTATTCAAAACCTGAACGTTTGGGTCAGTAAACAGCCTCATATAATGAACCAGACCTATGTAAAATCAAACCAGGTCTGGAAACCCACAAATATATGAAAAATAGTTCCCTCCTCTTTTTACACAAAATTTATTCATTTACAATGTATACATAAACTCTTCAAATTTCAAACAAGTGATAGCAACATGTTAAACCAATATCCCCAAAAACAGGTTTGCTTAATCAAAAGCATAGATGAATCCCAAATCCCATTTATAATTTAGCTGAAAGTTTGATGGGTTGGCTTTACACTCTCTCTCTCTCTCTCTCTCTCTCTCTCTCTCTCTCTCTCTCTCTCTCTCTCTCTCTCACACACACACACACACACACACACACACAAATGCTTGTTTTTCACATTCAGCTTCTCACACATCCAGTAAAGTTAAGTGAAAATAATTTGATTTGGGGGCAGTTCCATTATGATGTACAAATTGGGAA
Source organism: Carassius gibelio (assembly GCF_023724105.1). Taxonomy (NCBI): domain Eukaryota; kingdom Metazoa; phylum Chordata; class Actinopteri; order Cypriniformes; family Cyprinidae; genus Carassius; species Carassius gibelio. Next base: position 24,134,981 of record NC_068408.1, on the reverse strand, counting down.
TGCAAAATGGAGGCCTCCTGAAAGACAGGAGGATGTGGCTCAGACAGGTGGATAGCACTCAGTTTCTTCCTAAGGCCATGATAGGTCATGGGAAATCCACCCTCCCGCAGGACAAAAAATGGCCTGGCAAACATGTATTCAATGAATTATTGATTTATTCACATATATATATTTTTTTTCTTGTTTAAACGCAAAGTGATTTATGGAGGAGGCCAAAAGTCTATGGAAATGGCACACACATAGTGTGGAAAGAAAAAAGTTCACATCCTTTTTTAAAAAAATCTATTAGAAACAACATAATATGCAGAACAATACGATAGCATTTACAATACTTTTTTCCCAGTTCTTATGAAAGTCCAATGCAATTTTACAACAGTATACAGTATGTCCTCATCCCTCCCCTTTAGAGGCTGATATAGTAATAAATTCAATCTTTCTTTCTCTCACTCTCTTTTTGTGTCTAAGCAAAGGGCACCTCCTTTTAAAGTGTCCCATAATGTACTGATATCAGGCTTTTTTTCTTGGTCCGAATCTATAGCCAAGATGCAAGCTCCTCAGTCTCGATAAAATGTCAGTATGTAATCGGTGCTTGGCAAGCCCCAGAAAAACCAATCGCAGCTCCTTGTCTATCTGTAGCAGTCATTTAAAGAATCCGTTTTAGTAAATTACTGGGCATGGATGTCCATGAATTGCCCTCCTATGGTAGGGTCTCCTGGATTGAACATAGGGGGGCTAGAGGCTGACATGGGCATGGCAGGGTGAGGTGGTCCTCCGTGCATTAACATCGCTGGGTGGTGGGGGTGTCCAGGGATGTAGGAACGCATGGGAGGGCCGTGCCGCAACTGAGCAGGGTGGTGGGGCATCTGGGAGGCGCCATAGCCTGGTTGCCCCATAGCCATACCCACCGGGCCGCTGTGTGACAGGTAATCCCCTGGCATGCCTTGTAGTCCTAAGGAAGAAGGGAAAAAAGAGAAGATTAGAGTGATAATTGATGATGCATTTGGAATAGCCAGACATAACATTATATATATATTTATATATTTATATATTTATACATATAATAAGCTCATCAAACCAATCGTTTCCTTTATAAGGAAGGTTTGACTCTACAATCACAGCACCAGAAAGCATGAAGCCTTTGAGAGAGGACTGTACTCTGTGATGAATGGGAAGAGACTTGAAGAAGAATCCGTGTAGTGGGAGAGGGTGACTCTCTAGGGACTAACTTACTGGCCTGAACATAGCACTTTACTGCTGCTTGCACCAGTGATCTGTACTCAGTGTCATATCCATCAGGTCTGGAATCCGCCACAGTCATACCTGACTAGTCAACCGGAAGGTTGTCCTTCACTAAGGTCAACCAGAAGGTCAATATGTAGCTGTTATTAGGCTTAATTTGCTATTATATTTGCTATATAATTTGCTCACCACTAAATAACCGTGACAGTGATGTGTTTATATTCTAAAAGGCATTGACTTTATATATATATATATATATATATATATATATATTTATTATCATTTTTACAACAGTCATTTTTCATCCATAAATCTACTCTCTCTCTGCATTTTAACAACATTCTAGTAAAGGTTGCACTTTCAAAATTATATAAATGAAAGTCTAACACTAAATGGCACATAGGTGGAAATGAACTGCTTTGTGTCCACGAGCCAAGTCTTTATGCCAGAGGAAGCCACAACAATGACAAATGAGGGAAAATAAGCCATGCCCTTATTCTAGGTTCTCCCCTCACTTATCTCACTTTAAACACAATGAGCAAAGGTCTGTGGCTTGCTCTGAGTGCCCCTCAGAGAAACGCCACCATTGTGCTTAAATTAAAGACGAAAGGTGAAAATTTACAAAGGCCGTCACTTGAGAGGCCTTACCTGGGTGCGTGCACGTGCCACTAGCAGAAAGGCCACTAACCCTGTGACAGCGGCAATACAAAGCAACAAATCAAACACAAGTAGAAAAAAGCTCTTTTGTTATTTCCCTGGTTGTAGGTCTTTAGGTTTCAGGTTCAGAATGACATATATAATAGTTGGTGTTTTGCACTAGCACTGAAGCGGTAATCTGTATGCCCCTGCAATTATTTACCACTAAAGGACTGACCCGAGCTTTTGAGGGGTCATCAGCTGTATTTGATTTCAATCCTTGAACACGTTGTTTGGTGAGGAAGGAAAACATCCAGTCTATCAGAAAAGCAATGCTTGGATGTGAAAAGGGCAGACGTTGCAAATGTGGTTTTTCACTTAATAAGTCAATCAATACATTGAGTTCCTTGCCTGTCTATTTTCAGAGGTGCCATGGGACCGAATCAACAGGGGATGTTTGACATGGACAATACAGGAGCCAAATCCCCGGAGACCCTTTACCCCCTTAAAAGTAAAAGTTCAGAGCAGAAAATGGGTACCTTGACCCTGCAAAAGGTTAACAAACTTCTGCTTAATGAATGGGAGGAATGAAATTTCAGACAAAGGAGTCTCCAGCAGAGCTTCCAGCTAACCAAAGCATACCAGCTGCGTTCAAGTATGGACAGGGAGGGTGACATTTTTGTCCATATGCCCATAATTAATGCTTTCTGCGCTCACTATTGTCTTGAAATTAAAATGAAAAAATTTTGGCCACTCTTGGCTAATTTTGTTGACGAAACACAAAGAGTGGTACAGGGGGGAAATGGTCATAAAACAGTTGTTCCCTTGCTTATCAAAGGCTAGTCCTCTTCTGCTTGAGTAACTAGGCTTTATCCACGCTGACAGGTGTATTGTTTTGGAGAGCTATAAGCTCTATAGTCGTCATGGGCAGAAAGCATAACGCTTTGCTAAGTAGGTTTAATTGGCTTTGGTTTTAAGAAATGTTGCAGTGTGACTGCTTGGAACACCTTAATTTCAGGTCTTGGGACTTCCCAGCAAATAACTGCTTAATCTTGCCTTGAGGAGAATTCCTCAACTAATGAAAATTGCTTATAAAATATAATGAAGCCTTGGTCTCTTAATCAAATAAGATAACGTTTTTTTGTAATAACCTATTAATTTAATTGGTCGCGAAGTATAAAACACATCACTTACATTTAATTGACCTAGAAAATATAGTAACAATATTTAAATTAGACAAGCTAGGAAATTTCAGCGATGAAGCCATAAAGACCAGGCATTCTTCACCATGGCGACATATTTCTGTCACACTCTGCCTCTTTTTCTTTCCTCATTTCCCCCTCTCGCTCGCTCTCTTTTTCCCCTCAACCCATCTCATCTAAGATTCCACACGCGGCCCAATTACAGAATTCGGTAAGCAAATTGAGGCTGTTTAAAGCAGGTTTCTCTCGCCTCTTCTGGGAACTATGGCAGCTGCTGTAAGCAGCCATTTGGACACCAGGAAACACTCTTGGTGTTTAGATACGCACACAAAGCTGGGACGTGACATTTTAAAGCACAGAGCTTGTGATATCAGCCCATGTCTCTTGGTTAAAGACAGTGAAGTAGAGAGTCTCTTTGACAACAGAGGTATTCTGTGCTTGGCTGTATTAATGATCGCTATTTTTGTATACTGAATAAGTCAAATCCATTTGTCACACCGCTTGTGATGGCATATTTAATTTGGATATAGTCAATTAGGCTGGACTAAGCTGTGTACCCTGCTGTGTACACCTCCATTTTGCACTCCTTCATCTCCCCTGCCTTTGCCATTAGTAATCCTATTAGGAAAGACAGAGAAGAAAATAGTGGACCAAGTCAGGGTCGATAGAAGCAGCTCAACCTAAAACATTCCATGCAAGACTGGCATAATTTCCAAATGTGTGGCTATGTATTTGGCTGCAGGGTGAGAGAGCGATTCTTTGTGCATTGCCTCGCAGGTTGGTGTATAAATGTAACTCATGCATCAACTGTAGGGAGACAGATTTATGACACTTTGGGGACATGCACTTTTCTCTCCTTGCACTGCTCCAGACTGCTTACATTTTGCCAATCAGTCTGTTGCTATGGTAACACACCCCTCCCCTTCTCCGACCAAAACCCCAATCTCAATCCCCTCACCCTCCATTTGCCTCTTTCCCCACACAGATATTCCTCCTCCTGCTGCTCTCTCTCTCTCTGTCTCTTTCGCCCACACTCATTTCCCCTTTTTATATATGACTCTATGCATTGTTTAGTAACATGGACAGAAATGTTCAGAAGTAAGAAAGGGCAGCACAGGTTGCACACGTACACAAGCAGACAAACTCTTGAACGTAGCTTGTCACCCACAAGTACAGGAAATGTTAGTTTTGGTAAGCAAGAGAAAGCAGCTTGTTGTCTGGAGGAAAAGAGACATTTTTGTTTGTCCCATTTCATAAAAGCAACTCAAATTAATCGCTGAAAACATGTCAGAAATTGTGGATGCTTGGTGACCCTGCTTTTGTACTTACTTCCCCCATTGCTTTGCGATTGGTTAACTAGAAGGTTACATGTAGTGCCACTGTCCCTCCATGCCCATATTCATGCCCATCCCACTCATAGGCCCTGGAAGGAGAGAAAACAATCGAAGAAGAAGATGCCGAAAGATGAGAAAATAAACAGACCACGGCTCAGAGACAGGAGGTCAAGAAACAAAAGCACAATTCCCAGTTTATTAAAAGAAAAGAGAAGGACACCATATGGTACAATACAAGTAAACAAACAAGTAAATAATGCATTCAAATGCTAAAGGTTGGAAGGAAGCCTGTCTTTGGATAAATCCTGAAGCTTAAGTGGTATGTGGGAGGGGATGAGTGGTTAGCAACAGTGACCAGTTACACAGGTTGGAAGAGGCTTAGATTTAGAGAAAAGAGCAAATTCTGGGAAGATGGGTATTAGAAAGCAAAGGTCTCAGAAAGGAAACATGAAAGTAAAAAGGGGTGTCATGCATTAGACCATACCTGAGCAAACCAAGGGTCTTAGAATCAGATTGAGAAAGGAGGTAATGCGGAAGAGAAAAAGGGGGGTAGTGGGAAGGTGGGAGATGTCAGAGGAGAAGACACGCCAAGGTCTTACCAGGTGGTCTGATTCCCATGTGCTGCTGGCCGTCCATCACGAAGCCTCCCATGGGTTGACCATCTGGGTTGTAGGGAGCTCCTTGACTTACTGCAGGAGGGCATGGTGAGGGAATGTGGAAGAAAAGAACAGTGGTCAATTAGTGCTTTTAATTAAGTTTAAGTCACAGGAGAAACATCATCTGTTAACACACATGCAGACTTAGGCATTTCACACAGTTTCTTTGGGTTTCATGAGAGATAAAACACTTGACAGAACATGCCCAATGGAGCTTAAGTACTGGAAACATAGAGCTAAGCTTATATTCTGTAATACAGGCAACATTTTTAGACAACCCCAAAAAATTAAGGATAACCAAAGTTATCTTTGTTTTCCTCCCCCAAACAAACTAATTGAGATGTACTTACCGTGAGTTCACACTTGTCAAAGTGTGTGTGTTTGTGTGTGTTGGGAGTTATTTGGTCAAAAACAACAGCTCATACCCAATGAATGCCTTTGAACTTTACTGAGTCTTTAATGCTACCATGCCCCCTGAACCCTATAACAGGTAATAAAATTTACAGCAGTCCAACAACAAGCCATGCACCAGGGGCACTGTTCGCTAACAGGAAGACTGAACTGGAAGGCAAATATGGCTACTTAAATAAAATAAAATCTAAAGTGAAAAAAGAAGAATTATATCCTCTGTACTTGACCGAACAACTCTACAATGTTCTCCAGTATTCTAAGTTGGATAGAGAAGATCCAGTTGTAGTTATTGTTTCAATACTTTAATCCATCGTACGTGTTTGCTTGCTTCCCTTCGTCACTGGGTTATATAGTGCCCAAGTCAGCGTGATTAGTGCTTTGGGTTAATTGGATGGATTTTAGTGGTCAATCATTGCTGACATCCAGGCTGGGCTAAGTATTTACCGGCAGGTGGGCCTCCGGGTGCATGGCTTGCAGGGGGCTTTCGCCTGCGGGACTTGAATACAGAAACTATGGGGGACTTGCCTGCTCGGTTGGACTGGTCGATCATGGGCTGCACTATTCTTCTTCTTGCATTAATGAACCTGTGAAAAAAACAAAAAACAAGATGCAACATATGACTGAAAAGTCACTGGAGTTTTTGCTATCTTTTTCTGTAAACACAGTCACGTCCAAGCCTGCTGCTGTCCAGATCAGCCCAGATAGCTAATCAGAGGGGTAATTGAGGGATTTTTTTCTCTAATCCTCTAGTACTCCAGTGGGAGTGTCGGAGAGTTGTTCCATAAAACAGAAATGTTCACAAAGCTTACGACTTGTACAAACTTGTGCTAGCTTAATATATATTGCCTACTAAGCGAAGTACACAATTGCACTTTGAAGAAAGTGGTGTTTTCCTTTATTTATGTAGTTCTTTTTTTAACAACTTTATTTTAAACCATTGGACCATTCAAACCCTGATGCCAGATGTAAGGCAGTTGATATGAACCAGTGTTGCATTGTCAAAGAACACAAGTACAAGCCATGTTTTCTTTTTCATTCTGTCTCCCTAGAGGGAGAATAATGAAACTAGGGGTTCAGTGAGGAGACCCCCTCCCGCCAAAAAAACCCGGCTGCTCTGCAATTCTGTATATTGTGCATAACATTTGTGACAAAAACATATTTGGCCCCTGTAGCTTCTGACCCCAGCCTCTTTGCACCATACATCGGAGTATTCTGGCCTTGTTGTGCCTAAATCCCCTCTAGTGACCCTGTGACCCTGGTCACCTCCAGCAGACTATGCTCAGGGGTTCCAACTTGATTTACGTCCTCCTGCTGTTACCACAGTTGGACACTTCCATTTCATCCTTTGAGGGGGGAATTAGTAGACTTTTAAGGAAACAATAGCCCCGCTACTCTTTTCAGGCTGAGAAAAGCAAGGGAGGAGAGCTTAGGGTGGAGTGAAAGAGCAATAGATAAAGAGAAAGAGCACGACTAACAGACAAAGAAATGTTCACATAGGCATCTGTTAAACTTCTTCTCTATTAATTATAAAAACGCATCGTTCCACCTCTAAATTTTGACTTTGTTTAGGTCATTGGAAAATGCAGCTGTAAACCACATGCAGTTTGGATAATTAACTTTATCACTATAGATATAATAAATTTTCACAATGTAGTTATTATTATTATATAAATTATTATTTATTATATAAATTATGCTTTATTGAACAATATTTAAGTGAGCCATCCATCCATACCAAGATAAATTGGATGTTTACCCATAGTAATATTACTGTAATAGATTGTCTCTCATGGTGTAAAACTAGATTTTTTTTTTTTTTTACATTTATTTTACCAGAGATCAAAATCTTTCTCATATCACCAATATCACTCTACGACATCACCAAAAAGTAAAAAAAAAAAAGATCAGGGGAGGAATGTACTGACATGGCACTGCACCATCAAATGAGAGAATGTCTGGAGTTTTATCACCAGCAGCGGGCTGGAGAGTAGGGGGAGTCTCAGGCTAGGCATTCCATTTACTGCCTTCATCTCAGGCTGGGGTCAAAGGGGGGGCACTGTTGTCTATCTGCTGACCTCTGTCGTTTGGATTTTCCTCCCTCGCTCACTCACTCTCCCTATGTCTTTTTTCCGCTGGCTTTTTTTTTTTGTGGAAATGGCTATTTTTTTTTTTAAAGGTATCTTAAGCTTCCTCTCTCGTTCATTCTTATATCTAAGGCCAGATGCTCCAAAAGCTGGAACAAAGGACAAGTGCTACACAATACCAGGCAGGGGGATGGAGAGGTGGTGAGGGTGAGGGAGGGGGTTTAGGAGTGTGAGGAAAAAGAGAAAGAATGGTCATGCTCTGTTCTGTGAGCCAGGCGGACGCCCTGGCGCTGACGGTTAAGAAGGCAATCAAAAGGAGCAGAGAACCATACGGGCCAGGCTAAAGCTGGAGCCTCCATTAGAAGTAAAAGTTCACCTTTACGCGACCTCTCCACGCTATAGGACTGCGTTTATGGCCTGTTCAGTTTCTACTTCCCATAGGCACACAATGAAGCCAACTATTCAGCCCTGCTTGGGACAATGGGGGGCTATTTTAAAGCAAAACGCCACCAGTGGCACCTCCAAAGTAGAGTAAAAAGAGGAGGGTTAAAAATACACAGCTTTACTAAAAGGATGAGGAAAAAAAGACTGAAATGCGAGTTTATGAGCCAAATGAACCTGGACGGAGGCTTGGTTCTTCTCATTCTGTTAGCGCATGTTTCGTAATATGTTGGATCGCTATTGCTCATTCCCGCTTTTACAAACAGTCGATCTGATCTCTGTCGGGTCTGCCAGGGCCTCTGCTAATATCCCACTCTCATTACAAACACACAGGTGTAGCACAAACGGCACGTGAAATGGCCAATTAAAAGCAAGAAATTGTCTTTTTCATCAGCTGCCTTTGTTGCGTGACCAATTAGGGAATAATTTAATAAGCATTGCTGGAAAGATTCAGATTGAAGATACAAAAGGTTATATTTCAGTATGTCTATCTAAATGCATATGAAGTACGTCATTTTTCGAAGAAATGCCCCCTTCGTTTGCTCGTTCCCTCTCTCTCATATGTATACTGTGTGAGGGGGCGCATGCATGACTACGAAGGACCAAATTCACTCATGAAATCGCATTTCAACACACTCAGCTACATTTACATGTATATTAAAAACCCACAAACAGGCATATCAGTAATACCGATGGAATAGAATGATCTGATGATTTGGATCTGCATCTGTGGCTCTACAGGAATCTTCAGCAAAAATATGCATTAACTGAAAAGATATAAAAGATGTTGTGGTTTTAAGATAATTAACAGTTAAAATTATCGATTTAGTCATTGTGTTAACTCTGTGTTGGTATGTAACTCGCAAAAAATAGCTACATACTACAGTTTAGTAGTGTGACAATAGCTCAGATGTTTTCAAAACATTGTAGTTTTACAGTTACAAGTTGCTTTGTGAAAATGCTACATAGTCGTTTTCAATGTTGCACTAGATTGTGCACACACATCAAACTAAGTAATATTCATGCATAAAGTTATATCCACTGATTTGTTCCATCTAAAATAAATAAATAAATAGCTGAGTCCCTCTGTGACATTTTTAAATATATATATATATATATATATATATATATATATATATATATATATATATATATATATATATATATATATATATATTCAAATATGAATAAAATTATTTCATAAAAGCTTATGTTCATTACGAAACAGTTTAAATTAGTGTGCTTTCTGGGTTTTGGCCATGAATTTATAGGTAAAATTTAATGCTGTCAACCTAATTGAGATTCAGAAATGCTCATTCAGATTCATTGAGTTTTTTTTGCCAATTAAAAATTCTAAAAATTAAATTATACTTAAAAAAAATACATTCTTATATTGGATCATCAAATAGTAAAATAAGATTGCTTTCCTAATTAGCTACAATGTAGTTTGTTTTGTTAGCTTGTAATGTAAATAACTACTTTTTCAAAATTATAGCTCAACTGTAGTTTAACAATTTCAAATAATGTGTAGCTTGTATCTTGGCAAACTATTTTTTTTTAAGTAGCTTCCCCCATACCAGTTAACATGATAACTGCTATAATTCAACTAGCTAATCACACAATAAGACCCCTCTGGTGAAACCAACTTTATTATCAGTATCTGCTCTGGAGATCCATTTACTTAAGTAATTAGTCATTCACATGTTGGCATGCCTCAAGGAGAAATTTCATAAATACAAACATCTCATCTCAACCTAAAGTCAAAAAATTCCACCCTGGCTCCTCCTCTTTCCAAGTCAATCTGGGGTCAGTCGCTATGGCCTGCCTGTGCTTAAATAAACTAGTCCAGCTGTTTGCTGCACAAATTCCATTTACACTGTTGTCTCCCCCCAATTCACCCGACTCACTCACTCGCACACACTTATATATATTTACATATATTTACACACTTCTTTTAATCGGCATAGCAACCCAGGCCTGGATGCGTGGCGTTAACCTGTTCCATAGCATGAGACAGACAAGGGGGAATGGGGCGTACATAAAGGACCAACTTCCAACACCCAAATGCATCTCTCACCTCAGACAGTTCCATTCAGCCACATCACACCCCTCTTCCTCCCCTCGCACTGCATATTCCTGCCATTCTCACCCTTTCGTTACGTTCTTAATAACATTGCCTCCCCCTCAGCCCCTCTTCTTAGACTGGCCTGCGTTGGTGGAATCCCATAAGTAGAACCAACTCTACTGGGTCTAGGGAAGCAGGAGCCATGAATGCGAACTAGTTGTTAGTACAGTGATGTCATTCTTCTTTATAAACTTAGGCCAAATCTCAATTCTACCCCATAGCCCTTCCCATTTCCCCTGTCTCATTTCTCTTTTGGTTGAAGGGGTTAGGGTAGGGGAAGGGCTAGACAGCCCTTCAAATTAAGATTTTTCAGGACCACATGTCAAACTATCACAGGGGTATGAATTATCTCGGCAACATGGCTGTCTGGGTGAACAAAAAGACACATAAATGTAAGTATGATGTTTTTTGACAGCATAGTAGAGGTGTCCCAATCGTTAAAGGAATATTTTCACCGCTACCCTTTGACACTCTGTTTCAAAGGACAAGTGGAAGGGGTATGTGGAGGGGTCGGGGAATAAGGGGTATAAAATAAGCCTTACAGCTCATCTGAGGTGTGGTGCTAGAAAACCACAGAAACATAGGCATGTGTCTTGACATGTTTGCAGATTTTGTTGTAGTTTCTTACACCAGCTAATCCCTAACTTGGTGGCTTTCAGGTTTCTTGCATGAAACTGTGAGATCTGTATAGTTATTTTCATGCCAAACACTAATTTGGGGAATTCAATCTCACATTTAAATCTGGTCATCATCCCGAAAACTTTGCAGTGTGTATGTGAGATTCCCAGACTTTACCAGGATTACCTGGTACACTCTAGCAAGGCAAAACAGCTTTCCCAAAGAAAATACATGAGATGTAAAGAGGGCTTTTGGGGAAGTCTCAAGTTAGGGTTGGCCTACTGCACCAGCCCCCCTCCAACAGAGGCTGACCATTAATTCAGCAAACTCACCCTGGTGCACCCCCACAAGCTCCTCTCACCAAACAAAGTCGAAACCTTTTCCATTAACAGGGCTGTGAAGCCCACTCTAAAGCCGCTTTTAAAGAGTGGGGCCGCCGCCTGGGGGCTAAGGAACACATTTTATAAACACATAGCCGGTCTGTGAGAAGGAGAGAGGGGTGTAGCAGAGATTGTTATGAGTTGCTCAAAAGATCAACCCAGCCAGGAAGACATATGCAGACTTCAGACCAGAAAACCTCCAGCTTTAGGCAAGAGCAGACCATTGCTGTGATCAACCCCTGTTGCAGCATTCAAACGACCAATGAAAAACAAAGCAGAGTGCAACTGCTGCGATGAGCTGGACATGTTTCAGAGACAGTTCCCCACTCCTCTGGAGCCGGGGACTATGAGGTCATTCTTGGCATGAACATGGCCTGCCTGCTCTCCTCTGATTCCCCACCCAGCCCAGAGAGAGCAAATGAAATAGAGCAATAATACATCAGAGAGGGAGGACACCATCATATGCCCACTTTACAAACACAACATTGAACCACCCTCCATTCCATGCTGCTGTCTATCTCTGAGGGCTCTTAGTGCAGCCTGATGAGAGGCAAACGCACTGCCCCTCTGTCTGGGCAAACATGCAAACTAACAGCCGCACAGTGTTGGGATGTCAACTGGCAGCCGTGTGTGTGGCAGCACGTGGAACATTAGAGAGGAAATGACATCACGGCGGCAGGTTTAATGGGGCCTCCGCCTAGCTGTCACTGTGGTGGTCTCTGCCGAGTGCTGTAGAGCTCATGCTGGCACCGCCAGTTCTATTAACACACAAACATGACTTAACACGTAATCTCTGACTGGCATTACTAACCACACACCAGGGACCAGGAATTTTCCTGATTAAAAAAATATATATATATTTTTACTTTACCACCTGATGGTGCAGTAATTTGAATAACCAGTAGACACCATAAATGAAAGCTTAATATTTGTGGTCTGACAAGTTTAGTCACTATGCTGCTTTAACTTTCCCAACAAAAACTATGATGGCACCATGCTGATATCACATTGGGTATTCTTTAATATAAAGTACCATGGCATTTTATGATTCATGCACCGTTATATTTAATAGTTAAGTGTTGCCATGATGTAAAAAAATAAATAAATGTTTCCAACCAATGACAGATAGTATAAATATATATTTTTTTATATTTATACTTGTGTTATACGTAGAGAATGCATATAATAAAGTGTTTCTCGCTCTACCATGTATATTTTTGTGGTTGTTGTTGGAGGGGTGAAGTTCAACGTGACCTTGCAATCACTGTAATGCTAAAAGCTCATTAGCTAATCAGTGGTCGGCTCGCTAATCAGCGGTCCAATCTGTTCCTAGATTTATAAACATAACCAATATGCTCTAGTGCAGATCCACCCTCCGTCTGTCATGTTCACATTCCCCCACAAAAGAGCGGATAATAAAGTAGAGAAAAGAAGAAAAAATGTAGGCAGTGCCTGGAGCCGGTTGTGATGTAAGACAGAGGGGGAGAAAGAGGGGGGTGCACCCTTGTATGGTTCACAGACTCTGTACGAATGCATGCATACACACACACACACACACACATATCCTATGACAACTTACTGCCAAAGAGCAATCCATGCACATATATCTCCACATACAGAGATGCATTATCTCCGAAACAAAGAAACTATTTTAACCGCACTGGTCCCGTTTACACTTACGCGCATACATGCACACACGGCCCAACACACATTACAAAGGACTTCACATGACTAAACGCACACACATGCATGCACACAAGCACACACACACACCGAACCACTCCAACTTGTCTGCTGTTGACACAACACAGAGTTCAGGTCTGAGCAAGTGTTGAAATTCCAGTACGGCAGAATTGTTAAACACTTGAGAACAGACTGAGCCCAACTGTGCAGAAAGGCAAACAATCCCTATATCAATCCAGCTTCATGGAGCTGAGCTCTCCACTATGTCTCCATCTCCGCCTGATGTAGCAGGGGATTTTGAGGGTGTAGGTAGGGCAGCATGCCTGTGTCTCACTGGTGTAAATATGTCTTTTGTATGGCGGTTTGACCCCAGGGTGTGTTGGTATTTCGTTGAAAGGCCATGGATATTCACGCTAAAGCACCTTGACAGGAAGGCTGTGTGAAGGCCGCTCCGGGACATGGGCTATGGCTCATCTCACCCAGACCTGCTCGCATCCTTTGGGCCGGTGTTGCGTACACACACACTCACATATCACATAAGTACGCATGCTCAGCTTGAGCAAGTAAGTTGTCAGTGTACACTACATCTAGATTTATTGATTTAGTAAACACACACAATCCAAAGAAAATTGTTACTTCCTAGATGTTGCTCTGTGATAGACTTAATGGAGTTCCTTGCTAAATATAAATTTGTCTTGAAAATAAACTTTAATCTTTGCTGTCAAGCAAGTCTCCATTTGCTTTCCATTTAAATCTCATCATGTTGTAGGAGAAACAACTGATATACCACACAGATCTAAATTGTGATTTTGCTTTCATATAGGTAAAACTGCCTATCCAAGATACCTAATGGGTCAGGGGTCACATTTCCCCCCAAGCTATAACAACGTTGCCAGATACTACACACGAAGAGCTCATAGAGCAATCATCCAGAGCTTTTCTTGAACAAGTTTCAACTTCTCTTGACTTGGGCGGGCTTGGCTGTCAGATAAGTGAAGCATGCCAGTCATCCAGTTCTCTCTCTTTATTTTTTTGCTCTCACCACTTTTTTCTCTCAGGCACAGAAACCTGATCCAGGGTTTGTGGACGCTGTCTCTCTAAAGTAGGCCCGCCACACTTCACTCCATGCTTTTAAGACGTTCATAAAAGCCGCCTTATTGACAAAACAATCCATCCCTAAGGTTTAAACAGCATCTTTAAAGGGATTATTAAATTCTGTCAGGAAGGGAAGAACAGGCAACAGGTGAAACCCGATGACCCGCCCATTGATTTTACATCACTGATCTTTATGGAGTGTTCTGAGAATGACTTCTCTTATCGTCAAAGGCTAAAACTTTTGTTTCTCTCTACACCTTTTTTCTTACTCTATCATAATCTCATGGAAAGTTTTGCATTTGTATGTGGAACAACTGACTGTGCCTTTACATCATTATGGGGTTATACATAATCCCTATCAAGGCTCTGACATCTCCCTCTAAAAAAAAAAAAAAAATCCCACAGTCGATGCCTCCTTGATGCCACATTCGCTTTACCCCATCTTAGGCTGTCTCTGTGTGCTCATGCGTGTCCACGGATGCGTATGCGTCTGTGCTCATGTGTGCGTAAGGGTGCCCATAAAGGTGTGACTAAGTGTACGTCTATTGCATATCATCCAGATTTGAAGAATAGTTTTCAGACACTCTCAATTCATGTTGACTAAACAACGCACACACCCATGTCGGTCGATTGTTAAAATGTAGACCCAGATTTTCAGCAGTCCCTCATGTTATGTAAGCGCCAATAATTCATAAGTGATCCACACCCCACGCGGCCTTTAGCATTTTTTATTTAATCCCCAGCCTGCAGATTCTCAGAGTCCTCATCAATAATGGAAACATACATGTGTGTTAACAAGTCTATGAGAGCAGGGCTTAAGGAAGCCATCATTTTCCGTTGATCTCCTGTTTAGCTCCATCTGTTAGCTGTTTGTTTGATGTCACATTGTGGTTTCCACATGTTCACCCTGAAGTCCTATAATCAACAAATGTTTGTTCAGAGATATGGCTAAATGATATGGACTTACATGCTAAGAAAATGAATGGAGCGTCTCTTTCCATCTGTTTTCATACACACTTTCCATGTCATCTGCACCCTTACACACATATCTGAACACATCCACACTGATGCACACAATCTGAGAAAAGGCTGCAAGATCCCAGCATGCAGGGTTTAGCAGCTAATACCGCTTAAATTGACCACCTCTGGCTCATCGCTTACACACTTGCTCAGACAAGTGCTCTTTCTCCCACATCCACACACACAGGCAACGTGACTATTCTTCCAACATACACCAACCCTGCTAAACAATGATTTGGCCCAGTAGCCAAATGCTGGGGTAGGACAGGATAGTGTGTGAAGTAATTGCCTGTGTTTTCTCTGCTAACTAATATGGATGAAAGATTGATCTCCCATGGGTTGTTGTGAGGTCACAGATATTGATAACCCCAACAAGATTCCCTTGTGTCCGTCAGCCTGCGTCCCACCGATAGGCCACTTTTGTAAATGAATCCTCATTCTTAGTCACCGGATGTCTCCAGGGTACAGAACCGAACAATGGTAAGGATTATGTTGTCAGAAATTACATTTTGTGTAATGGGTTTTAATACATCTCCCATCTCTCTCACTCTCCTAACATCTGGTGTACATAGCAAGGGATTGGTTGTTAATAACCTTGAAAAGCCTGATGGAATAACAATGTTATGTAATCAGGATACAAAGGTATCTTGCATTACAGTTAAATGTGATATCTTTAGCGATGCATTTTGTAAAAATAATGATTGCTAGCATAATTTCTAGTATTAAAAATATATAGTACCACCAACAAGTATTCTAGTACAAACAACTTTCAGATGGGCATTCCATAGCACTATCCACAGCAGCTACATTAGACTGTGCCCATTCTAAAAACCAGTTTCTACAGTAATTGCAACTGCCACGTACAAATGACAAAGATGCTTAAGTTATTTTTTTTTTCATTGCAATGACAACAGTTGTAAAAACACTTCAATGTATGCATACGTGTTTTCTCGTTCTGTAAAAATGGCTATGCATATATGTGATCTAGTCTCTTTTGCTTTTCTCTTGTAACTTAAAACTAGTTTAATATTTCATATTTGGCTATTTGGACGATTAGGCTACTGATTGCCTTTATGAAGTAATTAATAATTTATGATTTCTAATTTGTATCAGAATGCATTTTTTCCATCCTATGCTAGGAGTGCTTACATCAAGGCCGGTTCATTCAGCAAAATGGATTAGGGCATGTAATCAGATCCTTGGCAATATCAATTTCTGACACTTAGAGAACAAGAGTAGAGTGAGTTTGCGAACAAAATTTTCTGTGAGGGTCTGGCAAGAAGAAATATGTGGCGAAGGTTGTTCTTTGTGTTCTTACATCAAACGTTCCGTTCTTTGTTAGTTTTCACCTCCCCACTCCCCATCTCAGGCCATTCATTAGACACGGCTAATAACAGTAAGTATGTGCTGATAGCCATCTCTGGTAACAAACACAACCCTGTGAAGGTTTTGTCAAACTTTACGGAACTTTTAATAGCGGAAATTAAGAAAATAAATAGCCGTTTAGGCTGAGACAGACATTGAGTCCTGTGTCACAGTCAGCATGGGACAGACAGGTTTTGAGAGAGGCGTAAGAGTAGCTGTTCTCACAGGGATTCATATTTGTATGAGTGAACAAAAAATTAAAAAGTCTGAAAAATCCTGGCGGCAATATCCCTTTGGGTGAATTGATTTAAAGGGAGATGAGGCGATAAGTGGGAGAACGATGGGATGGGCGAGCGAAAGCGGGGGTAGGGGAGTGTATTAATTCAAATCATTAAGAACCGCTTGCCAGGGGCGAAGCTATTGATTGCATGTAAACACAAAAGTACAATTGACTTACCAGTTGTTCACTTGTAGTATAGTAAGCCCGGTGTCTTGTGCCAGTTGCTTTTTCTGTTCTTCTGAAGGGTATGGGTGCTAATAAAAGAGAGAGAGGAAAAAACAACAGGAAATTACATGAGAAATAAATCAATTAATGAGCAGTGAGAGAAAGGTCTGAGGTACAGAAGGGAGACATTGCTCACACATTTGTGTAGAAAAGTGGCAAAGCAGCTGTTAATTAGTGTGAAAAAGTGAGGTGTGTCTATTTCTTAGAGTCATTAATGGAATATGAAATTGTGTAATTAATGGCAGTGAAAAAGGCAAGCCAATTATAAAGTTAAGTGAAGTGTGGGAACAGAAACAGTAATTAGAGTGCTGGGCCGTGCAACCCCACTGAAATGTATTCTAGTCATCTTGCTGCCATGAATACATGATAGAGAATGGATATTTGAAGCTTTGTGTGAAATACAGACCACAAATCTGGCATATACCTCTTCTTTTTTAATCATTGTGAGATTACCATCATTCTAGATGATTAGCCAGTTAGCTAAAATGTAACAACATGGGTGATACTAGTAAGGTGAACAGTTATCAATACAGCTAAGTTAAGAACTTGATTTGTGCTGATCCAGCTGTTTGAATAAAGGTGAGTTGAGATTTGCTTGATTTATACTAGCGTTTTATTATGAAGTATTGAGTTTCACTATCTTTGAGTCTTAACAATGTGCTGTTCATGAAAAAGACAAGACAGAGCCTGTGTTGAGGCCCCTGCTGAGCATGTAAAATGGGAGGTACATTGTGCAAAGATGTTTACACCATATTTATACCTAGTTAGAGAGAGAGAACACTGTGTTTCGGTCATAAAGCATAGCAATAACCCCTCTACCGTTCTGTGGTACAATATTTTCATATAATGCTTTGTTAACAAAATAAGTGGACCTAGACACCTCCAGTATTGTGGATGGCACAGTGCACCGTTTGTCTCACTGTGCTAACAGATTCAGACCTTCTAAGGCTCCGTCCACACGGAGACGGAGCTTACCCCAATCCGATCTTTTTTTTCCTTGTCTCAAGAAATATCCGCGTCCACACGAAACCGCATAATGATGTAGTATACATACATGTAGGATACACTAAAAACAGAGAAGAAGACTTGGACTATGCTCATAAACCTTGCGTGTGGTACACAAACGAACATGGAACAATACATTTATTAATCAATGTTAATGTTAGTTAATAAAAAGACAATCGTTCAGTGTTTGTTCATGGTTTTTTTTGCTGTTACGTGACGTAGAGGTGTCTGACTAGGGGGGAGACGTGGGCTGATGACGCCATCGTTTCAGAAAATATACGGATTAGCCGTCCAGACGAAAACGCAAAGACGGCGTTTTCAAATTTATCCACTCTGGGACCCGGTTTAAAAAATAGCGGTTTCACCTTACGAAAACGCCGGATCCATGTGGACGAAACGCCTATCCGATAAAAAATTTGTGCGTATTCACAGAAATGCGTGTCCGTGTGGACGGGGCCTAAGCCCATTACCAAACCTTGCAAAATCTGATAGAGGCTTTAACTTGGCGTTGGGATACAAATTAACCAAAGTGACAACAGATTGCTGATAAACACAGAAGTTAGCAAATCTCTATGGCAAACTGAATGTTTTCTACTAGTCCTCAAACCATAGTGAGTCAACATCCCTGACACTGCAGCAAAGTAAATAGGAGCCAAGTATGTCACAGGGAAAGGACACTTATGAATATAGTTGACTTTTACTTATGTGATTTAACGTATGGCATTGCAAAGGATGACACTGGCAACTGTGATTCTGATTCACCCTTTCAGAGGTATAATAAGAACAAGGCTTCCAAATGAACAAACAGAAATATAAAAATGGTTGGCGCCATGGGTTGTCTGCTCTTTTTTCAAGCAATAATAAATTGGAATGTCTTTCATGTTGCTGAATGCATGTTTATTTACTGGTACTGCCAGAGAAAGCGAGCTGTTTTCCTGTCGCTCTGTCATTTTCATGTGATCCAATTGTAGGTAATTGGAACAAACTGTGGATAATTTCATGCAGAAAGTTATAATTGTAGTGTCGCCTCCAGCCATTTCTAAATAGATTTTTTTTTTTTTTTCCTTATCATATGTTTCAAGTGTCCATCGTAGTAAACCACAAAGATGAGGTTTGTGTGAAACCAGGGCCAAGACTGGAAATGTGAGAAAACAACATTCCAGCCTCTCTCACTGTCATCTGATCGTTGATAATTGCTGATAGCAGGCCTTTGAGCATCAAAAATGTAATTCCAACTATAATCATAAAATCAATGTATAGGTCCAACGTCATATTTATGTCATCCCTGCCCTGCCCTGTTCTGTACTTCACCAAATCATCAGAG
Source organism: Carassius gibelio (assembly GCF_023724105.1). Classification (NCBI taxonomy): domain Eukaryota; kingdom Metazoa; phylum Chordata; class Actinopteri; order Cypriniformes; family Cyprinidae; genus Carassius; species Carassius gibelio. The sequence continues at coordinate 24,115,858 of NC_068408.1, read as the reverse complement.
AGAGAACAGTGGTGATGCTCAACTTTACAAATGAACTGTGGAGGTAAAAAATGACATTGAGTGTGGCATGAAGGCTAGTCAGCCCTGTAGTGAAGTGAACATGTCTGGGCAAAAGAATCAGAGGCCTCATGACTTTTAAGGGGAAAGCTGTGCCAAAGGCTATGTAACAGCACAACTACTGACTTTTGCTGCCGGCTTACAAAGAATGGCTCTATCTCTGGGCCGCTGCAATTCCAGGTATGAGAACTGGGGCCGGATTAGATTCACACATCGTTGTATTCTGCTCACTACCTCTCCTACACAAAATATTTCTAAGGACAGCAGGTTAAATTCTAGCTTGCTTACACTCAGATAACATGATTTGGAAACAAGAAATTCTCTTTTCGCCAGATCATTTGCATACAAGATTCTTTAGCAATCCGCTATTTTGAAACTATCTCTTCTACAGCTATGTTTTGTCAGTCATTACATGGTCTTAACTTGTGAAGGAATGGGTAACTAAGAGATTCATTAAAATTAAATATAGAATGAAGAATGCATTGTACTGGCTTCGCTTTCAAGAAAAGAAGTGGGAGGAGGACTGTCATCTAAGGCAACTTGTTAGACAACTTTACATAATGAAATGTTACAACAATGCACAATGGGGTGGAGAAAATGAACAGTCAAGTTTCAGCTCAACTTAAATGTAACCTAATCCCGTCCTAACTTCTCATTAAATCCTAGAAACCCCACACAAAGACCTGTTCTGTGATTGACAGGTGGCTCAGACCGTGAGCATTTAGCAGTACCCAAACAGGATTCCTGTACAAACGCCAACTGGGTCAAGCTCTTCCGCCCACAGCATCGTACGTGCCTTAGCCTTGTTGTCAAAATGACCTCAAGGTAGCCACACCTGTATTAGAGCAGAATGGGGCAGCAGTGACTGAAGCCCCATTTACACTTATTTACTTGTCATATCTGGAAAACATCCAGATATGATTTATTCACTTTTAATTAATAACTGCTCATACAAAAGCCCGTCTGTTAACTTCAGTTTATATGTAAATTGTCCAGTGTCTGTCTATTTGAAGTCATGACAGGTGATAGATAAATTATATGGCTAAAATAACTGGGATATTATTTTTGTTGATGTTTTGAACCTTACTGTATGTGAAATGCATACATTTGTAGAATGACCTTTTTTTTTCCCCACATTCTTTACAAATGTTCTTCCATTCTGTCTCTTTGAACAATGTTCTCACATCTTTTCCATCCTGGTAATACTGATGTATTTCATAAAAGTGGATATGTTCGGAAACCATTTTTTTTTCTTTGTCTGGTTCTCCAAACACCAAATTATCCCTATGTGTCAAAACAGTGTGATTTAGATTCTGGTTTGCTGAGAGAAACCAACAGATTTTATAATAGTCAGAGTGCAACTGAGTATTTTTTTTTCTTTTTTTTTAATCGTCTTTGGCAGCGGTACTGGGTGAGAATTGTTTTCTCAGGGTCTTGTGATGCTTTAGTGAGAAAGCAATAATACTGCCTAAAGAACAGATGGAAAATTTCAACGCATCCTCCCTGTTTCCTTTCGCCTATCTTAATGATACGTCTTGTCCAAATATACTACTCCTTTCATCAGAATTTCCAGCCTCTTTTGCACTGGTGGATACCAAGCCAACAATGTCCTCCCCATGCTTAGTTCTTCATCATGTATCTTATCTCTGTGTGTGTGTGTCTGTGTCTAGCAGTGAATCAACAATAGTCCCTCCCAGTCATCCTACACAGCCCCCTCAGACAGGGAATGGCGGGGAAGAGCGTAGAGTCCGTGTCCTATCGTCGAGATAAGAGAGGTGAACAGGTCTCTCCCATTTTCTCATGTTCTCTCCGAGCCCAAGACTGCTGCTCAAAATCGAAATCAGACTTTCCCCCCAACCCTTGGTTGACTCTGCTCTCTTTACCTCCAATTCTAAGCAATGGACGAGAACGCTGTTTTGAATACAGCCAAGATATGAGGAGTCAAGTGGTGTCAGGAGACCTTTCCGTGGGAGAGGGTAGAATTCCAGTATTTACTGCACTGTACCCTGAAAGCTGAGAGGTACAACCCAGACTATGAGAGCAGAAACATGAGAGGTGTGTACTCTTGATCTTTATGTCTTTGTCGGGAGAGTTGTGTATGTAGAAGAGGGAGGAGGAGGTCTGGATGAGCTCCAGCTGCGCTCCTTATCAGGTCCTGAGACAGGACTCTCTGGTTCACTGTGAGGGTAGAACTATTTTGGAAGTACCTTTCATCTCTGTGTTTTCTTCATCATTTTGCTTCCTCCGCAAAAAAAAAAAAAGCCAGAATCCCAGCAGTATTTCTTTACCCGTCAACTCCCATGCTTGGCTAGGGCCACATACTGAACACATCCTCCCCCCATCGCTGTGGACACGTCTTTTTGTGTTCCATTTAACCAGTTAATTACAATCAGCCACAACCCCCTCTCCCCCACTCCGCTGCCTTCATTACCCACATTACCGTTATTATCGCTATGTTCTATTTAAGGGAACATTTCTTTCTATCCTGTGTGATTTGGATTAAAGAAGCTTTCCACACAAGATTAACTTAATAAAATAAGTGTGCGTCGAACATGGTGCTTATTCTTCACACAGAAAAAGAGTGGGGAGGCATGGCACAAAAATGAGGCATGCCCCATGAGTCGCAGAACACGGGAATTAATCTCCATCTGACAATGCCTCCACTGTGTGCCTGTCTCACTAAGCAACATGCTGTCCAAATAGTAAATACATTGCAAGGGCAACTCTGGTCAACAGGTCCTTTCAAGGTGAGTATGTATGGGTTAATTTCAGATTTCCTACTGCTGCCTCGGTTCCATATTCCTTGTGGCTAATCCCCATGGAAGCCAAGATGCCCCTGAGGAATGCCTGAGGCTTGATCCAGGGGCCATTTTGGCCAAGGTGTCTACTGAGTATCATTTCAACATCCCATCTCAGAACCAGCCACTGTACGAGTGGGCTGCGTCCACCACTCTTCCATGGCTTGGCCCTTGAGAAAACAGGATTAGGTCTGAAGTTTAGTGCTCCACCTACTCCAGCTCTGCTAGCATTAACTGCACCACAGTCACATCTTCAGGCCTTCCTCAGATAGGGCCACCTACATCATTCAGCCCAAATCTTAGGGTGGGTGATATTTGGCAATGAATATTACTGTGTCACCAGAAAATCATGCACTCGTTGTCTTCATCAGTAAAACGCACATGAAAGAAATAATTGCCGCTTTGTTGGAAATGTATTTTTTATCAGAGAAAAGTGTTATTTCTCAAGAAAGCAAGTCTTGACTTCAGAGATATTTCTTGGCTGTGGAAGAGTTGAGACATTTCAAATTCCTTTTTGTGTACGTGGCATAAACATAAAGTTTTGTCCTTCATTAAGAAAAACAAAACATGATTCATATGGAAAACTGAAGACAGAGAGAAAGAGAGAGAAAAAAGCAAAGCTTCTGTAACCCAATTTCTTCCTAAGACTGATTCACCAATGAAGAAACAACAAAAGAGGGAGAAAGATATTAGATTTAGAAAACAACTGGAGGCCAGGGCTTAAGATGCCCTGGCGGAGTTTGTGAGTGGCTGGTTTACAGAAAATGGGAGTGCTTCTTTGGGACTGCCACTAAGTTTGTAGCGAGCTAAGTCAACACAAAGCCGGCACATGAATTATTCAAACGCAGCATTTTTAGAAATCCTTGTACTACAACAAGCTAAAGCTGTGGAAATTCACCCATGGAAGTGTTTTTTTTTTTTGTCATTTAATCTCTACTTCTGATAAAAGAAGATATGTTTAATTTGTTTTCCAGCTTTTTAATTAGTTATTCCGTTTTTAAAAAAAAAAAAATATTTTTTGTTGGTTTAGGGAAGAGGGTGTAACACAAGTGCTTTTGGGTAGGCAATAGGCACTTTCGGTTTGGAGGCAGCTAAGGACAGAATGTAAGTCTAAAATTAAAGGATGGGTGTGGGCTGGAATACAAATCAGATCCATCCATATCTGTGTAAACTTCCAGGCCCTCAATGTGCTAAATCAACATTATCAAATTTGAGCTAAGAGCTTTGCATTCTAAAATGCAAAGTGCAACAGGCAAAAGACAAAATAACACATATCTGGACACCCTGATTTGTAAGGCACTTCATTTGAAGACAGTGGCTTGTATTTGAATAGCTTTACATAGAGTAGAGCAGAGCTATATTTTTCATGGGGTGGCCTATAGCTTCAAGCGCCACCAGACACTGCAAAGAGGTAAGTCAGGTTCAGGCACTGATCTAAAGTCAGTCGCAGTAGGGTAAGCAGCCTCTTATTCGCTCTCATTACAGATCCCAATGGAAGGGTGGGGAGTCTGTGTTTAAGGGGGATGCGTGTTGTTCCACACCTGCTGTTCACAGTCACACGGTAATAAGGGGGCCAGCCTGCAAACACTGACTGGAGCTTGGTGGACTGCGGCTGATGAGCCCGGGCTAATTCAGGGGTGATTATGTAGTTTACTGGACCACTAAACCTCTTTAAGCTTGTAATTACAGCCTATTTGAGGAGGGAACATTCAAAGGCAATTCAGCTGCGCCGTGCCGTGCCACGCCGACCGCAGCTGGAGGTGGGTTGCCGGCATTCGGCGGGGGAGTCTAATATCTGCTGGGATGGGGATTTTAGCACAGTCATTCAGGTAAAATCATGGACAAAGAGGTACATGCCACCTCTGCCGGCCCTGTTCCTGAGAGCGCCTGCCAGTGGCTTTGCTTGACACACAAAATCAGAGCAGCTTGTGATCATTTAAAGCTGATAAAAACCCAAATTATTGTTTTAGTTATTGTCAAGAGTGCTGCCAGTGAAATGCAAAGCAGTGCTATTAATGCATGCTTCAGTACACAAGCTACTCCACCCTCCTGACTCCCAGTAGCCAAAACTGGGTTTGTTGAAGGTGGGGGCCGAGTGGCAGGAGCGGGAACTCCTGGTGCATTAAATGTTAAGAGAATCAGGTTACCATATTGCACCTTGACCAAGGAATCCTTTCCAATGCCTTTACTCTCAAGGAAATTATCCTTTAGCTAATTCCACTGAAATGCAATACTCAAAGGAAGCAATTTCGGAACTACAAAAAAAATTCTAATAACCTGTGCGATATTATTATGTTATTATCATAATTACCCTTTTGCCCTGGCCATTTTAATTAATGTTCAATGAAAGGCCTGAGGGGGAGGAGAAACCTGGTCACGGTTGGAAAAGCGTTAAAAGAAGCTAAAGGCATTTTACAATTGTTCCCTTATGTAATTTCACTGTCTCCATAAAATAAGGGCAGAGTGAAGTAAGGAAGAACAGAGAAACGTATTTCTTTTCTCCTACCTCTTCTTTCTCCCATTCTCTCTCTCTACCTCTCTTTCACTGAGCGGAAGATGGATCTTTCTCCATCGTTGCACAGCTTATACAAATCAATGACTTAATCTGTCGTAACAAACAAGTGAGCAGTGCCTTGCCTCTTTTTGGTTCCTTTTTCATCACAGCTAAAACACTCTGCTGATAACAGAATGAAGAATAAAAAGGCCCATGGACCAACACTCTCATCCTCTCTGTTAGTGACCTCACTTTCTATTAACGTGTGAATCTAATCTGATGAAATGTGGTTCAAGACACACATTGCAGATTCCTCACACAGAAGGGAGTGATCCCCTGACTGCACGCAGCAATCTCCATGGGGACGACATGGATCAGCAGGTGCTCTCAATGCAACTCCCATGCAGCCATGCATCCCTTATTGAGACAGGAAACACCATGCACTCAGCGTGGCAGGAAAAGGTCAAGATCCACTATCGGAGCTAAATGGAGAGAATCCTATTCAATAGTTGAATATATGCCAGGTACTGGATAAAGTTAAGGCAAATAAGACAAATCTAAGAGGTTTTAAGTGTCTGAGACCATTTCCCCTTTGTTCATCGCCTTGGGAAATCAATGACAACAAAGACAACGGCACTTTAAAAGGGTCTTGGATTCAGTGCACAGGACATGCTAGCTCCATTAAACAATTTATGCACTTACGCATGATGGTATAAAATAATTGAATTTGTCTCCTCGCCAAGCCAGCACACTTAATGATACACTATAGACTATAAAATGCTTGCCCTCTCTTTTTTTCTCTTTCAGACCACTCCGCTTGGCAAAAAAAAAAAAAAAATGGAATGGGAAAACGCAAAATAATGCTGTATCAGTCTAGGTGTGTGTGATACTGATGCAGAAATTAGCTTGTGTGTTTTTATATGTGTGTACTGATTTCCAGACATATTGCCAGACAATTATTCTGTTGATGCCCTGTGACTTCTCCACAAAGGGGGAAAAAAGCCCCTTCAAGAAGCCTGAGGGTAGTGCCTTTTCCTCCTGAAGAACTGTTTGTCCCCAGATGAAAAGCACAATGAGCTCAGAGCAGCACGCATGGCTGAGATTACAAGTAGGAGGAACCGAATTGATAAATTAGTTCAGCAAACGTGCAAACTGATTACCACGTCTTTGCTGCCATATAATCCATCAGGCATACACTGGCGAGCACATACACACAAACAGAGAGAGCCAAGAGTATCTGGGACAGACTGCTGGAGCTCTGCTCTGTGGGGGAATGCTTTGCAGTGGCTGTAAGTAAAAGGTATTGAGCTGCTGACTGCAGGCGTAAAGATCCCTGAGCACTGAAGATTACAGCATAGCTAGGGTAATTCAGCAAAGCCTGGTCTAAATCAACACACGTATAACCATCTAAAAACACCAATGGACCTTTATAATACCATAGCTAAACCCTGGCCAACTGGACACCTCTGATTAAGATGGATTACAGAACAGAGCATGCTGGACTGACACCCAAAGTTTCAAATTGGCAATGCTGTAGAATATAGACTTGCACAGACATCTAAACATTGTTGTCTCCACTGTCCTTATGTCACCTCTGGCTGTACCCTCTGCCATTCCCAGCATTGGCAGTTGTGGATCAAGCATCTACCATAATACCTGATTAACAGCCTCCCTAAATGCCCTATTTGTCCATCCCAGTGACAACTTAACTAACACTACTGTGGTCACCAACACTAGGTGCATAGTGGATAGCTAAATGGAATGTACTACACTTCAGGATACTTATACTTAATTCCTCAGTTGGCTTCTGAATTTATTTGACAGACAGACTTCTCAGGAGGTGGTGAATATTAGAAAACTTTGTACCACACCTGAGCTTCAAGGTTCCTCTACGGCCGACAGTGCGTTTTAATGGGATTTACTCAGAAACTAAAACAGAGAGCAGACTTTCTCATGTTAAGGCAATGGCTGGTATGCAAACAGGATATCATTCAGGCCTAGCATGATCTCACACTAAACAGACTCTAGCTGCTAACTCTTCACAAGTAGCTGATAATGAAATACAATACTGTTATAATATAGCAGGCCAGCGTATAACTTTCTGACAACGTAATGAATCTGCCAAGGGGTGCATGTTCACAAGCTGCATGGATGGAATTCAGTGAGGCCCACCTGTGTACTTCTGGAAAATGGAGTACATGAACACTATCTTCTCCGATGACGCGGCTGCAACAGTGGCTGACCCTCTGGGCATTATAAAATTGTCAGGTTCTTGAGAGCAGTGAGGAAGACTTATAAGAGAGTAAGACTGAGGGACAGCTCTTATCTGGACCATTTATGCTCTAACTGCCTTTCAGGGATGTTACAGAGGAAGGGAACCAACTCACTGCGTAGGGACGCAGAAAGAGCGAGTGGTGTCAATTAAACATGGCTCTTTCTTTGTCCAAAGGTGCAGCTGATGTAGGGGACGCCATGGTGGGCTTGGGTAGAAAAAGATCTACTGATGTGGTGCTCATCAATCATGGCACAGATGGCTTGTGAAAGGCCGTGTCAGCAGTGACAGATCAGCGTCCATCCACCTCTCCTTGCACCATGTGGAGTTTACCAATTCGATCCATTCTGTCCATGACACACCAATGCCTTTTATGCTGTCACCCTGGAAGCCTTGCCAATGATGGATATACAGTCTTTTTCCACCCTCTCTCTCTTTCCCTCTCTGGAGGTGAGGGGTGGGGGTGCAGGGGGTTGACTATCCACAAAAGCCAAGCCCTAAAGAGTTGCCTGCCCCACATCCCAGGGGCCTGTCAGTGGGGTAATTGATGATGTTTTCATTACAAGATGTGGAAGCAGGGGGGTACATCCTGCCTCAATGGGCAGCCACAGCCCTAAGATTGACTCAGCTGCCTCTTCTTTGACACCAACTTTTATAAAAAGCATCAAGTCATTGCTTCCAAATGTCTCACACACATAAATAAACATGTATCCTCTCTCTCAAACAAAAACACCACAGAGACCAAAACAGCTACAACAGCTGATGTAGAGTCCCAGTTGGCTGCAGGAAACACGGTAAAATGACAAAGACACAGTTCAGAGGAACAAAGTACAGAAGGCGGCAATATTATTATTTTTTATTTTTTTCAAAGATCCAACAAAGCTTGATCCACACTGTCTGAGGAATTCCTTCAATTTCAATTTTGTGGCGCCTCCAGTACTCACTGCTACTTAGATGAAATTAAGAAATAACCAGTGACCTTAGGCTGCTAAATTCAATTTGCAAATATCAATCTGCATGGACTTTCTGCTCTTGTTAAAAAAAAAAAAAAAAAAAAATATATATATATATATATATATATATATATATATATATATATATATATATATATATATATATTCACTCAGAGCTCCAGTTTCTTAGGAGTGACTGGCTGTGGTCATTTGATTTGTGTTGAGGTTTGGAATTTTGTAATAAAGGTGAGAGAAAACTTGAGAGTAGTGCCACACTAGGGTTGCCATGGGTGTCCAGTGCACTGACATCCAAGGGCTTAGGCAATAAACAACCGCGGACTAACAGCATCTGAGATCTGGCTGGCCTCTGACCTCTAATGGATGTCAACACGCAGCAGTACTCCATTTCGCAGACAAAAATTAGGATGTTATGTAAAGTTAAGCACTATGAATAAGACTGCATTTTTATTCAGCTTTTTAAGAAATGTGGGTCTGTCTTTTTCATAGTAATATAATTAGAAAAGCTCATATTTTGCTATGCAGTACATTTACACCACATATATTCCATATATGAGTTCCTAGATTTTGATTAATGTGGGAGATATGTGAAAGTAAATTAACTTGACTTAAAAAGTAAATTAAAATGGACATGTAGGAAAATTCATGGCTTTGTGCCAAATGTATGACTCCCTGCCAGTGTTGTTTTAAAGTAAAACCGAGAAGTCCAGCCTCTTGAAAACCCCTCTGTGTTTTCCAAGCACTATTTTTTTGAGGAGTTCATATGCTGAACATCTGTAATTTTGCCCAGGAAATCATCAGCAGGCCAACTCAAACCCGACTCTCTCCCCCCGACTCCAGCCTCCAACTATGGGGCAACAAATTCAGCCCAACTCCCCAAAGAGGACACAGCCCGCTCCCCCTCCAACTCAGGGCCCTCTGCACGATTCAGTCTATCGAGTGCAGAAATGAATTATAGCATTTTTCACACCTGGTTCTGCTCAAAATGCTACACAGTTGAGGTTTGGCAAAATGTGCTCCCAGCGAGTAAGAGAAAAACAAGAATGTTGCCTCCACCAGAATTGTTACATGTGTGTGAAGAGGGTGCTAAATTGGAGCCTAATTGCATTAAAAGCGATTATGCCTTCCAGTTTCATTTCGAACACGAGCAGCACGTAAAATGGGGGGTGGGGGGAAATGGGTGATTGCATATTGTGCTGTGGTTTGCTTTTTACGAGCTGTGATAGAGGCTCCCTCCCGTTCTCTGGTTCTGTGTACAAACAGAATGAAGCTTAGTGCCTGGCGTGCCAGCCTAATATTTGGCTGTTCCAGGCTCGGTCCTCACTGTGGCTGCATAGCAACAATCTGAAGCCTGGCTTTCATCTAATTACTCTATCACATAATTTAGCAAATTGCCCTTTCACTAGGGAGCTGAGTGCAAAAACATAAGCACAGCGGGATTTGGGGCAATGGCTTCCGTTTATTACTCATTTCTTGTTAAATTAAACAAGAAAATACTGTTTGTGAGATAGAGGGTGAAAATCAGGAGGGAACAAGGAATGGGAAGGAGGGGGGCAAAGAGTCCAATTTCACGGCCACAGGAACAGGAAAGCTGCTCAGTGCACCCAGCATTCCTCTCCAGGATGCCTGGCACAATCACACTATCTTTGTTCAGATAAAATAAAAAAACAAACAACAGTTAAAGCAGGAAAAATAACAGAAGTTTAGGGCCACTTGTTTTGTTTTTGTTGTTTTTGTTGTTGTTTTTTTACTTCACCACAAAGTTTATTGGAATGTGTTCACACCAGTTTACAGCATGCTAAAACACTGAGTGGCAAGCAATTAGCTAGCATCTCTCTCTTTTTCTCCATACTATTCTCAGACCTGCAAACGCCCGCTTCCACTTGCCTCGCAAGTCGGCTAATAACCAGGGACTGAAAACAACTGATTAAAGTGCAGCTTCAGGGTGTTGCTACCCCATAAGCCTTCACCGTCTCCTCTGTATCTCTCTCCGTTCCGCTTATTGTTTTCCTCTCCTCCTCTCTTCCACCGAATGGCTCGTCAGAATAATCTTGTACTGCCACCCACTTCACGCTTCCGTCTCAGCACAATGGCTTCGCTGGTTGATTCATGTGACATGCAAAGAGTGCATTCTTGCTGCGGTTGGGCCGTGAACTGCGAGACACATATGTAATCTATATTTCTCTGAGACAGAAGGCTATCATCTGTGTGTGTTGTTTGTGCCGCTTGCTAATTGCCACTGGCTTTATCTCCAAGGGCCAGACCTGAAGACTGTTCCTTCAAACATCAATCCAGAGGAAAAGGGACATCAGAGGTTCTGCAACTACCTCTTCAATCCCATGCTTTTCCTCACATCTTTTTGGCCCCACTTGAGGCTTTCTGACATCCTTTAAGTAAAAAGCAGTTGGAGACGTAAGGCGAGACGACTGCATTGTCCGTAAGGTCAGTCATCTGTCCCTAACGTGACTTGTGTTGTTTTGTTCCTCACACAAATGCTGTGCTGTCAGAGTGAAGCGTTCGGAGCAGGGAGTGAAATAACTCTAATTTCCCAAGTTTGCTGTAAGGAGTGCTGTGAAAACCTATTTACATCAGAGACTGAAAGTCTTTCCATTTATGTTTCGATCTGAATCTCTGTTTTTGTGTTAAAGTCAATGTCCTCTCTCTCTTTAGGTCTGTCTCTCAATCTATCCCTGATTTTCTCTCACACTTTCTTCTCAGACAATCTTTTAGCAGGAACTCTGATGCCATTTTATTGGTTTCTCTATTTTTTTTTCCATCTCACACACTGAGTTTTAAGCAATGTTTACACTGGCAATGAGATGCACAGCAATAATAAATCATTTTCACTAAACTGGAGTTTTTTGTAACATGGGCAATAGCAATGGTTGGCGATACAGTTAAATAGTTCAACTTTGTATGAATAAACTTGGATATATTTATGTGACTACTACTGAGAGTACAGAAATGGATCTGCAGCCTGATGCATCCTGCTTGCTACGGTGCAAAAAATACTATGTCTGAGTGCTTAAATGTAATAGCACTTTTCTTTCCTTTCCTTAACAATCAACATGATTTAAGATATACAGAGCATGAATGAAAAGTTACATCAATACGTTTAATACTTAAGGTTTAAACAATAGTAAGATAAGTGTAAATAAGCCTTACCTTAACCCCACCTTACCTTTACACTAACCCTAACCATATATATATATATATATATATATATATATATATATATATATATATATATATATATATATATATATATATATATATATATTTATATACTTTCAAGCTGTCCTAAAAATATATATATACTTTCAAGCTGTCCTAAAAGGGCAGTCAGATTTAGCAAACTTCCTTGTGACAACTTTGTCCTTAAAGTATAATTCAACACAAACACTTGAGACAGAACAAGCCCTCAATGACACACATATTGTCCACCATATTGGTCAACCAAGACAAACAGGAAACTAAATCAGTCTGTGCTTTTGTGGGTATTCCACACTGTTGTGTGTGCGTGCCTGTGTGAACTCGCAAATGGCTTTCTTTTCACACACCTTTCTCCTGGGGCCGCTAAAGGTGGTAGTTGGTGGGGGTTTGAAAGTATGTGTGTGTTGGGGGCATGCTTGGGGCAGGTGAAGTTCTGGGGTGCTTAGGCGCATTTCTGTGGCACAGATGTAGGAATGGAGCCAGCATGTGGGGGCTTTTGGCACTGATCAAATGGACTCCCATTTGACTCCAGGTTGGTTAGAAACACATTTCCTTTCAACACGTTGCTGAGCCATAATAGCTACTTCAGTCATAAAGCGTAAGGCAAACAAATGAAGGCTTAAGTAATATGTTTATTGAAAATACACCTACGTGAACATTTTTACTGTCTTTAATTAGGAGACATTATTATTATGAGTTGTGCAGAGTGTGCATGTGTGTATGTGAGCGAGAGACAGGCTGGAAGAGGTGTGTTAAGCCTGCGAGAAGGGTAGATATATGGAGATAAGTGGTGTCTTGACAGCACTCCGATTACTTTGTGGTAAATGAAATAGAGGAAGTGAAATCCATCAAAGCAAGAGGAAGAGCCAACCACATCAATGGCCCATGCTGCTCTATCACTTCTCTATAGCAGGTGTGGACAGCCACAATAAGAGAACTAACCACCAGTCCCAAAAACACATTCAACTAACCAGCTAACTCAGTTGTGATCGTGACTTAGATGTTCAATTTCGCCAAAAAGTATTTAGATGCTTACACCACTTGGTTTAAAATGTTACTACAACTACTATAGTATTTATTTTGAACATCATATAATTTGTTTCCCCACAGCCTAACAAAATTGGTGTGATGTTTTCTTATAAAATTAAATGACATCCCTACACCTTGAAATGTCACGTTAGTGCCCAAATATTTTTAGGACCACTGTATGTACCTTTTCCCTATCTCCAGTCTTCAGACGAACAAAAATAACGAATAAACAAAAAAAGTTGAATGAATGGAAAATGACAGCTTACTTCTGTATCATCCTATCTCTGCTATCTTTAGCTTGAGGCTGTTTTTTCCCTTTTTCTTCTTTCTTGGCTTAAAACTTAGTGTGTGGTTAAGGTTAGGCAAGATAAAGTAAATTGTGTGTGTGAGCAAGCATGTGCATAGCATTAGCACTACATTTGACCATTTCAGTGGCTTTGAAGTGCAGCATGCAGTATGAAAGAAAGTAAAAAGCTCAAAGAGAAGCAGGAAGAGGAAATATCACTGTACTGAACTCACTGTCAAGTGCTGGAAGAGCCATGCCCTCATGATGTTGGTCGCCACTTTAGGAAAGATCCCACGTTTTTTATTCCTCTTCTTCTCTTTGTCAGGGTCATCATCGTCTCCTGTGCTGGGTGATGCCACACTGTTGTCCAATCCGTCACCTTTCAAAATACACACCACGTACACACAGGAATCATTTAAATGGTCAGTTTCTCACTCAACACTCATGCAGGTCTTGCATTATTATTATTAAGTTTTCCAAAAATTAAGTAACAGGGTAAGTTGGCAACATCAGTGCTTCTGTATTATAGCTTTGAAGCATCACGTCTGAATGCATTCATTTTTAATACTTTTATAAATAGCCCCCATTTCTCATCCCCCACACAATGCTCAGAGAGAGAGAGAGAGAGAGAGAGTACAATGGACTTGTAAGGTCGCATTTTCCCCCTGCCTTCCAACACAGTGAGTCACCAAAGAATTGAGAATGACAGAGAGATTTAGTCTTCATTATCCCAGCGAAATATTGATTGAAGCTCGCCCCAGTGTCTTTTTACCTCAGGTGGGGGAGTTACACATTATGAAAAAGAGGAAGGGGGGGGGTGGATATGGCTGCCGCACAAAACGGCATCTTTCAAATAGCTGCATTTTAATAACAATGCTGCATGGGTGCTTGCAGCAACCTGTGGGTGCTCGATAAGGCTTTATAATGGGCAGTTCAACATACCAGAGCAGAGGAGTTGGCTTACGTCGCCTTTTCAAGGTTCATGTTGCCGGTTTGTTTGCATATGCTGATTTTATTCCGATCCCCAATTATTGAACGTATTCTCCCTCAAATACAGCCCAAATATGCCACCGAGAAGACTTCTGATAATTGTTATTAAGAAGCCACGATTCAGATAATAAACCATAAAAGAAACACGAGCGAGGCAAACAACTGCACACTGCAAGGGTTTCAATAGCGGAGGCACAGGAATGGAGAGAGTAACTTATTGATTACGTATAAAGCACTTCCAAAATCCCCAGTGCTATTCATGCAGAGAGATTATGGTGGGTTAACTCTTTCTCTCGCTGTAGCTTTCAGTCAGTGACATAAGGCACCTGTATCATTGATAATTAATGGAAATGTCTGCAGTAATCCGGTTGGAGATAATTTTTTTTTTCCCAGCTCTGTGCATCAATAGAATAATCAAGGGTCTAAAAGAGTCTTTGCTCCCCATTACCTCAGGCAAAAGAACTCCTGAAAGCATGCCTTGCGGGCACCTGAATTATATACGCCATTAGGAGAGCGAAGTCTTTCTACATTCCATATAAAACACTCTGCCAACCTTCTCTGCCTAGGAGAGAAGCCCCAGAAAAGACTGAGACTTTTAAGTGAAGTCTTATGTAGATACAATGCCTTTGCCTTTTACACAAGGGCACTTTCCCTCAGTCAGTCACTTACTGAGAAACTGACCAGAGCTGAATCACCATCCCCAACACACAGACACAAGAGAAAAATATATGTATATATATAAGATGTCAAAGGAGAGTTTCAATTACATCATTAATTGTTGTAAAAAAAATCTAAACAAAAAACAACCCTGGCTTGGAGAGCAGTTTGTTTTCCGACTGTTTTTAGGCAAATAGAACTTCCCAACTCCCATCTGGGAAAGCAGTGGCACCGCTGGTTTGTAATCTAAGACACCATTTTCATTAGAAGCAAATGCTCCAAATCCGGTGTAAAGACTAGTTTGTGTTCAGCAAAGCCTAAAATAATAAACCCAGGGCTTGTCCCATGTGAGTTAGCAAAACAGAAGCAAACACTGGATATCAGGTCAGATGGAGGAAGAAGAAGGGGGGGTACGACAAACGAGTAAAAGAGGGCAGGGGGCGTTTGAGTGATGTCTGAGGTAACTGTTGCGTGTGTGCTCTCTTGAGCTTTTGTCTTCCGCCTCTTCCAGCCATTTTGAACTATTTAACCTCCCTTCCCCAATATTTTTCCTTAAAAACTGACCTTTGTTGGCCTGGACCTTCAAGGCAAACGAGGGGGAGAGAAACGAAAGCTGTCAATTTTATTGGGATTTCCAGTTTTGATGCAATTTGATACCAATTCAACTCATGTCTGGGACTCATGTAAAACGGTTTACAAGCAAAAGAAGATTTTTCTGACTCGTTTCTCAGTGTTTACAGACTCTGGGGGCTATCACAGGGATATGGGCTTTCTCAGGATACCTATTTTAGTGTGTCAGGAAGCAGTGTGTGCTTACCACTGTCAATTTTATTGGTTTTCCCATTTTCGATGCAGTTCAGCTTATTCGTCTAGGGCTAATTTTGCATCTATATTAGCACCAGAGTGTAGGCACAGGCATATAGCAGTTTTCTATACGACACTGTTGTGTCAAAATGTCAGCCCGTTGCCGAGCTTCTGCACTCTTCCCGCGCCAAATGAAGACGAGCGATGGCGGCGAGACTGAAAAGGTGGAAATAATCATAAAAATGATGCTAGTCCATAAACAAGCTCACAGCCTCATTAGTCCAGCAGCAGGCTCCACTGGCAGATTTATGCGCCTTTTCGCTGATGCCATGAGGAAATGCCACGGGCGAACTTTGGCCAACTGCTAATGGGTTATGACAGCGTCTTAGCAACTACTGCAGGGAGGGGGGATGCTCGGTCCGGTTTGCCACAGACAGAGAGGAAAATGTCATCTCATCTGGCCATGTGTGGTGGATTCTATGCAGCAATTAGAGAGCAGGCCAGTGACTGGAGCAGGCCAGAGGCTGAGGAGGATGCCCCGCGGCTAACCAGGGAGAGAATTTTTTATGACCCCCTCGTACACGCGCACACAGCCTGTGACGCTCTAGCTGCCTGGCTGCTGATAAAATCAGGTTAGCTTCCCAACATGCCTTTGTCAGCCAGCTCTTCTGATTGGCTCATCTGCTCCATCTCGATTCCAGTCTCCTGCTCTCTCAATCTCTCCAGCCGTCTCTCTCTCTTTCTCTCTCTCTATCTCCACCACTCTTTCTTACTCACTCAAGGCGCTTTCTGACATTATCAGAAAGATGTGGGCTAATCTGTTATGATCTGATTACTCAAAAAGGACACTACCTGTTCCTCTCGCCTTGTGCATCCAAAACTCCAAAGTGTCAGCCATTTTTCTGCTGCTTTACAAATTAGCAGAATGGCACTTCCGATCCATCGGGCACATTTCCATGTCACTATGTCAAGCGTTTATTTTCATGCTACGATGAAGTTGACATGACTTTTTGAGATTGAGATCCACTACCTCTGCTGAAAAGACTATCTTAGGCTGGATGGTTAGGTCTAGACTGGGGGTTCCTATTAATCCTATAGAACTTTCAGAAGTTAAATTATGCAGCGTTTTTACCAATAGTGGCACCAAATTGAATAACAAAAACAACAGCATTGGATGAACCAATAGGGTGAGTTTGGGCGTAGGGCTACCTGTTTGTCCAAGCAATGGAAACAGAGGAGAGTTATTTTTGGGAACATGCTTGGCATGTTGCATTTTCAAATGCACGTTATAAATGACTCAAATCCATCTCTGCTCTGTGGACCAGCAGTGCTGTCGATCATTGTGCTAAACCATATAACATTCTCATGCATTGTTAAAATTAAGTAAAAAAGTTACTGGCGTGTAGCACACATATACTCATCAACACTGATTTTTACTTGCATTTGGTGCTTGGGGAGTGTTAATTTTAGGCCCTGGTTATAAGTCAGGCTGTCAAAGCTCATGCAGTACAGCTTCTTGCCCAGTTTTAAGAAGTGTTTTGACAAAATGTTATTGGCCATGGTCTGATGGATGGGACCAAGGTGTGGAAACAGATTAGCTTTTGCTTTACACCACATTTTGGTCCATGGATGATTTCTAGGGCACCTCTGGCCTCTCCCTGTGGAGGGAGTCATCCGACCTGTGCTGCTCTCTCCCTTAGCATTCAAACACACCCTGCACTACGGCTTTCCTGGTCTTGCAAAACATCAGCCTTAAGGGCCTGCCATCCGCCTTCTTTTCACTATGCACACATTCACACACTCTTCATTCTAACACACACACACACAGAGTTGCATATAAAGAGAGTGGGCGAATGGGAAGAGGGAAGGGTCGGGGAAGAAAAGATAAAGCCGGGTTCATTGTATTCAGGCCATTCACATGGTTAGAATGGACCAGGCAGCGGGGGTTCCCTTTGCATGGGTCACAAGCGCCTCCCACCTCAAAAATATTCTGAACATGCAGGAATTCCTGCGGTATGATTCCCAACAAGAGACACTCAGATTAGCAGGGAGCTTGCCGTGCACGCTTGCCCCACCATACATTTTCTGTTCCTAAAATACATACAAACATTAGTAGCGGTCTGCTGACTGCAATCACTTGCTCCTCTAGCAAAATGGCCCGAGCTCTTCTAGTTTTTGACTTGGAAGGATAAATATGAAGGAAAGTTGAGGGTTTAATGAGATGCGACATGGTGGCAATGTGGCAGATCTTTAGTTTTGTTGACTCTTTTTGCCTCTTGATCACGTGTGTCTTGTGATATTTCCATGCACAGCTGTGCATATTTGTGTATTTATGCTGAACTTGCTAAGATAACTAGTTTTTAGATATATAATTATGTCGAAAAAAAAAATTGCTCTGTAAATACTAATCTGCGGAGAGTCATAATTACAATCCGTAATTACTCTGGATTCATTTTAAATAATGACAGTAAATAATGACAGTTTTAAATAACTGCAGGCATCTTAAATAATGACGGTGCTTTTTTGCCTCTCTGTTCTTATGCATATGATGACAATGACAGATCTGTAATTCATAATTTGGGGGGGAAAAAAGAGCATAATTACAAGTCTTTCAGCCGTACCTCGTGTGTCTCTGTCATCCCCTCACAGCAGGGCTAACAGAGAGGGTAATAAGTGCATAATGTGTCTCATATTCGGTGTTATAATTCTTCTAATTAAACTGAGTTACCCGTGTGAGTCCTATAGCTGAGAGCTCCTCATGCATATTCCCAGGTCTCAGGGATCAGGCGGCTGACATACCCACAGGTGATGGCAAAAATGTCATTGCAAATGTTACGGCTCTCTTTCGTCCGTGTCTGTGTAGGGGTCACTTCCACTGAAGCCCCCGACACGTTGGAAAGCGTATGGAGGCCCAGGGGCAGAAACACAGCATTAAACTGAGGTCTCTCTCACTCTCTCCCCTTCCCTTCCCTCCTCCTCTTCTCATTCTTCCTCCAGTCCGTGTTTCGAGGGGGGAAACTGGTCAAATGAAAGTGTAGGGCCCTGAGTTTACCCTTTCATGTCAAGCACATTTACTGTGTAACTATTGATTTTTCTCCTTTTGTAATTTTTTTTTAATCTGAAGATATAAGGCGGGCAGAAAAGGCAGGCTGGTGAGGTTCAAACGGGAGCACTTTAAGAGTCCTCTGATTCCACTGAGGCAACACACACACACACACACACACACACACACACACACTCACTCACTCACAAAGAGTATACATACTCTATTCTCCCTCTCTCTCTCTCTCTCTCTCTCTCTCTCAGACAGCTTTTGACACCTTCTCCAGGGCCAGCTTTGTTCGATATCCAGGCAGACCGGATGGCTGAGAGGAAAGTGTTTTTTAAAAAAGGAACATGCCTCACAACAAAAGCTAAGAGCCTTCGCTGGCTCGCAACAACAGCACTACTGCTGCAATCTGCCTGGAATTGAACTCATCTGAGCGCTTTTAAACTGCTCATCATCTGCTCTAGGTGAATTTGAGACACATACAGCCAAATAAAGAGATGACACCCCATCTTTTGACTCTATAAAATATGAAAATCAATTGGGTATAGCAAATTTTCAATACGGGTAACAGAGGGGCCTGGAGACCTGTTTTTTGGTATATTTTGGTAATGAACGAAAGGAATCAGAGCCGTGTGGTTAACTGCGGCGGTCTTCATTATTGGCTTCTGGCAGATAATTTTCCACATGGCAGTTATCTAAATGACTCAGGCTGAGATAAGTGCTCTAATGCACAGGGATTTTCCCCAACTACGGCGTATCGCCATCCATTGGGCTATAGTACAGTAGATAATGTGAGGGTATTTCACTTCTACTAATAGCCTGCTTGGCTTCCCTTGCATTTGTTAAATGTAGTTAACATCGAGAGTGAATTGCATGGCAGAATTACACACAATGAGCCCCGCTTATAAAGAAAAGGGCAGCACTTTTATTACTGAAAAGACGGAGAATAAATTAAGTCATCTGACAGTGAACTGTAACATCAGATTGCTTTTCTGTCTTTGATAGGCGGCTCTTCATTCAGTTTGGCGGATGCATTATGTCTCAGCATACCAGAGATTAACGAAGACCCCTGTTTCACCTAAGGAGTTTAAAAAAGCTGGAGAAAGCTAACAGATAGCACTGCTAATCATCTCAATTGCATTAAGATTACATTTTATAAAAACATTTTATTAACTGATATGTTAATATTGCAGTGCTGAAATCTGTTTAGTACCTTTGTAATACACTAATAACCAACCAAAAGCAGAGAGTCTCAGCATGAGACAAAGCTCATCACAAGCAGCTTTGCCACAAACTGAGTAGGGAAATACTAACAAATATAGAAGGTGCTCAGTGTCATTCACATCAGTACTAAATACCATCATGCTAACACACATGAAACTGAAATAACTCAATAAACAATAATTTAACAAGATTAGGTGTAACATTCAACCCTCAGAAAAAAAAAGAAAAAAAAATCAAATTTGAGATGTAATACAGGGATTTCTTGGAATATCAATTTACAGTTTTTGTAATGTCTAATTCAGTTTTTCACCAAATATTGTAGGGGAAATTAACCGTTAACCAATTAATAGGTTTTTACTGTAGCATTTTACTGTATTTTACTGTTACAATGTGTGTATATATATATAACACACACACACACATTTTTGTGAAAAGTGGGGACATCCCATAGGCGTAATGGTTTTTCTACTGTACAAACTGTATTTTCATCGCTCTACACCAACCCTACACCTAACCCTAACCCTCACAGGAAACATTGTGCATTAAAACTCATTCTGTATGGTTTATAAGCATTTTGAAAAATGGGGACATGGGTTATGTCCTCATAAGTCACCCTCTCCTTGTAATACCTGTGTCAAACCCATGTCATTATACAAAGTTGTGTCCTGATATGTCACAAAACACATATGTGTAGGTGTGTTTGTTGTATAGATTTACATACTGGCTATAACAATCAGAATACAAATCCTATGTTGGTTGGCTCTCGGTAGAGAATTAGTGTAGTTAAAGCAGGGGTTAAAGGACTCATACTGACAACCAAACCTTGACCCCTCGGTTCTGAGAAATGGTTAAGAATACAGACATAGGAAAAATAAAGACACAGGAAAAAAGTAATTCAAGGATGAACATAAGGGGGCATTTCCGTCTTTCCGTCCTTCATTCAAAGTGGCATATCCATTAAGCCTACACATATTGCAATCTAACGAAGGTTTTAATTTCACCCCTGTCAGACATGCTGAGGCCACAGGAAGTGGAGCAGAGGGAATGTGGGGGAATTGTAGTTCTATCAGCTTGGGGTGAACTAGGGAGATAAGGCTTAGGGCTGGAAGTGACGGAAACAGAGCTGGGCTGAACGTCTGCTTCCTGACAGCTACAGAGCAGGGGAGGCTGGACGTGGGTGATACCATTACATCTCGGCTGTGCAGTCCTCTATTGAAACCAAACACACACACTCACTTACACATATGTTCACAAAGAGCAGGAACAATTCTTGGGACCTTTCTGGCATTTTTTGGTTATCAACCAGGGAATCTTTCTGGTTCCTGCCATTCTTTATCTCATTTGGGCTCCTAGGGCATGGCTGGTGATCAGGTTACCTCTTGCATAAAAAAAAAAAAACACGTGCATGCATGCTTGCACACACATGTATTCACTCTCTCTCAAGCACACATTAAGACAAACACACCCTCTCTCCATACACATACACATACACTCCCTCTAAAAGCATACACACTTTTGTTTGTTTGTTATCTCTCTTTCACTCCTTAAATCTTAAAAAGGGCTTGAGGAGGTCTTTATCTTTTCCCCTAAATCCCTTCAGCAGGTATCCATGTCAAAAGAACAGGGCTGGGATCTGGGAGAGGATTGTTTAGTAAGGGTCAGTCCTGGGTCAAGCTTTTGGCCTGTTGTTAACACAGCCCTCCCCCTGGTGCTTTTTGCACCGGTCTCCATCTGCACACCTTCGTCCACCGTCACTCCAAACCTCCAGAACCCCAGCAAATAATCCTTCTCTGTGAGAAGTCTCTGGTGACAAATACAAAGGTCAAATAGCTTTAGCACACAGTGCAAGGGAAGCCAAATTCCCCAAATATGGAGCTTTGGTGGTGTTTGCTCGCATGAAATTGGCTTTCTGGAGTTTCTCCAAACAGGCCTGGTAAATTCCTTCATTCTTTGTTAGGCTTCATGCATTAATGGTCTTTTGTGACGGAGTTCTGATGTGCCCAAAATTAATAATTTGGTCTCAAGTCTCAACAAAAATTGCTATTCATTGGGGTAAATTTATATGTCAGGAAAAACAGCAACTGACACACCAAATGCTCTGGAAAAGTCAATGAATTTGAAGAGGATGACATATGGAAGAATAAACGGACTGTCAGAGAATCAGTACATTTTGATCCACTGCCAAGCATCTCCTAGTCATATCTCTTCTGGACAGCTCACGTATCTTTGTAACAGTCCCTGGACCTCACACGCACAGTCCTAGTCGCTATCGGCAGGAAAATATTCCTCATGCAGTATTATCGGTAGGGCAGCATATGGCAAACTAGCAGCAGGCATCTCATCCTCATCCTCTTTAGAGGCTAAAATTAGCACAATACTGTTTGTGGCTTTAAGCTGGACTCGAACCCACTGTGATACCGCTAATAAAAAGACTGGCCTCCTGCTTAGAGAGAGAATGTACATCCCTACAGTTCACTGGAGGATTATCCTGTTGGGATAATGTTTTTTCCTGCGATGGCTACAGAAAGATTTATATTTTTAATCTAATTTTATTTGGAAGCAATCTATCAGGCGCTCTTCGTTGTTGACTAAAATAGCTCCTACAAGTCAGTGGGGATATTGTAGAAGAGAATCCTCAACAAGAGACATCTTTTTGGCAGAGGATAACCCCAAAAAGAGATAGCTAATCTCTTTATCAAAGCCCTAAATAAACTAAGGTGAGTGCATGTGACACAGCCACACAAGAGCACCTGATTAACGAAACAAAGAGTTAAAGCCTGTTTGTTTACTGTCGCTCACTGTTCTTCGGACTCCCTTCCCAAGATCCCCTTTATCCCTCCCTTCTTTTCGTTTCCTCTTCACCTCCCTCCTTGGCCTTCCTGCCCTCTCTATCAGGTGAGCCAAGCGGTGATAGCATATCTCTTTGGATTATATCAGCTCTTTCCTGAAAAGTTGGATGTGTGCATATCTGATCGTGGCCCGGTGGGTGCGCACTGCTCCTCCCTAGTCGTGCTGAGTAATGTTCACTCCGGTCTTCTACAGCAAACCTAATGCGTTGTGACACGTCAGTGATGAGCTGCACTGATTTCTGTCAAATTCACATGAACCTCTCCAGCACAGATCAGATGACGGGGCACGGCATGGGGATTTTCCAGACGGAGCAAAGGGGTTTCCCAGCTATTAGAGGCAGATCAGGAAAGGCAACATAAATTGCGAAACATAACATGATCCCTCTTAACAGTGACCATGCATCTGACAAATCAATGATGAATGAAGTTGACATCTCAAGTATTTATTGGAAAAATAGCTCTTTTTGCTAGCTATATCAATAATTATCATCATTCTATCAATGACAATGTCATAATTCTATAGTTGCTCTGATCTTACAGTAATGTTTTTAACCAGAACATCTAATGAAGAGAGAAAATATATAAAAGAATTACAAGTTTGAGAATGTGCAAGCAGATGAGCAAAGATGACAGTGAGTGGCTGTAAAGGGAATATTTAGCAAACACCAAAAATCTGGTTTTGGCAAGAAAAAGGATTGGTTTTGAAGGACTTCCTGTACACATGGAGACAGATGCAAAGTGTCTACATCATTAACACACCACAATTATAGCATTTGATCTAAATTTAACATCTGCTTCCCACTTAAACTGAACATCACATAGCAAATGAGTCCAACCCGAAAACTCCCTTTCCCTGGGGCTAAACATCCTTAAAGGTGAGGAGTGTAATTTCTGCACTACCAGTGGTACCATAGAGAATGTTTCAAACACTCCCCTGTCTTCCATTGTTAGAATAAACAAGCAGTCCTGCCCCACATCATAGCTTCAGACAATTGTGGATTGTTTAAATACTTGCAATTCTTTTAGGTGCCACTAGAGGCACAGATATTGCCCACTTCAAAATGACAAGAAGAGATGCAACACTGTCATATTAAACCAAACTTTCATATCAAAGAATTTAAAAAATGAATAGAAGAAGAGAAAGATGTCAACAGTGCTATAACCAGTCATCTCCCAGAGTTCACATGATCGTGGGTGGGGGGAGAGAAGTACTTCAGCAGTAGTTAAATCCCAGAGCAAACAGAAGAGCAAACACAACAGTGACACTTTATCATACCAGCTTTATGAGTATTATCTGACCAGAGACAAGGTGCTCAATCAGGCTATGGATGCTAGTTAAAGGCAATGATTAGAAAAGCAGAAGAAACAGCTGATATATGGGGAAAGGAGGGGGGCAGGTTGTTTGCTTGCACTTACTCACTTTTCACTCTCCTTTTCCCACATGACACAGGACATCATCCTAATCCCAAAGGCAAACTGCCCCTTGGTCTGGGAACCGGCAGCATTTCCCCTTTTTTTCACCATATGACCGCAGTGCGTACACAGAGTCTTATCAGGAGTGGGGCCATAAAACAATTGGCGCTGATTATTTTCAGAGAAAAAAAAGTGGTAGCTTGTTGGTTGTGCCATCACTACTGAGATTCAGTGGGGTCATAAACACGCCAGTCGTTCAGATTCCCCTAGGCTCGCCATGCTGGAGCCTTCCCATGGGTAACCTAACAAAACTACAGAGTGGCTCTTGAGGACATGGCTCTATTCGTGCCCCTCACTGACACCGGCTGGCATCGCCTTGACTTTCTCGTAATGGTTAAATTTAGCCATTTGCAGGCACAATGTGAAATTCATGAGAGCATCATGCAAAAGGGCTTGAAAGAGAGAACATGATGTGTTGTGTGAAATAAAAACTGCTCTTTGATTCCGTACTTCCTGTCAAGCACATGCATTTCCAAACACTTACTGGAATTGGCATCTTGCTCTCTTTCCTGTGATCCCTTGCTTTCTCTATGCTTTCCCCTCTCTCTTTCTTCTCTGCTCCTTCTGTGGGTGTGAATGATGTGATGTGTGATGTGAATGAGAGAGAAAAACAGCAGGGGCTGCTCGGGCCGCCCGGTGCTGCTCTTAGATCCCTGCACTATAAAAACCGCACACCTTTTATCAGCCATTATGCCTCTGATTTAACCAGATTACTCCACCAACGTGCTGCCACTGATACACAGGGAGCGCAGAGAGCATTCAGCCTCCCCCTCCTGTGTGCAGCACTTTTGCATGCACAGAGGAGAATCTAGTGAGGCAGGAACAACCACTGACTGACTACACCTGAATGACAACATAGAGCTCCTATTACTCTTTGAAGCACAACAGTCACACACACCAGGCACGATTAAAGCTAAAAAACAAAGTCAAAGAACGAGGGCATCCAGACAGCAGTGAGCGAGTGAAGAGGCGTCCTCTTAACAGCTCAAAGTGACTGAGCTAAACAAAGCCAGGACCCTGCTGTAAAATCAAAAAGGAAAGTGATCGGCATTGTAGTGCACTCAGCAATTGAGGAGAGCACTGAAAATAGCACATGAGAAATGCAAAGGCATGCAGGCGGCACTCAGAGACGGAAAGAAAGCGCGAGAGAGAAAGGGGCTGGGTTCTTCCAGTCTGCTGGACAATCGTTGCAATTAACGGGTGACTTTGACAAACACGTGAGGCGGGAGCTCTGTGGGCGGATCCAGGCCTCAAGGTTTGTTGGCATCCTGTCAGAGGCCATGTCTGCTGGTCAGTCTCAGATGCCAGCCAATCGCAGACCAGAAATGGTGGCCAGGAGCCAATGAGAGCCCTTGCTTAGACTGACCTTCACACAGGCCGGTAGCAAACTGACCATTAAGTCAATGTTGACAACAGCACTCACCACAATCAATCCAACAAAATAATGATCAGCTTGATGCATGACGTTTAGCTGCAGCTGTTCTCGACAAAAGCAAAAGTACCAGACGAGTCCATGTAACATTACAGCAGAAGAATTTTTCACACATTTCAGTGGGTTTTACTGTACATTGACCTGTTTACACCGCAGCCGAATGGTCCCATTCGTCAATAGTAATTCCTGACGAATTCGGTCGAAGTAAATGCACTTCTTAACTCGCTTTGAGTGACTTGCTGGAGCTCCCAAAGTCTTACTGCAGTACAGTTTTGGAGTCCACGGCTCTGCATGTAAATTTATGCAGACAATAACAAGAGCCTCACAGGAACTATTTGACTTGGCACACATGGGGCCTTTTGCAAATGGGTCCTGGTAATTGCTGATACATATCTGACTCCTGTAGTCATCACCTTGTTCCCAGACCCTTTGATGAGGCAGAGGAAACCCAAAGCCTTTCAAAACACTCAGCATGATATCTGCGTATGCGAGAGCATGTCATTTTCCACATGCCCTGCCCCTTTTTGGTAGAGGTTCATATCGCATGCGATCCTGCTGCACCCCAAGGGTGTCTCTTTTAATCTGGGTGGGCACTGGCCTTGCCAAGAGTCCAGAGTGAGCAATACAGGCCACAATAATGATTTGTTTTCTCTTAACCCACTGAGGGTGGACGCTCAGAAAATATGGCTTCAAGATACAATGCAAGAAGATGTCCCCCGAGAGGGCGGCTGTTAAACAAAGGCGGGTGCATACAAGCACACTACACTAATAAACGGGGTCTAATTAGAGATGGGACGTCCTGAGTCTCTGCTGGACCCCCCTTAAGGGGACACTCGCACTTTGATGGGTACAGAATCACGAACAAGGAAAATGCTGTCCTCAGTCATACTGAGAAGCTATTTAGGTGCGGTATGGAAAACATGGTGCGGATGGCAACCACTCAGCTATGGTGCCAATCTCTACATTGATGGGTTACAGATGTACTATGCTATGCATGTGGGTACAATGTTCCTATGCAGTTCGAAGGCGTATCCATGTTTGTTACGATGCTGTTTCTGTATAGAAGCCATTCTCATTTCATTCACTGACGTTCTTTGGTTTTAAAGATGGAGGAACAGTGCAGTAGCAACAAGAGCCTTTATACAGAAGTTGTACAGATATTTGTAACATAGATAGCTTGTTAATGCTAATTACAAAGCTTAAGCACATAGAAAGAAGCGCAATACAGGGGGGTGGGAGTCTGAACACGAGTGAGGGGACCAGTTGGGGACATATTGGCAGGAGTTTCTTGGCCAACAGCAGAATAATAGTCTTATTGGGATTATGAAGTCACTCCTTACAGAACATGCTAATACGGTTAGCAGCACTGCTTTACACAATCAGCAATTAACCCACATTAGCATAATACTTCCACTAAACCTTCACTGGTGTGAATAAGACTGAAGGGGCTGAGGTGTTTGGGACATTTGTTCACGCTGAACACACTCAGCATACGTCTAGGTTCATAGCTCAGCCTCCTCCCGCTAGCATACGACACGACAAACACTCATCCAAAACACCAGGGTGAGGGTACATGAGGGGAGGAAGGAGGGGGTGAACATTAAAAGCCTGGCGATAATTGGAAGTATGTGAAAAATTACGTGTCACTTTGGTCAATAAAGAGCAAAGGTCACCACAAGCAGGAGCCCAAACTCGGCACAAAATGTGCTCATTAAGGCATCCAATCAGAGTGTTGTGAGCCACCAGGCCATTAGTCATTGGTCATCTGACCGACTGGGCCGGGTTGGCCTCTTTCTTATTGCTCTCCTTCTCTGTGGAGGGAGAAAACCGGCGCTGGTATATAAATCGTTGCTCAGTCATCTGGAACATAATGTGGTCCTTTCTGCTCTCATCCTGCTCTGCCTGCTGGCTGTGCAGCCCTCAAACGGCAGCCTTGACATCCCTTTCAATAATAAATGAAGTTGCTTTTTGCCTACAGTTTGTTTGAAACCCTCCTCCACCCTTCCATCCGGCACCTCTGACACTGGTTCTCATTGGCTAAACCACAGAACTAGCCAATCACAGTGCCAAATAGTAGATGACTTCGTTTAAAGTTTAAGTGAAGTTGGCTTTCATTGGCTTTTATTCTGTTGAGAGAGAAATCCTATCAAGAAAATACCCAAGAGTTTTTTTTTAAGAATATTTCATTTCTCTTTGAAAGTTCCAGAATTTTCATCTGGAATGTAACAGAATGCATAAAAGCCCCATCAGTGTAAAAGCTCTTTTGTTAGACTGTCATCACCAGTGGCTTTCTTCAGACACCCTGTCCAGATGGGCCCAGAGGAAGGTTCATTAATGCAGTCTTATCACAACCAGCTGATGGACCTACGCCACATGACCAGCCAGCAGCAGCCTGAACATCTGCTTTAACTCTCTCCATACACATGCTTGGCTTCAGATGGTAAGCTGGACACATCTGCACAGTCAGTGACATTTCCATAGAAGCATACTTACTACACTGCTCCCTGGAATACTTGACTCTGATTGGTCGATGCTTCAATCAAGTATTGTGCATAACTTCTACCTAACTGTCCTAGTTTCTGTCCTTTCACTCTGTGGTCTTTTTAATAAAATCAAATCAATATCCCCTGACCTTTTTATTTATTTAATTGATAAGTAACTATTAATGACTGTACATTATCCCTTTCATTTGCATCATAGGGTGTCTCAGATCCTTACCTTGTTCGCTGCTGTTGTCACCGCTGTGCGATGTGTGTCCTCCGCTGGATGGTCCTGGTGTTCCTCCGGAGCGTGTAGAAGCTGCATCGTCATGGTCTCTGTTCCATGAAGTCTGTGCGGAAAGGAAGAGAGAGACAGAGAGGGAATAAGGCACACAATCAGGCATCAGATCACAGAGAAACACACACAGGCTACAGTCCCATGCTACAAAGACAGCTGGCTTTATCAGATGTTCCTCATTTGATTGTTTTTCATCCTCTTGCCAGGCCCTACAACCTCACACGACAATTCAGTTCTGCACAGTTTAAAAGAACCATTGAACCAAACCCTGTGAGCATTCTAATGACACCACACAGTCGCTGGCTTCCTTATACGCGTTTCTCATCTCACAGAGCAGAATGCACAATTGCACTATTTTAAAGACCACACATTAAACTGTAAGTTAAAAAAATTAAATTGTATTACCAGTGACAGGATATCCATAGTCCAGAAATGAAATATAAAAACAAAGAAAGAAGAATTAGCAATAGCAGCTAAGATGTGCATGCCCGACCATTCACACTTGAGATCTCTGAATACAACAAGAGCCAGTCAGTCGCCACTCTTATATCTCAGAGCGAGGGAGGGTATAAGTGTGTGCGTGTGCGGCTGTTCGCTGACCTAGCGAATCAAAATGAAATCAAATAAAAGCCATTCACCTTCAGGTTGGGAAGAGGAGGAAGAAAAAAAAAAAAACAGAGAAATCCTATTGACAATTAAGCTTAGGTGTATAATAGAGCGAAAGTGTCAGCTGTTGGACGGATGGTATGTGGCAAATGGAGCAGACATGGGGATAAAGAGAAGTGGACGGCACAATGACGAGCCGGGGCCTGCACACACTCAGCCCCATGCAGTGTCTACTTGTACTATAGAACAAAACAGATGTTGCCTCTTATCACTGGCTGCCTCCACAAAAGTAACATTAACTGAGGGAGGAAAATATGAGATGAAGGCCGCAGCATCTTTTCAGATGTAAAAAGATGCGCATCAGAGATGAGAACTCTCAATAGCAGGCCCAGAAACTATTTTGTTTTTGCAGGTTTTGCAACGTATATTCACAGTTCTCAGGATTTTAAACGTGCCAAATATAGTTAAAATACTGTATTCTTACTGAAAATATAATCAAAATATTACATAAGCAGATTAATTGCTTTATTAATGGTTTTGCTCCACAGATTGTATATTACTACATATATGCAAAAACATAATTATGTAAAAAAAAAAAAGAAAGAAAAATAAATTAAATGTATTATAAAAATAAAAAAAATATATAACATTTAATATATATATAACATTTTATTTATACAGTACCCTTTGAATTAAAAGCACTCCATGAAATAAAATTCTCAAATAATCCAGAAATAAAATAAAAAATCCTAAATTTTGAAACAATCCAAACTGCATTTTATAGACTTGCCACAAGACTCCTAGAAACTTCAGGCATAATAGTGCCAGCCACTACAGATATGTTTTTTTTTTTTAATATCCAGGAAAAAAAAAAATGGTGTATTCTGCAGCATACCAAAAGTATGCCGTAAGAGGTAATCTAGAACACATGCCCAGGGAGCAAACAGTTAAAACTGAAATTGCCAGTTTCTACAACCCTTTGTAAAAGAAGGAGAGAGAGAGAGAGAGAGAGAGAGAAATGGAGGGAACTTGTTTATTCAGAGCTTTGTGGAAAAGAATGGTACAGCACCCTGGAGACCAAGAACCCCAGAGCCTCCACACGTAAAAAGGATGTTTTTAACACACAACAAATCCCACTTGAAAATATAATTAGAATGAGGAAAATAGCAAACTATTGCATTAACTGTAATTGAACAAAAGAGCAGCGGGGCTTGTGGGAGGCTGCCGCTCGGCCCCATGGGAATGGGGGAGGGTCTCGGCCGAGGGTGAGTGACATCTCCAGGGTGCACTCCAGTCTATTTATAACTGCCCCAACAATCTTGTCCACCACAGATCTAACAGCTAATTAATACACAAAAAAATGGCCAAAATGCAGAGCAATCCACCAGCGAGCAGACACCCAGAGGAAACCGCACAGGCGCATAAGCGAAGGAGTAAATATGTGGGCCAAAATGAACAGCGGGTGGAGGCGGTGTGGATGCAGATGGTTACGGGAGAGATGAGTGCTGTGGCGGAGAGAATGCTGTCCTGCTGCACACAACAACACACTTGATATATTCACTGTCCCTCTAATGAGCTAGCTAGGATTTATTCAGTCCTGTTTTTTTTTTTTTTTTTTGGGGGGAGGCTTCGTCCCCTCCCCCTCCACATGTTTTCTCTTCCCTTGCTCCTTTTCTCTCTCCCTCCTCATGTCCTTCTCTCTCTCAAGTGCAGGATGTAGATTAATTCAATGCTTAATTGTTTAGTAAATTCAATTTTCCACATTCTATTCTGCGTAGCTTTAGCTAAAGTTCTTAAATCTGCAGTGCGTAGCCCAGGGAGCAGCGTTTGTCATCTGTGCCTTTCCCTTTTTTTTTTTTTTCATTACCATTTTCTTCCTCCACCACTTAATTCGCCATGAAAAGATTTTCCTTGCTGGAAATTCTGATTCTGCTATGATCGGTGAGGCATTCCAATTCATTGCATTTTCATTGTGTTGGGTCTTAGATGGAAGCTCTCTTTCTCTGCACATTATACACGCACTCATGCAAAGAATATTGGGCTTCCAATTCATTTATAATAATAAAGCAAAATGTTTCAGGTTACTGTAGACTTCACAGGGGAAAGAAAACTCATAAACAGTATATGTTTACAATTTCATGCCACAGTGACTGCTCTCTCTCATTCCTTTTTTTTTTATTTTTTACACAGACCCACCAGTGTCACATTGTACTATTTTTGGTTTTGGCTTTATCTAGATAGCACAACAAAATGGACTGAGAGAGAGAGACACACACACACACACACACACACACACACAGAGAGTGGGAAAAAGAGAGAGAGTTTTTATATGCCTCATCAAACAAGATTAGCAAGGACACTTGAACAAGCTCACTAAAATACTCAAGCTCTGCTGGGAAATACTTGGGAAGCACAAGATTCACACATGAACTTTGCCCAGTGGATTGCAACCAAAAACTAAATCTGTTCAGGACACTTGTTTATTTGTTTACTCTGGCTCGTTGATAAGGCTGAGATCCTCAATGTTGATAACAGACCACGTGGCTGTCGGTTCAACTCTGTGCTAAAACATGAATGCTTCTGAAATGAATGGATGTGGTAATGGCATGCACAGAAACAAAAAAAGGGAGGATCAATGCTAGAACAGTTCGATCCCCTTTAAAAAATCTTATAAAAGAAAAATGGAGCAAAATTGGGGAGGGGGGAATAATTGCTGGGAAAAAAAAAATCTTCCTGGATGTGGTCTACAGAGAAAGCGAAATCTTTTAAAATGGCCTGTGGGTGAGATCTCGCTTAAAAACCAGTAGAGTCACCCTTAATGGCACTGTAGGATAATCACACATCTCCTTTAATTACAGTAGCTTTCACATCACTGGCTTAAAAACGATTCATAGTGTGATCCTCAAGCTTAATAAATAAAAATAAATAAAAAATACATAGTTGACCATGCTGTTAGACAAATTATGTAAAAAAAAAATATATATATATGTGGAATTGCAAAGAAGTTTAACTACGGAAAACGTATCATTTTGGGGGAACGTTACACACAAGCAACATTATATGCTTATAAATAGTATATATATATATATATATATCCGGCTAAATTTTTTTTGAACCCAGAGCACCTCTTTAAAGTAATGAGAAAGTGAGATCCCTCGTTCATTATCTTGACAACTGTTGGCTGCTGTCAACGATTCAACAAGTGATATAAAGAACGGACACGTGACTATTTTAGTGGCACGGGAATATCAAATTGTGGTTACTTCGATCAGTTAAATTGAAAACAGGCATTACGCATTAAGTTAACTACTCTTTTTAACAAAGACTATTGATTATAGCACAGTGTAATTTCAACATCGCCCAACTTGTGGACTATCAAAAGAAGCAAATAATCTACACTTAAAAAGACAACACTTTTGGTTCACAACAAAAACAAAAGCACGTGAAATATTACTTCACTAAAAACATAGTGAATAAAAATGATGTACGCACAGTTCTCATTCAAAAGAGCAAAAAGATGTTTTTCTTGAGCACAAGTGATACATTCAACAGTGAGGATATAACAACAACTAAAAGAATCTCTCATGACAGGGAAACAGTGACATTATTTATGCAAACCTTTAAAACAGGTCCATATATTCTCGTTCAATAAAAGCTGAGCATTTTACAAAATACAGTATATATATACTATATAAATATTGGGCCTGATTTAATATATATATATATATATATATATATATATATATATATATATATATATATATATATATATATATATATATATATATATATATATATATATAAAATCAGGCCCAATATTTTGTATCACAAATTATTAAGCACAAAAACAACAAAACTGCTGGGTGGCCTCTATGCAATACATTAATAACATAGCTTACTCTGTAATAACACCCTTAGTTTTTAAATTGGCCCTGAACAAAACAGAAAGGAAACTGCAAACAGAGAAACTATTCAGCATTTCAATTATTTCATCCCCTCTTCAGGCCGCATGGAATAATCTAAAGAGCCCTCGAGTACTGAAGTCTTGAGCACCGCGGAGGTTTTCATGGCGTTGAGTTCATTAGCAAATGGCAGTGCCTCGCTGCAATTAAAGACAACTGTGCAAACGCTGCAGCCCATGGACATGCATTCAGACTCTTTACTTTGCCTTCAGTGAGCGTCAGCACAGAGCAAATACGTCACAAACAAGTTACCATGAGCCAGCCAATCAGAACACAAATTAGCCTGGCTTTGCACTGAGGCACAAAAAGGCAATAAACTTGTCTAAACTAAAGATAAAGGCATTACTCTGATGACATTTAATGTATTTGTTGGTAAATGTTGTATCAAAATCAATGATTCATGACTTATTTGACTTAACTAGTTCTGTAACACAGCACACTTTTTATTTTCAGAATTGTAACAGAATTTAAGTTAAAATACTAGTGATTCTTTAATCACTTTAATCTAGGATAACTTTTTTAGACTGATAAAGAAAATGAAAGAAAAGAAAAGGAGAGAAAATGGAAGAATAAGGAAAAAAAACGAATACTTTTAAGATAACTTTTCATACTTTCTTTTTGTCTTCTTGATAAAAAAATGCATAAAAAGTATTAAATCAGGAACATTCTATTTTGTACTACTTCCTAACAACATATTATATTTTTATTTAATAATTCTAGTTCATTTATAATCTCAATTAAATTAATGTTTTATAACAAAGAATGACTGTCAGTTCTGTGGTCACTATCATCACACAAACCATTTTAGAGTTTTATATGCATGAATTTATTTATTTATTTTATTTTTTGTAATATTAATATTTTAGTTTTGAGTTGAGTTGAATGAAAATACCATGTGAGCATGTGTTTTTACCAATACAACCAAACCTATCCAACTTTCTCCAACAAGTCAATAAAGCACATTATAGCCTACGAATTACACATTATACAAAAATACAAGTGAAGGCTCCTCGAGCTTGTTATCTTATAAGTATTCCAGTATGAAACATAGTTTGAAACATAGTTTTAAAAAGTTTAACCATTATATATGTAGCCTAGGCCTATATATTTACATACTACAGTAGCGCTCATATTGTTTAATATTATACTATACTTAATACTAGATTCATATAGCCTACATGTAAAACTATTTTCCCCTGTAGTGTGGTAATTACTTAATGTGACGTGCTATCAAACAAACAACAACTTAGACAAGATTCCCCGGAATGAAGACCGCAGTGAAGGGGTTAACTAGCTGCTAACTAGTCCCTCCGCTCTTATGGCACCTGAGGCTCATATGGCCGCGCGTTTATCAGCGCAGTACGAGGAAAACAACGTGATCCGAACTGGCTCGGCCACATTCACCAGAGAGAGAGAGAGAGAGAGAGAGAGGGGCTCTGACTTTTTCACCCTTTAGCTCTGCCCCTCTTTCTCTTCACTCGATACTTGCAAAACAATGCTAAGCTGGAGTTGAGACATTATTGATACGATGCTTCGCTGCACGGAGGACGAAAACACAGCACAGCGCTGGACCACGGAGTTTAATCAATTCTATGTATATTTCTGATTTTCTTATGCTGCAGTAGGCCTATTCCTGCTGGAATAAATTGGCCTTTGAATAAATGAACCGCCTCTCTCCCTCTTGTTAACATTGTTGAGAATTTGCACAAAGGAGATTTTTTTTTTTTCTAGTCCAATTCAACTTTATGCCCGAGGGCATATATTAAAAATACATATGGAACGAGATAATGCATGAGCGACGCAAATTCGTTAGGGATGTCACCGCCTAGCAAACTCAGAAATGTAACCACAAAAAAAAAAAAAAAAAAAAAAAAAAAAAAAAAAGAGTGTGAGAGAGAGAGATGTAAAATACATATAGGACCTGAAGTCAAGCTTTAACTCTGTAGCTGTTAATCAAAAAACCGCCCATACGCATCTAGTTTAAACTTATTTTAATGTACTTTTATTTAAGTTTAAAACCTCTTTAAAATTTCAATGAGTATCTTTCTAACTAGAGGCATTTTTTTAGGATTCTTAATAAAATAAAAACAGATTCTACCTCGCAGTAGCAAACTTCTAAAAAGTTAGTCAGCTTACATTAGGCAAACAGACTTTCACGAAGACGTAAATACTTAATACAAACCCTAATATTTAGGTGTTACGCGTCAAGAAAAATAAATAAATAAATAGGGCATGTCTTTATCTTAAACTAGCCTAAATTAAAGAACTGTATTGGTGGCTTTCAGCAAAGCATAAATTGCTCTTATCAAGCTACGTACCCAGGGGTCTTCATATAAGCCTAATTTATTTTTATCGCTTAAATTCATCTCTTCTCAATAATGCATTTAGTCAAAAATGATGACACGTGCTCTCCGATAAACAAAATTGACATTATGCTGTTTAATGCTGGCTTTGAATTAGATGCATTATCTGTGCAGATCCGCTCATTAACATATCCATTAACACAGCCGAGGTAGAAAAGACTAAAGCAGCCAAATGTCATTTTATTGGAGGCTCTGTCCGGTAATGAATGGGACAGGGTTTTCTCTCCCTCAGATATAAACTGGTGGCCGACGCAGTCATTGGAAAGCCACAACTGGTCAATGCTTTACTCGATCACTCAGCCATATGGAAGATGACGGATTTAAATTATTTAGCCTAATCGCTTCATTACTTGTTATACTGGTGAATCTGCTAATCCCCTTAATATGACCACTCGTTTATTTATTTATTTATTTATTTTAAAGAAGTGTCTCTACTACATCTTATATCATTATATTTCAAATATATAGGCTATTTAAATATTACGCAGCGTGTCCAGATGAAAGCATTGAAGAACGCGTAAAAGTTTAATTGAAAGTGCGTTATTGTTGAACGACGTCAAAGGATCCTAAGGACAAGAATGAGCTGCCGCATATTAAAAAGGCATAGAGGAATATTATTCCACACATTTTCCTATAAACACAAAATACTGCATGGCACAGTACTGCTCAAACACGAGCAATAGCGCTGCTTCTGCTGTTCAAAAGGCTGAGAGCAGAACACTGCGCGCGCACTCGTCTGAGCAAAAACACTGACAAGGCAACTAATGAAGCGTGAACAACAGCAGAAAACCAAAGCACCAAATCTCTAAATGTCTACTATAGATATGTCTCCATTTGGTTAGTTATAGATACCACAGATAGCCCAACTGTTTGGTTTGGTTAAAAAAAAGGCGGGCGAGAGAAAAGAAGAGGGAAAGGACTAAATTAAAATCGACAAGAAACAGGTCAAGTTTATGGCAATGCTTTCACGAGCTAATCTCCTCGGGTCAGTTCCGGGATCAAACCGTAATGAAGCAATAATGGGCCACATTATTCCAAATTTTTCAATCCGATGGAATTTAAAAGCCTTGATCGTATGCAAATAACGGCGAGGCAGAGAAAGTGACCCAAAAGACGAGCTGAATGGCCAGAAAAGAAATGGACCCCTGCACGTACCTGATCAAGGGCCCCCGATGATCTTGTAATTTCTTCGCTGTCTGATTTTGATCCTCCTTCTCTGTCGTCTATAACCAAGTCGATGGGCATCTTTCCCTTCAAACAGCTGATGTACCGATGACAGAAATTGTCACAGAGTTCATGTACCTATAGATACAAGGGAAGCAAGGAGGGGGGAGGAGGGGAAATCACAAAGGGTCATCACAGCGAACTGACAAGTGCATCCAGAACTCCTATTGACATGGAAAACCTTTCCCAGTGGCCTTCTCTGATAGCTATCAGACGCATCCAGAATGAGAAATAACTTTACTCCCTCTCAAAATAGAGATATCGCCGAAAATTGACACTGACAAGACGACTCACGGGCTACGCCGTATTCAACACC
Source organism: Carassius gibelio (assembly GCF_023724105.1). Taxonomy (NCBI): domain Eukaryota; kingdom Metazoa; phylum Chordata; class Actinopteri; order Cypriniformes; family Cyprinidae; genus Carassius; species Carassius gibelio. The sequence goes on along the minus strand of NC_068408.1, from coordinate 24,079,011 downwards.
CGTGTAAAATTCATCTGCTCCCGGGGTTGTGGCCATTAGAGAGATGACCTGCTTGACTGACATTTAAGGTAAACTGTTTAATTTCGTCTAGTTATTTCATTACCGCCTTTTTACAAGGGAATAATATGGTGGATGACATTCAGTGACGAGGGGAGAATTCTTCTTTTATATCTGAATGCTCAAACTATAGTTTCGCCCGTGTTTTCTCAACACACATAACCCTGAGGCTCATGCAAATATCTGGAGATTTGGAGCCAGTGTATTCAATAGTGTAAAACTATATGCTTTGGCGATAAATCACTTGCTAGCCCTACTCTCGACGTGGAAACAGGAGTTGATAAAATTCCTCCAAAGTGTAGTGCTGATATCAGATAAGCGCGCAAAACGTGCCATCAACGTGCTCGACTGTATTTCGGAATAACGTGTATACGTGTACAAAAAGCGCTACCGGCTACGTTAGGTGGCACAGCATGCAGAGAAACATTGAAATTACTGCTATGAAATATCTGTGGCCGTGGTAGCAGGTTGCATTGTAATTAAACTCGGAGGAGAAATAGGCAGCGTGATTGATTTTGACACTAATTACAACAGACCAGGAAAAATACATTTATGCAGATGAGGCCCATAGGTTTTTTAAGAGAGGAGCGGCCAATTGGGGTAAACTTTGATTACCTTTTCGAGCTCCAAAAGATGAAACCGTAAAACTTGAATGGCTTGTATCATCTGGGGAAAATTGACAATGAAGAAAAAAGTTCACTTTAAATGTGACGAAATAAACAGGCCCAAGACAGTTCCAAACAAATGAAGTGATTTATGACATTTTGGATCATTTGTGACTTGAGATCACTTTCTAGACAATGCACAGCAATTAAGTCAAATTATACTTCATTTATGGATAAATTATCACTTTAATCCATGTTTTAATGAGAGGGACGTGTGTCCTCCGACAACATAAAGAATTCATGCATTACATATGGATAAAAAAATATCCATAACAAATAGCAATGCAATCAAAAAATCTGACAATTCTGTCTAAGGAACACTGTCTGAATATTTTATGAAAGTTATACATTAAAACTCTTGGAGGCAAAATAGAAAAGATAATAATTTGCACTCACCAAATTATCCAGCTCGGGATTTGATGAAAATAGCGGCTTTTCTGCTCGAATCTGAGACGATATGCATGTAAATAATAAAAAATTGTGAGAGAGAGAAAAAAAAATCTTTAAAAAATAATAATAATCAGCCCCCGTTTTCTTTTCTTTTTTTCTTTCTTTTTTGTGATTATTATTATTTAAAGTTACAGAGACCTAGACATCGCATCAAGTGCGCAACAAATTAGGCAAAAACTTTTTGCGCCATAAAACTGTTTCTGACCTGTTTTGCAAACACTGCTATATCCTCATTGAAAGACTCTGATGAACACACATCTCCCCCAGCCACACCGGGCTCTCGAGGTGTGCAAGTGGCTAATTCACATTTCTCAAAAATCAGTGCTAGAAGTGGGAACAGCGGGTGCCTGGAATAAAAAACACAGAGGTCAGTGCGGGGAAAGCTCTGGATTAGCACATGACATTTTATAAGAGTTTACCAGAGTTTTCAGTAGAGACCGTGTACACGGTCCCTACTGAAAGCATTAGAACAGTCTAATTTGCATCTGAGAAATTTAGATTTAATTAACTTTTTAATTCGTCGCCAATCAAAAGTAGCGTAGCCTTACACTGCGCCACGATCACACATCTATCTATATATATATATGAAATGTTTACTCGTAAGTGACAACACAATAATCGACATAAACGTACATTATAACGAGCTTTTTACTTGTGTTAAATACTGTGTCGGATCACATGTAACTTAGATTCCTGCACGTATTATCAAAGACAGCAGTCAATATAAACAGTGGGCTACGAGGTCACAGCATCTAAGAAATGCTCACGTTTAGTCTAGGCCAAGCATACAATTTAAGCATGGTTTAAATAGTGGGCCTATATATTGTGTAAACTTTTAGGGACGTATCTAATTCATAATGAATGAGAGTAAGTTATATGGCATGTTCTGCGTATTAATCGCTGTTTTTAATACGACAACAGCCTTTATATACAGCGCTGTGATGAGAAGCCTTGTGCTCGAGCAGTAGCTCCGCACACACAGATATGTTTGCACATTTTATGGTCTATGTGGAAAATATCCTTTATGGTGTTGTGACAGTGTATGTTGTAATTTTCATGGTAATCACTTTGCGCAGCTGTCCAAAAATATATTCTATCCATTTAACTAATAACTAGGCCTGAAGTTTTAACAATGAAAAAGTTATAGCTTAAACATAACATTAAACGTTTTTTTATTATTATTATTATTTATCAACTTTTAATTTTGAAGTTTAAAACTAAATACGAGTAAGATTTTTAAAACAAACTAATATTAATAATAAAACGCTGTCAAAAAGAAAGGCAAAAAGAACAAACGGTGGACTGATATAAAAGTTACTGGGGAAAACTTTTAGGGAAAAAAAGTAACTTTTAAAAAGAACTTGTATGACGCCTTAAGTTCCCAGTATGTTTTACAGAAACTATTACAGGTCAAATAATGTGTTAATCATAAAGAATATGTCTTGGCTATCTACACGTACCCGTAAATGGAGTCTTTATCTCTTTTGAGAGCGTCATTGACGGATGAGCCCATGCCAGGCGGCATGGCGTTGGTGTGGGCTGTGTGCGGGTACTGGTGGGAGTGGAGCTGGGGCCCGTGGTTCAGGTGAACGGCCTGCATGGATCTGGCGGCGTGCGGGTCCCCGTACATCGTGCTCGGGATTCCTACTCCGTCCATCCCATAGTGGGTTATATCTTCGTACTGCACACACACACACGAAGGGCAACATTCCCATGTTGTCACTTTTACCTCTTACACAATATATTCATAGAAAGAAAGAAAAAACACTAAAAAAATATAAATCGAATATTCTCGGACAAAACAGTATGGCTTTTGGGAAATGAAAACACTTTGTTCTGGTATTACAAAGTTATTAAATATATCAAGTGTAAAAGCAGACTATCTTGTGCTTTTAACACTAAAAAAATATAATAATAAATTATTATTTAAAAAAAAAATCTATTGTGCTTTTTCAAAAACGGACTGAAACATACAGACTTAGTATACAGCGTCGGACACACCAGCATGGAGTACTGAGCTAGAGCTTTATTGAGATCATCACACACACACACACACACACACACACACAATTATATGTATACATATCTCACGACTGAGCATTGGTGTGTTGTGCCACTTTTTGTGATTTATTTTTTTATTTTTACAAATGCAACTGAAGTAGTAATGTCATTTGCATGTAATAAATGTGTATTATATAGGTTATTATACCCTACTGTTGTCAAACTAAATTAATTAAAAACTAGTTAATTATAAACTATATTTTGGATTAGTCTAATTAAACACTAATTTACATTGTCCAGTCGAGCCTAACAGTTCAATTTAATATTTGATTAGTTTATTTAAAATAATCAGTGACATAGAAAATTTATCATTATTATTATAAGTTTCATGATATTTTAGAGAAAGTAAGATGACGAGACCATAACTTGTTTAAACTCTGAATCAAGAGAGTGTACTTGATTTAGTTACTTTCCCCATCAAAAGCAAAAGGTCGTAAAGTTGCGAAGAAATCTACTCTGTGGTTGTTTACATTTGATTACAAATGCAAAGAAAAAGTGTCCAACCCGTAAATGTCAACTTTACGAGTTAAAGCGCACAACTAGCCTATGTATCATTGGAATGCTGTTTGAATAGGAGACTATTTTGTATAAAATACGTAAACAATATAGCTGAGTTGAATTTGTTGAACTCCTTAATAATATTCCTGCAAAATGTAATATTCATAACATGTATTGTAATAACTTTTAGTTTTGAGAGTAAAACTATTCCAATAGTTGTAAAGTTTTTATTATTATTTTATTTTTTATTTTATTTTTTGTCCCCATGACTATACTAAAGAAACTTAAACAAATGCAGTGCATATAGAAAAACTATGGTTTAAAACATTAGGAATTGCTCCCTGTCAAACGTAATTAGAGAGTGTTCTGTTAAAAAACATTTTAGTGTCTCAAAACTAAGACACATGCCTGCATGTGAGCGATGTAAAGTTGAACGTTACAACACAACAGGCACGCAAAAGAAGAGAAAGTTTGACTGCGAGTCTGAATGTCATCGGCCACGTTTCAGAATTTCCAACTGCATTCAACAACACGGAGTCGAAGAAAACTTTCGGGATACGTACCCTCTGCGCCATCGCCCTCCGCACTCCCTCGGCTTCCTTTAATCAAAAATATATCCCCTATGAGGCCAGGGTGAATAGGAAAGAAGCACGCAAATTCCAAACTTGGGATATGTTTCCCAAAAAATCCAACTGCCTCTTTCAAGCGAGCGATGAAGCCAGTCCTTCACCACAAGTTCAGCCAGGCGCGTTCAGCGAATAGGTCCCCTTCGCTTTCTTTCCCGTGGACAGCGACAAGGATCGCGCAAAATCTTCTTTTCCGAAGCAGTATGAAAATAGCCCCTCAAACAAAACTAGCGCATCTCATGGCTTTTTGCCACTCCGGCTGTCAATCAATCAAACGCGAGCTTGTCAAAGTGCTGAATGAATGATGATCCTCCGCGCGCTTCCACTGGTTAGCAGCCCTAACGAGAATACTACTCGAACGCACAAAAATGAAGCTCTCTCTCGTTTCTTTGATCAGTCTCGGCTCCTGAGTTGATTTTTTATGCAATAGCTTCTAAATGAGATCAAGAGGAGGTGGGCTGATAATTCTGGCTTAGTTTTTCTTAAAGGAGCCACGATCGATGCTGCGAGCTGCCTTTCCCCGTTTGTGTACAGTGAGTGTGTGTTGAACGCGGCTCAGCAGCTGAATCTGGACCAGACTGCTGAAACCCGGAAGTAGTGGGGGCCATAACAGGTCGCGTCTTGCACAATGCGATGGGCCACATCAAGTTCCAAACAAAGCAGGGGGGTGAGATGTGTGGGACGCAGAAAAGCGCAGCCCACTACTACCACGATTCAACATGAACCGAGCTCTAGGTTGCTCTGCGCTCGTTATGCGTGCCAAGACACGCAATATATAAAGTCATGTAGGTGTTTAGCTATATAAAAACAATGCTTTAAATATAGCTACATGTGGAAAGTGGGCTCTTTCACAGCAGGTCACTGTTGACACACTGTTTAATATCACTTATTGATCAGAGTATCCAAATGGGAGAGCGTTATTTACAATAGTCCTGAAACTTGGAAACCATGTTCAGTGTGCGTAATGAGGTTTTCCCGCGCGCCCGTGTTTTACGCGGAAGCCTGTAGAAATTAACTGCACTAATAATACGAACTATTGTATTTTGCCATATACCTGTGTGCTTTACATTTCACACAAACATCATTTTTCAGAAACAGCATATGCTGCGTTTCATCAGTGCTGCGTGCGCTCTCAGCCAAAACACCCCCGCCATTTGTGAATGGGCTCATCCACTTACTGTAGGATCTAAGGAGTTTGGTGCAGTGTCCAATGAAAGCGTGCTACAGTGTATCAAGTCGTCTATTGGTTCAAAGAATGATCAATCATTAATTTATCGGTCGATATGCTTCCATAAATGAAGAAAGGGTGGAATGAAAATATTGTAATCTGGAGGGAAAATGCAGTCTTTGTATTCTGTTTTGTTCTAATGCTACTCTCTCTCTCTCCCTTTCACACACACACACACACACACACACACACACACACACACACACACATAACAGCCTACTCACTGATAAAAGATAATAATCATTTGCAATATTTAAATGTGATTGTATATTTACTTATTTATTTTGTAGTTAAAATGAAAACCGAGATTGTATGCTACAATGATATTTTTCTGTTTGTTTGTTTCGTTTTGTTTCCTCTGACCAGAACTCTTTCGTGTCATCATATCCCTATTCTTATCGCTCCAAGTCCTGGATAGAACTTTTAACAGGCATTCCAGTAGGTTCAGTGCCAGTCTCTACAGTGCAACATATTCAGATTTACAATTTGGAGAAATGGTTTGTGTTCTGGTAAATTTAAACAAACACCTGCCTAAATAAAGGAACCTTTCTGTTGATATAAATAGCCTAATGCACATTTCATAAAATGCTCTAATGAAATAGCTGAATAAGAGGCTTTAGACACACACTGACTGTTGTAGGCTGAAGTGCACCTTTGTGGGCAATACAACTGACCCGGTGACAAGGTGTGTGAAGTTTTTCTGAGGAGCATGTGTCATCGATCAGAAGCGATTAACGCAAGGAACAGTGTCTTATCAGCTGCCGCGAGCATCACACAACCCTCGCTCCGCGCGGAAGAGCAGCGGATCACCGCGCACATTTACAGGCAAGAAATGACTATCAAATCCCCAAAGCGCTCGGCAAACGAAGGGTGCGAGTAACGCGGGCGAGGGATCTGATGTGGACTTGTGAAAGGAGGATTCATGCAACAGATAGACAGATATATGCCCAACTCGACGCCGTACAACAGATAAACACGCTCGCGTTAAATAGGTAAGTAGGGTAATGTCTTTTTCAGGTATACGTACTATGACAATAAGGTTTAAGTTTATCTAAATTATTCGTTTAATTTCAGTAGAGCATGTGTTGCAGATTTAACATATATTAGAGTTAGTTGTTATTTAACTCAAGTGTTTTATTGATGTCTGTGATCTCAACATTAGTTTTGTGTCTGTCTCAATTATGTGAGAAGCAAACGGGATGGCATGAAAGCTGTGCTTTCCCAAACGCTTAACTGCTGTCACAGTACCAGAATAGCATTATAAAGTAATTAAGTTCCTTCAATTAGCATCTATAAAAGCACGCTATAGAGCACAATGAGGGCAAGGACTTTCACTGTTTAGGTTGCCTTTTAGTGAGGGTCAGCAGATTGCAGCACGCATCAGTGAGTTAATGCCATCATTTCGGATAATTTGGGTTTAGAAAGAGATGTGGATCTATGGAGGTGAAATTAAATTGGGAGTTTAAAAACAAATCCGACTGTTTACCGAGTAAATTGAACTGTGCGCCTGATGCATTATCAAAAAGGAAAAAAAAAAGAAAAGAAAAGATAAAGCATATCTCTGCATCAATTGCGACATTTGTACAACTGTGCAATGGGATTGAGTGTGCTTAAATTGTTTTATATAACTTAATTTATGTTGTTAATTCAAATATAATTAGGGAAATATGTAAAAACCTACACAGTGCATAGTAAATTAAGTATAAAATGGCATATAAAAAAAATGCCTATTTTTAGAAGAAAGGGCCTTTAAATAAATCCATCTAACAGAAATTCATTTTAGTCCTAATCTTGAAAACAAGAACGTGTTGGGACGCATCAAGTCATTTGGATGTTTATTACATTATGCCTCAATATTTGTTATTCATTTGAATCTTTCTAAGTCGCTATTGAAATCAGCAAGCCGCTGTGGTTCAGAAGTCAAACGGAGGTCATCCTTTATATCCCCCCGCAGCAATCTGCGACCAGGGGCCAGTCAGCAGTGAACCCTGCCATCTCCACTCCTGACAACTGCCTCAAAGTTACAAGACTATCGGGAATGGGTAAGACGCGCTGGGATAAATCAGCAGGCTACTAACTTTTTCTTGATCTTGCCACTGCCTGGTTATAATGCTCTTACAGCGTGTTTCAAGTGCTCGTCAACTGTGAAGTGTGTGAATATTCAAATAATCGTGTATCTCTTTATTTTAAGAGTTGCCTTATCCAAGCGCGCAACAGAGACGCTTCAGACAATTAATAGCTAATAAAATAATACAAGGGAATGAGTATTTACTAATCGTGAGGAAAATTAAATTCATTGACCTCACAAGGTTACACATATAATATGATGACAAAACTGTAAAACTATATAAAAAAACTTTGGCCAATTTATATATTATATAATTCATACGTTTTTTAGGCTATACGTACATTGATCAGATCAGGTAAAAAGTCGGAAGGAAAAAGACACTGGCTAATATATATATATATATATATATATATATATATATATATATATATATATATATATATATATATATATATATATATATATATATTACAGGTGTAGTTGAAATGAGGAAATTTAACCTTTACTTACATTTTATTAATTGGGAACATTAAGAAGAACGCGCTATTTTGACTGAGTACTTATGTATTTTAAATGTACATATTCATAGGTCTAATAACAATTATTAATGAGTGTTGTTCTGTTTTATTTGGCGTTGTGGTTTAATTTGATTTTAACTGTGTTGTTGTTGAATTTATGCTTGCTTTATTTGTGCTTAAATGCATTATTTTAACAAACTTTCATATTTGAGAAATGCACTGCAGGCCTATTGGATTTGCGATCATGTAAACTACCACACAAGATCCAAAAGAAAAACATATTTATCGTATGCAAAGGCTTGCAGTGACCTGTATGCTTGATCATGTGCGCCTTCTGCTGGAAACATACAGAATTTTCTTTCTTTGTTTCTTAATGAGACGGAATGACTTCTCTGACACGCACAAAAACAGGCGAAATGAACTAAAATAACCGTTAAAACACTAACTCTTAGTTTAATTATAATGATAATCGATTAAGACAGTATAGGAGGCTGTATAGGCTATGTATTAATTAATATATACAACATGACAAAGTATTTGTTTGATGACGGATCATATGGAAAAATCTAGGCTTAATCATCTTTACAAAATGTTTATTCTAACATGAATAAAAAATAAAATAAAAGTCGTTTATCAAAGTGGTATGAGATGATACTGTTGTGCTTTTGGATAATGTTTGTTTCACTTCACTTTTGTTCGCGTTATTAATAGGCTAAAGCTAAAATGAACTAAATAAATTGCTCGTTGTCTTCCTGAAGTTTCTGTCTGCAAATTATGTTCTACACAAATTATATACGACAGCGTTTACTTAATTTCCTTTAAGGTTTAAGTATTGTAATACATTTTCTTTGCTACAGATAATTACTAGATTTTACATTAAGAAAGATGCATAGCGAAGTCTCCAATAAATATCAGTAGATTATTAGCATAAAAAAGCCATTGTGAGATATCAGTATATTGTTACATTATAAGAGCACTGTTAAAACAACATGTTATTAATGAAACTCACTGTCAATGTCTTGATAATGATATTTCTATTAAAAACAACACACAAACACTTGGACTTGGATTTGTGTTTTTACTATTAACATCAAGCTTTGGAGTCTTCACATAGGATGATTTCTGAATTTGTCAGCTTGCCCTTTTGACACAGTTGGGATTGGAAAATACCGTGTCTGAGTCTCCGAGAGCGTGGTGTGCTCTCTCCCACCCTTTCTCTTGGTCTATCAGCTATAAGTGCCAAAACATTTGTCACTTGAGTTATTATTTCAGGTGTGCTAATGGGCTCCGAGCCACGAGAGAGGAGGAGAAAGTGGGGGAGAGAGGCAGAAGGAGAGGGGGGAGTTTGATTAGTGTGATTTCATTTGACCGAAGCCTGGCCACAGGCTGGCACAGCCCAGAGGTGAAAAGAGTAGGCCGCTGCCCTCAATGAGAGATAGCGCGAAGGGGAGAAAGAGAACGGGAGCGAACGACGGAGGGTTTGTCGTTCTCTCCCGCCTGAGCCAATCACAAAGTGCAGGGATGAGTCTCACACCTCCAGAGGAGGCTGTGAATTGATCAGCACCTTTGAGAGAAAGAGAGAAGAGGGGGAAAAAGAAAGAGTGCTTTTGCGGAGGACGTGTGAAGACCCATATATTCGTGCAAGGACACAGAGAGGACCAGCACACTCTAATGAGCCACACGCTGAGAGGGTGTCTTAAAATTAAGACCATCCCAGCGTACTTCTTGGTCATCATCACATCTGCCTCCTTACATTCAGAGCTTCTGCATACTGAAGACATAAGCCATGTTTTTAGATGTACTTTTCTGTACAGCCCCATCAATGCCAACTAAGGGTATACATGAGCCTGGACTGTAAAAATGAGAAATTTAATCAACCTCATGAGGTTACACCATCTCTGAAAAACCTTTAAAATGGCTTGACCAACATAGTTTTCTTTCTAGTGTTGAACATTTAGCCTTGAACCATATTATGCGGTTTGATATCTAAAAGTGAGTATCATCGGACAAGAATGTGGATATGCACATTGCTGCGAGAAGAGTCATCAATGTCATTTTAATTTAGTCTAGTATCTGTCAAGTTAATTTTAGTGCACTATAGAAAACAAATTATCTCAATGGCAACAGACAAAGCCACACACACACACAAATTGATACTAATAATAACAAAGTTCTGTGGTAACACTTCATAATAAGTTTTCATTTGTTAACACTACAAAACAATGAAAAATACTTATGCATTTATTAATCTCAACTCATATTAATTACATCATTTAAATCCAAAGCTTTATCTGTTAATATTAATGAATGGACCTGAGCTAACATGAACTAACAATGGACAGTACTTTTACTAACATTAACAAAGATGAATAAATCCTGTAATGTATTGCTCATATAGTTAATATTAGTGAATGCAGTAATTACCGTTAACCTCATTGTAAAGTGTTACCACTTTGATTTACATTGCTTCTTCTTTGATTTACACTTTACTACTACAATTTCCCTTTAATAGTTCAAATTGACTGATGAGTATTAAGGGGAAGGACATCCTCATCTAAGGAGATTTTCATTGGACAAACATTTGTATACGCACATAAGTTCAAGAGGAGTCATCGTCATGTATTTATTTATTTATTTCTGCCAAATTGGAATGAAAGCCAGAAAACTTGATATTTGATAGATGGATGTATAGTTGGATGAATGCATAAATGAATGAATGAATGAATTAACATCTACTATTATGATTTCCCTTTTTCTGTTAAGTTTGATTGATGAGGTGGCTGTTTTGAAGTGAAACAGAAGACCTCACCTGTGGATCAATATGAGGAAAAAGGTAGCCTTCAAGTCAACCACGTACTCAATCAAGCAAACATCTCTGGAGTGGGTCATTAGCTCTCGAAGCACTCGAGTCCCCAGGCTAAACCTCAGAGCTGTGCGGTGTAAAGGAGGTTGGTGAGCTTGTGTCTCTGGGGGCCACGCTCTTGCCCTGGGGTAGGCCACAATCGCTGGGGCTTCTGACCCAAACACTCCACACTTTGATTGTAGACGCTCTGGATTAACAATAGACTGAATGGGGTCTGACGCTGTGGGTCTCTCCGAATCTCTAAAGGAAACTTAAACCACAGTGAGAGAGGTGCTCCAAAGCGAAACGGGCTGCTTTCAGACAAACATTAGCTTGGCCATCGCTGGTCATGTGTATGTGTGTGCATTGATCTGCAATCACATGCAAAGTCCAAAAATGTATGAAAATAAACATTTAAAAGTAGTAGTTTCAAAAGGCAAAAACCACTATAATTTTAACAATGAAAGTAACTGCGGAGAAGTACGTTTAAATCATTTAAATCAAGTCAAATGACACAAACACAAACAAGTTTTTCTCACTCTCAAGGTGAAGCTCTCATGCCACGGGAAACAGGATTGCATTTGTGAACAAATGGTCTGGGAACAGGAGCGCTGAGCTGGGCCACAGGGAATGTGGTTTACACTGAGGTGCTGCTGGAGAGAGAAGTTTACACCACTGTCACACGCAGCACCCCGTTAAATGAGTTTACAGCTCACTTCAACAAAACACAGCATCAGATAAGGTGATAACTACAGCACGGCAATGCCACAACACCCTTTATACATATACAGGAAACTGACAGCTGAGAATTGATGTTATAGCATGACCTCAAAGAGTTACCGTTCAACAGTTTGGAGTGAGATCACTGAGATTTTGAAAAGTTGTAAACGTTTCTTGTGCTCACAGAGGCTGCAATTATTTGATCAAAAATGCAGTAATACTGTGAAATATTATTAGCATGTAAAATAATTGTTTACTTGTTTAATATTTTGAATTCCTGTTATGCAGAGCTGAATTTTCAGCATCATTACTCCAACTGATTTGCTGCTTAAAAAATAAACTTTTATTATTGTTACCAATGTTTAAAACAGTTGAGTTGCTTAATATTTTTTTGTGGAAACCATGATACATTTTGAAGGATCCTTTGAGGAATAGAAAGTAAAAAAAAAAAAAATAATAATTTAATAATAGAAATCCTTGGACACATTTTAAATATCTTTCCTGTTACTTTTGATCAACTGAATGCGTCCTTGCCGAATAAAAATAGTTATTTTCCTTTCCTCAGCCCAAACTTATCAAATGCTAAAACGTGTATTGCAACAGATTATGTACACTATCGGTGTGTAAATATACTTGAATTAATAAAAAAAAAAAACAACTAACAATTAAAATTAGTGAAATTAATAAACAAATCAGTCAACAAGTGTTCAGCATGGGATCTCCTTTAATCCTGTTAAGTAATGCATCCTTGCATTGTAAAGTTGTGTTTATTTATTATTATTATAATTATTATATATATTTCTTTTGAGTATTTTATCATTTCTATGCATCCACTTTTCATTACGGATTTTACCATTACTCTAAAATGTGCAAAATAGAAATAATAAACAATGAGTGTGCGTGTCCCAACTTTTGACTGGTGGCATATGTGATCTGACATGGCGGAAAGTAATCTGGAGCGAATGCTGGACCACTTTGGGGGGGAATGGAATACAAAACTCCAGTTCAGGTGCAGGCCACCGGTCCATGTAGGACCGAATTTAATTATTGATTTTCTGAGAAAGTGGCATCAGTTACCTCAGCAGTTACCTAAGCCTGCCTCTTAAGCAGAATAAAAGGAAGGTCAGGGCATGTGGAGGTCATTCTGCTTTACTGAGGAGCCGGCTCGGGTTGGTAGTAATCAGGGCGAACTATAGCCATTATCAGTTACACACGTTTGATCGTTTTTTTGTTTTGTTTTTTCTGTTAAAATATTTCTAGATGGACCATTTGGGGACAACATTTCTGGTTCTATTGAAACCCTGCATCTTAATCAGTCAGACCAATAGCGTGAGTTTAGGGCGGGACTGTCTCTTTGAGCAACCAATCCTGTTATTTAGAATTATTATCTGCAAGAATAACACACTTTGCCTTGAAATTATTGAATTTGCCTTGAAGTCATAACATCGAAACAAATTCTGAAATAATGTGTTTACGGTAAGCATAACTCAGATGGAAACTCAGCAAAAGACCGAAGATGTCCCTCCATCAACAGAACATACATCTTCCGTTGTTTCATTTCATCCAAACACCTGGCCGGGCGAATTAGATTGTGCTGGCGTCCTTGTGCCTTACTAATTGAACTGTAAACCCCTGTGCAGATCCATTCATTTTCCCCCATGGCTCCCAGCGGCTGATTTATCTCCAGTGATGGTGGTGTGCATCAGCTAAAAGCAATCCTGTAAATCACAGGCCTCTCCCTCGCCGCTTTCATCACTTCATTAATTCAAGATATCATTACGGCCACTGGTGACATAACTCTGAACAATGGTACACGCTTAAGATATTAATCTGCACGCTGCAACAAAGAGCCTCTCTGTCTCTGGCTGATTTAGCCATTGCTTATTTTACGCTGCTGATTTACATTGGGTCGGTAAGCCAGGCTGATTTGGCTTCTGTCACTGAAAGATAACAAGCTGTCAGAGTTTTACACCCCTATAGTGATTGTGTGGCTTTACAAGAAGGTTGTTACGGGCATGAGCTAGCCGTGTTTGTCATCTGTGACTTTGTTGACATATAGATGATATTTTCTTTATTAGAAAATATATTCTGTGTTTTTTTTTTGTTGTTTTTTTTTGCAGGTAATGGAAATATATATTCAAAAAAAAAAAAAAAAAAGTCAAATACATATTTAGCTAGTGTGAATGGGACTTATTATACGACAGGTTGTTATTTATTTTCATGAACTAATGTGCCTCGTGGAAATTTTATTAAATGTGTCATTAAAGTATTTCTAGGCTATCGTAAGCACTGGTTTATATTATACCGTGTTATTTTAGTATCATATGTTACTATTTTGAGTTAGATGTTATTGTCATAATTTCTTTTATACTTTCACTTTAATTTTAGTTAAGGTTTTAGTAATGTTGTGTGTTTCTGGCATTTTTTTAAAGTATAAAATATAAAAAGTATATATATATATATATATATATATATATATATATAGAGAGAGAGAGAGAGAGAGAGAGAGAGAGAGAGAGAGAGAGTTTTACTTTTTATTAATTTTAGTTTAGTTATTTTAGTAATTCATGTTTAACCAAATGAAGATGACAAATGCATGCCTTTGCATATAAAAATATATGCAAAGGCTCAAATAAAAAGAACTCAAATAAAATATAACCTATAAAATACAGAGCAGCCGTTGATCTTTACCATCGGAGACAGTGTTCATAAACACACCCCAGCAATCTCTCAGAGCTCCAGTCTGTGACAACAAAAATACACATTTGAAGTCATTTTAAAATTTGGGGCTCCTACCAAAATAGAGGGGGGGGGGGGGGGGGGGTTCAAAATCACAGGATGGAGAATAAACATTTTAGAGACTGACCCCTGACCCTTCGGTGTTGGTGTAATGCCTGGTGTGGGTGGGGGCCCTGGAGCCACAGTGAGGGCCGTTTGTGTCTCCATGGGCAGGATCAGGGTTCCCAGACCAGCATCCCTGCAACATGAGATCCCTTGATAAAGACTCGTACCTGCATTTACGGCACGGTAAAACTACACTCTTGTTGTTCTGTCACTTTACAACACTATAATTACACTTGAACAACACATGGGTTTCATTTGTTCCTCCAGTGACGATAAAAGCAGAACAACAGACACAAGGCTTCATCGTTGAAGGTGGGTATGTGAGTCTCTACATGGAATTAATGTGCAATATACCATATTAAATAAATACATAGATACATAAATAAACAAAATGCAAGATAACATATCCAGCCCGATGTCATGGCAATTCGTCCATATTTAACGCGGTGGCTAATTCGTATGAACTTAATCGTACAAATTCTTGCGATTTTTGCTAAATCGTACATATTTTACGAGTTGCACAATTTGTATGAATTTGCACGAATGACCTACACCTAACCCAGCCCCTAAACCTAACAATCACTCGAATCAAACAAAATCGTACGAGTGAGGTCTTACGAATTAGCCACTTCATAAAATACATACGAATTGATTATAATAGTGTTGACATGTTTCCATAGTGGGTATAATGCAAATCTGTGTTTCAAATAAATGTATGTGAGTTTACTTTCACTGTTCTTTATTTTCTATTACTATTAAATTATATATTGTATAGTACTACCATTATAGATACACAACATCTTCAAAATTTATTTTATTTATTTATTTATTTTTTAATGCAAGGATGCAAGGATGCATCAAACTTTAATTTTGATCAAATGAAGGCAGCCTTGGTGAGACTTTCTACAAATCCCGCACTTTTGAACAGTTTCAGTTTAAGGTCTTCTGTATATTTTATTATTATTAATTGATCACAATTATAAATGTAAGATTTTTATTTTATTTTTATTTTTTTCAGAAGAAACTTTATATTAAAGTTTACAAATCCTAAATTATTGTTTTCTATTCAACTTTAAAATAACAGCAGTGACCTCATTGAAACATCTACACACTGAATGCTGAATGTTTAAGGTATTTTTTATTGTGTTTATTTGCACACTTTTTTGCATCTTTCTATGCATCTATAAATGACTTTACACTGCAAAGAAGGAAAGTGTGTAACTGTCATGTCAACAGAAGCCAAAAATATGTCCTAAAAATAGGCTTATTTCTTACTTCTGATTTTGGCAAGAAATATGACCTGGACGTATCCTTGACGGGATTCTTGTCAGGACATTTCTGCAAACTTGGCTCCCACAAACATATATTAACCAAAATGCTTCCCTTACCAGACAATATAGCATCTGCTTGGGTTACTTCGTGATCTTTCATTCCCTGCTTCAGCTCCTGATAAGGAACACGCACCTTAAGATGTTTACAAAGTTTTGTCTGAGCCTAATTAAGCCACATCTAGTCGAATCGGGTGGGCAACTGCCAAAAGCACTCCAGTCCACCAGAGCAGACCCAGCTCTCTCCACAACGGCCTGGCTAACAAGCCCCAGAAAGACACTATGTAAACACTCCCCTCCAGTGCTCTCCAGAATCAAATGGTTTGAACTATTTGAGCAATGCTCTCTTAACGGTTTCATCCAGCAGACAGCTATGCCTTAACAGTGTGTTTAGGAACAGCTGTCCTCAAACAGAGCTGGGGGAAAATCCACGTCATGCTGCTATAAAGCACGCTTCAAAACCAGGATGTAAGGACATATTCGAGTTTAAATGCGATAGGAAGTTCAAGAATAAAGCGAATATTACTAGGGTAGGATTTACTTTGAAATGATTGGTGGTAACTTTCACAAATAATGACAGTAAGACATTAAATCATAAAGACTGAAGACTTTTTTTTCAGTGTAGTCTCAATGTCTATGTAGTTTCCACAAAATGAACCAGGCTGATCTTTAGTGAAAGAGAGCGGCACCCTTTTTTCTGTAGTGAACAGAGCAGGGGGGAAGATTCATTAACGGCACTCCATTAAATTCTTGGGGAGGATTGAGCCTGAAGGGCCGGGGTCGCAAAAAAGAGGCGAGGGGCACTTTTGGATGCTCTTGACTAAAACCTAACTGTGTCTATTTGGCCTCTACAAAGGCCATTTTAGGGAAAGCTGGACTCTGACTCCACAACTTCAGATTAGGTGGAGTGATAGGATTAGTCCTTAATGACTCGGTCTTTGAAGACAAAGACAGCCTCCGCAAAGAGGCTTAGATATGGAAGAATTAACAGAGCTCCACCAGCGCTCTCCTCTCTCCCTCTCATCCTTTCTCTTCTCCGGACTGTCTGTTTGCTCTGCAGTGCAGGTAGAGGTCAGAGAGGGCACAGGGTGACTGCACAAAGCAGTGGTCTGTTTTAAAGCAGCTGTGAGCGTGTCCACTAAATACTACACACTAAAGCTCCAGAAACATTTACAGATGGGCCTGCGCTAATAACGCAAGCTGCCGAACTCCACTGCATGTCTCAAATGTTGCACTGTGAAATGCATGTCCTTTACATATAAAGTGGCCACAAAAAGTCTTTGGACTTAAAGTTAATGTGATTCTCTACAGCTGTGGTTACTTTGAAGTCATTGTAGGAAAGTCATCTGTTGCATTTGTGTTTAGATGCAACTTTGATTTGATATTTTAATGCAGTGGCATTCAGACATACTTCGATACTTACTTACTTGAGGGGTGCCTTAAATTCACACACACAGAAGTTCGACATGAGCCTGTGCCTAACAGTTGTAGATACCTTCTGTTTTAATTACTCCAGACTGTAAAACTTAAAATCCTGGGAAATTGGCAGATCCACAAGGGATTTTGTAATTACAGAATGTTTTGCAGATTTCCAGAGAACTTCTAGAGTTTTTCTACAAAATATTTGGTCACACTTATTTAAGATCCAATCCTCGCTATTAACAAACCATTAACTATGACATTTGCCTCAGTAAGCTCCTAATTTGCTGCTTGTCGATAGTTAGTAAGGTAGTTTTTAAGTTTAGATATTGGGAAGGATTAGAGAAGTAGAATATGTGCTTTATAAGAACAAATAAACAGCCAGTGTGTTAATAATATGCATGCTAATAAGCAACTTAATATTGAGAATCAGCCCTTAAACTAAATTCAACAAATATCATATAACTATATTGGTATATTTTTCCAATTTGAAATATCTTGTAATTGTCATCTCTTCTTGTAAAAATTGTAAAAATAAATAAATAATGTAATCTTACTATTGTTAGTAAAAATGTTTAAGGAACCTTAAAAACAAGGGGGGGGGGAAAGAGAACACACATAGACGGTTTATATTATGGTTTAATGGTTCATGGTTTAAACATAAAACGACTAAATATGCTATGCAGTTTTACATGGTTAATTCTTGGTAAAGATATGTCAGGTAAATATGGTAAAATATAGTTTTATGGATGTTTAGACATGTTCCCGTTAGAAAACAAGACAAAGATAGTAATTAAGAAAACAATTTTATGCAGCGTTTAACACTTTCAGCTCATTGAACAAATTGTGTCATGTTTCAATCTATTCTGCAGAATTGAGCAGATTTTTCACGAAAAAAGCGCACAATTCAGAGAGAAAGAAAGAGAGAGAGAGAAAAAAAACACATCCAATAATAAATAAATCGTGATAGTGATTTTTCCCAAGGAAGGTGTGAGCGTACCTTATGATAGTGTGCCTCATCATTTACCACTTTATTTCATTTCATCTGACTATAGCCAAGATTAGTTATTGATTACTGAGCTTTTAAATTATTCTAAAGCAAAAGCCAAATAGCACAGTCTTTATGGATCCACTATTGACATGGCCAGTATTTCATTCCATTTTCTTGGCCATGAAGCCATCAAGTAGAAATGATCAAATAATAAGATGGAGGATTGTTTTATGACTTCTGCACACTGTCATTAGCTTTTGCATTCAGGAAAGTAAATAATAAATGCAGTAAACATCCCCCATCTCAAGCATTTGTGTCGTCGGCTGTGCCATCGATATTTTACAATGGGTTTGCTTTTTTTGTTTTCAGTGGTATTTTTGCAAAGGTCGTCTCCACAACTCCAAACAAGAAACTGCATGGTGCGCTCTCACAACATTTAGAGCCAAAAACGGCATGTGCACTTATCAGATTGGTTTTGCCTGCTTAATAGGGCAAAAGGCAGCAGGGATGGGTCAACACTGGGGGTTTAGTACCCAAAGTGGCAGAGAGCCTTGGGTAAGTGTAAAATGCTTAAACCAGCAGGGCAACACAATCCTTGCTGCTTAGTGTATAAATCACCATATATTCTTATTTACAGGGCGGCAGTCCTTGTTATGAGTAAATATATCCACTGGCAGTGATTGTATCAGAGTCCATGGGGGAATTAGACAGCAAAAGAAAGTGGAAAGTGACTGTGTGTGTGTGTTAGTGTGTGTAAAACAAACCTCTTAGAAGATGCAAGCAAAGATTTGGGGAACTAAAGCACTTGAATACAATGGTACTAAAGGATTTGTCTAAACAGACAGAAGTCTGTTCTTTTTTGTTAAACAGCACAAAGTTTCAAGTAATTATCCTAGGAAACTGTTTACAGCTGGTGTGCCCAACAATGCTACCTTTGCCAGTCATCTTCTTAATTAACTTTTTAATGAAACGCCCAGTTATCCAAACGCGATACAACCCTTCACCAAACACCATGTGAAACCACAAAGCTGCAGGTTTTCATCTCACGCAGAGTTAGTTGTTGTTTTCAGTTGCATCTATCTCACATGCGAACGGGACTAGGGGGAAATAAGAAAAAAGGGGGAAAGTTTCATATTTCTTTAAACCTCAAAAGTGTTGGCAAACAGAGAGAGAAAAGTTGGCCTTAATTCCATCTCACGCTGAAGACTTTGCATTTTAACTTAGTGGGCTCAGTTGGCTGAGGTCCTCTCGCCCGTAAATTGGATATTAGAGGGCAATATAAAAGAGGCTATGTGTGCGCTCCTAGCAGGGAATTATTGCATCCAATATCCCATCCGCCTGTGCAGATCCTCATCTAATAAAGGCGCAACTATATTGGTCTTCAACTTTATGAAGCTCCATAGTAACACGCATACAATGGGATTTGCCCGGGTCTCTCAAGCAGGGTTTAGGACAATGCAGATATCATTGCATTCCCCTGCTCTTTAAAGCCCTCCACTCCAATTTAAATACAAGCAACCAAACAGTGCAATGGCATTCTCTGGATCCAGCTCTATGTAGAGCTCAAATGTTTTAGAGCGGCGTCCTCAATCTTCATCTTTTGCATTGGAAGGGCTTGAGTGGCCCCTCTGTCCCAGACCCTGACCCAGCCCCCACCCTCAGTAATCCTAAAAAGGGGCAATAGCATCAGAGAGTGTGAAATTAAATACATTACAGCATTAGGGATTAAAGTGTTTTATGGGCAGTTGCTCATCCACATCAGACTTTAGCTTTTTAAACCCTAACATTTGATCTGGGTTAGGAACCAATGGCTGAGAAAGGAGTTGGACTGTTTGTAGGAGCTACAAAAAAAGGGAGAGAGAGAGAGAGAGAGAGAGGGGGAGAGAGAGAGCGAGCAAGCTATAGAGAGTGTGTGAATCTGTGTAAAAGAGAAGCCATGCGCACTCCTGGGAAGAGAGTATTTACGGCTGATCCTGTTGCTGGTGGAAAAAAGCAAACTGACAAAATCTCCTGCAGGAGGCCGGCCTTGGTTAAGCTGCACTGCTTTTCATAAGTGTGTGTAACTGAGGGGTTTCCTTGCCACTTCTGAAGAGTAGACGGAAAAGCCGCTCTCCAAAGAAATTAGGTTTTAAATGTAAAACCTATAAAGTATATATGATGCAAATATTTTGATTGGATATTTTGTCATGTCGTTCCAAAACAGCTCTGTTCCATACAAGAGATGAAAATTAGCAATCACACCATAAGTGTGTGTAAAGTCTCCAACTACTTTTACAACATCTGCATTCTGTATTACAAGTCTTCTGAAGCCGTTTGTGTGAGGAACAAACTGAATTTGAGTTCAAATCTCATTCATGCTTGTAATTATTCAAACACAATGCACGGAGATGCAATTTCAATCGAAATGAAACTGAAATTGTGATATAGATTAGTGTGATTCTCAAACTGCAAAGGCTGTGATTTAATTAAATAAATATATTTGAGTGAACCGTGTTCTTTCACACACAAGCAGCTCATTATCTGGTGTTTTTATAATCTCAGAGCATGCTGTTCCACAGAACTCATCTTTACACGTGCTTTGAGTCCATGTGTTTAAGTTGCTTATAACATGCATTTGGGAATGCAACATGAGCAAACCTTTTTCCCAAACTTGTAATGAGGAGCACTTAGAGACCAGCAGTTACAAGGCTAGAAGTATCACAGTAATATTGATTTATATAATCATAAACCCAAATAGTGCAGGCATGGAGCTTATAAAGAGAAATAAATTCACATTTTAAATTGAAATCATTCCCCTTCACAATTTTTTTTTTTTTTTTTTTTTTAATTGCCATTAGCTTTTTTTCATGTAGCCAAAGTTATCAATTATGCCAAAATCCACTGTTTTGATCTAGTCATATAATAAACACTGGTCTACCCAGTTTGAAAACAAAACAAAACAAAATAAAACTAATCTAAACTAAACTAAAAACATAATGGTATCATCTATTTTTCTAGTTTATTATTATTATTATTATTATTATTATTATTATTATTATTACCCTCAAATAGCTCTTTAAAATCCAGTATTTAAAAGGTTATGCATTAGAAATGTAATAGTTTTCAGATTACAATTTATTCTATTTTAAAATGTAATTTTTAATTTTTTTAGCAACTATTTCAAATACTTATTTTCAAATAATTACATTTGATTTCCTTTTTGATTAACTGTAATTTAATTACAAATTTTTTTTTCCCAGTAACTGTAACAAATTACAGAAACATTTGTTTTGTAATTAAATTACGTGATAATATATTACATGTAACTAGTTACTCCCCAATACTGTAAAATCTAAATGCACTCCTTGTCTTAAGTGACACAAACAGCTATAACACATTTCCTCCAAAGCTCAGTAGTCTCAATGGCCACTTCCTGTTTCCATGGAGAATGACCCAAGATGGGAATAGCTATCAATATCCAACAAACCTGTTCTTCTCTTAAACTACCCTAGTCAGATTACCAGCAAACATTAATCATTCCCGGGAAGAAGGACATTTGTCCCTGTCTGACATGTTCAAAGAAGAAGCTGAAACTTGGCAAAATTTGGCTCCATTCTCTTAAATCTTAGACTCCAAACTTTCGACTCAGCAATTGGGTTTCTTGAACAAATTGTGAGCTGAAATGAACTGTTAGATGTTCTCTAATGTGCTGAATGGGGCTGAGAGGAATCCAGAGGAGAGAAATGGCAGCTGTCTTTGAAATCGCCGTTCGGCCGTCTAATGAAGCTCTTGGGACTCAACTCCAAACTTCATTAATTGGTTTGGACTCTCTTCAAAAGGTTCAAATCAAAGACTCATATGAAGGGTCACATTGTTTACTATGATCATCAATATCACTTTACACATCACATACAGAAGTATCCGTTTCCAGCTCAAGTTGAAACGCATGAGATCCAAGGTAATGTCATTGTCAGACCTTCAGTGTAGACGACACACAGTATTCTGTTCAGACCTCACTGTCAGTATTTGATATGAGATGGGAAAACGTTTTAAAATAGCTAAATGTCACATGTGAGATATCATGACCCTTGAGGGCTACATTAGAAGCATTTGATTCCACGGATTACAATGCTTATTCAGTGCACATGGAGGGAAAATATGAGATGGATCTTTAATCTTTGCTCTATGGGCTCCTGCCGTTCGTAGCTGTCTCAGACGGCGGGATTTGATTTCACCTCCTTCAGAGCAGAGGGCGGTCTCCATCACTGAAAGACCAGGAGCCAGGGCACACGGGGGCCACCCACTCAAGTAGAAAGGCACTGGGAAAATGTGTAGCGGGGAAGGCTTAGATACCTTTCCCTCAGGAGTAATACAGGCCCATGGAAAGGCCTTGGCTGAGATCTGCTTGGATCTGAGCCCAGGCTTGTGGTCCAGAGTAAAGGATGAATGATCCACCAAGAGTCCATGTCGTGTGAACTTAAACCATTTCGCTTTCTCCGCTTTCTCTTGCCTGCCGTCTGCCGATGACATACTGTTTTGGGAATTGGATTCTGCACAAGCATTTTAGTCAGCAGAACATGCTCAAGGAATCTTCTAGGTTTGGTACAAGTAAATCATTTGTGGCATAATGTTGATTAGGACTCTTCCCACATTTTCTTATTAAATATAAAATAAACAATGCTAAAATGAGGAGCTTAGAATTAAAGTTTTTTTTTTTTTTTTGAGGATTTTAAAGCTAAAATGCGAAGCTTATTATTCAACCCAGGTTCACTGAAAATATGTGCTTGTGGCGACATTTTTGCAACACCTTATTGCTTTTTTCTCGGCAGTTTCAAAGTGAACTGTCCAGTGAGTGACACTAAAACATGCATTCAATATGTGACTTTGGCTTCATTTTCATTAAGCTGCTTCAGGTATGTATTGCGGCGAATCAGAATTCAAATGTTTGGGGAGTGTCGCTAAAAGGTTAATGCTCTGTCATGTTGGAAATACACTCAACCCAAAACCTACCTGTGAGCGTTAACAATAGCAAAAGTGATATAAAACACATTCACTGATGCAACCGTGCTACTTTAACTTTCTTAAATGCGTGTTTAAGCTGTTTGTCGAACCATAGTTTCATGGCATTCGCACAGATGCGCTTGACCTCACATGAAGTAACGCTGTATCACGTGAGCTACCAGGTAAACCTATGGCATTTGAAAACCTATACATATGAAGCCGGATACGTGACACTAACATTCAAACGTATCAGTTTTTAAATCTTGCAGCATGTTAAAATCGTTTTAAAGTCATAACATAATATTGTGCTGGGAACGGTATGAAACTGCTTTCTTATTCGAAACTCTGGCCTGTAAATCATATTTTGTGGGAAAAGGAGTAAAATATGTCTGAGTTTTAGTTCCTCTAGTGTTCATTTCATCTGGAAACTGAAGTGATTTGTACATATAGGTACTTTAGTTTTTGAGAAACATCGCCACAAGCACATGTTTCCAATGAGGCTGGGTAGCTATTATTTTAGAAAAGCATTGACATTAATTCTTCTGTAAACTTGTACTGTTTAATCTGTAAAGCTATTTTAGTGTTCATTTTAGGATTTTTTTGTTTATGGCTTGTGTCATCATGGCAGACACTGTTATGAATTGGATATAACGTCACACAGGCAAGAATAGCGCGCATTTTTTTCACAATAAAATGTTATTTTGTTTGTCGCTACTATTCTATTGAAATAGAGAGTATTTTCACATTTACAATTGATCCAAATTCATATTCATTGAAAGTTCGTCACTTCAACACAGATTAATTTTTTTTTAGGAGAAATCATTTTTTTGGTAGTCAACATTATGCCACGAGTCAATTGTGCATAGCTTTTACTAAACTTAGAATATTCCTTTAACTCACGCGTACCTGTAGCAGTGTGTTAAGCACAATAACAATAGTCAAAAATACATTGGTGTCAGGTGGGTATACTGCCCCAGGGACTTATGGGAGAAAGTGCAAACAGGGTGAGTCCCCGAGGATTAACTCGATTACTAGACCGAACAGGATTACGGCAAGCCAACTCCAACACGTTTTGCTGCTTTCACCTGACGGGAGCATAAACAGTAAGCAGCTACACTGCCAAGCACAGCTACAGATTTAAACCCATAAACAGGTTTCTACAGGTGACAAGTCAATTATTCTCCAATATAAACATGATTGGGGAGCTGACATCTATCCACAACTGAACATGCCAGCAATGGTAACACAAACAGCCCAATACACACAAACCAAAGTAAGAAAGAACAGATAAATGAAATATCAACAAACAAGGCCTGGGTCCTGGCACTGCCTGCTGGAGAAATCCAAATGAGACTGTATAATGTGGGCCTTCATGGGCTCCATCCACTGCATTCCCCTTCACATTCCCATTCTTCCTGTTAGAATTGAAGGATTATGGGAAGGAAGTGCTTTGATTAAACACAATGGGCATCTATCCTCTGTTGATTTGAGGGATTCAGGAGGCAAATCCCTTACAAAACCCGATACAGAGACTGAGAGCACTGGAGGAGGAGGGGGGTGCAAAAGGAGGAGGAGGAGGAGGATGAAGGGGTCTGAAGTGGGTTAAGATGCTCCTCTGAAATTCACTAGCTCCTCCAGCTCTCTCAAACAGAGGCTTCAGATCTTTATTTCTCCCACTCCGACCGCTTAAGCTCAGGTGCCAAGTGAGTGAGTTCTGCAATATCCCATAAAATCTTGTATTGCTTATCGCAGATTTGATCATTATCGAGTGGCCATGTGGATATGATTTCATGTACAAACCCCGATCAGCGAGTTTATGAGCTGGTGATTGTTTCGACCTTGTGGTTTCGTGCGAGTACCAAATAATCAAATAACACGCCAACAGGGAATGCAACGTAGCGAGAGAAGCCTGATACCAAAAATGTATTGCTCATGAACAGGGTCTGTAAGACATAATGACAGTGTATACAAAGGACGGCACCATGCAAACAAAACCCTTGTCATTTGTTGTCGCTTGACTCAAATAAACACATCAAGAATCAAGAACAGAATGCATTAGTTTATTTCAGTCCATTTTCACATTATTAACTTTAAAAGGGTCAATAACGTGACACTCTTTTTAACTTATCCATTAATGTACTCAGAAATACATAGAAAATTATGTTTGTATGTGCGGCGACTTGATGCGCATGCATTTACTTTCTTTTTTTGTGAACACTTATTTTATTTAGTAGTCAGTTCAAAATAGAACAAAGTACAAAGTGAAATACTTAATCACAAGAAGAAGAAAAAATACACATAAACACAAATTAATTTGAACATCAAAAACAAGAAACAAAAGGTTTAACGATATGAAAAGTAGCACTCCAGGTCTTCCATCTAAATAATGTCAAGCAAAGATAAGCCCCATACACACCTGGTCATCGAATGAGGAGGAATCCAACTGACAAACATATTCTTTGCCGCATGCATTAACTTTCTGAATTAAAATAAATGTATTATTATTATTGTTATTAATATTATTATTAGTTTTCACTTGATTGTCACACCATAACATACATGTAAGTCATCCATTTTTTTGTTTTTTTGTATAAAGTGTTCTTTTATGTTCTCTAACATAAATTCAATGTGTACGCTAGATTAAAATCGATTTTTTCTTCTCTATTTTGGACGCTTCCATATCTCATTTGCCATATCTCAGTTGCTCTCTTGAAGATATAAAATAAATAATTGGGTTCAGTCTTGCATCACCCCAGTCCAGCCAAACCCTCTAAAATCCCTCTCCCATTTGCAAGAGAAAGTTAAAAACAGGGTTAAAGTCCAATTATTTCATACTAGTTACCTCTTGTCCTCATTAAACGCCTTTTTTTTCGACCTCGGTTTTAGGTTACAATCTTTGCAAATAGTGACCTGGGTCCTGCTTTGTCAAGCCCCCTTATCCCAAATGAATCATGAGGTCTTGTAAACAGTGCAGTGATCCAGTTTCTTGAGGCAGTCGGGCTGTAAGGAAGGGAAAAAAGGTCTGGGGATTTGCAATGGATTTACACATATACAGTTTCAGCTAAGTTCCCCAAGGTCGGCCTGCGAGACCTTCACCCGTCAGTGCCTTAAACAAGGCGTTTACCACCCAGCCTCTTCCTGACCATACCACATACAGAGGGGGAGTCCCACACATCAAACGCGTGTTCTCATTTACATTCTTCTATGCGGGCTGTGGGATTTCATTTAATGAGCTGAGAAGCTCTGTTAGACGGCTGACTCCAGAGTTGCCCGACGTGGGCAGACATCTCTCACCTCCGAAGACGAATGTACGAGTGCAGCATCTTCATCCTTAAAGATCTGAATTCGTCTCGAGAGAAGACTCTCATTTCATGACTCTGGCTCTGGTGTCTGTGACTTTGTGCTAGCCGTAGTCGCTGTATTGTATGGTAAGCACGGCAAAGCGGAGCAGACCCGATTCACGAGCGGAGGAGAGGAGGCAGGCCTGTTTCTGCTGGCAAGGTGAGCACAAAGAGGCTCTTCTGTTCCTGTGGACCCATCCCGGGCCCCTGCCAGGGCACTTTGGCAGCTTGGCGCTTCCCTGGGGCCGAGCACCAGAGCCTGCCCAGTCTTGCCCTACCACAGCAGCTGCCAGCGCTCGGCCTCACACACACACAGACTCTCCGTGGAAGCTCCAGTGCTTTTCTCCCCACACATTCAGTCTCTAACTCCTCAAATCTGAAAACTCTGTTTCCTGAGTCTGACACCACTAAGCCTCCCTTTGGCGAGGGCTTTTTTTTCCCCTTCGCCTTTTTCTCTTTTTTCCCCCCCTCCTTTCCATGAACGTCATCTCTCTGCAGGAAATGATACCCCACATTCTTGACTGTTTGGCTCTAAACAGAAGTGTGCAACAGAAGGAGAAGCGGAGTATGAGAAGAGACAGTGTCTGGAAGAATTGTCTCATTTTCATTATCTCAGCGTGTCTCTCCGTATCTACCACTCCATTCACTGTCTCTCACACACAAACACACACACACTGTATGGAATTCCACGGGACGGTGAGAACATACTGTTTGTCAGCAGCCTGTTTTGCATATAGAGAGAGCTAAACTGTTAAGAAAAATAATCGCTAAATAATTTCATATATAAATATACGCTACTGTTCAAAAGTTTAGGATCGGCACGTTTTAGAAAAAAAAAAATGTCCCTCATGTTCAAAATATATTGTAAAAACACTGTGATATTGCAAAACATTTGTATTTAAATATAGTCTGTATGGATATATTTTAAAATGTAATTTATTCCTGTGATGCAAAGCTGAATTTCCAGCAGTTATTATTACAGTGTCACACGATCCTTCAGTAATCATTATTTTTTTTCAGTTTTTTCATGAACAGAAAGTTCAAAAGAAAATAATTTATTGAAATGCATATTTTGTCATTTTTGATCTGTTAATGAATCCTCGCTGAGTAGCGGCTAACTTCATTCAAAAAATAATTATAATAATTAATTAATGTTTATGTTTACTTTTGCTGTAACATTTGTCTTTCAAATTTTTATTAGAAGACTTTAAAAACCCAGGAAACTAACTGTAACTGATTGTGCCTACGTTCCCCACTGCCTAGCGAAAGCATTGCAAAACAGTCCTAACACATTACGCTACTGACTTTATTGTAAAAACAAATATGTTTTCCAAATTGCACTGGGAAAAGGAGAAGTCTGTGAAACCATGCAGTCCACTAGTTTACTAGTCAATCTCAGAAGTCTGATTTGTTTTTAAGTTTACTTTCAATTCACATTGTTGTTTTGTGCATTTTGAGACCAATCAAAATTAAATTTAGTAAATCGACTTAAATTTAATTTATTTTACCTTTGACAGGGTTCAGGGCATTCACAGACAAGACACAATTCTTGAGAAGCTCTAAATCAAATCAACACTCTTAGAAGGGGCCTCTGGTCATTATGCTTTTACAGTATGAACACCTACTGAGTGACAATAAACATATCATTAGCAGATACAACAACAGTTCTGGGTAACAAGAATACCAGAATGTAGCAGGTATGAGGAGGGAGAGAGTTGGCAGCTGTAAGACTTAGATTTCAGGACATCTGTGTGTGAGTGTGGGTGCTTGTGTGCTCATTTGTGTGTGTAAACATACAGGGTGAGGGTGAGTCTGCTCTATCAGTGTCAATAAAGGGACATCTCTATTGGGCTGCTCTGTTATGCACTTGCTAAACAGCTTTTCTGGCAAAGCCAGCACAGATTCCTCAGTGATGACTCATGGACAGGAAGCTATGGCGTGACATTAGGCTACAATTAAAATCAAAATTAGAATCAGATGATAAAGATGGGAATTTGCATTTTACAGTGCGCTCGCTGAAATGTGGCTGCATGAGAGAAATACAATATGACTCGTGGCAGATGTGTCAGGGATATCTCTATTTATGACGGTGAAACAGCAGTGAAACATAGTCACTGTTACTGATATGAGAGACAGCTTTGATTTGGCTTGAATGTAAATAAATAAAAAATTATCACTTATTTTATTATTATTATTATTATTATTATTATTTTCATTAATTAGTTAGTAAGAATAGGTAAGAAAATAACCCGCCTGATTTAAATCCTTTGTGTTTTCCAGGGTTTTCTTAATGGTTCAGAAATGGCATTTTGGTCTTGCAATATTCCATCTGGTTGGCCAGGAAAAGAAAGTTTCAGAAGTGGCTCATTTCATCCTTTCCCAAAGCTACTATCCTAGCTCCCTCTGGTGGCAATTACAAATTAGTGAGTGAAAATCTTTACCTTCCTCTTCCCCATTACAGCTCGGTGCACTTTGTGTTCATTGTAATGTCATAACTTCAGCAATACAACTAATTCCACGTCACATCAGACACAGACATTTGAGAGACACAAAAGTTATGATGAGAACTACGATAATCTAGTGCAGGGCCAAAATGAAATCACACACGCTGTACTGGCGTTTGATCTGATTGCATCAATGTACAAAAGTAATTCATTATGGCATGCTAAAAAAGTCTCGTTAGTGTTTAGATTGAGCTGCGACTCACACAGCAGGTCCAGGTCTGTCTGGAACAGGTCTCTTTCCCTGGAGGGCAGGTCACGGTGGTGCTCCACACCTCCTGCATCATTCACAGACTCTCTAGATCCAAATGCCTTCTGACGAGCCCAACACAACACAACAGCTCCGTAAGATCACAGGAGGGAAACACGTGTTCGCATGAGCCTAAAGCCCTGAGGAAGACTCTGACAACCTTTTAACCCGTCTCCCTGTGAAATAAACAGACACACGAGGATGCTCGTGCCTGAACGCTGCGGATAATTCATGACAATTCGCATTCAAATAGTGTTACGAATAGGACATTCGGGGGCTAAAGCTCCCAGCAAAGCATAAAAACAGATGTATATACCATAAGCGTAACGTATGCAGAGATGCTTATTCAGCGCTTAGCAATTCATCAGGCTCAGGTGGCCTGATGTGTTCGGTGTCAGTCATTTTGATTGGCAGGCATATGTCAGAATTGGAAAATGTCACATGGAGAAAGATACAGAGCTAGGCTTTCCAGCCTAGCGCCAAGGCATGGCCTATTTTAATATTTCATCTAGCTAGAGAGAGTCTTTCGCTCCATAGTTTAAATTCTAATCTTGTTATGGCAGAGGTGCATGTAGTCTGCAGGCTGCAGCACCAAGCAGCTCTAATTCCCTCTGTTTCTCTCTCCAGCTAAACAAATTATTATAAATTCCATTATTTTTCCATTATGCATATATGTTTTGGTGGCAGAGCCACTCTGCAGAGCTCGCTCCATTAAGTGGTCTGGCTTTTCCTCATCAAAGGCCAATACTTCTGGCCCTAAACACAGCTGAGTCCTGTAGGATCCTCGAATAGGTCATCATTAGTATATCATTCGAATGCCGTTCATTCGCTAATGTGGAATTATAGCCAATAATGGCATCTCTGGTGGCTTTTTTCCCAAAGTTGCTCGTAACCAAGGCCGTTTTCATCATCTGAGCCTTCCACAAAAGATATTTCCTGGTTTTCATCTCTCCTAATAGATAATATTGCCGATATATAAGCCTGTGGAGATTTTTCCAGAGCGTAAGAGACATATGGGGAAATATCTATTGGTCTGATCGATGAACCACACTTCAGCCTTTTTGGCAGGAGGAGCTTCTGTTTTCGTACGTTTAATAGGCTGCGTATTTAAATGTCATCATGATTTCATTTTTACTACCTCGTCCGAACTTCCTCTTCCATAAATCGCAGGGTCAGTCCATAATGGAGATGAGTTCATAACTCTCTGCGCGTGTCGCTGTGTTTTAACTCGGTTTTGAGCTTTTTGAATGATGCATCTTAGATGAAATGGTGACTTGAGCACTCCAACGTATTTTTTGGGTGCAACCCACACAGCTGACTGCTTTAGAGCGAAAATACGAAGTTAAAAAAGCGCCAAAACGCATAAATCGCGATTAACATCTATCGTGTACAATTGAATTCGACGAAAAGAAAAAACCTCCTAACTCACGTCAAACGAGCCAGCATAAATCTACGCTGGAATTGCTTTTCTTCCTGAAGTGGTGTCATGAAATGCCTGGGAAAAAGCCAGTGGCTCATTCATCTGACTGGCCGCGCAGCACAATCATGCTAAACAGCTAATCACTCACAGCCTTTTTTTTACCACAACAATGTCCTCTGTAAGCCGACAAACAAATTACCAGCAAGTGAGTGAGGCGACACAATAAATCCATGTGTTTCTTTTTGTGAGTGTGTGAAGCTCTTTGTGTGCGAGGGAAATGGGGTGTAAGACACACACAACACATTGCAATTATCTCACAGTGTCCCTGAAGCAGTGTAGCATTACCCTAGACTCCTGAGTTATGCTGTTTCGCTCACTGCTGTGTTCGCCTTTGTTTTAATAGACAAACACAAAGTTTAATTCCTTCTGGGTCAGACAAGAGAACTCAATGAATGGGCTAGACCTTTAAACACACACAAAACGAGGGACTCATTTAGTGTTAATTACTCTTTGTCATTTGCTGTCTATCCAGCAGCGGTGCAGTAAAATGTCACTGCTGAAATTAGCCTCGGAGCCGGGCAATTTTCGCAGTTAAATTGCCGAATGAGTATCGCTCCGTAATAGGTAGCAATCTGCGGTAATATGATGAGATCATTTGGAAAAAGTCAGGGGGACTGATCAAAAGCAGGCATTATCCTCACTGATGTGGTGACCCGGGGAACATGTGGACACAGCTGTAGTGTCATGTGACGCGCGGGGGAGCAGGTGCCAGTTGGCAAAGGCGCAAAGGCGGCAAGCGACCGAACAATTACTGTTATTCATAACAGAGCCGCTGTGCGCTCAGGACCAGATCCGTGCAAAAATGTTGTGTCAGACGCACACAAAGAGTAGAAATACCCTTAATCATCTGTCAGTCCATGTCTGGTGTGAATACACACTAGAAGTTTAGCTCATTTTGATTCTTAAAAAGAGAGAAAAGGTTTCTAATCAGGCCCACATTAGGGCTTTTGGCATTAACAAAGTTACTTTTTGACATATTTTGACTACAGCGACTCTAAGGTCAGTTTATCGTCTTTAACCATGTTTAAATTCGTTTCACAGAATTCCGCAGAACATTCCGTCTAGTTCGAATTCAAGAAAGATTGGAAAAGAATATTAGAAAGAGTATCTGATATCGGCGGTTCAGTGCGTAACGCAAGCGCAAGGTGTGTTCGCATAGGGCTTTCTTTGTCTCAGATGTGAAGTCTCTACAATTTCTTTCTAACCCACTTTCTCTTCAAGTAATTGTTATTAAAAGAATAGAAATGGGGTCAGAACTGGAAGCAGTTCTTGCTTCTCGCCCTGCGTGTAATTAACATTTCACAGCGCATATCTCATTACAGAAGACAAGGCCACTTTTACCGAAAAGAGTCTGATGCATTAAGATTTCACCAGGCTATAATCTGACTTGCTATCATTAAAGAATAATGTAAACCTCCAAGTGATTTAATTGGATGTCTATAGAGACATAATAGAAGAGTTAAAGTCTTTGTTTAGTATTCACTTGAACTGTCTGACTCTCTCTCTCTGTCTTTCTGTTTCACTCACAGGTGAATGAAGGACACAACTAGGATTGTGCAGTATGGCAATCGACATATTTATATTTATTTAGATATATTGTGTTGTTAGGCATTATATGATGACAAATTAACCATTATGTTAATAACATTACTATAGAATTCATATAATGAGTACTTAACATTGGTGGTTCTCCGGTTATACTTATTTAAAGCATTTTAAAAATAATTTGAATGCATTAAATGTGCATTGTAATGAACCTTATAGGGCACAGTGTGATGAATAATTGTAATCACAGTTATAATACATTATGATACTTATCTATTCAATGTTACACAGAAAGTATGCATTACAAAATATGACAAATTAACCTTCAAATTTTACAATGTATTTTAACTTTGGTTACAATTATTTATCAAAAGTCAAAGCAAAGGAATTCCTTTATAATACATTATACATAAAGGCTTTAAATGACGTATTAACATTAATTTAAATAGGGTTGTTTACCACTATTGAACATTTCCTTTATGTTAATACTAGGCATATGATGGACCCACTTTATATTAAGTGGGCATAACTACTATGCACTTACATTTTAATTAATAATTTAGTACAATGTACTTATTGTGTACATACATGTTTTTACATTGTACTTATATATATAAAAAAACGACATGTAATTACATCTGTATTTAATTTATGTAATTACATTTCTAATTACACTGTTGACCCATACTTTACACCTTAACCCACCCTTAAACTTACCCATACCTCCAACCCTCTCCCTAACCTTACCCCCATCCCACCTCAATAGCAGTAAAAGTGTTTTACAATACAATATGAACACAATAAGTACATTGTACTTATGTTTTTATGTAAGTACATAGTAGTTAAGGCCACCTAATATAAAGTGGGACCAAAAAAAAAAAAAAAGAAGAAATTTAGCAGTGTTTGGTGAGTCACAATCAAAATACAGTTATTTCAATAGCAATCCACATAATCGGTAATTTCATATATTTCAAATATTTTTTTTGTGTTTAAGTGTTCTTTTGTCCATTATATTCATGTGGTGAGAATCTGATATTGGGAACCTGTTCCAGTTCTTGGAGAGTAAAAAATTAATAAATAAATAAATTACACCTGGACATTATTGGGTCCTTGTACATGCATTTGTCTGGATGGAAAACCATAATAAATGTATCTGGTGCAGCAATACCACCAATGAATCTACAATTACTAAAGGAATCATTAATAGTGGTGTTATGAATCATTCTTAATGTGAATAATTAAAATAAAAGTAACCAATATAGTCTGACTTTTTTATGATGCTATGTGCATCATGTGTGTAGGTCTACTATTTACATTGGCTTTGAATGTGGCTCATCTAAACAGATTTTACAGTGAGAAGTATCCGATTTATACTAGTTACAATCTTTCAAGATCTCTGATTTCAATACAATGAGAAGCTTTTATGCTGATATTGAATTATAATTAATTTAGACATTAATGGAATAAAATACCATGATATAAAATTTTGTTTATACCAAGCCCACCATTCATCACAGCCATGCTGGCTTGCTTTACCAACAAGCGGTTGGGATGGGAACTTAAGGCACAACAGCTTGTTTTGAAAGACGTGTATGAGTGAAAGAGAAAGCGAATGGAACCAAACCAAACCGTGACGCTCATAAAATGAGAGACACTCATATGCATCCAATTTCCTACGACCACATAACAATCTCTCACGCGGGGTTAAACGAATCCAGGACTGATCCTTTGCCACAATAAAAGCAAGTCAAGGCGGCTCGAGATTTCTGCGTCCTTTAAGAGAAATGCGGCACGGATGGCTCTAAGCGGCATTTCGGGCCGCGCTGGGATCATTTCCATGGCTGGCTGGCAAGGAGGGAAGTGTTGATGGTGGCAGACAGTGAGAGAAGAGACGCGGAGATATGTGTCAAATTAGTCATGCCGTTCAGGGGCTTGCATGGCTTTATCTCAGGACAGTCTCACATACACTCACACACTCAATGCCCTGGGATGCTCGGGGTGAGAGTACAGTGAATACCTTACACACACACACACAATCAGCTTCTGAAGCTGGAATCATGTGCGAGACGTTACAATATTGAGCAAAGCAAAGGCACACCATCTACAGCACCATGTTTGTAAATGTACACGTCTATGGTATGTAGTTATTTTCCTCCCAGTCGTTCACACCTCCAGTGAGGGAGCAGGTTTGTGAGGAACGTCGAGACCTCACTCATTCTAAACGAAAGATTGTTGGCAAAACAGTGGGTTTTTGCCTGTTTCTGTTTCGTGTAACTCTAGGCAACAAGGAACAAGACCTTCAGGAGTCATGCCAGACTACCCACTAACTACATCACAAAGAGTCTCGTATAAATTAAAGGCAATTTTACCAAGAAATAAGCTCCACTGTCTGGAAGATCTGAAAGGTGTCCTTTAGGGAGAAATTAGCGCAATGGCTCTCACACGTCGGAGCCCATCGTCTGTTTTATTTTGCTCCCTAACGAGCCGGCGTGGCCATACGTGATTGAGATTTTTCATTATTGCCGCACACAGATGGCCATTAGTTAGACACTACCTCAGCCAGACACGGGCTGTCGTTGTCCTACTGAGAAATATTGCACATGCCGTCTACAGGGGCTCTCAAACATTCAGTCTGCGCAGCGACAGTCTCAAAACATGAGGCGCTGTTCAAAAGAAATATGGATTGCATCCCAATTAACAAACTTTTTCTGCTTAAAGAACTTACTTGCTTTTTTCGGAGCCTGCAGGAGTAACGTCAGTCAAGTGTACAAGAACAGTGTTAGAGGAAATTATGCCTGTCGAGCTACAAGCTAGTCAGAATTTAAAGTAGTTCAGCTACAGTAACTATACTCTACAAGCTACCGTCCAAAATAGCTAACAACACTACAGGTAAAATCATAAAAACAATGAAACTTGAACAGAAATCTACAGTTCACTCAACAATAAAGTCAAGTGCATAATACAATGTGACATGTACAACTACATAATTTGTTACTGTAAAACCTATACTATTATTTTACTTCGACAACTGGCTTTTGCAAAATGCTTGCAGAGTAATGTGTGTGCAGTTCTGTGCGATGCTGCAAACGGTTGCACGATGATGCCGTATAAATCCCTGGATTAAGCAGATTTTTCCAACAGAGATTCTTGGAAATCGGGCCATTTATGAAAATACTGGGTTTAAACCAACATATTTTATTCGTATCACTGCCTTTTCTTTTTTATTCTCACACATTCGGAGCCCAAATCAAAAGCAGCAGTGTGTGCGCGCCATAAGCTCAAACCCCAGAGGTCATCTTTAATGATGCCAGCAGTTTAGTGAGGCCAGCCCCTTAATTCATACCGGCTCGTGAAGCATCAAAGCAATCCGTGGTTTGTACAACTGTCAGTAATGAGGATAATCATGTCGTTTCGTCTTAAAAAACAATTTAGACTACAAATTTAGAGAGACTTCTTGATATTATCCTCATGATATTTGACATCTCGTGCAGATGCACATTTAACATTTTCACGTTTGTAAAGGTTTAACGCTCACAGGACCTTCGAACCGATGGAATTCGCATTTTGTGGAGAAAGCTATCGCGGATCCAAGCGATTACGGCTAGACACCGGGTCGAACATGCGCAGACGCACAGCTTTGCTGGTCATACGTTTACTGTGCTGGCTCTTTGATAATGTGTTTATGGGCACTGGCAATCCGGTCAGCTTGGGGCAGGGAAAGAGTGTGCTGCTAAGCCTCTCTCTCTCGCTCGTACGCACACATTCAAAGCCTCAAAAATTCAAACTAACATTAAAATTGTTTTATGTGTAAGATCCAGTGAACTCCATTATTTTCCTGCACTATTTGCTTGAATAATTGAAGAAAGAGAGCTGAATTATGGATAAAGTGTACAGTCTGAAAAAGGGGTTCATGTGCAGCCTTGGGCAAAAGCCAGTCCTTAATGACGTCTGGAGCTGGTTGAGGAGAACTCGTTAGCTGGAGAGTAATTTTCCAAAGGATTAAAAAGCATCTTTTAAAGCAGCGGGCCTGACTGCGGAAAGTCAGGGAAATACCCCCTCCAAAAACCAAAGCTCTTCACATTTCAGACGGGAAGAAAATGTTACATTAATTTCTTTTTTGATCTTACTGTGAATTAATCATTTTGTTAATTATTAGTTTGACATAATTGTCTTTGGAATTGACGCCTTAATTGCTCTGTTAAATTGTTATTCAACAGTCTCAGTATATGTCAGTATTCCGACTGTTTTGTCAGTTTCTGTAATTGGTACATAATGATTGGAGCTTATTGACTTGTCAGAGTGAACATTGTTGATGAAGCGTGAGAGAGGAAATTAGCAAGCATTTATTCAATTACAGTCTCGTTTTATACCAATGTCTTGTGGACTGGGTTTATTGGAGATTTTAAGGCTTTACTATGAAATAACATAAATAATATATAAAACTGGCATACATCTTTTATCTGAATCGCTTGAAAGCACATTCTGTACCAGGCAGAAGATATACAGTATAATATTATATTTTATAAAACAGAGAGTTCCCATATGGATACATAGCAAATATAGCATTCCAACTTTG
The DNA here is from genome assembly GCF_023724105.1 of Carassius gibelio. Lineage (NCBI taxonomy): Eukaryota > Metazoa > Chordata > Actinopteri > Cypriniformes > Cyprinidae > Carassius > Carassius gibelio. Next base: position 24,042,023 of record NC_068408.1, on the reverse strand, counting down.
TTAAAATACACAATAACTATTGATAACAATTTACCTAAAGAATATGTACAGTTTAAAAGTGTAGTTTTTTAAAAAAGAGTTTTTTTTTTTTTTTTATAGGCCTCTTATGCTCACCAAAGCTGCATTTATTTGATAAAAATATGTATGTATGTATGTTTTTTTTTCAAGATTATTATTCGAAACAGAAATCTTTTGTAACAATATAAATATATTTAATGTCATGTTTGATCAACTTAATTATTCCTTGCTGAATATTTTATTTAAAATAAAATAAAATAAAATAAAATAAAATAAAATAAAATAAAATAAAATAAAATAAAATAAAATTAAATTAAATTAAATTAAATTAAATTAAATTAAATTAAATTAAATTAAACTCAAGGCCAAGGTAAATTAGTGCGTTTTTGAAGCAGAAGTGTTTTATTACCGCACTTCTAGCCTTAGAGTTGTACAAGGGTCCATAAGAGAAAGTCTCATTGTTAAACTTTAAAGATTTACACAGCCGGTCTGTGGAGGTGACGTTTGCACACGGCAGCATATAAACAAGCTTGCAGAATCAGTGGGGAGTCTTCCTGCAGTTAGAAAGCCAGGAGAGAAAGCAATTACGCACATTTGTCTAATTATCCAATCATAAAGTCATTATCGGTTTGGCACCTTATTAACATGCCTTGGCTAACACTCAGGCGCTCATTTGGCCTGCGCTGTGGACTAAAGTTAGATAGCTGATAATAATCATCCCTGTTGGACTAGTCATTGGCCCTGAGCTGTTCACTAACTACACGCTCACTTGCAGCTATCTACCACACTAAAGTAAACTTCTTGATTTTTAACACACCAGTCAGGAAAAATTTAAGCTTCTCAGCTGTTTTCAAAATAGTGTTACTTTTCCAAAGCTAATAGCTTTATATTTGATCAAGCTGATGTAATAATCAAATGTTTTCCTAAACTATTCTCAAAACTTTTTTTTTTTTACATACTTTTAATGTTCTGAAGCAAAATATTTAGCTGAGTACTGTTTTTCACTATGATGATCAATAAATACAGTAAACATAATTTAAAATATTTGATAGTTTAAAATGTTTTATATTTCTAATATATCTGTAACATAATTCATCCCTGTGATTTAAAATGGAATTTTCAGCATCAAGTGTCATATGATCCCCAGAAATCTTTTGCTGCTTTGCAGTATTTATTTACTCATTTATTTATTTATTTGTTGCAATGTAAAATTTATTATCAAATTTGGTAAATGTATTGCCAATTATTGGAAATCTTTTGCAGCTTTGCGGTATTTATTTACTTATTCATTTATCTATTTGTTGCTATGTAAAATGTATTGTGTAATTTGGTCAATTTATTGCATTCTCGCTAAAGAAAATTATTATTTATTTAAAGACAATACAATTTTGAATGGTCGTGTATACGCACCCTCAATTAGTCTAAATATTATTGTTTCTAGTTTGTAATGACACTAACTGCTTAATCGAAAGTGTGGCCTGACTGTACATTAATTAAAATTATTATAAGTAACTTTCTTAACACTGGGAAAATATGTTTCCTATTAAGATTTAGGCTATATATAATACTTAAAAATGGGAAATGAAAGAAAAAGGTAAAAGGAGAAAGGAGAAAGAGAGTGTCAGCTCAGCACTTTTGTAATATAAGTCCAGATCCCAGAGGACGTGTGATGCAACAGAAGTTCCAGATTGTTCTCTCCATCCACTCTGGCAGTCAGAGAGCCGTGCTGAGATAGGAGAGAGCAGGCCGCACGCAGGAGCTGCAGCGCACAGATGTTGGTGCATCTGTGTTAGTGCGGGGAAACTGGGCAAGTTTCACACACGCATAACACGCACCAGCAGGGTGGGCTGATGCAGATGACAAAGCTGCTGGACTGCTGCTTGTAGTAAAATAGAAAAATAGAGGTTTCTACACAATATTCTAAAAGTATAAAACAGTGTACTGGTTATTTTTAATCTGACTTTTATCCAAATTGACTTGCATTACAAAAAGGTATAGATCAGTTTGTACATTACTTGGGAATTGAACCCATAACCTTGGCATTGCCATGATCTAGCTTTCAAAATCTTCTCCACTATTTTTTTTAATTGTTTGAAACATGGTAAAAACAGTTAAATTGAGCTTAGATGCGTATTGATATCTGAATAAGACTAACAAAAAGTCTTGGTGCCTACCAAGTCTTTTTGATTGTTGTAAAAAACCTGTTTGGTTGGTGTAAAAATGGTTTATACAGTAACTTTAAAACCAATGCAATACTTTGTTATGACCAAATAAAAAAAAACTGCATGCTTTTAGATGTATGACTAATACCTTTTGGCATTTGTACACATAGCTAGTTCCATATGTGTGGCTTTTCAGGCATTGTAAACTTGCTCAGTTACTTACCCGGTAAAGCACTGCACTTCAAACTCCCAATTCAAAATGCTTGGGCACACATTTTGTGAAACACGAGTAAGAGGTCAGAGACTTGCAGAATCAAGCTAAAACAGCATAGTTGTTTGTTTAGCATAATGAATTATGTTTATAGGGTTTACTGTAGGTGGACAATATGTAATTCTTAAACGTGGTGGGGTTTGAATCTTTTAGCACAACTCAACGGACATTTCATTTCTAAATTGCCATGATGCATACTACAAATCAAAGTAATAAAGCATTGTTAAATACGCTTTCCTATGTTTTGGATAACTCACTGGTCATTTTACTTTGAAATTGACACAAAACGTGCAAGAAGCTACGTAATATCATTTTACAGAAATGGCGCCACAGGCACCATTTCCTTATGAGCCAGGGCTGAATTTGGCTTAATTCATGAACATGAACCATTACTGATGCTGTTGACAATAAAATGTAAATTTGTTTTATGATCCCAGGCAGACTTATTATAGGTTTGACTTCTGAGAATCAGAAGTCCTTGAAACCACAATAGCAGAAGACAGACCAGGGCTAAAATGAATGAAAAATCAAGTCTGCAATTACGTTGTACATCTGCAGTGCGGTACGTATTATTCACGCTGCTGTCTTGTGACGCCAGTGTATTGGCTGTGTGACATTCTCCCCAAAACATTTGTCTAAAGTGCCAGCTTTATAAAATCTCCATTATAAGGCTGACACAGATGAATAATGGGGCTTTATCCTGCACAGCACAGTCAAGGTATAGACAGACAATCAGTTTGTCTCTATAAAGACGCACAGCTGTGTTTCTGCACAATCAAAGCACCAGTATTCAACAGAGGCCAAGAAAGGCCTCCTTTGTTTTAGCTGGCATGAATCGACTGAGCTCTGATTGTCGTTTTATCTTCGTAAGGTTTGTGTCATTTAGATTAGCTTTTTGTTTTGTTTTCTCAGCCTCTGACTGATTTCCCTGCGAGGGACAATAGTGAGCTTTCATTGTTTTAAACCAAGAGTTTCTGAAGGCCCAATGTTCAAATGTGACAAGTCAATACGGAAGGAATAAAAGACAGAGTTTGATGTTGTTCCTTTGTTTGAATGGAATGGAATTCTACCTCAAGAGCGGAAGCTTTGTAAAGAAGGATATGCATTTAATGCAACTTCTGGGAGACATAAAATGTGTCATCCAGTGACTTCAATTACTTATTTGTTAATTGATTATTCATCTGCTGTCAGTCATCATTTAGTATCAACCCCAGACAGTACACCCACAGACCTCCTGACATATTGTGTGCAAAAATTGCAGAACTTTCTCTGAAACTGAGCCAGAAAGAGACGTTTAATGCAACTTTCAGCTGATGCAACAAAAGAAGCAGTGTTATCAACAGAACAAGCTTCTGAAACAGACTGTTTGATGGATAATATCATAAGGCTTGAACATTTCCATAATCAGTGGATGTGGTTGTATACAACGAACTATTTGCAAATTTTTGAGAATCATTTTGGGACACCTAAAATTACATATCAAATTTTGGTTGCACTTTATTTTACAGTACGTGTACTAAGATGTACTTATAGTGTACTTACAGTGTATTTATCTAAGAAAGTTCTGGTAATACAAGGTAACTACATGGGGTAGCGTTAGGTTTAGGGGTAGGTTCAGGGTTAGTACCTAGTTATTACATAGTTATTGTAATTACTATAATAAGTTCATAGTATGTACATGAGGAATAGGACTGTAAAATAAAGTGCTACCCAATTTTTTTATCTTGCACTATTTGAGTATCAGCATAAAGTCTGTTCCACATTGCTACTTATTCTGATCAAGAAAGAAAAAAAAAACACTCAATTATGCAGACAGACAAAGACCGTTATAAAACTGTTTTATTTATTTATTTAGTTAGTTTTTTTTTATTCTTTTTAGCATGCTATTTAAATTTAGATTATCTGTAGGCATTCTGGGCCATGATAATGATAATTTTGGGTCACGAGTATAAGAAATGTGGAAATGTGTCTGGAAGTTGTGTAAAGCCAACCAATCAGTTGATTTTTGGCAACGCTTGCCAGTTATGTGTGCAGTTACCATCAGAAAATCAGTGAAGAGTCTGTGGGTGTGCCATCTGAATGCTGAGACTGAGGACATACTGTATGAGACTAATTGACGATAAATGTAAATGCGTCCGAATAGCACAGTTCAGCGAGTGTTCCGGCAGTAAGGAAGTTCTCTGAAATGACTAAGGGAGCACACACTCCTCACACATCTCCACATTCACTCCCCCTCCTCGTCTCTTTCAGGTCATAATGTGACATGACACCAGTGTGCTGTGTGGCCGGCTAGCCAAACCTGAGCGTTTAACTTCAATGAATCTCATTTGCTCCTGGCTGTTCACTTACGCTGACGGACGCTGGCACCGTCAGCCTCCATCAGCCATCAGCAGACGAACATGTTCTCGAGCCTGACTGTTATCTCTCACACCTCTGTCCAGACTCGCATCGAGCCTCAGAGCAGCTCGTGGCCTCACTCGGGGTAGAGTTGCGTTAGCCGTTTGTGAACATGGAGATGTGAATTTCACACAAGTGCTTAATAACTTCTAATATGGTGCATAATTTGGTCACACCAACTGTTCTTAATGCTAGAGACAGTAGGTAAGCTGTCCGATAAAATTACTATTAACTGCACTCCCAAAAAGACTATTATATACACTAAGAGTGAAAAGTTTTCAGCTAGTTTTTGTTTTCTTTAATCAAAAAAAACATTTATAATGTTACAAAAAAAAAAAAAACGTCTAAAAGTACAGATACCTTACAGTGAAAATTACTCCACAACATTATAAGTCACCAATTGCAAAACAACTTGAGTAAAAGTTTTAGAGTGTCTGATTTTAACAGTACTTATGTATTTTTACTTTTGAGTCTATAAAAAATATATGTACTTGTCAAAGAGACATATATGAGAACCTGTAACTTTGTGGAGAAGCTAGGGAACACAGGCAGAGGCAAGGATCTATAAACAGGTATTTAACGGAAAAAAAAAAAAAAATAGAACAAACAATAAACCAAAAACCAAAGGGAACAAAGATGGGTAAACAGACAACCATTGCATTCAACAACTCACGAGAACTAAAGAAACACCAAGGCTATATACTGTATAAACTGGTGGATAACAAGCTTAAAAAGATAACAAGACATAGGCTACTTTGGGAGAATAATCAAGGGGAACCAATAAAAAAAAAAAGACTACAAACTGACTACAAACACAATGGGAGACAAAAAGTGACATAAAAGTCCAGGGCAAAGCACAGAGTATGTGTAACAAAAACAAAAAAGAGTTGTATTGTGAGGAGCAAACCAAAATAAAACTGAGCACCTTAAAATAGTTGGTTGGTCTTTTGTAGCAGAAATAAACTGCTGCAGAAAAAGCTAGGTGCCATGCAAAATGTAATGTGTAACTGCAACACTCATTACAAATGTAGTAAAGAGTAAAGAGCACAGATATTATTTTTTTAAAAATGAGTGAAGTAGAGAGTAAAAGTTGCTAAAATATTTGATACTCAGTAAGACTACAAAGTATCCAAAAAGATATTACTATAAGTACAGTGATTAATTACATTTACTCACTTTACACCCCTGCCAAAACATCTTGAATCTCATTCACTGCCATGTTCTTCAGGCTTGTCTTGTCACCTGACACCTGGGAACCACCTGTCAAAACATCAAAAGCCTTAAATCAATCATCTAATGGCTAACATCTAATATGAATAATTTTTAAACAAACAGTGCAAATGTGATTTCAGAGCTTCAGCAGGGGGGGGGGGGGGGGGATTGTTTATGAATAACAACTTAAATTTTGCTCTGTTCTGAATAGACTTAATTAAATGACACTTATGTTAATTACACAACATTAAAACCACTGAAAAGGGATGTAAATAACATAGATTATATTATTACAATAGTACCTGTCAAGGAGGTGAACATTCAATTCTTGAATTTCATGTGTTGGAAGCCAACATGTTCTCACTCCCATCTTGTCACATACTGATACTTGGTGACACCTTGGCATTGCTTTCTGACCCTCAAGGTACTCCAAAATGTCACTTTTCAACATGCAGGATCCTCCATTGTTTTCAGTTGATTGTCTTAATTTAATGGTTTGTATTCATTTGTAAAAATAGAAATAATTTTATATAAATGTATAAATGCACTTAACCCCACCACTAACCTAAACCTACCCACTTCTGAACAATATAAAACATGTAACAGGCAAATTTAAGGACAGTCACAGGTATTTAAAAAGCAGTATAAAGCATTACAAACAAGTCATGTTGCATTAAAAGTCTTCTGAAGCAATATGATGAAGAAGAGAATAAAACATTAGATTTAAATCACTGAAAATGATCCTCCTCTGTTAACGCACCCGCATCGTCCCTATATTGACACCAAGAGTTTCTTATTTAAATCTATGGTCCTGAGCAAGCATCAATATGTGTCAAGTTGAAAGTGAGTATGAGTTGGTTGGAAGCAGGCAAAATGAGAGACTGTGTCCGAGCATATCCAAAACAGCGAGTGTTGTGTTTAGTTGATCCTGATAAGCACTTATCATCACAGTTGTAAACACAGCGGCTTTATTCTTTCGTGAGGAGGTTTGGCGCCACGGTATCTTTGTTTCTAGGTGGAACGTTAAAAATAATTCAACCAATCCGATGACGACTCCTACACTCCTGAAATGTTTCCACTTTTTTGTCCTGTATGCATCAGAGGTTTAGCCAATGGTCCATGGGCATGACGCAGTGTTGAGTACTCGAGACTCGGACTCGGTCTTGAACTCGTTCTCGAGACCGTATTTTAATGGCCTTGGTCTTGTCATGGACTCGTGTGCATTTTGACTCGGTATTGACTCGGACTCGAACATATTAGGAATCAGACTTATTCCCGAGTCCACTCGAGTTCCAATCAAAATATGTCATGATTATTACTGTATGTTAATATTTATTTTAATTGATATATGATTGTAGGGATGTATGATTTCCGCGATGCAGAAAACGGGGACGGAATCCTGGAATCCAGTCATAATAACGGAATTCACAGTCTAATGGGGAATGTCACAGAATTTGTCCAATTTTGAATGAATTAAACAAAGTAGGTCATTGCACTTACATCAAATCACAATATGGACTAGTACCTGTAAATATTTAGCCAAAAAAGTATATTTAAATATGAAACCTGCATGTGTGTCTGTGTTAATGAATAATTAATAATTAATGTATTACCATTGTTCAGCAGAATGTGCATAGTGTACTACTACAACTACTATTAAAATGAAACAAACATAATTTTTTTAAGGAATAATCAAACAACATTTCTTCCATGTTTTATTTTAAGGAGTAAATCCCCATTGTTTACCAAAAAAATAAAAATAAAGTTTGCTTAATTTTCAATAATTAAAAGGAAAATTACATAAATGCTTTATGTCTTCATTTGATAACCAGAAAAATATAAATACACAACAGAATTTCTGAGGGGGGAAAAACAAACATTTCATAAGGCTATTTTAAGAATGAAAAAAGAATAAATTAAGCTGTTTTATGCATTTAAATAATTAGACAATACTATTATACTGTAAGATTATGTAAGTAACAGAATAGCTGAGAAGAGTTTTTATTATTATTATTTGTATTATTATTATTAATATTTATTAGGGAGAAAGAGAGTTTTAAGGTTTTATTTTTATTAAATTTTGTTTGCTCGTTGGGTTCACTACTGTTCATTCAGAAGAACTGCTCAATTATTAAATCACTCATATTATGATTAACTAGACCCAGATTTGGACATGAGTGACATGCTTTCCATTTGCCTCTGATTTAATCAAAATGCATGACTCTCTTTTAGTAAAGGATATTTTGCATGTACCTTATCTACAAGATCTTTCTAGCTGCCAGACATCCTGGATATCAAAGCAGATCGTAGATATGGGAACTAAATTGCTATTTCATCAAATTAAGGTTTATTAAGATAAAACAATGCTTTGATAAGACCAAATATCAGGAAGTGTTAGACAAGAGCAAAAAGGCAAGCTTCCCTCCTCTTTAAATAATAATAAAAAAACATATTGTAAAATGCCTGAAGCCAGAGACTCCAAAGACTACATAAGTTTTCAAAGAAAGTACAGTATCGATCTTGAAGGGGAAAAAACATTGGAAGGGTGCAGTATAGAGTACAGCAGTCATCTGGCAGGGAAATAAAGACACCAGACAGAGTAAAGGGTTCTGGCCCTTTGAAGATGACAACTTGCCAATTTTCAGTTAATTATGTTACAGTCATAACTTTGGGATTCGCACATAAAGAAGTGACATACGATAGCAGTTGGAAGAAGGTTTGTTTCTCATCCGTTTCCACTTACGAAAAAGTACTTTTATCTTGGCTGTGAGAAAACTAATGTGGAAATTAATGGCTCTGTAAGCAATATGCCATTTTTAGGCCATGTATTTCTCCTCAAAACTATCAGAAAATGTCCCAAGCTATTTCATCGTCCATTACGATTACAAGCAATTTTATAAACACTGAAGAAAATAGGGAATTACTTCACCACTGGAGAATGAACGTCTGGAGACTGTGTGTGTGTGTGTGTGTGTGTGTGTGTGTGTGTGTGTGTGTGTGTGTGTGTGTGTGTGTGCGCGTGTGTGTGTGTGTGTGTGTGTGTGTGACTTTAAGAAAAAGGAAAGAAACACACTGTAAAAGACATGAAAATACATACCGTATGTTGAGTGTGTGGGCCAGCGACACATGCGCAAAAAAAAAGTAGATTAATACTGGAATATCGTCATATTTTGATTATGTACGTCTCATGTAAATGTTTTAAAGGGATCATATGATGCGATTTCAAGTTTTCCTTTCTCTTTGGAGTGTTTCCTTTCCTAAAACATGTCTACGTCAGGATGTGGGAAGATTTCCATAATGCCGGCCAAATGTTCACACAAAGAAAGAAGGCGTAACTTTATTGTTGCTACCACCGCTACCGCCATGTTGTGAAGACACTGTGTGTTTCATTGTGAAATCGAAAATACTTTGTTTGGTCTTCCAAAAGAGGACATGACTGGAAAACAGGGATTAAGTTGTATTTACAACACTGTACCAGAACTGTTCAACCAAAATATTCAGATGTGTGCAGCTGCATTTTATGGAGGACTGTTTCCTGATCCTGGGAGAGAAGACTACAATGCCAGCTGTTCTGACTCACAGTCTGTAAGTATTTTAACATATTTAAATGATTGGTAGCACTTTATTTTACAATCCTGTCCTCATGTACATACTATGTGCTTATTATAGTAATTACAATAACTATGTAACAACCAGGTACTAACTCTGAATTTATCCCTAAACCTAACCCTACCCCGTGTAGTTACCTTGTATTACCAGAACTTTCTTAGATAAATACACTGTATGTACACTATAAATACATGTTAGTACACGTACTGTAAAATAAAGTGCAACCGATGATTCAAACACGAGTTTTAAGCAGTGTAGAGGAGCTCTTGTTGGTTGTCATTTCTCCAATCCCAAATGCAGACATGGTTTTATGTTTATGCTGCATGATGCGATGCAACACAATGAGTAAAAAGACAGTATAAGTCATTCTATTCCCTTATTATGTCCCTTATATAATGGGATTTAATATTTTTGTCTTGTCGCACCAGGCATCACAGTATGGTAAGGGGTGTAATATTTCCGTTACACACTTGAGGTATTCAGCCAATCACAATGCACTGGATAGCTGGCCAATCAGAGCACACCTTGCTATTCAGACCGATGAGCTTTGTAAAAATTGGTGCATTTCAGAAAGGCAGGGCATAGAGGAGAAACAATAATGTACAGTATGTGAAAATATATTTGTTTTAGTTTTTTACCTCAAACCGCATTAAACACATTGCATTATACCAAATACACAAAATAATGTTCTTTTTAGCAATATCATGTGACCCCTTTGACCTAGATGCCATAACAGGATTAAGTCAAAGGGTCCAGTTCCTGAAATCAGAATATAACAGTTGGCATCTTCTATTTATGTATCAATCTATTTTTTTCTTTAAATAATCCATTTGTCATGTATATAGAAATATTCCCAAGGCAGTGAAACATGTAAATCATCGTAATCATATATATATATATATATATATATATATATATATATATATATACACACAGTACAGAACAAAAGTTTGGACACACCTTCTCATTCATTCAAAGAGTTTTCTTTATTTTCATGACTATGAAAATTGTAGATTCACACTGAAGGCATCAAAACTATGAATTAACACATGTGGAATTATATACATAACAAAAAAATATGAAACAACTGAAAATATGTCATATTGTAGGTTCTTCAAAGTATCCACCTTTTGCTTTGATTACTGCTTTGCACACTCTTGGCTTTCTCTTGATGAGCTTCAAGAGGTAGTCACCTGAAATGGTCTTCAACAGTCTTGAAGGAGTTCCCTGAGAGATGCTTAGCACTTGTTGGCCCTTTTGTCTTCTGTCTGCGGTCCAGCTCACCCCTAAACCATCTGGATTGGGTTCAGGTCCGGTGACTGTGGAGGCAGGTCATCTGGAGCAGCACCCCATCACTCTCCTTCTTGCTCAAATAGCCCTTGATGCCTTCAGTGTGACTCTACAATTTTCATAGTCATAAAAATAAAGAAAACTCTTTAAATGAGAAGGTGTGTCCAAACTTTTGGTCTGTACTGTATATACATACATATCCCTGATGAAGCTATTAAACTGGCAATAAAAAAATGCATACAACTTAAATCATGCTTCTTTTTCAAGGTTTTGTCAAATACTTTTGTTTTACGGAAGAATAAAAGACTAAATAATGACAAAATTTAAATTTTCAAATAACTATTCCTTAAACTAACAAAAAGTTAACCTAGAGTGATGCTACATGGAACCATTTACCCAGGAGTCGAAAAGGAAAAGTGTATCATTTTATAGAGAGCATTAATATCAGGGTTTCCTGTAGCATGAGCATTATAGGAACTAATTGTGAGGCTGGATGAATAATGAATAACAGAGGAGATGTGCTTCCTGGAACAGTGCTGAGCTGAGCCGAGCAGCTCCCTGATGAAGCCCACAGCTTCCTCTCCCTGCATTTGCCTCCAGGTGAAAAATCTGCCATCTCCCCCTCCACCGTTCCCCCGCCTCCTCCTTCTCTACTGCTGCCGCTGCAGAGACAAAACACAACGCAAAGAACCACAGGCCTATAACTCCTAACATAATGCAGAAATAGGAGCTTTATTTGACTTTCTAATATCAAATCAAATAAAAATGTTTTGTAATGAACAAACATGTTTGGTTTAACATCAGTAAAAATAAAGCTGTGAGGAATAAAAATACTGTATAGACACTGGAAGAAAAATCTACTCCGACTAAGATCCATGTTGTTGTTTTTGCAGAATATTACAGTGTAGGAATTGATTATATCTGTTTGAAAACTGTTAACCTGGGTTACAATTTAAAAAAAAATTAATTAAATCTGAACCCCAAATCAAAGTTAGTCTTGACAAACTCTTTTTCAGATGTTTTTAATGGTACACTATTGGTCAAAAGACTGGAAAAAATAATAATATCGGCTATTATACTCTAATAAAAAATACAGTAAATACAGTTGAAATATTATTAAGAGCTGTTTTCTATTTTTAAAATATTTCCATTTAGTTTTGGTAGGCAGTAAGAGAGTGAGATGCAGTATTTCTAATAATAATAACAATTGCAATGCATTTAATGTTCAGTGTCTGTTTTATAAATAACATGTTTTATGCATAAAAGTAGCCCTCCGATGATAAATGAAAGCTCTGGTGCCCACAAACACCCACCACTGCACATGAAGTCAGACGTGTAGTCAGTCACCTTTTTAACACATCCACTGCTGACCTTCTTCAGGAAACAAGCGGAAGGATTTTCAGCCGGCAAGGAAGGAACAATGACAATTAGATTCAAAGCCAAGGGCCCTGAACCCGGTCGGTGCGAAGCCTAAACTACTATAATCCTCTTACAGCTTTTCAGCACTAAAACTGGGGCTTTTATTGGTAAATACCCATATCAACTTTGTTGATTCTCATTTTATTGTAGCACTAAACCTGTCTTCCATATGACTGAGAAAGTTGAAAGCTCACTTTCTCCAATTTGAATAAGCAACACTTCAATCTGATCATCAGACAAGGAGGATTCCAGAAACGTGCGTGGGTGCTTAATACCCGCTTTTATACCCTTCAACAAACAAATCTGATGACAAGTGCTTGTTAAAAAGGCTTTGGGTGTCTGAAGATCTGAGCGTGCATCTACACGTGACTGTTTCTGGAGGAGAGCGAGGCTCTGAAATCTCTCCTCACAGTTCTGGCCAAAGGAACAGGCGGCATCAAAGTTTTTCTCATTAGACGCAAACTCATGTTAGGCCTACATCTACATGTGCATTTTTTGAAAAAGCTGCCTATGAAAGCACTGCTTACAGTTTTGGGCGTAAGAACAAACATCGGTTTTATAGCTATCATCAAAGTTTCTCATTAGAGGCAGACGCACGCTGGACTCCGATCAAACAGAGATTGCTTTTAAATCTCGTGGATGGATAACTTTATCTCGCAGAGCTCAGATATTGTTCTCATTTGCAGCCTTGATCAAGATAACCGCACGTCTTGGTTAAGTCTATCGATTCGCCCCCCGAAAACGCTTCCATTCATCCACGAGTAATGCGGTGTAACCAGTCGCTGTCAGAGGAGAGTGACTCCGGGACAGTGAGCGGTGCGCCTGTGTATGCTATCGCTATTAAAATCTTTTTTAATTTGCAGGCGATGATTAGATTCCCTGGCATCTCTGATCACAGCTCGGCGAGTCATCCGCGAGCTGCCGACTGATGTCGGACAGCACCTATTAATGTGATGTTTGATTTATTTCAATTTGATGCGGACCATACTGTAGATATATTAAAGATAGATCCCCGCTCTTTTGTTTAATATGCTTGACCCAAAGCTTAATTTGATAGGATCACTCAAACTGGCATCAAAGTGATTAATTCTACAAGCAAACTGCTCGCGGAGCATGTCCCCATGTGCGCACGCCAGTGAGACAGGGAATATCACAGTAATTGGCTTTGCTGCAATTAGAAACTATTTTACCTAGGATGCTCTTTGTTCCCTGGATTTAGGCTTTTTTACATATCTAGAGTATTACATGTGAGAACCATTCCCTATGAAGAAAAAAAAAAAGGCAATATACACTCCATTTTGTCTAATAAAATGATTCAAGCTTTCTTTGCCAGGTCATATAATCCCAGAGCACATAAAATCCTTAATAAAGGAAAAAGTGTGATTTGTGGCTGGAAGTGTAAGGAGAAAAACTACATTCTTACATTTTCTGTAGAAAAGCTGTTCACTCATGTACAGTAAGAGCCTCCAAAAATGAGGGTGTTTATATTAAATGCATTTAAAAAAGTAGTCGACAGCAACATTCAATGCAAATGTTTTGCTTTGAATGGTTGCCACTGGCTCAAAAAAAGAAAAAAAAAGGCATTTTTAAATTTCTCACCAAAAAAATCACCTTTGTTATCCTCTGACGGCAAAAACAAAATCTGATATCTTAGAAATGTATTAGCACACATCTCCTTAACAAGCCTCAATTTCTTGTCTAATTCTTATATGAGCAGTATCTACTACCATATTAATGTCAAAACTATGTAATTTATTTGCACTTTTAATAATTCACTTGTCATATTTAAGTGAACTGCAAAAACTAAAAGGTAAAAAAGAATTGGGAAATATCAGTTGCAGAACCTACAATATACACTTCCATATATTCACCTAAATGTCTGAGGTTATGGGAAAAAAATAGATGATAATAATAATAATAATAATAATAATAATAATAACAACAACAACAACAAGAATAACAATATTTTTATATACTGCCTTTACAAGGAGTGGGGGAATTAAAAAATAATAATAAAATAAAAAATAATAAAATAAAATAAAAAATAATAAAATATAATAAAATTAAGATAGATTTGATTTAGGCAACAGTTAGAATGGATTTTTGTATCTTTTACTGCTTTACCTTAAAAAGGAACCAATCGTCATGATTGCAGTAGTGCTAAAAATATTTTTAAATTCACTGTGAATCATGATCTCTTCTGCACAAAAATTTACCACGTAGCATTGCGGAGCTACACCAACCCCTATGTATGAAGATTGTTAAAGCCTTATCGAAAATATTGTTACAATATTAAAATTATCATCACCAATTAAAAAATAAACACAATTATTTCGTTTAAACAGAAACCAAAATTCAGAAGAAAATAAACAATCACAGAAAAACATATTTTTAATAAATATAATAACACAAAGAAAACAGACGGATAACAAAGATAAGAGCATCTTTGTATTGCATTTTTCCTCTAATGTCTTCTGACATTTGCCTATTAGTACATTATCTGGACCTGTAAAGTAGAAAGCATAACATTTTTTTATTGCTTTTGGTTTAGAGCAGATCATCTAAAACAAGCCATGTTTCTGCCTGGAAGACCAGCTAGATCCAAAAACTCCATTAACCAGGTGGCAGCGCATGAATTAAAAATAACCCAACACGACTTTGCAGTCAGACCCTGTTCCTGCCCGCTGTGCCTCTCTGCGCCCTGACTGTTGTTGCATCACTCTGCCGTATCCTACAGGAAAATCGGTCTAGTGTACATTTCCACTGACCCGACCCATTGCACAAAGTCTGCACACGATATAGTCTCTGTCTATTGGTTTCCTGCCGGACAACATTACCAAATCCTCGGCGGCGGTGTCTTTACCCTGTTCCGGCTACACTTTTGTGAGTACATGTTTCTGATGTGTGAATTAGACGGCAAATGGGAAATGTAGCAGAGACACCTCAACCGGCTCTAGTTATCGAGCTGTCACTGAACCGCAAAACCCCACGCCTTACTGGAGAAGAGGTGGAATTAGCATCAGGATGACACACCATTCGAACACGACGTGTGAGAGGGGTAAAATTCCAGCCAAACGCATGCACTTCCACACACATGCTTATTTAAAGCTGTGATACGACTCCCCCCTCACAAACTTCAATAGGTAATCCAACGAGAGAGAGAGAGAAACGAATATCAGCGTATGTGAAAGTATGTCAGTCCCTCAGAAACTGCTGCCATGTTGAAACTGAGAAGGTGATGGAGGGGGAGAGGAATTGCAGGCCTATTTCGTGTCCCAAACAACAGTCTGGTGAGGTGGGCCACCCCAGCCTCCCTTATCTTTAATGGGTACTCCATCATTCTGCCTGCTGCCCGCTATGTTCTTCTTTCCACTGGGTCGCCCAAACAGATGGGCTTTGTAAGGCTCAATGGCACATTCCTGCACCGCAATCTGTTTCCACGAGTCCGTGATCAAATCTGAAGAAAAGCTATGTCTCGCACACATTGCGGCACATATGTACCGCCTTAGCTTGTGCCTATGTCAGTGAAATTAAAATCACTGGAACGTTTTAAGTACTGACGGCATGACAACAAAGAGAAAAGACGAAGGGAGGGGGAGCCGAAATAATCGCCGCTTGCTGAGGAGAACTTCCCGCGGAACATGCATGGAAATAAACAGTGGGGAAGAGAAAAAAGCTACGGCCAAAGTGGATATTATTATATACCATTACAAACATGTTTATCTCAATCCCTCACACCCTCCGTCTGTGGGTTAATTCTGTGTGACGTAAGTTCAAAGCATTGTAGCGTTCACCATGTAACAACCTTATCCCAAAGGATTTCTTTTCATTGTCTGTCACAATTCCAAATTTAACTGGAAGAAAAGTCTTTTTGAGTAAAGTAAGAGCGGGAATGGAAAACATTTTACTTCTTCTTTTGCTTGATTCTTATTTGTTGATGCTTTTTTTATTGTTGGTGGTGTTTTTTGATGACCCATTTCATATCCAACAATTTTCTCTATTAGAACTTGAAGGCCTAAAATTTGTTACAGTGTTGGGGAGCAAATAACTAACTAACTTTTATTAGCAATTTTCAAAAAAAATAGAATAGCACAGCTTTTGCCTGTTTGTAAAATGTTACACTGTTATCAGAACTAAGGCTAAGTATTAGGGTGCCAGCAGTATTTTAATATATATAGCTGCAAGCAACGGTTACTGGGGTTCAAGTGCATCAAGGCCTCTATGGCATGGATACTATTGGAGTCTAGGTCGACCCAAAATGCAGAGCTGACATGATAAGACATCAATGCTTTCAGGAACACTTGATCAAATTCACATTTTTAAATGACCCTTTTTTTTTCTTTTGATAATTATTGACCTAGAGTGTCCAGACATTTACACTACATTGGTTTTATTGAAGTTGAGTGAAAAACCTAGGACTAGTTCTCAAAAATAGTTATATATATATATATATATATATATATATATATATATATATATATATATATATATATATATATATATATATATATATATATATATATATATATATATATATATATATAATGTCCCTTTGATAGTTACAATTTAGTTACCTACTTTCTATTCACAGATTTCGTTGAAGCTAACTTTTTCAAAAGTGTAGCTTGACTGTAGTTGAACTGTTTTACATTATGAGTATCTTGCACCATTTCACAGTACCTTCCTCAGTACCGGTAACTATTTGTCATTTTCCCTCTCTCTCAATGAGGGATAGATAACATTCTAACTGCATTTACCACAGTCTTGCAGTGCTTTAAGACAGCAGAGATGTAAAATGTAATTTGACCTGCATGATTCCTGAGCTGTGAAAAGAGAAATTAACAACTCCCAATACATTTTTCATCCATCCCACACACGCAAGGTGAAATAAGTGAAGTACTGCAGCGCCTGGATGTGTTTGGATCCGACCGCGAACACGGCGCAGGAACTCATGAAAGATGCATGGTGCCACTGGAGATGTATAAAGAATTTAGAGATATAAAGGATATATGACAAATAAATCAGAATGCAAATCTCAATGGGTGCCTTTTGGAGTTCTCCAATGAAAATCACCTGAAATATTAAACAAGGAGAAGAAACATTCTATCAATGAGCAGAGGACAAGAAAAAAGCTCTTAATCTGTTTTTACATTGCTTTTCTTTTTAGGAGGTAATTTCTGTTTTGTCATTGCTGTTGCTGTTATCTTGAATGCAGGATGATGTACTCTATATAAGTGCTAAATCGTCTGAATCTTTACAACATTTTTCACTCAGTACTTTATTCTTTGACATCTTCTGAAGTAATCTTGTCTCTAAAAATGGACTGAATGTAGTCACAAGGCAGACAAATGATAAACAGGAACAATTGTTCTATTTAAAGAAATGTTCTGGGTTCACACTAATTTAAGTTATATCTATAGAATTTGAGGCATTACATTAATTAACACAAACTTTTGCTCATACATCAGATTGTAAAAACAAACATAAAACGTTTATGTAATAAAACATGTAATGCAATTCTTACAAAGGAAATTAGTGGATTTAAAAAGGACATGAAGATAAAAAAAAGAACTATTAAGCTTATATTAAAAATTAAATCATCTGTACAAAAATGTGTTATTTTTAGCTAAGTCCTTGTAGATGAATATCTCATGAAGTGGAGGTTATGTGTAACCATTGCATTTTCTGTGAGTGGATTTATGTCTAAACAGTATCTGGTAACTTAGTGTCATTACACGAGTTAATAGGATAGATATAATATCTCAGGTAGAAAGTGATTTTCCAACAAATTAACATACAAAAGTTGTCTTGTGACTTTAATTTAAAAACATTTTGTTTCATTACATTATTACAACTTTGTAACATTTCTTATTAAAATTACTAAGTGTTTAATACATTGCACGATGTAACAAAAAATGTTTTACTTATATTTTTTACTTTTTTAATTTTTTATATTTCTTCAGTAATTTTATGGTGCTAATTATTATTGTTCAATTAATTTTTATGCAGCATCTTTATATATATATATATATATATATATATATATATATATATATATATATATATATATATATATATATATATATATATATATATATATATATATATATTGCTTTTGCAGGATGGTAACATTCTAAAAGTTTTTGGAACATTCTGGAATATTATAGTGTTTTCTGGAACATTCCAGAGCACAGCAGAACTAGTCAAAAAGGACAAAGATTGGTTCAGTAATATGCATGTACCATATCATTTTTATGCATCAGTAATAACAGATTAGTGATACACTATAATTTTGTATGCATTCAAACTTCATAAAGAAACATTAAAAGAAAAGTGAAACTAATGGGTAATTGTAAACAGTTGGGGGAAAAAACTTCATTAAAAAGTGTCTTCTTTTTTTGTGACAGTCGATAAAAATAGTGAAAGGCAATTGAGCTTAATGGAAAGCAACTGAAATCACAAATTTAAAACTATCCTGCTGATTCAGTGCAAATCTGCCAATTCTTTCCCAGTGCAATTGGAAGAAAATGAACAAATACCTATCACAGTATTTACCAGAATCCATTGGGGATGTAACGAAAATACAGCAAGCACTCAAACAGTAAAGATGTCTCCATTTTCCTAATCTTTTTCTTATGCGTGTCTAGTGCTTTCTTATACTACTTTAGCAGATGTGATTGTTGGGCCTGGCACTTCTCCTCCTTGAGTCTTTCTCTTACTCGCTTTCTCTCTTGCTCCGTTTCATAAAAAAGAGCCTTGGCTAGAAAAGGCCAGCATTCTGAAAGGAGATTTATATAATGGCTGTATGTGTCTGAATGCAGACATTCAACATCAGGAAAGCAACTATCCTAATGGGAGTGATCACCATAGTGATCTTGGGTAGCCATACAGGACTGTGCTGGCAGCCGTGTGTGAGGATCTGGCTCGCTGTCGGTGGAGCTCATTGATTAGTGCTGGAACACACCGGAGCTGCTAGAGACATTAAAGCCTGTATTTTCTTAAGGGAGAGAGGCACCAGAGAAATAAGAAACAAGGGAATTGTGGCCTCTTTTTTATCTCCTGGCCACATATTGCTGCTTTTATAGCCTTAATGACATCATTAAGTTTGCATAAAAGAGTCATCAGAAATCAGAAATCATTAAAAGGATCATATTTCTCCTCTTTTTAATTTTCTTGTTTTGCAAACTGTACGTTTGTCTAGCATCTTTTTTTTCCTTTCTTCAAAATCAGACCGTATAAAGTTCACAGGAACAATCTGTGCTGAAATGTGCCCCACAATCTGTTTAGCTCAGACTGAAATGATCAGAGATATTATTAAAAACAAACATGAGCTCTTTCCTCAGAAGTACCTGCTCAACTGCACAATGTTTCAATCAATCCTTCAGTACTATATGATAAAAGTACAGTGACACTTTTATTTAGGGACCAATTCTCACTATTAACTAGTTGCTTATTAGCATACCTATTATTAACATATGAGCTGTTTATTACTATTTATAAAGCATGAACATAATAAGGAAGTTTGTTAAGTTTAGTTATGGCATTGGATTAAGGGTTCTAAAATACAATCTTGCAGAATTATATATAATTGCATACAAATAACCATAAGCCAAACCCTAATACTAACCCTAACCCTATAGCAAGTACATGTAGTTAATAAATATTTCTCAGTACTTAAATGTATAATTACACTGCAATGAGGACACCTTAAAATAAAGTGAAACCATATGTGTTTTATACGTACTAAAAAACTGCCAATAATTGTTCAGTATTCAAATAACACTGCTTGCGCTTGTGTCATTGTGACAGTTTTACAAACCATTCTGTGCTGAAATGTGCCAAACAATCTGTCTAGGACTTTTTGTTCATCATTATTAATTTGTGTTCACATTTTAATATTTTTTCTTCCTTTTTTGTATAGGCCTAAATCATAGCCTGATTTTGTTAATTCCTCGTGATAAAGACTCTTTTACGATGACATGCAGATGAACGGAGTTTCTGTGCATGTGTGAGGCTTGTGTTAAGGCTCATCCCACGCTCTCCGTGACGAAGCAGCATCACACACTGACACTTTGACGTGTCCTGGCACACGCTGAATCCCCTCCGCCGTTGTAAGGGTGCCAGTGTTTTCCACCTTGAAAAGGAGATGAAAGACGTTTCCTCCTTTTAGCAAAGGGCACATAAAGGTGGCCAGGCGTCATGAGGACAGAACTGGATCAGGGGGCCTTTGTGCCACCGGCCGGTCATCCGGACACATGCCCACTTCCCTTCACAATGGCTTTATTTGGCATTGGAGGTCCGCCATGAGCAGGCCCCGCAGGTTGTCGCATCAACAGCAACACATGAGGCTAGGTGACAGCACCAATGGGTGGCCACTCGCACTAATAACCCTATTAGCATGTAATGTATATAAGTATTTACGTAAAAACAAAATGTATTTATTCATTCATTTATTTGGGGGGGGAAGTCATGAAAATGAGAGCATTTCTGAATAAATTTAGTTTCTGAATAGTGCGTTTGATTTTAAATTCTGTAGCAAAATATTTTGTGGATCCGTTGATTCTGGTATCAGCTGATTCTAAGTCAATGATTTATTTGCATCATCACAGAAAAAGGTTCAAACAAGACTCATATATTCATATATTCAAAATAAGTAATATACAACTCTAAAATATGTAAACAATTATAATAATTATAATAAGGAATTAAAATGTATTACACTACTGGTGCATAAAATGGAAATTATTGTTAAAGCTTAACTTTTTCTATAAATAGTTTTATAAATAAAGGTTCCTCTTTATTACTGCATTTATAAAAATCATTGCATAGGGTATTTAATGTTTTGCACTAAAGATATGCACAGAAATGTTTTTTTTTTTTAATTTTTTTTTTTTTTTTTTTGACATTGTAAAATCATTTAAAAATGTAAAGTGTGTACAAAATGGCCTGGCATGTGTGTAAACTAAATATAGGTGCAGGGTGTGTGAATTCCCCAAGCATCTTTGTCTTGTCTTGCTACTCCCAAATATAATATCTCTGAAGTCAAACACATTTTGAACAAGCAAGAGCTTGTTCAGTCCTCTGTACGTATACATCTCCTGCTTTTGCCAACTTTCTCTCATTTATTTATTTTTCTTCCACCTGCGGCACAAAAGAATATGAGAACAGTGTTTTCGTTTTTGCCTCATAAGCATTTTTCAGCCTGAAGTATGTTGGCTCAGGAGAGCCAGAGGGTTCCTTGAAACTCTCTCCTACAGCTTCATTTGTTGACTGACATGGATCCCTTTTCCACTGAAATGATGCTGCTGAGTGAATATAAAAATAATTTATGACCAATAAAAGTATTTTTTAAAACACTGTACTTGCAGATATTATTAATAAAGTAAAAGGCCACATTAGTGTATTTAAAAAGAGACAATTTCATGACTAAACACATTTAAATACACTTTTTGATTGATTTCAAATACCTGAAATTATTTTAAAAAGTAAATTTTTTATAATTTCAAATAAGTAATTATAAAGATGAATGACTTTCTATTGTGAATGCACATATGACGTTTAGTGGATGCCAGAGATTGCTTATAAAAATTTTAAATAAGGATATTTTTCTTACAAAAACACATTGATTTGCTACAGGAGGCCTTTATTCACCCCCCAGAGCCTTGTGAGGCACTTTTTACTATGGCTGGATGCACTTTATTGGACTTCTTTTGGACTATTAACAGCCATTCACTGCCATTAAGTTTGGAAGAGCCAGGGCATTTCTAAATATAACTTTGAATTTGTGTAAAAGAATAAAGTCATATACACCTAGGATGGCTTGAGAGTGAGTAAATCATAATTTTCAGTTTTGGGTGAACTATCCCTTTAAGTACTGTTTGTTATCTTTTTTATTTATTTTTTATTTATTTTTTTTATATTATGTCAGTAGTAAGTTGACTTTAAACCTATGTTAAAGTGTACTGTAATGAATGAGATGGGGCCAGGAGCCATGGGAGTGGAGTGAGGCCGGTGGAGTAAATGGCAATGAGTGACTGTGTGGAGCTGCATAGCCACCAAAACAGGAGGTGCATTAACTATATGTGTTGAGATGCTTTAATTCTGGTCATTGATTCTGGCAGTGATCTTGTTTTGTACCGCCTCTTTTTGTTTTGCTTTTTGAGTTCAGGCAGGTAATAAGAGCTCAGGTCTATAGCATGAAAACAACCTTTCCTCCTTTTTCTCTGTATGCCGGTGCCCCACAATGACGCCTTTGAGCATCCGGCGGTCACTAGCATCAAGGACAAACTGGGTAATGTTTGAATAAATCCCCTTTCCAGTAGGGAAGCCGGGCCAAAGCGGGTCCAACTGACATCTCTCCCACACAAGACCACAGTGTCTTGCTTTTCCAATTAAATTATCTTTCGGACAATGCAGAGTCTTCCCAATTCACACCTCAATTGACCGCGTGGCGGCTTGCATTGTGAGAAGACAGATTTCCATTCCCTCAAAAATAGATTTTCCCTAAAGAAGCAACAATGGAGGGCACAATCCCTCCTCACTTCCTGACAATGAAAGAGGGATAAGGCCCAACTGTTAAAAATCACCCCCTGAGAGTATAGTTTATTGTGAACTCAATATATTGAAATGCATTTTGACAATAGCTACGGTAAACAGTCAATCAAATTTTACACAGTATCTTCCAAATATACAACAGTCTAAGATTTTCACAAGCTTGCTTTAATGCTTAAAATTAATAAGACGTGCAACTTGTATTTATTGTGTAAAGCATGCTATATGACTATGGAATAATGTTGAGATTCAGAATGCTCTCTTTAAGAATAAAGTCTTGAAGTGAAGTATTTAGTATATTTAAAACTCTGACAGCTGTATCTGCAATGTGTAGACTCGGTCATTAGATTTCTATTTTCATTTACTGTTCCCACACTGTCTAGAATACAAAGCACATTAATAGTATTGTAAATGTTCATGTGTGTTGTATTCCGTAGCATCAATTGGTAAATAGTCCAAAATGTTACTTACTTTAATAATCTGAGGTTAAACTGGGATTTTGAAGGTGGAGAGACCCTAAAATGTGATTCTGATTCCCCAAGAAAGATATAATCAATCTTTCAAATGTTTTCTAATGGGAAAACAAAACTTTTTTACAGGGTTCGTACAGTGTGAATCATAAGAAAACATGATTTTTAGAAAAAAAATAATTGAAATCATTCATATGAAATGTCATATGAATCATCCGCCATTTTTGCCAAAAGTCAATAGTTACAAATTGAACAAGATGAGTACATATCCTCTCAAAACTTGTTAAAATTTATGTTATGAATTGTATGGTGTATATATAGTACAGTATACTATCACACAATGATTTCAAAATCAAATATATTTGGTATTTATATGTTCAAGACAGTTCAAACATTTGCGGTTGAAATAAGTCACTTATGCTTATCAGCACCAAATTAATTTGATCGAAAATACAGAAAAAAGAAAAGAAAATTAAATTGTGAAATATTATTAAAATTGATAATATAATCATTATAATATGTTTTTAATTATAATATTTGAAAATGTAATGTATTCCTGTGATGCAAAGCTGAATTGTTACTCTTCAGTGTCACACAGTCCTTCAGAAATCATTCTAATATGCTGTTTTGCTGCTCAAGAGACATCCCGATAATCAGTGTTGTGCAAAATGAAGTTAATTACTTGTTGCAACATGGATTTGCTGTTCCCAGTCAAAGTCCGTGGGGTTCTCCTTCCCTTCTTGTTCCCAAGTCAGATAACTCCTTGCGATTTTGTACTGGCTACCATAAAGTGAACAATACCTTGAATGGAAGCCTGTGTAGACCGGATTGGTTTTTCTCATTACATTATGTCACCAAGTTAGACCTTTTAAAAGGTTACTGGAAGGTACCTTTAACACCCCATGCCAGTGAGATCGCTGCATCCGTTATCCTGACAGCTTCCTTAATTATACTGTTATGGCCTTCGGAATGTGAAATGCTCCTGCCACCTTTCGGCGATTGATGCAGATGGTCTTGTCAGTATTACAGAAGTGTGAAGTTTACATGACATTGTAATATATTCAATGACATGGGAAGATCATCTAAGAACCCTGGAAGCAGTGTTAAAATGTTTCAATGAGGCTTCTTTAACACTAAACATTGTTGTGTGAATTTGCTAGGGTAGTTGTCACATTCCTTGGCAAATTAGTTGGGCAGGGCCAGGTAAGGGCAGTCGAAGCCAAAATTTCTGCCATTATGAAGTTTCCCTCGCCCACGAACAAACATGGGTTACATGGGTTACTCCATTTTCATGGGATGGCTGGGTACTACCGAGAATTGGCAAAAATGTTGCCTCAATATTTTTCCCTCTAATAGACCTTTTGAGTTCAGAATGCTTTTCAGGCAGCCAAGGATCTTTTGTTTAATGCTCCAGTCCTGTCTGCCCCTAATTTTACCCTCCCCTTTAAGCTACAGGTAGATGCTAGTACTCATGGAGCTGGTGCAGTGCTCCTACAGGAGGATGGCTTTGGTATTGAACACCCAATATTCAATTTTTCAATTAAAGTTCTCAGGATGCCAGAAACACTATAGTACCATTGAGAAAGAGGCCATTGGATTATTGCTGGCTCTGCAGTATTTTGAGGCATCTACCTAGGCTCTGGCAGTAGTAGTCCAATAGTGGTTTATACAGATCACATATTGGTCTTTCTTTCACGTATGTCAAATTCCAACCAGAGGTTAATAAAGTGGTCCCTCATTGTTCAAGAGTTCAATCTGGACATATGGTACAGAAGGGGGTAGAAAATGTCTTGAGCTCATGGTAATGAAGACTAAAGTGTGAATCAAGTGTTACAGGGAAAAGTAAGCTTATGTGACTTCATTTTCTCTCTCTCCCTTTACCTCTCTGCCAGCTTTGGACATCAGCTGTGTCTAATTAAAACCAGGCTTTGGGGCTCGCCTGATTGGTTGATGAGATGGGAACTGGTGGAAAAAGCTGAGGTGGAGAGCTAGGAAGCTGAGAGAGTCTTTTCTCCTGCCCCAGCATGTGAATGTTGAGCCTGTGTTTTGGTTGACTGCTGTGAGAGCCTAAAGCCTTGAGTTTGTGTTACTAAGTACTTTTTTTTGTCAACCAATCTAACCTGTTTATAATTTGACACCGTTAAACTATACTGTTCAAACTCTGTTGTTGCCTGTATTTAATTGTGGAAGCCGTAGGGAGGTGGATGCCATTTTATTTTCCTAATCATGTTTTCTCCTGTTTTGGTCAGGTTTTTTTTTTTTTTTTGCCTGATCCCCTTTTGAAGTTTCTTGCTTCCTTTTTTCCCACTTAAACCAGAGTACAAAAAAAAAAACAAAAAAACAATTATACTGTATTTCAATTCTGTGTTTATGATTGCTGGCTGGGACAGGAGTGATGACCTCAAAAATACCTTTATTTTATTATTTTTTTAACACATTTTCTACAACCTATAGACAAAAAAAGAATTCAGTTGTGCAATATCTTTATTGAAACAGTTTTTTTTTTTTTTTTGATGAATAGAAAGTTTTAATGAACAGTATTTATTTATTTACTTGAATGCATCTTTGCAGAATTAAACACTCATCCCAAATGTGTATATAGCCTATATATATTCTAAATAAAAAAATTAAGTAAATTAATAATCAAAATGAAATACAAACTATTTGATTTTTTCTTTCGATAAAAACAGTAAAAAATTTGCTCCAGCGCAACTTTTAGTAAATCAAACAAACTTGCTAAAATAAGAAATAAGAAAATAAGACAGTTTGGGACATAAATGAGTGAGCAGAAAATTTGTTCAGAATTTTACGATAGAATATTCTGGTAAACATTAAAAAGCCATCAAGGAGTGAATCCAGCAGAAAGAATGAGAAAGGGGAAAAAAGAAACTGACACATCTGAATATTTGGAGTGTGAGCTTGTAGTTGAGTTTGTGCCAGTGCTATGACTGGGCATGTGTGAGCATTTGTCACGCATGTTTTAGTTTGAAACATTTCAACTTGCAGAGGTAACCATGGATTGAGTCATTACAACAACAAACCAGGGCAGCCTGCCATAAATGAGGCGGGTTATAACCGTCAACACTCGTCCAACGGCAGCCAGACTGAAAAAGCACATACCAGCTACAGTCTGTTCTGAGAGATGATGATTTTTTATATATATCTCTAAGACTGAGGAAGAGTATTCAGCAAGTACTTGTCTATCACGTCACTTATTTAAATAAGTGTGAACTTCGAGGGTCATACTTACATGAATACTGATGTTAGAGCTGTCATCTTTTTCAGGTTATGAAAAACGGCAGAAAATAGGGGTGTTGTGTGATTGAATAGTGAGGTAAAAATCTAGGTAAGTGATTGGGTGGATGAGGGACTGACAAAAAAAAATTATTTGGACAAAAATACTAAATCAGTTTTCAACGGCATATAAAAGAGGACAAAGAAGTGATGCCAAAGACAGTTACAGTACAATGACTTAAGTTACTTTTTTAGTTTTTCTTTTCTTTTTATTTGTTTATTTATTTATTTAGTTAGTATGTTTAAATAAAACAATACAATATATTTCTTATTATGCATCCTTATCCCAAGTATAAAAAATAGCATTTTAAAAATAGAAAATAATTAAGGAATAATGATAGTAAACAGCAATATTTACCTAAAAACAAATCTGAAGCATGAAAACCATTGCAAAACAGATCACAGAATAAGCAATAAAAGAACCAAACCAACCAACTACTAGGAGAATCACATATTACAAACTAAGGCCCGTTCACACCAAGAACGATAACTATAAAGATAACGATATTAGCGTCCACACCAGCGAACAATATTGTCTTATGTGTTCTAAGCGGACGCGCGTCTGCTGCTTTAAATTCTCGAGCTCGTTACACCAGGATTGATTCTGATTGGTTGGCAATGTTTTTATCATTCATCAGGGGAAAAAAAAATCATTCTGAAAGTGATTCCAACAATATCGTTTCTCTATGCCTTTACCGTTATAGTTGTGGTGTGGACTCTGCTATTCTTTAATATTGAGAACGATTTTTAAAACTATATCTTTATCGTTATCTTTAAGGGCCGTTCACACCAAGAACGATAACTATAAAGACAAGTATAAAGATAACGATATTAGTGTCCACACCAGCGAACGATATTGTTTGTGTGTTCTAAGCGGACGAGCGTCTGCTGCTTTAAATTCTCGAGCTCGTTACAGCAGGATTGATTCTGATTGGTTGGCAATGTTTTATCGTTCATCAGGAAAAAAAATCGTTCTGAAAAAAAATTCCAACGATATCGTTTCTCTGTCCCTTTATCGTTATAGTTATGGTGTGGACTCCGCCATTCTTTAATATTGAGAACGATTTTTAGAACTATATCTTTATCGTTATCTATATAGTTATCGTGCTTGGTGTGAACAGGCCTTTAGACTGTAATCATGTGTAATGTATTTTTTTCCCACACATTCCACTATTTAACATAGCTATTTTTAAATTAAGTTGAATTAATGCAAACAGATGGGTTCAGCAAAAGCAAATAGAATCAATTAACAACTTCAGGGCTCACAACATGTCTTTTTTTATTAGTAGTAATTGTTAAAAATCAATGTCAAAAACAAATCTTTGAATACGCTTTGAATCAATTCATTGAAATGTACAATGAAAAAAAAAAGGGATTCACAGGCATAGAATAAATCTTGGCAGCTTGAACAGTTTTTGCTATTGATGTTTCCTCTAGTAATATTTGCAAATGAAACATGAGTCACTCAAAGAGACAGCAACTGAAAAGTAAAGTTGTTTTAAAGGTGAAGCAAGTTATTATGCATCATAAAACGAATTTGTATTAGTATTAGCTGTGAATGCGTGCTGATAGCCTGGGCTGTCCCTGTAGAGTTTACTGCAGTTAATGCTGGGAGGGGGGGTCAGATCTGCACCAATTACTTCTAATTCTACTATTTCTAGGTCACGGTGTAATTGATTTACTGATTAGTAGACCATCATACTTCTACCGGCTTTAAATACCTATTACGAGGAGATTAAAATTGGAATGGAGAGACATACTAACAGACAGACAAAGACAGAAGTGGGGGGCCGACATATGTAGTATCTGTTCCTTGATTGACATGCTGGTTAAAAGGTAATAATCCAATCTAAAATTAACTTGTCTAGTGCACATTATAGAACATTTTATTCAACAGCACATTAAACGGGTTCCCTGGTGCAAAGAATGATGGAAAACGCTCAAGTTGTACTTGGCAAACCAGCGGTGAAGAATCAGCATAAAGTTGGATGACTTGAACTGAGAAGAGAATTTATTACAAAGCTTTGCCATTTTTGCACACTGTGTTTCAGTGAAAAACTTTGCATCATGACCATCAAATATTCAGTTTAACCAGGCGCTAGCTGCACTATGTCAGGCTATTTAAATTAAGCCATTGTCTTTCTTTGCAGCATAAACATGCATCCATTTTATTTTAGACCTGTTTCACACCACACACAAAAGCAGGCCGCATTGATTACATTGCCTGAAAAAAAGAATTTATTTTTTTTTTTTTTACTGCACGCATTAGCAGCATTATGCTATGTCACAGAACCACAAAAAAAAAAAAAAATCTGCGTGCAGAGGTTTGGCACATAGCTGTTTTTTTATTTTTATAAAATGCACAAAATCAGCAGTAAATCTATTTATCAACACAAGGTTTTGCGAAAGGCTTTTTAAAAACTGAAAAAGTGAAGTGACATTCAGCCAAGTATGGTGACCCATACTCAGAATTTGTGCTCTGCATTTAACCCATCCGAAATGCACACACACAGAGCAGTGAACACACACACACACACTGTGAGCACACACCCTAGGCAGTGGGCAGCCATTTATGCTGCGGCGCCCGGGGAGCAGTTGGGGGTTCGATGCCTTGCTCAAGGGCACCTAAGTCGTGGTATTGAAGGTGGAAAGAGAGCTGTTTATAAACAAAGTGTTCAATTAGTGTTTCACAAACATGTCTAATGGATTTGATGCACAAATGAAAATGATTAAAGGGGAAATTCACCCAAAAATTCTGTCATAATTTATTCACTTTCATGTCATTCCAAACCTGTATTCGTTTCTTCTGTGAAAAAAAATAAAATAATTCCTTTCCTACTTTACTAATATTTCTTAAGCATTAATCATGTCTACATGTAAACTCAACATTATTAAACTTGAATGTTTTATAGACTACTATAACTAACATTAACACTTTAGATTAGTGAACACTTTTCCCATATTACTATTAACTAGTTGCTTATTAGCATTTAGGCTATTTATTATTTATTTATTACTACTTATAAAGCACATGTTAATGTAATCCAACAACTACCTTACTTTCTATCAATGAGCAGAAATTAGGAGTTTACCGAGGGAAGACTGTAATATTGAATTTGTGTTCTAATCTAAAGTATTACCACAAAGGTTATGTATTGTTCATTGTTAAGGTTCGTTAATAAATGTATTAACATTAGTGTTGCCAAATATCTTTTCAAACAGTCAGACAGGTTTGGAACAACGTGAGGGTGAATAAATGATGGCAGAATTTGGAATTAGTCAATGCTGATCAAGTTTGTAATTGATCTTAATAGTCGATTTCTGATCATTTTCTTTAAATTGCTGTTCATTTACTTGATTGCATGAATCGGACAGTAAAACAACACAGACAGTTTGTGCAGTATGCACAGTAGGAAATTCCCAGAGTGAATTTAAAGTTGCAGTTGGCATCCAAGCTCTGACTGTTGCTTCTTTTGGATAAATGTTTTTGATTCGCTGCAATTCTGCCAAAACCCAGTAGGCCCCATTTAGATGAGGGATGGGGTCCATGTATTAGGTCTGCCCATAATAGCAGCTCAAAGCTGGCTCTGTGTCTGTGTACTGT
The DNA here is from genome assembly GCF_023724105.1 of Carassius gibelio. Classification (NCBI taxonomy): domain Eukaryota; kingdom Metazoa; phylum Chordata; class Actinopteri; order Cypriniformes; family Cyprinidae; genus Carassius; species Carassius gibelio. The sequence continues at coordinate 24,011,726 of NC_068408.1, read as the reverse complement.
ACTGAATGTGTGGTGACACTAGCCTACATTTAATTCCAAATGCAGGTCTTTTAGACACAACTTCATTTTGTTATTAACTCAAATACTTAATTACAGTGCAAAATGTTTGTCATGCTAACAACCACAAATATGAAAAACAAATAAAGTGAGAGAAAATACACAGCACATACTTGCTGAAGCTTGATCATTCGGTTGTGCGTTAGATTAATTACAGCAATCTCCTCTTCAAAAACACAATCTATGCATGATTTTCAATCCACTCTCATAATTATCTGATCAGAGGCCTGCTCAACATGCCCAAGAATAGAAGCGCAGCACATCGAACAAAGTTTCTTGACGCACTACAGGGAGATTTTCTATGCTTCACAAATGAGCATAAAAGATAGGAGAAAACTAGCTTAAAAAAAAAGTTTAAGAGAAACATCGGAGATGAAGATCACACGAAATTAAAAACTGCTGAAAATGTACTCACGCTCAGGCCATCATAGATAATAAATAAATAAATAAAAAATACGGACAGGAAACTCGACAAGTTTGAAGTTAAAAATGTCTTAAACCAAGTGAACAATAAATATACAAAAATGTATGTGTAATGCATTTATTACATGCTTAGTATATTACAAATACATTTAAATATTTATGTACTTAATAAAAATACTCTACATTTGTATATTTAAAGTTTGCTGAATTGGAAAAATCTATTTTGTGCTTAATGCATTTTAACTGTGCGGAAGTACTGCTGAAGTTCAACTGAAGATATACTGAAGTAAATTTGATTGTGCAAAAGTGGAACTATTGCAAGTATACTTCAGGTACCCTTTAAATATCTTGAATTTAAAGACTGATATTATTCAAAGATCATACAATGCTTTTCAATAATGACATTAAAACACATTTCAGGCTTAATATTAAGAAATGTGCATTGGGCACAAGTAGGACTCCAAATAAAGTTTAATTATAACTTTTATGTCAGTAAGTCATGAGCAATATGTCATTAAATATGTTAAAATATTTGAAATATACAAAGTATGAAATAAATGTATTATAAATATATGACTTTTTTTTTTTTTACTAAGGAATTTGCTTCTTACAAACATGCAGCTTTTCACTTCACAGGATGTTAATTGATGGACTGGAGTAGTGTGGATTATTGTGATGTTTTTATTAACTGTTTGGACTCTCATTCTGATGGCACCCATCCACCGCAGAGGATCCATTGGTGAACAGTTGAAGTAAGGCTAAATTTCTCCAAATTTACTAATCAAAACTCAGCTACATCTTGGATGGCCTGCGGTGGGTACATTTTCAGCAAATCTTCATTACTGGCTGTACTATTCCTATTAATATTTAAAAGAAACTTATATGAGAAAAGTTGAATCTTAAAACATTTGAAATGAATGTGTCTGATTGACCTGTGTTAGTGTCTAAAATGCAAATAATCTTATTAAAATAAAAGGCCTAAGAGGTAAAGTCGAACACGTGTTGTTGTTTGTTGTGCTTGGCAGGTCCATTCCTGCTGGCTCTTCACATGTTGATACAAGACTGGATTAACTGTGTTTGTTGGATGTGTTGATGAAGTGGAAATGGTGATACTGAGTAAGTTTCTTTAGTCTACCTGATGACAAATTAATCCTGTTCTCAGGTTCTTTTCAGGTAGAAACTCAAAACACAAGTGATGCCTCATTGGAAAGGCATCCGGCACAATGCCCATAATCCTTGCTGTGGCCGCCTCTCTCTTGCAGCAGAGCATTATGTACAGTATCTAACATGTCAAGAATTACACCACCAGTCAAACGTTTGGACACACCTTCTCATTCATCCATTCAGACACATTACATTCAAAAATAGTAAAGTCATCAAAACCACACGCTAATCAGTTTGAACTTCTTCTTTTTCTAGATTCAAGCCGCACTCTTGGGCTTCTCTTAAGCAATTGCTCGACCAATGATTAAAACAGTATTGAAGGAGTTGCCTTGTGCCTTGCTTTCTAAACTAAAATTAAGCTATCATAAAGTCATCTAGTTTTGGCCTGACATACCCCGACAGTCTTGACACGCTTTTTATAAAAAAAGAAAAAAGAATAATGATATAAAAGTAGTATTACTATCATCATCATTATCATCATCTGTTTAATTGATAATGCATTAAAGTCAAAATAAAATAAATAAATTTGAATTATAAATGCATCAGGATGAAATCAGGATATTTTCACCTAAGCCAATATTTGCTGCTACTGAATGACAGCGTCAAATTATCTTGAAATCGTGTTACTTGCAACCCTGTTACCCATTCAAATGACACAAACCAGATCTCAAATCTGGGTAACAGGGTTATAAAAATGGCAAACTCAAGTGTAAAGGAATGGAAAATAAAACAGATTGTATAATATATAGTTACTAGTATATCTCCTAAAGTTGATGGTCAATATTTTCTGAAGGTGAAACAGCTCCTTTCACAAAGTATATGCTGGAAAAAAATGGGAGAAAAAAAAAGCTGTTTGTGGAACATTTTAGATTTTACCATGTGATCCCTTGGAAAACATCTGCTCCGGAGCAGAAAACCAAAGAGCCACCAAAGAAAATACAGAAAATGAGTACTAAAAGCTTATGAAACAGAAACATGCTGAACTGTATAAATGTTTCTCTCCCAGCAACACACGGAGTAACACGGAAATGACAAGCACGGCAGACGTTAAAGAAACTGTGGGAGAGTTAGAGCACTCATTCACTCACGCCAATACTCCTCGATCCCCCCTTTACAAAAATAACGCCTTGTGTTTGGTCTACATTCAGGGCAATAGTTTTCAGCAATTTGTCAGACATTACAGAGATATTTTTATACACAGACTGTAACTTTATACCACTCTCTGACTGTGATCGCTCCCAGTAGAAATCCCCAATCCAAGGGAAGCTGAACTGCAATTATAAGACCTTAAACAATTTTAGAAGAGTAGACCACGATTAAATAATTTACACAATTTGATTTAACTGAGGTCCTCTAAATTTAGTCACTCAGTCTATTTTCAAGCAAATTTGAAAATGAAAATGTTGTTTTTACTTTCTGTCACTCACTTTTTCAAGGTCCTGATCCACCATCTGGTCTGGATACGTACTGGATCCGGGTGACTGCAGTGACCCTCTGATCTGGATACAGACTGGATCTGGTGGCTACGGTGACTTCGAAATAAGAAAGAAACAGACTAATATTAGCGTAGATGCCATTCTTCTAACGATGTAGCAAGCACATTGTGTAATATGGGAAATGTGCCCGGTTCCGCTTTAATTAATGCAGAATAAAAAATCTTTAATGGATTTGAATATTAGAAATTTGTTTAGCTATATTTTAGTTACCTGAAAACAGAGTAATATCCTTTTTGAAACCAGAAACATTATCAGACAACAAGTTCAAAATTCATTGGTAAAGGGCCTCTAATGTACTGCTACATATAAGCAATTACACATGCTAATGAAAACACTTTGTCAGATGTAATAATCATAATAATCACTTTATATCGAGAAAGACATTACAAATAAAAAATTGGCCTTCACTGTATAATAACATAGCAAACGTTCAAGCTCAGAAACAAATAATACATTTTAATGAGAGTTTGGCAAAAACAAAACACTCACAGACATAGAATGTAAGTAATAACTGAGTCAAGCTCATCCGACTGAAAACATATCATATATAAAAAATTACACACATGAACATAAAGGCATGTATGGGTGGAGCGACCAACCAAAGGGTGTCTCCATGCTCAGAATTAACCAATTTAAAATGTGCTTTTTGCCACCAATTTAAATAGGCATACAATAGAGATTAATGATGTTTTTATGTTGATTTGTCTTTGATTCATGGATGATAAATGCAATCCATTGTCCTATATGTTTATGTTTATATATAAGTATGTTTAGTGACTTAAAATACTTTATATAATATGGTAAAACTGAGTGCTTTGGGAGCTGGGGATCAGAGTATATAGCATGTTTATTACTCTTTCACAATATTTGTATATTATATATTAATAACTTGCATGCACTGCCAAAAGTGTTTGGTGTGGTAAGTACTATTCCGTTCACACAATCCAGAATAAAGTACTTAAAAAAAAAAAAAAAAAAGACACATCTACAGAAAAATGACATCTGAAATGAAACATAAAGCAACTTACAGTACACTACCATCCCACTGGTGCAGAATAGCTTCAGACCTTGATTTAGCTGCCTTTGACTTTCTGGCTGTGAATGGCCAAATCTCTGATAAATCATTTTGAACTAGTTCTTATCATTGAATTGTTTGAAGAGATCCATATATTGAACTGTATCAGCTGAACTGGTTGAATTTATTTTATTTATTTTTATTTTTATTTTTATTTTTATTTTTATTTTATATTTATATATTTATTAATTTATTTTGACTGAATGATAATACAGTTTAACTCAGTTTTCTGTTATTCTAATCTGGAATGGATTTACTTGTATAGTAATTTGGACATACTTTGTTATTTGCATTTATAGATTCATTAACAAGAAAACCAGTACAAAGATGAACTAACTCAGTTTGAAGGTATCTACAGTCCTAGAATATTCAGTATAAAAAGGATAGTGCAGTTTCAAATTGATTGTAGATTACATTTCATAATAAACATTAAGGTCTCCAAAATGTATGCAACACACCAAAAAATCTGCGCTAAGGATTCTTTTTACCGTTAAAATAATATTTTTCTTATTTTTTTTTTGCAATGCTCAAATTAATGTGGATTTCTTCCGAACACTGCATTTAGAATCTGAATTTCCATGTAGTGGGACCAAATTGGAGGTTAATCCCATGAAACTTGAATGAGGACATCCATTAATTTGGTTGTTATCATCCTTTATGTATATCTTTCTTTTCATAACATGTTTCTGGTCATTTTTTTCAGCATTCACTGAAATCAAAATTTGCAGGGAGAGAAATGCGCTTTAACCAGGCTGAACTTCATCAGCTATGCAGTTTCTTCATGTACTCTACTGAACATGCTTTATGTAGAAAAACATCCTGTCTTTTCCCATATTTGCTCTGGCTTCCTTGCATTTCTCCAAGGAACTATGTAGTTCATGTGAGATGTAGTCCTTATGTATATTGCACTAATTTTAAAAGTACCACACAATGGAGTTGTACTAATGACTAGCTGTAAAGTCAACATGAAGCATTCACTGACTGTTTTTCTTGCTTCTTTTTTCAGATTAAACAAGATATTCAATGAGGGGAAAATGTAGGGTGGCATGGATTAAATCCACTGAAAACTGATGGGATTATGATATGTGTTCTTTGTATGACAGGTGGTTTTAATTTAAATAGTTCAATGAAAATAGTTTTTGTTGTTGTTGTTGTTTTGTTTTGTTTTTCTGGAAAGTTAACAATGCTTACAGATACCTGACACACTTAAAGGGTTAGTTTTACCCAAAAATGAAAATAAGCCCATAATTTACTCACCCTCAAGCCATCCTAGGTCTATTTGACTTTCTTCTTTCAGATGACTCCAGTTGGAGTTGTATAAAAATTTGTCTTTGATCTTTCAAGCTGTTTTGATCTTTCAAGCTATTTGATGGCACTCAGAGGGTGTTTCATGCATTAGTCCAAAAGGCGTTCAATAAATAGCGCCAATGCATAAAAATAAAAAAAAGTGTCTCACACGGCTCCAGGGGTGAATGAAGGCCTTCTGTAGCGAATATTATAAACGTAAAAATCTATTTAATCTAGCTTGTGCTCACTGTTGTACAGGGAAGCAGTTCCAGGCGGATGGTGTATGAAAGTCGTGACATTTGCCAAGTATGATAACCCATACTCAGAATTGGTGCTCTGCATTTAACCCATTCAAGAGCACACACACAGCAGTGAGTAGTGAACACACACCCGGAGCAGTAGACAGCTATATCCAGCGCCCGGGGAGCAACTGGGGGCCTTGCTTCAGTGCCGTGCTCAAGGGCACATCAGTCATGGGATTTGAGGATGGAAAAGTATGTGTTCATTCATCCACCCTCCACCTATAACTCCGGCCAGCACAAGAGGCTCGAACCTGCAATCTTCAGGTTACAAGTCCAACTCACTAACCATTAGGCCACAGCTGTATGGAGGTCAGCTTTGCACATGCACAGCTCAGAAGTGATGCACGCGGAAATGCAGCGGAGAGATCAAAACAAAACAATGGTTACTAATTAGAAGTACAAAACGAGGATTTGTAAAAATGTCAGAAGTTTTCAACATAAGCCAAGAGGTTTTCCTTTGCTAAAGTAAGGAAACTTTGCTTCCTTTGCTGCTGATAACAAATGTTGGATTTCACAAGACCTCATACCTCATCCTCCCGGAGCAGTTTCTGTGACACAACTGTTGGCACAAGCTACATTAAAGTAATTATTAACTTTTGAATATGGATATTTTTCCTACAAAAATGCATAATTCCGATACAGAAGGCCTTTGTTAACTCCCCGGAGCTGTGTGAGATATAATATATATAATATAAAAATAGTAATATAATATAAATGTAATTTATGCAAAAGTAATGTTTTTCCAACATCATTACAATGAAAATAAATAAAGACTTAAACTACTTCAATCTGTGTGCAGTGAATTTATTTAATACACAAGTTTCACAATTTGAGTTGAATTACTGAAATGAATGAATTTTTCCACGACATTCAAATGTATTGAGATGCACCGGTAGAAAAGGGGAACGCTTATGATCTGATGCAGGAAAGTGTCCTGTGATGACATGTCATGACATCAGATGTGCTCATGAGTGTGTACAGTTTGTGTGCAGGCCGTGGAGAAGCTGTGCTCTGTGTGAGGAGCATGCAGTGGGCCTCAGGGCAGAGGCTGTTTGATGTGAGCCAGCAAAATGGATTATCTGGTGGCAGAAGAGTGAACGGGACTGTCTAGCCGCTTGAGGCAGGCTTCACAACCAAAATCCGCCGGGCCATGAGGGAGCAGGCCATCCCAAAGGAACACAGAGCTCTCACGCAGGTCTGTGTTAATGCTCACTTTGTCACCCAAACAGGTCGGGAAAGATAATCAATAGCCTTTGATAGCTACTATTAGGATTTTAACAAGCTTTTCCTCATGCTGCACTGCTCCCGAACAGAGAACAGAGCACCTGTTTAGCTCCACATCGTCCCTCTCTTACTATCGTCCTTTTTCAATTTTGGCAACTTTTTAAACCTGACTCCAAAAACTGATGGCGATCACAGACTATATGTTCAGGACATAATGCAATTTTTGTACAATTTTGATCAGTATATATAGTATGTTTACTGTTTACAATATAGAAAACCCATGGTGACTTCATACATTTGGCAGAAATGGCAGTATATAAATATATATTCTTGTGTAGAATACTGTCTCCGTAAATGCAATGTGCACGGGTTGATTAGCCATGTGACAAATGAACCAAAAGTATTATTAATTATGATCTCTCATTTTTTGATCACACTTCCAAATGTTAAAGCATTTTACACAGACTTTAGCTCTAAAATAAACATGCAGTGTAATGAGATCACGTCATAACAAAACAGCATACTAACATACAACATGTTTAGATGTAAATGCACACTTCCCCTCCTTGTAATATGATATAAGTAGATACAAGTACTTAAATACAAGCATTTTTATTAATGTTATATTTTTTTCTGAAACTCTATATGAATACTACTAGATACCTAAAATACTGTTTAGTTCATTTGTATTTTTTTTATAATATAATAAATAAATGTAGTTTTAGTTTTTTCCCCGATTAGTTAGGTCAAAATACAAATTGAATGCAGGATCTAGAAAAAAAAAACCTGATCATGATTAACCAGAATAATCCTAAATAAATTAACAAAAACAACATTTTTAAAGCTTGGGATCCTAAACATTCGCACTCAAAGCAGTTATTGTAAATGAACTGATCACAGAGAATAGTTTCGATGTACTCTGCTTGGCTATATTGGTCAAAATGTGTCTACTCCACCAAGCTAATGTTATAAGCATGATCCCCATCAGACTGGTCATGGCAACAATATATAGTGATATTCTCAATGTTATTTATAAAACAGGATACAGGTTTAATTCAAAATACTTTTACTTAATGTTACACTGTCAGATATGCAAAATAAATATATCTTATATGTTGCTCTGGCTACTGTGTATAGACTGCCAGGGATCTATAAAGATTTCCTAAAATAATTAGCATAATTGTAACAATGAGTCAGAGATGTTTGGATCCATATGCAGTGGTTTAATAAAGAGAATGGTCAGACAGGCAGTAATCAGAGCACAGCGTCAAGTAATGTCAGGGATATCCAGAAACAGTGACAGTAACAAGCAGAGGTCGGGGCAGGCAGCAGAGAATCACAGTCGGTATAAACAATCCAAGATCAGAAACGGAAGCAACAAACACAGGGAAAACGCTTGGAAATGCCAGACAGAACTAAACAAGACTGTGCACCTATTGAAAGTCCAAAAACATTTTATATATGGGAGTGGTAATGGGGAAGACCTGGTGGTTATTACACCTCTACAGTCAAATATAATGCTCAGTTTTGAGCATTATATTAGACAGCAACTTGTCTTTTGAAAATCATATTTCCCATGTTACAAAAATCTTCCAAATATTACCAAGTTACGGAAAATGCTATCTGTTTCTGATGCAGAAAAGCTAGTTCATGCATTCATGACCTCTAGACTGGACTATTGTAATGCACTTCTAGGTGGTTGTCCTGCATCTTCAGTAAACAAGCTACAGTTAGTCCAAAATGCAGCTGCTAGAGTCCTTACCAGGTCAAGAAAATATGATCATATTTCCCCAATTTTATATTCTCTGGACTAGCCACTTATTAAGTTCTGTATCATTTACAAAATACTACTACTTAATTTTAAGGCCGCAAAATGGTTTCGCTGGACTCTTGATAGTTTCTAGGATAGCAAAGTCCACTAAAGGAGGTAGCTTTTTCACATTTGGCTCCCAAACTCTGGAATAGCTTTCCTGATAACATTCAGGGTTCAGACACGCTCTCTCTGTTTAAATTTACATTGCCCTATTTTTCTAGCAAGATTTTTGTTGTTTTTAAATTCAAAAATGTTTAAAAACAAAAACAATTTGAGAGTTTTAGAAGTGTTTGTTGCTCAAAAATGCAGTACATTTCCCTTTTGGCCTTTTTAACTGAGAATCACATCATGGACATTAAATTTAAAAGTGTTCAAACCAGCAGCTCCTCAGATATCTGTGTCTCTTTGACAAGTGCAAATAGAAACAGCTCTATTCTGGTTATCAGCTCTAAACCTTCACACACTGTTACCTAAGCTTTCTGAACAGCAGCAAAACTAAATCCAATTTACAACATCTGCGATTGTCAGATCATTAAAATAATTGTTCCCTTTTCAGCTGTTTCCCTACTGTTTTTGATCAATTTTCCAACAAACCAAGTGATCTGTTCATCTTAAAAGCTCATCCGAGTTTTTTCCTTTCTCTTTAAATGATGCGTTCACTTAGAACACATAACGCTAATGACAATAATTAACCAAAGATGGATTCTGAATAATTACAGGCAGGGAAGGGACTGCTCATCTGCCAGTCCTTGCATTCAGCTTCCATTTAAGGCTGATCAAGCTGTATTGTGTTTTAATTCCAGCGCGTCTGGCTGGCATATGGGAGGACATCTCCAGGGGTCAAGCTTGATAGGTGTTGGGGCACTCCGTGAAAGTTGTTTGCTTGTTCGCGGTTCGTGTTTTTCAAGTGTAAACTCTATATAGTCACACGGGTTTGATTGATGACCTTCAAAGGGCCAGGAGATGTGCAGGGTGATGTCACTTCCCCCCCGCTGTGCCACGAGGGCAGAGCGAGGCTGGGCGAGAGGTGTGCGGTGACCCAGGTGGGTTTAATCTCCCCCTCACAGAGATTCAATAAGTCCTCATTACCGAGCCTCGGGTCTGGATTCATTTGAGAACGTCACAGTTAACAATGTTATACAGTGGCCAGATGAAGAGGTAATGTAGCCTCTGCCATTCTCAGAATAATTCATCATGTGAAATCTTACACTGTTGCTGACATGCGCTCTCTTTTCCACAAGCAGCTCATCCCATCGTAAATTTGTGTAACTTCAGCCACAGTCTCATGCTGTGTGGTTATGGGTGTTGGACCTGTGTCCTTGTCAGGCAGGAGTTTGGCTCTCCTTGTACTGAAATTTGCTTATGATGGCCAAGGGCAGGGGGGGGGGGGATTACTACCCGCCAGCAGCAGTGATGGCGAATTGTATCGAATTTAGTTGAAAGGTTATTAATTAAAATATTTGTTAGAATTTGAAAAGCAGACAAAAGAAAAGCTTACAATATGCATCTGATTGGGTGTTAGGATTGGCTGTTCATTCTAACTCTTCTCACATGCACTGCCGTTTTTTTTTTTGTTTTTTTGTTTTTTTTTTATTATTACTTATATTTTTATTATGCATTAAATTGGTCAAAAATTACAGTAAAGACATTTACATTGTAATAAAATATTTAATAAATGCTGCTCAAAGAAACCCAAAAAAAAAAATAGTGCTTTCCACAAAAAGAAGAAGCAGTACAACTGTTAATATAGTTAATGAGAAAAATTTATTGAGCATCAAATCAGAAAATTTCTGAAAGATTATGTGACACTGAAGACTTTTTATACTAAATAGAAAATGTTATTATAACTGTAGTTCTGATCAAATAATAATAAAAAAAAATCTCACAGACCACATACTTTTGAAACACTAATACATTTGCAGTTTTTGAAGCTAAATTATCGTATATTTGAGTGGATGATTTAAATCAAAGCATTTTAAATGTGAATTGTGAACAAATAATAATAATAATAATAATTTTGGTATTATTCTTTATTTTTGTTGTTGTTGTTGTTGTTGTTTTAAAAAGGTATATGGTATATAAAGTATATGGAAGACCATTTCTGTCCGAAATACGTTTGCAAATGTACAAGAAATAAAGCTACATTATGAAATGAGAAGAAAATTGCAGTTTTCTGTTTGCTTTTCACTTTGAGATGGAAATAAACTTCCATAGAAGAAGAACAGGAAACAACTTTAGTTTAACCAGCTAATCGCAAACCCTAAAAAACAAGTTGACAAAGATGTATGAACAAAAAACGAATCTGACCAGGAACTAATCAAGACCAGGAACCAGCAAAGAGAACCGGTTTCTTGACAGCTGTCGAGATTTATTTAACATAAACAGCGAGCTGAAATATATTGCAAAAGGAAAAAGCAATAACGACAAGTAAAAAACTGAGCACTTTGTACGTTTCAGCATTTAACAGCCATTGTAGCTGGGAGGCAAGGTCAGTTTCCCCATCCTGGTCATGACGGATGTGGCAAAAGAGAGGAAGAGCAACAGACCAGCATTAATGGAATCTTCCTTTGCTTCCATCTCCTTTTCCTCTCACTCTCCTTCAAGATCTCAATCTTATCATACGACAAAAAAAAAAAAAACCTGGGGAAATGGAGGAGGCAGGGTTTCGCTGGCTGGGATTTTATGGAGTTTACAGTAATGCGCAGAGGGTGAAATTATTCTAAGCCAAGTTTAATTATTTCCTTCTATCAATACAGCCGGCCTACGTAACTTCCTTGTTTATCTGATTACTGAAATATTAAATTCTGTTGAGCCCGAGCAAATTGACTTTGGTGCCAAGGTCTTGACAAGACACAGACACGGAGCGTCATGCATCAGTGACAGCGTAACTGCATTACATACGTGCTGCTTCCCTTGGCACTGAGCTCAGAGAAGCCTGTTCATCGTAAAGAGAAACAGATGAGCCAGAAGATGCGCAGGTACTGTACATCCTCACTCTTAGCCTTTAATTGTGGTCATCTTGTGGGATGATTTTTGTACAAAAGCCCTGGGTCTAGCTCTTCTAAAGAGGACAGTTAAATCATCACAGGACTGAACTATTCACCTGCAAGAACAGGTGTTTCACGGCCCACTTCCAGTCCTGATTAAGACCCGCCATGCATGTGTTCTTCTTGTAAAAGATGCAATTATTGGAGATCCTGAAGAAAAACAACAGGTAATTAATCATAAAAAGCCTTGGTGCATCTCTGATCCTACTCTTTCTGGTTTCTCTCTCATTCGTTTTCCGTTCCGTTTGTTTTAGATTACAGGTCAGGCGGGGAAACCACCAAGGATTTACCGTACCGTCTTCCTCCTGTAACACAGAGAGCCTACAATTGGCCTCTGTCATCCCAAATAATTACACAGGAAAGGAGAGTAACAGGAGACTGTGTTGGCATAGAATGAGACAAAATGACGCCAAATTTGCTTTGGCATGCCTCTTCTCCGACCGCTTTGACGTGCATTATCAGTTGTAGGTGTTGATTTCACCTCATTATCAGAGATGAAATGCTCTCAGTTGGAGATTGGGATTACAACATCATGTTACCTTAAAAACAAAGGTTGTGTGGCTGAACAAGTAAGAAAGTCTCCCAATTACCTGACAGATATCGCTAAAATATGTGCTGTAAGTTATCATATATGTCTCCATATCCATTCTAGACAGCAAAAATCATCTAAACAAAGCAATTTTTTTTGCATAGTTACTGTAACGAGTTGGATAGTTCATCGCAAAATAGAAATTCTGACATCATTTCCTCAGCTTCATGTCACCCCTAACCCATAAAACTAACATTCATCTCTGAAACACAAATTATGATATTTTTTTTAATGAAACATGAGAGAGTGTTGTCCCTTCTTTGAAAGTACATTGACCTATAACTTCAGAAAGTCCATAAAAATAAATAAATAAATAAACAAATAAACCTGAAAATAAATCGTTAACACTTTAGTATAGGGACCAATTCTCACTATTAACTAACTGCTTATTAATATGCATAGTAGTGGCATATTGGCCGTTTACTGTACATATTCTGCATGGTCATAGTCTACATCCCTAATTCTAACCAATATCTAAACTTACTGACTACCTTACTAACAATTAATAAGCAGTAAACTAGAAGTTTATTGAGGCAAAAGTCGTAGTTAATGGTTTGTTAATAGAGAGAATTGGATCTTAAAATAAGTATGAGCAAGAAATGAATATGAATCAAGCGATTTAATAAACATTCATGAACATTGATTAATGAAGATGCATAGAGTGGATCAAATATGGTAAACCAAAGCTTAATTAACGTGCGAGAAAGTTAAATCTCACATGACAAACAGGCACTTCCTGGCCTTTACCATATTTGATCATGTAAAGCAACTGTATTTCTTCAGAGGACTTGGATTACAATACACAATTCAGATGGATTTCTTTTATAATCTCTTAAGGTCTTATGGATTGATTGATGGAGTAATTGCTGACAGAATTAAAATTTTAGGCTAAAACTGTTTTAATTAAAATAATAGCAAGATGCACAAAGTAATAACGTCATTTCAATAGTCTAGACTGTAGGCTGTTTACAGTTGACAAGCAATGTGGTACTGTATATGAGCAGCTTATTATGAAAGAAAGAAAGAAAGAAACTAATTTTCAACTGTAACAAAAATACTCAGTTCATGGATACATAAAAGTGATTAAGATTGCTAAGTATTTTAATAAATACCCCCCCCCCCCCCCAAAAAAAAAAACAGGGATCCCTACGGAAAGATATGAAACTGTGTATGAGAAAATATTGAGTGCAGGCCAGCTGCCCAGCCAGATGCTGGTGGGAGTCGTGCCGGCATTCCCAGCCCTGAGCGTTGCGGAGAAACTGTCCAATCCCACAGACACATGGGCTTGAATCATGCAAACATCTTTTGGATCTGTGAACCCAAACACAAGCCCGTAATGAGCCTGGTGAGATGAAAAAAGCTCTCGTGGAATGTCATATGAGGCATGATTTGCTGTTGCAATTAAGTTTTATCATTCTGAAAATTCACGTTTTACCAGATGAATTGACTTCTGTAGCATAAAAATCTTGAAAATCCACATAAAAGGAGATACAATGAGATGACCAGAGGGGCTTTTTGGAAGCGCTTCACAGGGAGATGAGAAGAGAGAGGGAGAGGCATGCTGAGAGACAGACGGAGAGAGAGATGGAGAGATAGCAAGACAGAGAAAGAGCACAACACAAGGGATCTTCTGAGGAAGGGAGAGAGAAACAGAGAAAAGGATTAGGCTGATAGGAGCTTGGCATGACCGTGTGTCTGACGACGGCTGTCTATGCATATCTCGCTGTCTGCATCAAAGGCACAGAAACAAAACACATACACATTCTGCCTCCAGCTACAAGCACCGCTGCAGCCTAATTAAGGCAGCGTTGAGCAATCAGTGGACTACCTCCTCTTTTTCGTGGTTGGGGGACTGGGGCTTTGCTCGCTGCTTGGAAAACGGCCCAAGAAAACTTATTATGCTTCTTCCCATTGGAGAAAAAAAAAAAACTGACTGTGATTTAATAAACAATTTACTCAGGAGACATAACTCTGCCAAAGTAAAACCGCTGGACAGGATATCATTATCAGGAGAGCTGAATTTCATATTAAAATCCTTGTCAATTTGTGACAGAAGGCAAATAAGCTCCGTATCAAACCGTGTTTCACAGCATTCCCTTCCCAAATAAAAACGCAGAGATAGTGGTGAGGAATCCTATGCTATACATTGGTGCTTGTGAATTCAACAGAATAAAGAAGATTCTGGCAATCTATTATTGCCAGAATTGCCAGAAATGGAATGCATTTCGGTTAAATAAAAAAAGATAGCATTTGGAAGACATTGGTCAGACTCTTCCAATTACTGTTAACTAAATATTAACTTGTAATTTGCTGCTTATTAATAGTTATTAGGGTAGTTTACTGTAGGTTAGGGGTGCGCTGATCCAATATTCGGTATCGGTTTCGCTCCGATACCAGCTGGATTGGGGTATCGGTCAGATGAGGCCGATTCAAATCCGATATTGTGCGTATACTATTTTGTGTTATAATTAAGCCCCACGAAAGGCACAAAAAATGCACCATAAAGTTTCCTTGCACTATATTCCAAGTGTTCTGAAGGTGTTACATCATTTTAAGTGAGGTATAGATGATTAAGTCGTTAAATTCAAGTTAAGGTAAACTCTTCTCTCTGCTGTAGCTGTCAGTCATCCTCCAATCAGCATTCAAACTGCCTGTCGCATTCTGTTACAGTCAAGACAACAAAATTCCAAGATGATTCACTGTTCATATTATCATACTTGATCTGTAGATAAAGATAGGTGGTTTTGTATGAAATAAAAAACAGAGATTATGTTTATTCGACTCTAACTGGGGTGTTATTAGCTAACAGATAAGCAGTTTGTGCCAATGGCTACGACAGCAATGCTGTGAATGTGATATGTATTTCTCAGTTAAGAATGGTGCCTAAAACCAACCCTCCATAGCATATGAATACTCTAGTATGTATTGTTCGTGCTAAGGTAGAAGAAACAAAGAGACACACGTGCCACACGTGCCTAGCAGGCAATAAAATAGGTGACAATAATTTTAATAATAACAAAATAAGTACACTATAAACTTATGTAGAAAGAGGGACCAGAGTAATATCTAGAAGCCAGAACATCATTGGCTTATTTGGACTCATTTGACCTGCTGGGCCAGTAAACATTCACTCAGATTTTCATGGGAAAGCACCAGATGGGTAATTGGGTAATGCGTAATTCAACCAGACATTACTTAGTTAACTTAGTTGTAATATTGTTAAATCCCAAGGTCTTTGATTCCTAAAGATAGCAGCTTTTGTTTTCATAATCATTATATGTGACTGGATGCGTTCACTGGTAATTTAAACATTATTTCAGGCCCACAACACAAGATGAATTAAACAAAGACAAAACAGAAGTCAGAAAATACCTGCTGGCCCAAAACTGGCTTTCCATCTGCCTACCTCTTGGACTCAATACTTGTACAGCCTGTGAGTTCCTGCTCCGAGAATCTCCCAGCTACGCTTCATTGGGGATAACCAAGCAAAAGTAATTCTGGCCTACTTTCCCTGCCTGGAGCTCAATGCTGTCAACACTAGAACAACAAAAAAGAGAGTGAAGGGGAAAAAAGAGCAAGAAAAAAATGACATGGAGGAAGAAAGAATTTCAATTTGCATGATTGCATGAGGATCTAAGGGAAGGATTGAGTTGGAGGAATGGGGGGGGGGTAATCCGAATAGCATGGACTGACCACATAATTAGTTCTGTGGGTTTGAAAGTAAGGACCTTCCATCAAAATATTTGGAATAATTTGCTTAATCTTCGTTTAGCATGAGGCTAATACCTGGGCTCGCGCCATGAACATCTGGCCCTTTGACTGTGTCATGCGGAAGGTGCCAGGGCTACTTTGGAGATTTTGGTGTTTTAATGGAAACCAGTGACAGCGTGGGGTTCTGCCAAACCTCTGGGACATGTAGAAGCTGCCGTTCTTCTTAAAATAAGCGCATTAGTTAATGCCGCTTCCTGCGCAATCAGGTTTCCTGCGGTCTGAGCCAAAACCAGACTTGCGCCATGGAATACTTGCACGCCGTATGCTCGTACTGACAGGATGAAAAATGATATCTTGACTATGTCAAGAAATTCTCAGATTATATATGAACAGTTAGGAAGATTTGCCTCTTTGCTCAATGGCCTATGGGGTCTTATGGTTTGAATTATTTCTGTTAGGTTGAACTACAAGCATGAACTTCTGCACTTGTTTCAAGTTCTGCACAAGGTGAAACTTCATTAGCATTATTAGACTGCATCTTTTTTATAATATTGGAGAAACAAAATAAGAATTTTTATATAAGCACTTCAGCTCGACAATTCTGAGCATATTCTTGCCAGCGGGCCAAGGATCTGACTTTAAAGAACCCATGAAATGGTTAGAAAAGTACAGTTTTCTTCTCTGTATGGACATATTTCCTATATTGCTATTCCTATATATGCACATTTCCATAGTTTGTTGTGTTTGTGAATGTTTGTTGTGATTAATATTGTGGCTGGTTGGTTTGGTTCATGGCATTTAACTCTAAAAGACTTTTATCAGGGAAAAATAATATTGTGAAAAAATGGGCTGACACTGTTGCAATCTATTTGAAACAGCATGTTTTTTTGTTGTTTTTATAGACTATATCTTTTAATTTACATTAAAAGATAAGATATGGCCCAGGTTCATTATATAAGTTTAAGATGTGTTTTTTAGCATGTTTAGTGTGCAAATGCATTCCAAAGTAAAAGTAATTTACACACACTGAAACCTTCACCAAGTTTTACATTGAAAACCAACAAACAACAAATAAAATTAGCAGCATTATGCAATTTATGTTTTCATAAACATTACAATTCTAGAATTAAAAATTATGGCCAGGTTTTAAACAAACAAACAAAAACCAAATAAATAAAAAAACTGGTTGGGTGACTTACAGCAAAACATGCTATCTACTAACATGTGCTACATGCTCAAATAATGTTAAATATATATATATATATATATATATATATATATATATATATATATATATATATATAATTATTAGTCAAAATGATCAGCATTTTTTTTGCTCCATATACAATTCAACAAAGGCAAAAGTTGGTCCAATTTTTGCAATTATCTAAGCAAAAACGGCAGACAAGCTGAGTGAAATGTAAATCTACTGTCTGCCAGTAGGTGGTGCTTATGGAACAGTCGAAAATAGAGGTGTTTCCTCAGCAACCTCTGTAAACAGAGCAGCACTGTTCATAAACACGACATTATTACACATTACACAGAATCAAAATGAGAAGCAAATGTCACTTAAACTTTTCTGAAGATAGTCTACTCCACCTTATGCATTCATAGAGTTCATCCATCCATACATTGTTCTATATACTTTCTCTCAGAAACTGTCTTCCGTCATGTTTCATACAAAACGAGTTAAAAATGTACAAAAAGTGTGCACATGCCACAGACCCAAATGTGGCTCCTGTACAGGTCAAACAAGTAAAACTAAAGAAAAAAAGAAAAAAAGAAAAAAATAACTAATGCCCACTGTCCATAATGCAGATATTACATTTGTTTTTTGCATGTTTTGCTGCATGAGACTCTTACAAACTTTGTTTAATGCTAAACAATATTTACCACCAGTTTTTCAAATCATGATAATCACATATGGTTTTAATGATAATTATAATATGAAACAATAATACTAACTTTCATGAATTTTTATTATAGTTTATCATAAAACCAGTAACCAGATTCATCCCAAAATCCAATTCAAAGTCCACTCAAAAATCTCAGAGGCCAGGCTTGAATGGGAAGGATGCTTCTGACCACCATAAACCATGATTTGCTTCTTGCTTTTGCTAGTCAGAGCCAGATAACATTCTCATTCCAGAGAACATTTAATTGGATTGGACTTTTACACTGGCATATAAATTACCTCAAAACTACTAGATTTGGACTTTAACCCACAAGACTCCAAGTGTGCTTCCATGAAGTCTTGAAGTTCTTTTTTGGAAGTGTATCGAACATAAGAAATAACCCAATTATTCATGTTAAATGTAATAACAGTCTTGCCCTCTCCCTGCAATATGAATGATGAGAGACTGAATCACTGGGTCCACTGAGATCATTCAGAGATGTCATGTTTTGTTCATTAAGATATGTCATGGAGGGGTGTCCTTGGTGAACTGAACCCCTTTGGCCAGTTTCTTCATTCAGCGACAGATATTGATTGAGCTGGGCAAAGAGGACAGCCAGACCTCCCTTGGGTCAGACCCAGCCGCCAAACATGAAAGGTGTGTCTCCACACATGGGTCGTTTGTCTCAGGCATCTCTCTGGACGCCTCATTGGAGAGAGCAAGGATCTTCATCTCTCACCATCACAGATGACCCATCATTCATTTCAGTGTCATGTTAATGGTCTTGACTTGTCCGTGGTAGTAGCACTGTGTGGGTCTTAATGATAGTGACTTTGAGAACAGTGGTGGGCGTCAATTTTTGTATGAAGGTGGTCACTGGTAAGACTGATAAGCTCTGTGCTTCACATCTCACAGTGATGTGTAGAAGCTATCCCAGAATGCATTACAACGTTCAGTACATTTATTAATTTAACATGTTTTAATCCAAAGCGACTTTCAAATGAGGAATACAAAAGCAATTCATTTTGAAAGAGGCAACACTAGAAGTCATAGCAAATAAAATTTCAAACATTGCCCAGATTATGAGGAATATAAGAAATACAGAAGTCAGCAGGATGCAGTTAAGTGCTGACAACAGAGATGAGTTTTCAGCTGTTTCTTGAATTTTGTTTGGGATTTGGCTGTCTGGATAGGGTTATGAAGATCATTCAACCACCAAGGAACGGTGAACGAAAAGGTTCTATAAAGTGATTTAATAGCTAAAAGTCAGAGCAGCATTACAAAGTGTTGACTCAGAGGCTGTGAGGGTGCCATTTGGAGTCACTGTGAGTCAGGCCTGCTGTGTTGCTACCCGTGTAGAAGGTTCCAGTTTTTTGGAAGCTGCATTGTAAGTAGAAGACAGAACGGCAGCTTAGGTTTTGAAACAGAATCATACAGTTTTCTCATTTCTTGGCCTGCACTACATGACAATTAATATATGCAATTTTATATAAACATCTAAAAGGTTTCATCTAAACATTTATAACATTGTAAATCTATTTCCATGGCCAAAGTACATCCTATTTGTAAATGATGTACAAATATCTATCGCATTCATGGACCTCTTCAGTGTTTCTGAATTGGATTTATGTGTGTCTTGGCCAAGAATTTCTTAGGCCTGAGGGCGTGATCACATTTGGTAAGCACGTCAATGGCCTTGTATCACCTCATTGAGTTCATCTTTTGTTTAGATTCACTGTCCATAAGCAAAAAAGAGAAACTGCTAATTGAACATTGCATCAACTTGAACGGACATTAGGGGTTTTCATCTCCTCACCAATCAATTTTATATTATTTGGCCGAACAGGCCTATTTTGCATGCCAAAGTGGACTGTGGTCTAAAAGGAAGTATGGTTACAATATGGGATTTTGACTAAGATCAATGCGGTCAGGGTTTTACTGGTTAGCATGGCACAGTAAACCCCTTCTGGTGGATGCCATAATAACACTATTTTAAAAAGTCCATTGTCTATTGTCAGTAGTGCATGAATATATGACGCATCTCTACCAAGCAACCAACTCTCAAACCAAGGTGCTTCCTTTAGGTAAATACGACTTAAATGCATAGTTCACCTAAGAATAAAATTACCCCATGATTTACTCACCCTCAAACCATCCTGGGTGTTTATGACTTTCTTCTTTCAGACAAATACAGTTTGAGTTGTACTGAAAAACTGTCTTGGATCTTCCAGCTTTATAATGGCAGTGAATGGGGGTTTGAATTTTGCAGTCCAGGAAAGCACATCCATCCATCATACAAAAGTGCTCCACGTGGTTTTGAAAGGTTAATGAAGGCAGCAATGAAGCAATGCATTTATCTGGGAAAAATATCCATATTTAAAACTTTATAAACTGCAATATCCAGCTTATTCTAACTGTTATATCAGCGTCCATTAGAGATTGGCATTCCAGCGGATGTAGTAGGCATAGCAGAAGCCTGGTGAGAACTAACGAATGTGGAACCACAGAGGAGAGAGCAAAACAAAACACTGGTTATATAAATTAGCTGTACAAAATGTGGGTTTGTACAGAAAAATGTTGGAGGATTTCAAAATAAGCCAAGAGGAGTCTGGTTTTCCAATATTCTCACCGGAGCTTACGCAATGCCTGCGTCATACGTCATCTGCTGAAATGCCACTCTCTCGTGAACCGCACACAATACAATAGTTAGTGGAAGCTAGAGATTTCAGTTTATAAAGTTGTAAATATGGATATTTTTCTTACACAAAGACATCACTTTGCTTCAGAAGGCCTTTATTAGCCACCCCATCGCCATGTGGAGAACTTTTTATGATGGATGCACTTTATTGGACTTCAAAATCTCAACACCCATTCAATGCCATTATAAAGCTTGGAAGAGCAAGAAATTTTTAATATGACTCTGATTGTAATTGTCTGAAAGAAGAAAGTTACCAAGTCACCTAGGGTTATCTAGGATTTATCAGTAAATCGTGGAGTAATTTTCATGTTTGGGTGAACTGTCCCTTTAAATCTTTTTTTTTTTCTATATTATATTGATGTGAGCTCTTAAACGTGTGAAATTGACTTATATTTGTCCCTGTCTGGCCTGTTTGACATGATAGCCACAATGAATGGCTTGAGACTGTGTGCCATGTGGCAGCTGATCAACAGCCATTGAGATGAATGGGAATGCAATGGGGAGATTTCTCCAGGTATTACAGACCTTCTAAGAACTGTGATGGAGGGCTACTGAAATTCAGTGCAAGAAAATAAAATGCTGGTTGTATCCCAAGAATGTGAGCCTACGATATGGGAATAAGTGTGGCTCAGTGGTGATCAAATCCATGGTCTCCATTCAAATGCTCTTGAACATCTATATACTGTTATTTTAGTGTATAATGAAATGAAAACTTGCTGCCATGGTTGTTTTTTGATATCATGAGTAGAACGTGGGCTGTCTTCACATGTAACTGATCTGCTCTTCTTGCCGCTTAGCACACCGTGCTTTTCAGCATGTGGTGGAGAAAGCAGGATCTTATTAGAAAGAGTAGCATTGGTTTTCAGAAGTGTAGGTGGACTCCCACGGTCCCATCACATTCAAAGAAGCAGCTCGGATTTGAAGGAGCAATAACGCTTTTTTAAAGCCTCATACATTACATATGCAGGGGAAGATGCTTGGCTTTTATTAGGCCATTAACGACCGCTCTGGCAATATACACCAGCAGCAGAGAAATGGAGAGATTTCATCAGGCAAATCTATGACAGGATGGTTTAAATACAGAATACGGTTCATCTAAAATGTATAATATTGACCCGATGAAAAGTGCTTTTTGTCCCAGAATCCTCAGAGATTCACCCCACACAATGCTATTGTACATCCGGATAATAGAGGCCACGTAATCACGAAATTACACGAGACGGAGATGTAATTATCGTTTTCTACATCTGCAGATTCTTCAGGGGTGTGACACAGCAACCTTTCACAAGGAGAATGTTGCTCGCTTGCATTGTACATGGGAAAGAAAGGCTCCCCTTGCATAATTGATTCAATGAGACTTCTTTGGCCTATAAAAATATGAATATTAATACTCGCAAAGACTTGTTTGTAAAACAATGAGTATTCTAAAGACTCAGAGGGGAAATCTGGCCTCCGTGGTTCACCCCATTTATGTGAAGGACAAAGGCAGTCACATCGTGCTCCTTCCTTTGTGGAGATAGAGAGGCTCAGGGGAAGTTCCCTGAGGCGTCCCTCAATCTTCCAGACAGGAAATCATCCCAAAAAGCATGTACCCATGGCGATTCCCATGAAGCTTGAAGACTATTGGCCAGTTATATATTCAGCCCCAGTCAACCACGTCAGGCCAAAATATGAGAAGAAAAGACAAGGGGGACACCACCATTTCACATAATAATCAAACTGTGCCCTACATAACAGTGAGACGCTCTTGTTGACATAGAGGTGCTTGACCTATGGTCAGGCTCTGCCATAGAAAATTCATACCAGATCCTTTCATTACAGCATAAATATGAGCCTCCATATTACAGTAATTTCTCCTACTAGTGACAAATCAAACTAAATATACTGACATATCAGACAAGAAAATGCAATTTCTCTGATAACTTCCTGATTGGACCAGTACAATTAACATTTTCAGTGTCATACTCAAGCTACTTAAACACACTGCACTTGAACACACTGCAAGAACTACCTTAACGGCCAACAAGCATGTACTTTCTGCCAAGTAACTCTCCAAGCCAGTAGGTGGCGGTAGTATATATTCATCATTAAAAAAAATTAAGCCCAAACAGAACTGTAGATATAAAAATCATAAGTAAAAGAGAACTTGCTTACAATTGTAATCTTTTTCATCATTACACAGCTTTCAAATGTGTTTGCTTTATTTAATTGGTCATTTGCCTTTTTCGTCGTTAACATTTCTTACTGTGCACTGGTTTCCTAAGTTGAACAGCCTAATCATGTTCAATCAGCCAATAAGTCATCAAAGAGGGTTTAACTAGTGCCAATAATGAGGAAAACATACTGCAATGAGTAGAACAATGATCAGGGATGGCCAAACACTGGTTGACGTTGGCTTGGTGTGCGATGGCCTTAAAAGACCCTTTAAAATTAGATCTTTAAAAATTGAGAAAAAGTCAGTAATGGTGACCAATTACAAGATCTAGAAATCTGGTGGTATAGTCGTCTCGCATTGGCTGCGTCCAGACTAAAAAGCTGTGCTTGCTTACCATTTTGAATTACCATCAGTTATGCTGATAACTTCCTTCATTTTAAGTGACTCATGTTAAGAAAACATCATTGTATTGAAATGCTTGGGTAAGATCACGTAACATTAGAGCAACCTATTGTTTTGATGCTCATTTAATCACTTTGCTTAAATTCATGTGCACCAATTCATTCACTAAACTGAACATCCAATCAAAGTTCTCACTCTTGCTATTGACCCCAACACTGATTCAACATGCTGAATTGTGCAGACTGCCGATGATATGTGAAACAGACCAAAAAAACAAATAGCCTGACAGATGCGTTATGACGCCTCAACATTGGCCAAAAGCCTACTATCAGCTTGGAGTGTCCTGGCCTTAAGATATATACTGCATACTTGCACTTATACATGCATAAAAATAAAGCTAAAACCTTGATTATGATTTATAAAAAAGAGAGAGTCCACGACATGTTGTGCGTCAGCTACTGGTTTACATTACGAAGGGAAGTCAACATATGAATGGCATAATTGTCTGTAGAGATACAAGAAAGTATTTTAATGTCGAAAAATTACACATGCAACCTTTAAAATTCACTGCTTTTTCCCAGACTTTTACAACCAGCCATAAAGTATGGTTTTATGTACTTTCCAACAGCTCCAGATCAACATACACGAATGCAAATGAGAGAGAACGAGCGGGGAATGTAGATCACAACCGTCGTGTGCATGCGTGTGTGCGTCACAGGAGAGATGGAGGCTGGAGTACTAATCACTGGAACGCGTACAGTTAACAGCCTGAGATCCTTCAGGAATGACCCATCTGAAAACTCCATTACCCAGCTGGCTCGCTGCTCCACCAGGAGCCTGTAGGGAGTAGATGTTGTTTTAGCACTGACTATAAATGTAGAGCTGGGTGGCTCAAAAATGCTTCTGTGATCCAGGCATCTATTTCAAAAGTCCAGCATTACGGCTTTGATCCGGCAGCTAGTATGAGATCTGAGCGCACGCCTGCAGGTGCACCGCATAGATCTGTGAAATCAGAAGAGAAGCAGGAGGGGCACACTTTCACAGTCCACAGATCCAAAAAAAGGCAAGTGCTCTCGTATTTCCCTGCCATCTTCCTGCAGCGCAATCAGAATCCTTTAAGAGCAGTGCATCATATATTTACTGAAGTGGACGAAGATGCCTTACCTGGAGGCCTCCGGTGGAGCAGGCAGGAGTTAAATATTAATTGTGAGTGATTCATCGCCTGAAGCCCGGACAGGCCTGCAGCTCATCTCCAGCTGTTGGTTGGCCCTGGTCTCCTTCCAGGCCTGGCAGCCGTAGTTTGGCTCGGGCAGCAGAAGCCACACATCAGGGTGTCAGTTGGAGCCAGCAGACTGTGTCACCCACGCTGGGGAGGCAATGAGGCACGGAAGACTCCGCCACATGTGCGGGGGATCCAAGGGCTAATGCTGGGACCGGAACAACTTTAGATCGAGCGGGTGAATCTCAACAGAACTGTCAAGAACTTGCCTAAGTCATGTTTCAAAGCAGAAAGCATATGGATATACAGTATTTTTGGAATTGACAGCATTCTCATTACAGATTCTCATTACTGCAATGCCGCATTTATTAATTTTTTTACTGTCTTCTAAGTAATCAACATTTTTTTTTTTTTTTTGGAAAATGTAAACATTAGGGATATGTGTAATGGGATAATTGACGATACCTAAGAAATAGAAAGAAAATGGAAATACCTTGTGTTGGGAAGCCCTTTTTTGTCTATGTATTTATTTGAATGCATATGACTGTTAGTTTCTAAGTTTAAAGTTCATAAGATCCCTTTGTTATTTACTTGTTTTTAATTACTATATATATATATATATATATATATATATATATATATATATATATATATATATATATATATATATATTATCATTACAGCAAAACAGTCTTTTTTACTGGATTATTGTAAAGCAAAAAATCTAAATTAAATATTTAAAGAAATAAAAATAACATTATACCACGTGCACTTAACTGTACTAACATTGTACTTACATTATAAGAAAGTACTGGATAATATAAGGTAACTTTATGAGTTAAGGTTAGATAAAGGGTAGGTCACACACGGAACAGGACTGTAAAATAGCATGCTACTGACAAAATGTGTGAAATATTTGACTCTAAAATTAAACTTCCTTTTTGCTTTTTTTTATTTTTATTTTTTTTATTAGAAAATATTAAAATCCCAGTATTTCTTATTACTTTCTTTTGATTGTGGGATAATGTGACCCATGTAACACCATCTGTGCTAAGATAACATTGTTTTTAGGACAATTCAGTGTTAAGACCACCACATATTAAACATCCTGACATGGTTTTAATCACAAACACTTCAAGTCCTAAGTTCATGTCATACGTGTCTGATGCAGCTCATATGACTGGATCTGAGGCCGGAATGAATAAGTGATCGTATAGCGCAGCCCCTGAGGGTGAACACCGAGTCTTGTTGGGTCACGTGACGTGCAGGATGGATCTGTGACAGAGGGAGCAGCCAGACGGTAAGCCCACAGCTGTTCCTTTGGCCTGGACTCAAGACTTAATGTAGCTTGCCCGATTCTTCAGCTTGGAGAGCCGTATAGCAGAAAGACTGGATACGAAGAGAATGATAGTACACCAAACTGTTTTGCGGCACAAAATACTTTACAGAGCAAGAGACAATAATATCAAGTCATTTGAAAAGCTATTCTGTCACTGTTCTTCAAATGTCAGTCTACTACAGAGTTATGCAGGCAATCGTGTTGCCTTCCTGATTTAATTAAACAGTCAAGGAGCTCTGACTGACTCAGTTCTGATAGTTATGGTACATTCTGTTTGCAATTGGGAAAAGACGCTCTTCCTGCCCATACAGATCCAAATAACATAGGCGTGAATACTTTCCTTGAGTTACAATATTTGTACAATAAAAAAAAAATAATAATAATTGTGAACACTTAAAATCTATACAGTATATATATATATATATATATATATATATATATATATATATATATATATATATATATATAAGGGGTAGGTTTAGGGTTAGGGTTGGGTTAGGGGATAAAAATATGGTCAGTATAAAAGTAATAGAAGTAAATGGAAAGTCCCCACAATTCACAGAAACAAATGTGTGTGTGTGTGTGCTTGCGTGCGTGCGTGTGTGTGTATCTATATATTCTACTTGCATTAAAAATCATATATATATATATATATATATATATATATATATATATATATATATTTATATAAGAAAAGGAATAATTGTGAAAATGTATTAAGACCATTATTAATCACCCTTTTTATCATTTTCATAATATTAATTGCCATTATATTCAATTTGATGATAATTCTTTCATTATTAAATGGTGTGGTGAATCAGTAATTAATAAATTATTTCAATATACAAGAAGTAGATCTTTGATCACTATAAGATATATTTATCATAAAAAACTGAGTATTAATAAAGCAATCATGATTCATTAAAAACAGTTCAATGTTGCTATAGAGTTATCTTAAACCTTAATGTGCTTCAAATGCAATGCAATTCGTTTCAATAATGTTGAAAATATTTTCACGATTAATTAATACATTTCATTAAACTAAAAATTCATTCTCAGAACCAGATCAATGCATTCCAGCCGTCTACCACATAACGTTTAAACTAACCCCATAAAGCCGAGAGGAAAGACATTTGCAGCCTGACAGTCCCATTCACAGGAGCAAAATGACACACTTACTGAAGGCCAAACCTCTCTAACACCTTTCTCCGCCTCGTCCGGCCAGCTCACTCTTACCTCCCGCCAGCCTGAGATGGAGAGAGAAGGGAAAATATAATACAGCATCTTACATTATCAAAAAAAAGAAGAAGGAAAAAAAGAGCCAGGTCATGAATAATTGAGGAGATCACTTTCGTCTGAGAGCGGAGTGAGAGTGCTCTCCTTGGCTTGTACCTCTCCACACTGTCTGGAGGCTAATTCACTGGGGATTGTAATTTATGGACAATTGAAGCAGCAGAAACATCTCTTGGAAGGCGACTGGGGGATCCATAGCAACAATCCTTCTGGGGCATATTAATCCCCTGCTTTATGTAGTGCTAAGTGTACAATAGTAATCAGTAGTGGAGCACAGGCCGCTGATCATTAAGGGAAAAAGCTATATAAAGAATTCATAATGGGATTAGCCTGCGGCGAGCAGAGTGCGAGAATGAGGGAGAGAGAGAGGGAGAGAATGGACCAAATTAAATCACCCATCAAATTGCACCAAGGAATTTTAATTTACAGGTTAATGTCGAATTGTGTAACTAATCACAGCTAACATTTTCAG
Source organism: Carassius gibelio (assembly GCF_023724105.1). Classification (NCBI taxonomy): domain Eukaryota; kingdom Metazoa; phylum Chordata; class Actinopteri; order Cypriniformes; family Cyprinidae; genus Carassius; species Carassius gibelio. Next base: position 23,984,065 of record NC_068408.1, on the reverse strand, counting down.
TGAACCAATGAAAAAAAAAAATGTAGGCATTTTACTAGCTTCCACCAGAGAAGAGCACATTGTAATGAGGGGAAGCTCTCGTTCTGCAGGCCGGCTGTTCAGAGGCCAATCGACTGTCCATCCTCATGTTTGCTGGTGCTCCAGTGATCATACAATGAAAAATCATTTCCTGCTAAAAACATGCTTGCTGGAGCCGAGACTTTTTCAAGTACCTTTAAATAACGCAGCTATGCAGAAAGAACAGAAATGAACTTGAAGACGTGTTTATGTTAAGTCACTGTGAATGTTTGCTATTCGGTTCTGAGTAGTTTGGCTGGTTACTTACTAGTCGAAGGGTCAGTGAGAGGATGTTCTATTAATAACAAATTAAAATAAAAATGCAATTCTTACATGTCTTGTATGATGAATATGTTTTTAATTTCTGAATTCATTTTTATTATTTTTTTTTGGTGGGGAATATAGTAAATATATATATATATATATATATATATATATATATATATATATATATATATATATATATATATATATATATACATACATATACAGAGCTAGAAAAAATAACAAAAAAATAGCATAAAATAAAATAGTTATTTAAAAGATGCATGATCTGGCATAAAGTTTAATGTTAAAATTATTATTATTATTTATGTTGTTGTTATTATTATTAATATTTTAATAAAACTACTTCTCAATAGATAGATAGATAGATAGATAGATAGATAGATAGATAAAAAAACAGTCAAAATTAGCACAGGTAATTGTAGCAATAACCAACAATACTGTACATTGTACTGTATGAGTAAAAAATATCAATTTTTCTATGTTTTTTTTAAGAAATATTGGATTAGTATTTGAAAATAAAAAAAACTAATAATAAGTATAATAATTATCATTATTATAAAAGAAATGTGAATTTTTTCCCTTATCTCCCATATTTCCCTCATCAAACCAAGATGGCGGTGTGTGCATACGCGGTGGCTTCTCTCTCTCCCTACAGAACGCTGTTTTCTGTTTTTTTATCTTGTGAGTTGCAGTGTTTTTGTGCGTATTCGTCGCGTCTATCTGTCTCTAAGCTCACATACAGTATTGTAGGTTGTATTTTATTTTATTTTTTAACTGTATTTATCTGTATTATGTCTACTGATAGTGTTACGTGTTTACTGTATGCACCAAGGGTCTGAGAGTAATGCAATTTAATTTCTCTGTATGTCTGTCCTGTACATCTGGCAGAATTGACAATAAAGCAGACTTTGACTTTGACTTATCTTTATCGCAGACCCTATCTGCCCACATTTTTTTAAATTGATTGTATTCAGCATTTCAGTTTCTGCTGTTCAAGTTGCTGGAAATTGCTCATTCTCATTGAAAATGAAAGGTTTCATATCATTTTGTTGCTGCAAATTGCTTCCAGTGTGAACACTCCTTTAAACTGCCAACAGAGAGGCTCACATTAGCAAGCTCTAATAATAAAAATAAGAAATCCAAATGGGTTTAAAATTGTGGGGCCGTGTGATTTCACTCTCAAATCTATTTCAAACAGCAGACAAAAGCGCTAACATGTGGAATGAGATGAGCGGCTCATAAAAAGCAGTCTGTTCTGTAGCCTGGGCCGCTTCTTCAGTCGCAATACTGCATTTACAATCAGCTTAATTACCCCCTACCCCTCTCATCCCCCCTGACATATTCATCTGAGAGAATTTGGCAATGCAATGAAGAGAGAGAGAGGAGAATATGGGAAGAGAGGAATGGATCCAAACACAAAAACATTGCACCCTTCAGCAGCCCTGCAATAACTTTAGTCAACCATTTCCAATTATAATTATATTTTCATCCCTCCCTCAGCCAGAGGAGCTCTTTATCACCGCGGCAGGCAGAGAATTACTTTATTACAGCTACACCTCGTTAGGCTGAGTGCTCCTAATGAAGCAGCCCTGTGATCAGACAGGAATCATGCTGGAGGAAGCCTGCATCATTAGGCCAGCCTTTAATTACTATGATCTATGTCTGCCCGCTGCTCTGCTATCACCTTCGCTTTTAATGTGACCCCAGCACAAACTGCAAGTGGTGTACAGAAGCCACACGCACTCAATAAATGACCACTCGTACATCTCACAGACGAATGCAATCCTCACCGGCTATAGGGAATGTGGCACTAGTCTGGGTGCTGGGTTGGTATATATTACTGATTAATGGTTGAATTGTGATATAAACTGGTAGAGATGTGTATTTTGTGGTATATTTGCATGGCTGTGTCATTAACCGTTTTCAAGCAAACCGTTTTCAGTTTTACTGGTGCCAAAGAACAAAAGCATAAAACGAATTAGCAATCACTGGTGTGTGCTTTTTGAAATGTGAACGTGTAGACATTCATTTATAACACTTTACTTTGTATTATACATTTACGTTTAGTCGTCTAGCAGATACTTTTATCTAAAGCGACTTACTAATGACTTACAAATTACCTTTGCGTCAAATTACAAACTAGTTAACGTTATTGTGAGGGTGCTTCTAATGCAGTGATGGTAAATTTGAAATCTTTCTCTCTTCTGACTGCTGTTATCAATCTCTCACATTTTCCCCCCTCTTTTTGAAAGCTGTGAAGACATTATTGTGGCATTTTTCTTTTGCTCTTTGAACAAGTGGGAATGCATAAAAATATATTTGATGCAGGCCCCATTCACTGCCATAGACGTTTATGATGACTTCCGCTGCTGAGAAAACCGGAAATGTGAAAAAAAAAAAAATCAATTGTACGGTAACTTTGTACGTGGGTCATCCAATCAGAATTTAGTGTCAGAAGTCTCACATTATAATACTTCAGCTCTAGTTTAAGACTATGTGAAGTTGTCTATCGTTTATCATTGCTTTTATTTTTAGACTATCATTTATTTTTAGAGAAAATCTGGTTGTGCTTTATTTTACAGTATGTGTACTAAGATGTACTTATAGTGTACTTACAGTGTATTTATCTAAGAAAGTTCTGGTAATACAAGGTAACTACATGGGGTAGGGTTAGGTTTAGGGGTAGGTTCAGGGTTAGTACCTAGTTATTACATAGTTATTGTAATTATTATAATAAGTACATAGTATGTACATGAGGAACAGGACTGTAAAATAAAGTGCTACCGAAAATCTTATCATTTGCTTTGTGTCCAATTTCTAAAATTTCACCCCACACAAGATGACATCCCCATTCTATTGTTTTGCTGAAAGTTGGGGATCTTTAATAACCAGTCCTACTAAGAATCCAAAATCAGTAACAACAATAATAATATACATATATAATGTATTTGATTTCCTATAAGATAAGATTAATCTGAATTTACTTGCTTCAAAAAACAGTATTACAGTTAAGTACAGTTATATTGTGAAATATTTGTGCAGTTCAAAAAAAATATTGTAATACCTTTTTAGATTTTTTAACACAAAATATTTTAACATGCAAATTATTTATTTGCAAACTGAATTTTCCAGCTGAAAATAGTTGTGCTGTTTAATATTATATTAATATGAATAACGTGTGTGTGTGTGTGTGTGTGTGTGTGTGTGTGTGTGCGTGAGTGTGTGTGTGTGTGTGTGTGTGTGTGTGTGTGTGTGTGTGTGTGTGTGTGTGTGCGTGTGTGTGTGTATGTGTGTGTGTTTTGTGTGCGTGCAAATATGTTGTACTGTTACAAATGTCTTTACTTTCAGTTTTATTCAATATAATGAAACCTTATCAAATCAAAGTATAGATTTTTTACAGATATATAATTACATACAGTGTTTGTATTATAGTTAGTATATAGTCAATAAAATAGTGCATGTATTATAGTCAGTTTAACGATTTTTACCAATAATATAAACAGTAAAACAACTAGAAAGACATATCAGATAGATACTTTTTACTGAAAGTTAAAAGCAACCACTAGTCATTTGTAGACTATGTTAATTGAAAGGCCATCTTTTTCTTTCAGGACCATTAACTGCGAGCTAAAGATTAGTTCTTACTGAGCAAGTTTGCTGCGCTGTCACTGCATCCAGTTTTACGGGACATCTTCATCTGCTAATTACATTATATAATAATTCCCTTGTTTTAGTTTTCTCAAAGCATGGGAAACACATGAGAAAAACAGTCTGGTTCAGGAGGATTAGAAAGCACTGGCAGAAACACTGCTGAGTGGACCTCAACAGAACGAACCGCACTTTGATATGCAAAAGAAACATTTGCAAGTAGGCAGGTATAGCTCATTATTAAATCACACAAATGGGACGTGAGATTGGGGTGGCTTTTACTTAATGACTTCTAAAAGGCTCCTGTGAAGAAGAAAAAAATACCTGCATTTGCGAGCAGAGCTCTGTAGCAGCACTCCGAACACCTGAATTAAATATGAAATATTGAACAAGATGGAGGTAGAATTCTGGGTTTATTATTTAGGCCAGCGGGGACTAATTGCGTTAATGCAATACGAGAGTTGATCTGAAGTTTCCACTGCTCTGAGCCCAACACGCGCCAAGTAGAGAGCCACTTTTAAGCCACCTGGGCCGCGCATTAGCTGAAATGGCCCTGTACATTAAAGGTAGACATTAATTACTTTTTAATTTGTGGAGAAGCTTCTCTAAGTCATACATTTTTAAAGGCAGACTCTTTACCTGGGCAGAGGGTTTTACAGCATGCGTGTACATTCACAACTAAAGCTGTGTTTGGGAGATAAAGTGGGAAGTGATTTATGATTCTGAAATAAGAGGCAGAGCAAGCTCTCTGTCACTGTACATCATGTAACGGACCATTTTATATAAAGCAGTTGTACTAAGTCAAGCAATCAAAGTAACATACTCTGAGAACTCAGTTACAGTACCTGCATACGCTGCAGATAGTTAGACTCTCACTTTTGGCCCAGCTGTAGGACTGCACTATGAACTGAAATAAAACTGAAATCACAATACGGATTAATATGATTTTCAAATCGCAAAGGCGGTGATTTAATTAAACAAATATTTATGCACTGTGTGTTTCAGAATGAAACGCATCAATGTTTTTTATTTACATGCGTTTTTATTTACATGTGTCTCAGAGCAGCTCAGTTCGCAGTAAATGCTGCTCCACAAAAACTGCATCGCCGCATCTGCAGTTTGGGTTACTTTAACATGCAGACGAACAAACAAACAAAGCAAGGAAATAAAGAAATAAAGTTTCATGATTTAAAGTTTGAAAATTAAGACAAATAATAATGTAGTATTTTCAAAAAAAAAAATTTTCATTATTTACTATTGTTTTGTTCTGAAAAAAAAAAAAATTGTTACAGTTAAATATTATATTTTATATTATATTTTTGTTATATTTTTAGATTGTTAGTAGTAGTAGTAGCAGTAGAAGTATTATTATTATTATTATTATTATTATTATTATTATTATTGTGTGTGTGTGCGTGCGTGCGTGCGTGTGTGTGTGTGCTCTTGTCTTTGTGACATATCAGGACTCAACTCTGTATAATGACATGGGTATGACACAGGTATTACAAGGAAAGGGTGACTTATGAGGACATAACCCATGTCCCCATTTTTCAAAACACTTTTTTTTTTTTTTTTTTTTGAGAAAGTAAAAATGCACAAAGTTTCCTGTGAGGGTTAGGGTTAGGTGTAGGGTTGGTGAAGGAAGATAGAATATACAGTTTGTACAGGATAAAAACCATTATGCCTGTGCGATGTCCCCACTTTTCTCAAAAAACAAAAGTGTGTGTGTGTGTGTGTGTGTGTTTGTGTGTTCATCTTGCCTAACTTCACTATACAGCACAGCCTGTCATAACTTATTGCTTACATACATACACACTCCCATAATAAAAAAAAGATGTTTATTCTAACCACCATGATTAAACAGAGAATGGTACAGATGAAAACATACAATACATTTTAAAATGGATTCTTACCCAATATTTGTGTGCATGCTCTGTTTTTGTACACTCCAAACAGGTCACGTTTTAGTTAATTTCAGCTAATGCCTAGGCAGTAGTGGACACAGCATGGCAGCATAGTAGGCCTTGGAACAGAGCCTCAGTGTATAGCTCTGTAATGTATTGCTAGAAATATCGTTAGTTTTAGTCTCAAGGAGTGGCATGTTAAAACTGCATAACAAAAACCCCACAGTAGTTATCCAAACTGCGGTGCCTGAATTAAAACCCTTGTAAAACGGTGATTTAACTTTAGTTCAGAAGAACCAAAGAGTCTTTCTTCTCAAAGCGCTGGAATCAGAGAGGCTGAGATATATCAACAAAGAGCTGCAATTCATCAGAGGTGCTCCAGTGAATGTGCCTCGACTGGACGAGTGAGACGACAGAGTTATGAAGACATAAAAAATATGTGCAGCCATTTCAATGCAAATGCTGCTCCACTACAGAAATAAGAGCGTTCTGTAGCTGTTATTTACGGATACAGGAACCTCCCATGACAGCGTGAAAGGATTCACTCACACTGCATCAGTTCAAAGACACACACACACACAATCCACTCTGAAACAAAAGTGAAAGGACATTCATTTAACAATGAGTACGCCATACTGTGTCTCAGGCGCCAGGCCAAAGCTTTTGTTCCTTTGCCCACTTGGTTTCATCAATCAGTGCACTATTTTCAGAGCCAGTGGCATCAGTGCTTTCTGCCAGTATCGGCTCTTGACTGCTCATTCCTCCAGTGCAAAGATCCGTCGTCACAACGCTAACAAAATACAAGGCATCAAACTAGTCAAACTGCTAAGTGTGTCTGTAATTTAGACATATAGAAGACTATCTGTGCTTTTGTTGCAATCCTTAAGACTATAAAATCGATTAAGTTATTTTGCATATGCTAAAGAAATATACTGCAAAAGTGGAGGAATGTTTTATTGTGATTAACAGTACATTTCATGTATTATAATCACTGTTGAACAATAAATGTTATTCTTTTTTTATTATTATCATTTGGTTTTAAATCTTATTGCTGTCATTTAAAAGTGTGAATCTTCTTGAAACAACAATTAATAGTAGTAGTAGTAATTGATCATTGATCATTGATCATTATTAGTACTATAACTAAAAATCAATCAATCAGTTGTGCTATATGATATTGCTGTGAAAACAAACCACTTAAACAGTTAAATATTACAATTGGTTGTATTTGTGTGTTGTGTGTAATGAATCCCTGAATTCACTGTGAATTCTTGAAACAAATCCCCAATCTTAAGTATTACATTTTGGGGCATAACTGGTCACACTACAAATCCATTTATGCAGGTTTTTAAGGAGAGATGTGCTAGTACTTTTTTAAATGACCACACGTACAATGTTTGTCCTGCAGAAAACAGAACACCCTGGAAAGCCCTCGGGACAACTGCATGACATCACCGTGCTATCATGATGCCACAACTCACACACGTCCTCCGAACATGTACAAATCTAGTTTTGCGTGTGTGTTTTGGTGGTTTTGAGGTGTTGAAGTTGTGGCCAGGCGGACGCAGGGATTGGTGGAGCTGTTTCCCAGGCTCTGAATCCTCTGACGCAGGGCCGCTCCGCTCATTTGCATGTCGATGGCGGGCAGATTAGCGACATTCCGCTGCACACAAAAAAGCCAGCCACAGCGACACACACTAAAGCACAAAATCTCACCCGATTTCACTCTCGCTCCCTTCAGCTTCCCCAGTCAATGCATTCCCCAGCCGCAGCCTATTGACAGCGAGCTTCTGGAACAATACCGAGATGCAATGTAGGATCAATCCTGCTGTTTGCTCCTTCTCCCCAGAGCGAACAAAGACTGCAAAGAAAGGGCCGAACCCCACCATTAAAAAAAGGTGGGGAGAGCGGGGAGGCGTTCGGCAGAGCAGAAGCGGGGGGTGATGGGTAAGCATTAGGGAAAATGGGCTTGACGGGCAGCTGGAAAGAGTAAGCTCATTTAGAAAATCGACATCCCCAGCTGAGATAAAACCAATGATGATTTGTACTGTATCTTCAGGGGATAAAAGCACTTCTATAGGATTTCATAGCACCCAGCATGAAAGAGGTGGCTGGGGGAAGAGAGCGCTACATTTCCCTGTGAACGAGAGGCCTTGAATTCCCATAATAAATAGGGAGAGTTACACACTGGTGCTGAGAGAGGCTGCTCTGCTCGGTTGGCTCTCTGCTTGACTCCCCCATATCAGAGCACTTTCAGCTCGCTGTGCCACTTGAATTCATACGGTTTTACAGGACACCGCGCCATCCCGAGGATGACCAACCAACTGCCTCAGCCTGCAGTCCAAAAACAATCGGGGAAAAGACTTCACAGGAATCCTTATGAAATATTAAGCAGTGATAATGAGTGTCAAATTTAATGCAGAATAACACGGCCGATGAATAAAGTGATCTTTTATAAAAGCAGATTTTTCTAGCTCTGAAATCGAAATGGACAAGCCACATTTCCAATCATTCAAAATTCAGTTAGATTTATTTATTTGAGTCAGATTAAACATTTTATTAAATTAAATTAAAGTTAATTTCTGTGATCCTATCCATTGCCATAAATTGAACAAAACTTGATTCAACTATTTATATATATTATAATTGGTGCATTTAAATGAAAAAAACAATAATAATACAGAAAGCATGTTTTGATTTGTTTTAAATACATTTACACTCCCGTTTAACGTTCTGTTTGGTTGACACTGTTGAATAAGTAAATATTTCAACAAATAAATTAGTAAATAATTACGTAAATCAGTGAGTACATAAGCCAGCAAGTACTTTTAAGTAAATAAATAAATACATGTATTTTCATGTCAGTTTTATTCCTTGAGTTTAATATTTTGCAACAATTGTTGTTTGGTTGAAACTGTTATTTAGTAAGTAAACAAGTAAATAAATATGTCAAGAAGTACATAAATAAACATAAATAAATAAGTAAGTAAATAAGTTGCTAAAGTAAAATGTACTTTACAGGTGCAGGAGGGACTTCGAGTAGAACTTCGCAGAAGAGAGCTCGGTTCAGTGTCGCTGTCCGTTATACGCGGCTCTCTCTCTCTCTCCGCACCGAACACAGCGTGAGTGACTAGTTACTCTGTTCAGCTTTCCCGTGTCTGGTGTTTGGATGCTTTAATGTTTAAATCGACAAGTGGTACGTCTTAACAACACTTGGAAAAGATTAGCTTTCGTGACGATGCGCAGCAGTGGCCCCTCAACTGTCCTGAGCATCTTTTTAGGCTGGCCTCAACCAGTCGGTTATATAAAATATCAAGGTGAAAGTCATCATAGCTTGCTTAGTATAGACCCAGCTCCCAACCCAACTTTGAGAATAGATTAACAGCGATATTTTTTTTATCGCCCGATAAGAGTCTCGCGTTAACGCAGCACGTTAACGCCGATAAGGGCCCACCACTAATATATATATATATATATATATATATATATATATATATATATATATATATATAAACTAATTTAATGCGGTACCGACAGTTAATACAACCGATGCTCATGTCAATTCAAGACACTGAGGATACAATTTCAGCTCCAAGTCTCATAGTCCGGTTTCCTGGCAGACGTATCACGCCTAAGGGTGCAAAACAAGCTATTTTATTCCCCTCTCTTTTTTATCTTCTCCCATTCTCATGTTCAGCAAATGGTTCAGCAAGCTCCACCTTGATCATCCTGCCTTGATAAATGACACCAAACAGGTGAACATGAAATATGACAGGGCCAGTCCTCGGTCATCAGCCAGCAGTCGCTGTACAAAGGCCTGCGGGTGCTCAACAGAATGAGAAATTTGGGCCTCTTTTACTTCCTCTGTTGTTTATTGATTGGAGACATCATAGACGGCATCTCTTAATGTTTTACTTTCATGTCTGAGCTTTGTTGCATGGATGGTGAACAGAATATTGCAAATTGATCCGTCCCGTCTATACTATTGGTTGGTTTCTGAGTGAAGTACTATTGCATTAGCTGTCTGTTGACTTGTCATCTCCTGATGTCCTCCACTTTTCTGCTCTCTTGTCTTGCCCTCTGCTTCTCTTTATTGGGTGGAATGAGCATGGCTAAACAGCCACTCCAGAGCTGATTAATCTTATGCACGCTCCACAGGCTCGCTTGATGAGCTAGCGGTGATGATCTATGCTGTAAACTGACCCATTTGATTTTCTGACCTACACGCCCTCGAGCCGCTCCCCTCAGGCTTCCACTTCAGTGGCTAGTTACGCTTTTTGTCAGCTCTATAAACACATAAAAGACAACACAAGACCTCAGATACCTGCTTTGTGAAGGTTTCATGAAGACTTGTGTTGGAAATCAACAATCAATTATTCACATAACAAGAATGAGCATGATAATACATAGATAATAAATCAACATTAATAAAAAGAAATGCTATAGTTACAATACAATCCATATGCATGCAAGTGCTTTCCAATTTGCTAATGAATGACTCCTTTGAACTGGTTATTTTTATAAATTCTGGGCTGTTTCATATGAAGAAAAATTAGGTCTGTGGATAAAATTACTTCCTGTTTTGCATTTAACATTATCTTACAGTGTACCTTGTGAAACTGTGTACATTAAATAGAAAGCTGCTGCATGGTCATCTGATTTTCAAGTCCATTAACCCACATCCTCAGTGTATATAATTATATGCTGCTTTCATGACTGATATTTCCACTTTCTCAATTCAGTGGTTTTAGGGGATGGACTTATTATCAGTGCTGGGGAAACGTGTTACAAGTAACGTAAGTTACATACCGTGATCAGTTTACTTATTTTAAGTAATTACTTGCAATGCATTACTTTTTACATTTGTCAAAAAATGCTTTATATATATATATTAAACAAACAAGCAAGCAGGCCATATCAGAAAAATAAACCCCAAAGTATACATTACTTTGTATAAAAGTAACTAATTATTTTTAAGGCGTAACACATGATTGTAATGCATTACTTTTAAAAGTAACTTTGCCCAGCACTGCTCATTATAGAGAGCTTTTGATTGGACGAAAATTTGGACACACCTATGAGTGCATGATGAGTCATCAATATATACAATATCAATTTCTATTTGCATATTTTGTATCTGCTTTCCTAGAAAGTAAGGACTGTACATTTTGAATGCACTACCATACACTAGCACATTCCTTTTTAGAGTTTAAATGTTTATTCAATGTTTATTCAACAAGGATGAAGACTAAATGAAAGAGTTCAGAACACACCTGGAAATGTAAAACAAGTCCTTGGTTCCCACAGCAGTGTGGTGCAGATGCTTTGCAGGTTGATCTTCATTTCTCCTGAGCAAATCAAAGAGGCGACATTCAATCCAGGCATAATTACACTTAGATCACTTTCTTACCATGGTGGAATTACAGTAATTAAGATGGGATATTCAGCAGCCCCAGGTCCCAGATCTTTTGTCATGGCATGAGGGCGGCTGAAGGATGGCAGTTGTTGGCGGTGGGCGTGGGCTGGCGGGAAAAGCAGTTGAGGGACCACTGCAATCATCTTGATTTCATGTGCTGAACGATTACATGCCATGCTAATTGCTAGCAGAGGGATCTTTAATAAATATTTCATTCAGCCTAGCATCATTACTGCCTAATGCCGTTATTAATCTCTACCGGTAATTTCTATTGAGGAGGAAATGCTCTTTTGTGAGGAAAGCACTGTTTCCCCAGCATGGAGAGAGAGCGAGAGAGGGCCATGGCCAGGAACAAGTTACTTGTCCATAAAATTACATTGAATTGTTAACATGGCTCTCCTATCTCCCTGAGTGGAAACCACGCAGGCGTACTAATTAATGTCCCTCTTTAAAATGGATCTTTAGTGAAATAAGTGTTCAGTGACTAAGAGCATCACAAAGTGGTCAGTTCCCTCGCAGAGTCCTGCTGTTGCAGCTATGCATCTTAATATTGCACATAAAGATCAACAAATATTTAATGCCCATTGATTTCCATGATTTAGAAAACAGGGACTGTATACAGTCATAAAAAATGTACTGTATAATGGAACTTTGAATTAATACATCAAAAGTAGGAGTACAATTAATTCAACTGCGCCAAAACACTGCTGTTTAAATTCTTTCATTGACTAAACACTTAAACACACGTGACATTTGTATTGTATTCAGTGTAAGCTGTCTCACTATTCGAAAACTTGACACATGTAAATCACCTCCACAGTTGCCCTGCGAGTAACTTTAAGAGCATTTCTCCATTTAATTTGATAAAACTAGTGTCAGATATACAAAGAGACTGAAAGGTCTTGTAACGCAAGGGAGACGTGGCAACATAGTTGGTGGATCTAAATGCAGGTTTTATTTCAAAACCGAGGTCAAACAAATCTAAGGCAGAGGCAAAAAGAGTAATCCACAGAACATGCAAAGGTCAGGGCAGGCAGCAAAACACTCAGAAACCAGGCATAAGGCAAAGACAAAACTAGAGAACACTGGAACAAGGAAACTAAAAAATGTTACAGGCTAACAATCACCAGTGGGTGACCATCATTTCACAACTCCAACATGTTACTGGTTCAACATCCTTGTTGATCCTGGAACAACATTCCAATTAACCAATCAGAATTGAGGTATAACCTTACAGGGATATCTGTTTTGGTCTTATGATGAGGGTTACGTGCTTCAACACTCTTGTTAATCATCATTTCACACTGATTTTAGGAAAAAATTATGGGTAGGGTTAGGTTTAGGGGTAGGGATTGTGTTTAGTCTATATTTTTGAACATGAGATGATCGAAAGATGTTGATCCAGGAACATGTCTTACTTGGGAAAATCAAGGCAACCGTCACCAGTGTGTGTGCAGTTCTCATAGTGCTCCTAACAAGAGACAGCTGTGAACTGATAATGAGTTCTGATGAGTCCAGGCAAAGGATTATGGGTAATGGAGTACATTAGTATAGGGTACAGGATGGGTTGACCTTTAGTGGAGCTCGTGGGCCCTCCAGCTAGAGACTGGGACAGGTCATCACTACAAAATAAAAGTTTGGTTTACCTTGAAAAAATTATGCTATCGTACAGAATCATGTATAATAATAATAATAATAATAATAATAATAAAAATAATATATTTTATAAAACTTTAAGGAATACCACACAATGTCATACATTTTTCTTCAATGTTTTAATTTAAACAGTAAAACTTGATTGTGTAGCACTTTGCTTGACAGACAATTAATTAATAAAAAAAATAATTAAATGTTAAATATGATTACAATTTTAAAGATTATTAAAGATAATTAAATTGTTTGAAAAGTTGTATGCATGCATTTTATTTTCTTGCTATTAAATTAGGATTAAATCAAATAAAACAAAGAGAGAGAGCAAAATACAACAGACAAAATTTCTCTCTCTCTCTCTCTCTCTCTCTCTCTCTATATATATATATATATATATATATATATATTTATTTATATATAAATAATATTTATAAAACATTGGGCCCCATTATTGTTAAAATATTAAAAAAAAAATGTTAAAGTCTGATTAATTTGATTCATTAGCATGATTCCGATAATGAGGATGGTGATGATTATTATTATTATTGCTATTATTATATTTATCTAATCAAAAACCATTGAAGTTGGTTTTTAAAGAAAATATGAAAAACACAGAAATTATGAATAACTAAAATAGAATTTGGTGGAGGAAAAAAATGATTTCAGAGCACATTTCATGTATATCTGACCTTTATTTCTCATTCCTAATCTGGAGAAATGCTTTTATGTCCTGGAGTTAATGACTTGTTACTTTTGAAATGACACTATTGTGAATACAAAGTGAAACCGTAGTGTGTTGCATTAATATTACAACAATACTAAAATACATGTAGTGCATGAAGAAATGTTTCCTAGTAAAGAAACATCTAAGAGAACTGTAGTCTGAAAATAACATACAGCTTTTGCTCTACCCTCTAACTTCAGCCCACTATAATACATTCACTAAAGTGCTGCCTTCAAAAACAAGCAGCAGCGGCAGCATTAGCGTCCGAAAGCGCCTCCGCGCAAACCAAAACAATCCAAGGTGGAACAGTTTTGTGAAATTGAAGTTGTGTACTCCCAATTATCTGTCAGCGGTGACAGATAGCTTCAATAATATATTCACATTACAGCCGTGGATCAATTTTTAATCAAGCCGAGAACTGTAGAGGAAGTGAGCTAAAATGACCCGTGAGGAGAAGCCTTAATTCTCCACCAATCAAATTACTGCCTCTCACAATAAGAAATAATCATGCCTGCCAGTGAGCCCGCGCTAATGGCCTGGCTTGAGTGCCATATAAAAAAAAAGTCAAAGGTCAAAAGAACGACGACCTCGCGCAGTCATTCAGGTCTAATGATAAAGTGATTTGTTATTGCAAACAAAGTGTGCTTTGTGTTAGGAAACTGCTGGAAAAAGCCATTAGCACTGCAATGCTCTCTTTATCAGAGCTGGGTAATTTGCAGCGAAAGCCGGCCCGTTCGTAATAAAGTATCGGGCTCATAAACAACACCCTTAGAGAATAAAGTCGAGCGAAAGAAAAAAAAAAACATCCGTAGAACAAATGAGCGTAAAGGTAATTGAACGCAACTAAAATGTAATTTCCAATAAAGCCCTTCGCCCCGTCTTAAAGCAAAAAGCCCAGAGTATTTCAGCTTTTAATGGCAACCCCAACAACTTCCCCCCGGTGCGAGAAGATCGAGTGCTGGCCTCAAGTGCCTGCTTGGGCATAAACAAACTCATTTACAGATCACAGAGAGAGGGAGCAAAGGAGAGCGCTTGGTTTTCCAGGGATTTACATTAGAATCACATTAGCACCAGAGATGTGTTTAATTCAAAACACAAAGCGCACTGCTTGAAGGCAACATACCTGGGTCTGTATGATCCCGGGCTAAAGGCTGCATTCCAGTGAATGGGGCTAAAGCGTACACCGCCTCAAAGGCCTTTGATAGAATCGGCTTCTTTATCTGATGCTGAACCTGACATTCTGGCATTTCAGGGGGGTTTTCCCCGGTGTCTTTCCTTATCTGTCCTCCAAACAAGACCTGAATGACCCGGCTTTCAAAGGGGAAACTGATAACTTGCTTTGGGGCGAAACGGCTAAAGACCCCGCAGTCCCGGCCCTTGAAATCATTTCAAAGGCTTGCGGGACTATAATGGCATTACGGGGAGGCAGGAGCTTTAGATTTGGTTATACTCAAATTGCTGATGCTGCCTTAATCTACAGGCCTTTAAACTAATGTCGTTAGTGGATGGGCGGGCAGATTATCCATAATTAGGCCCAGTGGCTCTCAGACGTAAATGAGAGTGATGGGGCTTCGGAACAAGTTTGTCAGCCACATTTCCAAATTGGAGGATTACAACCGAAGGGATTTGGACGCCAAGTTCCCCCCTCCCTCTCTCTCTTTCTCTCTCTCTCTCTCTCTCTCTCATGCACATGGATGTTTTCTTTATTCCCGGGACTTTAGTGCTGTGGTGGGATTTACGTGAACATGTAATGAGAGGAAATATCCTTAAGATGTTTAACTGATTAATACTTTGCTTCTTCTCTTTGATTTTGTTTCCGTAGGCAGAACCGCTTCACTCTTGTGAAAGGATGCAACGTTTGACAAAACAAATATCCCCATACTACCTAACAGGGGGGAAAATTTAGTCCATTTGACTAAATTATTATATGATTACCTTATACGAGGTACAGTCACTGCTGAAGATCTTACTCTTACCACTTCAGTCTGTTTCTTTCAGTGACAAAGCTATCAAATCACTTCAGATGTCATGGCACAAGTTACATCAACTACATTTACAATACTTTTATATTTATTATTTTATTTAATTTTATATTTCATTATGTTTTGGCAGTAAAAACCACCATTCTGTAAAATTGCATCCCTTTATTGTATTAGCGACATACAATACCAGTTTAAACGTTTTTAAAGAAATTAATAATTTTATTCACAATCAAATGTGAAATTAGAATTCTATTTCAAATAAAGGTTTTGCTTTCTCTTTCTATTCATAAATTAAAAATTATCAGTTTCCACAAAGACATTAAGCAACACAACTGTTTTCCAAATTGATAATAATAATACATGCATCAAATCAGATGGTGTGACACTGAATACTGTATAAAGATGTCGAATATTTAGCTTTGCAGCTTTTTTTTACTGTATTTCTGATTATTTACTATAACCTCAGACTATATCATTAAAGATTACTTAACACCAAACAGACACTATTAACATAATTCCTTTATAGTATTATTAACCAATTAAGTCTTCATTTAAAATAAAATAAAATAAATATTAATTATTACCGTATACATTATATAGACACATCTTCATTACTGTGGCAGCATAATTATTGCATGTTAGTAAAGCAAACGATGAGGAGAGATCATGAGAGGAAGAGATGCTGATAGCAGCACACAAACGAAACAGAGCTGGAGCTGAGGCCAGTGTGTGTTTGTGAGCGTGTGAGTGTGTAGACATGAGTTTGTGATCTGGAGATGCATGCATGTGTGTGTGTGTGTGTGTGCTCCTCCAGACTAATTACAGCGTGAGGAGCCACATGCCCCAGTCCTCTGATGTGTTTTTCATGTTAACACTTCCCACTGCCTCAGGTACATTCCCCACTACCAAGCCCACAAAGCCCTTCTACCATGTTCCACGGGAACGACATCGCTTTATTTTTGGATTAAATTTTCATTCTTTTGTGTTTTCCCCTTTTGTACCTTTGGCTTCCATTTTTTCTTTTTCTGCACAAAATACACAATGTGGGCCAGAGGAGTAGCTTGCCAGTAAAGCTGGATGTACGTTACCATTAAAAGGTTTGGAATATATATATATATATATATATATATTAATTTTAAAGACATCTCTTATGCTCACAAAGTCTGCATTTATTTGATAAGTGATACAGTAAAAGCAATATTATTTTGGAATATTTTAAATTTTAAAATAACTGTTTTCTATTTGAAAGTCACATGATCATTCTAATATGTTGAATTGGTGCTTATTATGAATTATTGCTGGTGCAATTATTAATAATGGTTCTTGATATCAATGTTAAAGTTTTAAAAATATTTTTGTAAAGCTTTTTTTTATCGTAAAGTTCAATGAACAGCATTCATATGAAACTTCTTTATATATATATATATATATATATATATATATATATATATATATATATATATATATATATATATATATATATATTATAATTGTAATTACTGATCATTTTAATGCAGCCTTTCTGATTAAAAGTATACTTTCTTTTTTTTACATTTTTAAACTTTAAACCTTACTCACCCAAACTTTTGAATGGGGTCAGGGTTTTTTTTTTTAACAAAAAATATTAAGCAACACTTTTTTTGTTATATTAAATGCATATTAAAATGATTTTTGAAGGATGATGCAACATTGAAGACTGGAGTAATGATCCTGAAAATTCAGCTTTACATCACAAGAATAAACTATATTTTAAAATGTATTCAGATACAAAACAATTCCTTAAAAACATTTTAATAATATTTTGAAATATTGTATGGCTGAAATCTGGTCTCATACGCCAGTATTAGAAGGTTTGCATTTATCTGTTTCATGTCAGCTTGCGGTTCATCCAGTCACGAGCAGTTTTCTGATGTAGCAGTAGAGTGTGTTGTGGTGGAGGCTGGTGCGAGTGCTAATGGTGGGTGCAGGGTGGCTGAGCAGCATGACCCTGTTGTCAGCTCGGGTGTAATTAATGCCTCTGTATGCAGCTCCAGGGGAAGCCAGGAGAGAGTGGGCTGCAGAGCGTCCCCCTGGGCCCCAGCACGCCTGGTCCTCACCCCGCCAGAAGCCACACAGCCTCAGGTGCCTTTATTACAGCCACACTGACCCAGCATGCACCTCACTCCACGCCAACTTCTCTCAGGACTGTAGCATAAACAGACACACAGTCTGACCGTCCCCCTATTATAACAGTCAGAAAAACTGACTCTACATATCTAACTATACCCAGAATGCTTTGCAGGACACCTTACTGAGTGTTTTGTTTTGCCTTGTAATTTATTTTTTGCTTCTCATTGCTTGTCTTGGGACAGGTGGCGTAACGGGGCAACTAGGTCCAAAGAAGACATGTGAAAGAAGATCCAGTAACATTGCATTCGTCTGACATCCATTACAATGCAATACAATGAATGTCTCAAATAAAGGAACTGTGTCAAGGATGCTGCAGTAAAAGTATTACAACAATTATTATTAGTAGCAGTAAGTAGTAGTAGTAGTCCAGTGTAAAAAATTCATTGTTGTTGGTTTAAAATACAGATTCCTAGACTACATTTTACAAGGAAAATTCTACTTAATTTCATTGATTTATTCAATCTGTTACTTGCCACGTCTTTGTAATTAATTGCGAAGTTTACTAGCAATTGCTTTCCATGCTGCATTGATAGTAGTATTAGTATCATTAGCATCATAATGTTCAATAATTATAACAAGTGAGACCAGTGGAGCACATGGCATGGTTACACGTTGAAGAATGAAGCATGGAATAAACAAACAAATACAATGTCGCTCTTTAGAAAACTTAAATGTTCGCCGCTGCAGACACTAAGTACTGTACATATTTGTTCATTGTCCCCTTAAAGTAAAATTTCATTGCAGCATCTAATAAAACAATTTTACGAACTTTAATTGTGTCTTCTTCTGGGCTCCTTTTTGAGGGTTGTTGTTGACATTGATCATCTAAAGTAAATTGCGATAAGAGAGCCAGCATGTCAAAGATGTAATTAAGGACTTCAGGTACAGACATGAAAAAAAGAGAGAAGATGAAAGTGTCAACCAATGTAAAAGACCCTGCAATAACACTCAGGTTTGAATGAGTTTATTGATATTAGACCCTCAAAGCTTTGATGAATCAGTTAACTGACCCCAAACAACTAATGCCACACTACATCTGACTTAAAGTGCTTGAGCAATGATGGATCCTCCTCCAACTGATCTCCAGCAGATCTGAACACTGACATTGAGTAAAGAATACAAAGGTTTTTATATCTTCTTCTGTCCATTCTTCAGAAATCAATACTATCACACCATGGGCTGATTATCAGACGCAGGTCAAGTGTGATGTGGGAATTCAAAGGAAGCATGTGTGCGATCAAGTGTGCACTTGTTTGATAGTATAGTATGCAAGAAGAGAATCAGTCAGTATACTACAACAAATGAGCCAGTCTCCAACATACTACATACATTTAGCGTGCAGCAAATATATGTAAATTGAAATGTAGCCTAGCTTTTGTATATTTCAGGATTTTAAATGTAAGTATATAAGGGACCATTTACACAGAAGGCAGAGTTAAAAAAAAAAAAATTCCACAACACAGAATGCATCTCACCAATGTTGCCGTCAAATAAAACAGTTGCCATTGTAAACAAAAGCTTGCAATGCTTGCCTCACCTCTGGGGTCTTCTGATTGGTCCATTGTTTTGAAACTGACATTGATCAACACTGCACGTAAAAGCTGAAATTCACTGCAAAAGATGCGAGATGTGAGCATTATAGTTATGGAAAGCCAGGAAGCTCAAAAGCACACTTAAAAATGTTCACGTAAATAAGACGTCAAGAACGTGTTGTTTGCGTGTTGTTAACATGTTAAAAATCAAAAGACAACTGGCGCGTCAGACATCTAAAACAACACGTCCTTGATGTGTTGTTTACATGTTAAAACTTGTGTGTTTTTGAGCTTCCTGGCTTTCCATAAACATTAGTCTCGTGTTTACATAGAAAAACAATGGAAAAGTTGTGCATTTTGTCTTTGCGTAAAAAAACATACAAGAAACGCAGTGCTCGGGAATGCAAGTGTCCTGAGATGTGCTTTTGAGAAGTGTTACCCTTGCTAGTTTTGGGGCGATAAGCTAAATTATCATATCATACTATCGTCAACGTGTGAGATCGTACGATACATACGAAAAACGTGCAACACTTAAAAAAAACACAGAAAAAATTATATAATGGAACAAATAAGCTCTAATTTTAATTTGATAGTATTACTAGCCTGATAATAATATTAATGATAATAATAACAATAATTATAATTGTGTTGCTATCAACAAAGGCATCAGCCACAGGCGATATCTCTTTCTTTCATCAATACACAATACTACAACTACATACTACATACTTTACTACTTGCTACAGTAAACAAAAGCTCACAATGCTTGCCCCACCTCCAGGGTCTTCTGGTTGGTTCACTGTTTTGGAACTGACGTTGATGAGTTTACATTGTTTTAACTAGACACAGTGTCTTAAAAACATGTGTGACAATGGGTATGCATAGAAAAACTATGGAAAAGTAGTGCATTGAAAGGGAAAATCCCATTCTGTGTGAATGGCGCTAAGGATATTGTTGATTGGAGAAGCCGTGTGAATGGGGTTCACAGATAAATGAAGAAGTGAACTGCAAGAGCTGCAAGCTGCCAGCAGAGGAATGAGAGCAGAAAACAGCAAACTTCCTGACAAACCAACACCAACCCTAACTTCTCAGTGAGGTCTTTAAAATATACATCATAAAAGTAAAGGTAAAAAACCTGGGATATTTCTTCATGGCTCTTGAACAGAAAGAGGCCTACAGGTAAGCGAGTGAGAGACTGCGAGGATGAAATATTGATGTAGTCTTGACAATACATCTGAGAACAGTACTGAAAGTTTATATATGTATATAAATTTCAACTATAAACATTAAAAACACTGAGTGGGTATGTACCATACTTGCACAGATTTAAATGAATACATTAATAACCAAGGCATTGGTATTACAGGGTTGTGTTTTTGTATGTAGACAATGGTTCAATATTAAATTTAAGTTCTATCGACAGGATCTGCTTTGATAACTCATCATTGTATATTAAGTATATTATCTTAATATCTAATTAACTTAATTTATTTTTACACAATACACAATTAATTTTTTTAATTAATAAATAATATATCTAAAACATAAAATAATCTTTTTTACTATGGATAGTTTACAATATTCTTTTTTTTCATCGGACGTTGGGGAAAAAATGTTTTCCCTAGATTTTTTTTTTTAGCAACAAATGTTCAAATGTCATAGAAAAAAAAAAATAATAATAACAATAATTGTATTAATTGTTTTCTTGAAAAAAAAACAATGAATAATTTATATTATATTTTATATAACTTCATCAAGATTCAAGATCATTTAATTTATTAATATTTTAATTATAATTATGATTGTAATTTGCAGTAATAGCTAATAATAATAGTATTCTAACACCTGTATTTTAACACTGTAATTTAACTCTCTTGCAGCTCTAAGCTATTAAAAAGTAGTCCCGTCATAAAATTTTTTAAAAATACTTGTACACATTTGTAAATCGTATGTCTTGCCCCACTGACCTCTATTGTAGACACATTTCTTACGTCAAAGTCAGCTTTGCTTATATAGCACTTTTTACAAAGCAGGTTGTTTTTCAGTGCAGCTTTACAGTGATAAACAAGAAAATAATGATTCAGTGATACAAACAGAATTTCATTCTGCTGTAAAGCAACTCTAAACACAATTTCTGTTCAAGTTTACGGTGTGAGGAATCAATCAAAATTAACTGAAGTGGTAAACAAAGCTTAACTTAAGAGCACTGCTTAACAGAACTTTCAAATGGTTTGTCAAACACGGTACATGCAGACTCTATACACTTTAAATATGCCAGAGGGCTAAATATAGGTCTAAATAAAGCATGTGCAGGTTTGTAAATGGTGTCTGTGTCCTGTGAGGACGACCTTGTGGGGAGAATGCGGGACGGCTGCTGAATGGAGACGGAGGTGTGAATAGGATCTCATCACAGAGACACAGTGATGCACAGCTCTCGCGGGCGACCCTGTCTCTGACCTGAGAGACCACCACAGAAACTGTTGCTGAAGACCAGCTGAGAACATCTCCACTGTCAAACGTCTCTTCAATTCACAATCTGTCACATGACCATAAACATACACCTGCTGTATACAGGCAGCTCCACCACCAGATCCACACCATCACTACAACATACAACACTCTCTACTCTCTATCTACTATCTATCTATCTATCTATCTATCTATCTGTCTGTCTGTCTGTCTGTCTGTCTGTCTGTCTGTCTCTCCATCCATCCATCTATACCAGTGTGTTTGACATGTCAAATGTTCTTATAATAATAATAATAATAATAATAAAAGTGTGCGAAATGTAAAATGTGTAATAATAATAATAATATATGTAAATAACAATTCATTATTATGATTTGTCAGTTACTATTATTTTTTGTATCATTATTATTATTATATGATAAGATTATAATATATGAATACTTACTATCATTTACATTACTTTTACATTACATTAATTTGATTCATTTTATACATATATGCACATATTGTATATTTACATCATCACGTGTGTGTGTGTGTGTGTGTGTGTGTGTGTATGTGAACAACTATATTAATAGTAATAACAATAATAATAATAACAACAACATATTATTTTTACTAGAGCTGTCAAATCAATTAATTGCAAAACGTTTGTTTACGTAATACGTCTGTATGTAAATATGTCTGTATTGTATATATTTATACAGTATATATTTATGCAGTTAAGAAAATGTGAAAAAAATTATATATATATATATATATATATATATATACACACACACTCATACATTCACACACACACACACACACACATATTATTGTTAAATAAATACATTTATATAAGTATTTATATACATATTAATATATACAGTAAAGTACACACAGATCTATATGAAATCTTATTAATTGTTGATACGACAATCAAACACAAGCTCAAAACCCCATAAAGTCTTCAAACTGCGCAGGAAGCTGAGCTGTGTTGTGCGGTTAAAGTTGTCTAATTAAGTGTTTTAAGGTCATCTGATATCGACACTGGCACACACATTCGGCATCATGCGACCCTAATCAAAACAACCCATGAATTCAGTGCAGCAACAGGCTGAAGTGAAGAATTACTCGCTCTGCAATGGACAGCGCAGCATTAATGAGAGGAGACGGTCAGCATGTGCAGATGTGTGTGAAGCCCTGATCTGAAGGATTTGGCAGGACCCCTCTGAGCATGGCCAGAATGAGCCGGGGGACAGGGGCCTGGCCAAGAGTAGCTACGTCTCATGAAACCACAGAGCCGCAGGGAAATGAATAAATAAATATCCCCTCCAACCATGCTGCCCGTTCCCATGTTCTGGCAGGGCAGGAAAAGCCAGGAGTCCAGTCGCTGCATGAACATTAGTAAGACGAACAGCAGCAGACCTGCGCCTTTCCTCTCCACGCAGGCCTCGTCTCTACACAGCACCCTGCGACCCAGCCCAACCTGACCGGCAAACACGCTCAATTATTCAGACTCCGAAAATGAGCCCAGACTAACAAAGTGGGGGATTTTAATCTTGGTGCTCTGTGACATACTTAAACACCATTGCTGTCACCAGATAAATAAGTATTCTATGAGACATTAATCTGTCATTATAGCAGCGTTGCTTTTGGCCGAGCTGTGCATTCCAGCACATAAAAAAAAACAAGCCATCCGATCGAGGAAAGATGCCACCTCTAAATTCCCAGCATTCTCTGACAAGGTGGAGAATGACAGCGTGCATTCTGGGAAATGGCATTTTCTTAAAACAGAATCCATTTAAAAAAATAATAATAATAATCTCTACACTGTAAAATATTTTGCTGCAAGTCCTTTCAATTTAAATTGACATTAAACTGAAGAAAACATAATACAACAGAAATGCGTTAAAGTAAAAAAGTTGCCATAACGTACTTATAATATCATGTTTCTGGGTTGCCCAAGTCAAATCAACCCACTGATAACTCTAGATATGGCTCTATTCCCTTCTCCAAATCACATTTGTGATTTTTCATACAAATCATAATTTTTAATACATTAATATTATTATTATTTTTATATATAAAACTAATTTAGCTCTCGTCAACGAGCTGAACTGTGCTCAAATGCTGCGTTGAAGCTATAGAGTAAGAGCCGACAAAAGCACTGATCACATTCAGAGCAGCTCTCTGGATAACCATCAAATGCAAGTGACCTGACAGAAGCTTCATACCTCAACAATCTTTTGACATTGCTTCATAAATCAAAGTTCAATCTTTCTCTTTTTTTTTCAAACGCACTTAATTGGCTCTCAAAACCACAGTTTTCTCCTCGTGAGATTAAAGGTGCTCCGATGACAACATAAAGTCTAGTCTGGCATGAAGCTGATGCTGCTCATGGAGATGATAATGACCCTTAAGCTGTAAGCACAGAGACATTCATATTTTATTCATGCAGTTATGCCTCATGGTACACACCTTGCTTTTTCTAATCTCAAGCAACTGTAGCCATCTTTTTTAAGGGTCTTGGTGAAGCGTGCACACACACACACACACACACACACACACACACACAGTGCTCCAGGGACCCATCTGCCACCCTTTTATTAATTCATCAGACTTAAGCATCATTTGGTCTGAACTGGAATCAAATATATCTGGGATTCCTTTATTTGAGTGTCTAATATCTCTTTATTCTCTGCTCACGGTCTGCACATCTATACAAGCTGCCGTAGGCATTTAACGCGCCTAAATCATTGTGTAATAAAAATAAATCTGTCTTCTTTGAAATGTGTAACATTGATTTTTACACTGGTCAATACTGCATTTGAAGGTGCACATTCAACGCATTCTTAAACAAACCTATGATGCTATTTGGGAAATTACTGAACAAATTATTTAGAGCTAATTAGATATTCTCAAGTTATTGATCACTGTCTAATTTAACATGCATTTATGTCCCTCCGCTTTTCTTATTTGTGTGAATCTCGCATACGTGTTTCCTGGTCACATCTCACCTAAAAATCTAAATAAATAAACTGTGTGTGTGAAAATAAAAACACATAAACATTTTAGAAAGTTTTCCTTATGATTTCATGTTTTGTATTGTTTTTTTAGTTTTTTACTTTGTTTTTGTTTGTTTTTTGCTTTTGATTTGGGGTTGAAATACAACCTTTCATCATTACATCAGAATGATGATTTTAAAATAAATGGTCACAGCAGGTTCCTATGTCATTTCCCACCTTCTTTATAGGTGCCGACCCCTCATACAGGACATCCTTTTCCCCAAATCAGCCAATTCAGACACATTCAGTGACAGAAACACTCTGTATCTCTGTACTGTACAGGCCAGACTGCAGCACTTGGAGTTCCCTGCACACAGGGCATTAACTCCTGCTTTACCGTAAGGTTGATACTGCCCTCCAGTGGCCAAAGCAGCTCCATTCAGAAATAGCAGGGCATGAGCACTACACTCCAGGAATGAGTGACTGTGCATGTGCACATTAGGTGTAATAGCTTTTTGAACTAACTTCTGCAATTACTTTTAGCCTACTGGTCATGACGTCAGTCTTCATCAAGCTCACACAGGTGTCCATCAGAGTAACCACAGTCGTAGAGAATCACATTACCTATTAACATGATCCGCTAACATTGTGTCGCAATGCTCGTTTGATCAGTATATCTACCGTTTTCTCATTTAAAACTTAAAACATGTATTCTTTAAAATAAATGACAACTGTTCAATATTTTGTTATCTAATGCAATCGTATTCAGATATTTTGAAGTGTGTCCAAAGTGTCCAAAGTTTTTTGGAGCCGCTGTATATATAGGGCTCTTTCCTTTGCTGTGGGTTCTAACTGCTGCTGGTTGTAAATGTAGCTGTTGGTAGGACACCGCTCCACCTCTGTAAATTCACCCTCTGGGGCCCAACACAGAAACATTCCATTTATGCCCCTGAACCCTGATCCACCCCTGCACCGGCAGGGAACAATGAATTCCCCAACGTCATCCATGTGTGCAGGTAAAACTCCCTTGGCTTTATGGTGGTAACCCATAAAATAAGGCCGGCTTTGAAGCTCCTAGTTGAACCAAAGGTGAATACAGTCATGACATCTACCCTAAAATATTAATGACACAACTCACTCTATAGAAACAATCTGGTTTATTTCAAGAGGTTCACCTGACACCTGCTCATGATAAAAGCCTTGAGTGACAGCAAGGTTAATAACGAAAAAGGTGTCAGAGAAGTGACATTGACTTTTAATATATATATATATATATATATATATATATATATATATATATATATATATATATATATATATATATATATATATATATATATATAATCAATTTTAACTAAATATAAAAAAATATGTTTTTTACAGTCATCTGTCATTTCTCATTTTTAAAATCCAAATCTAAAAAACTGAAATGAAACACTTAAAACTACAGACATATTTAAAAATGCAAAACACACAAAGACTTTAAATTAAAGCTTTCATTAAAATGAAAAGACAATGTATGCAAATAAAAACCAACTCAAAATATAAAAAACACCATAGTATCTTAAATAAAACTGCCACATATTTACTTTTTATGTAAATATTTGTATACTGTTTTACAGTGTTCTTGCCACATTATATATAAAAAACTGCTTTTGTTAAAATAACATAACCCCTACATAACAATTACAGAAAAAAAATCTAAATATCAAAATTAATTGATAATTCATTACTGCTCACATGTTCACCATAGAGATTCATGTAATGTATTTATGAAAACTTATTAGCAGTTAAGAGGAAAAACCGCAGAGAAACATGTTGCACAGTAGGTTTATAACAAAGGCATTAAAACAACACCGCAGAGAGAAATTCTCTGTAAAACCTGTAACACAACCTGTTCTTCAACTGTGATCCCAGCACCGACATGCACAAAGATTACAAAAACACCCACAAACATAAAAAAACAACAGTATTTCACACACTTACCAACATTCAAGAGCTTCCACACGCAACAGCTGAGGAGGATGCCTCAGGCAACGAGTGTTACTCCAAAAAAAAGATCTGAATTAGAATGCATGCCAATTTTTACAGTATGCATATACATGTTTTCCTTGTTCAAATGCTGGGCATCATCAGAGAACCTCATCAAGAGTAACACCCATGCCTACCAGTGATAGGGAACAGCAGAGCGCAAGGCCCGGGCCTCTATTTACCCACAGGACTGTAACTCTGAGTGAGGGTCACGACCTCCAGTGGGGACATGTTGCTGCGGCAACTGCCTCTTTAAGCCGCTTGTCTCCTCAAGCAAATGATTGTGTCATCGTGATCACACCACGGGGAGACAGATATGTTTTGACATGCTGGCTCCAGCACTTTAGACAGTGTGACAGGGATGGAAAGTGACTTGGGCTGATAACTCATGCCAGGCATGGCATGATATCATGAGAATCTGTGCCAGTGATTGTCGGCAAGGGAACGCCAAGGAAAACAAGTGAGAGGAAACAGGAATCTTTTGAGGAGTGCTAGACCGCTATAGGTTACAAAGGCAGGACTGACAGCCAAGAGCCAAAATGGGTGATATGTATGGTTATGTAAGAAATGTATGGTTATGTAAGAAATACATGGGTCAGATTTTTGCTTGTCTGTGCAAAATGCTACAGAGTTTAGATGGGGGACCATTGCCAGGGCTGGTTAGGTCACTGTTACAAGTCAAAACAGCCCACGTCTCAATGATATTCTGGTCTCTAGATATGTCACAGCTTGCTGCTACAGAGCAAGTCAAGGGGATTTTTTGTTCTCCAATAAAATACCAAGTAAGCTTGCCTCAGCAAACACTACTAATAAAAGAAAAATCTGACTAATGATGTTGACATGCACTTTGTAAAAGAAAAAGTGATATTATGGCTGATATTTGCCATTTCTGAAATTAATCCATTTAAATGTACAAATTAAGTTTACAAATTAAGCATATATTATGTTTACTTTTGATCATTTTGATGCTTGCTGAATAAAGGTATACTAATACTTTTAATATACTGCTAAGTTTAATATACTATAATTTTTTCCCCAGAAAAGCTTTACTCTATATTGAGCAATATGTTATATATATGTATTTTGAGTGAAAAATGTGTAAAATAAGCATTCGTTCATTTTAAGTCATATTAATAATAAAATAAGCAATTGTATTCAAGTAATTTCCCATCATTCAATTTATTTTTCATAACACGTCAGCATTAAATCAGTCATCAGCCACTGACAATTTACCATACTTAACCGGGACGTTCCCTTTCTGTCATTCACTCTGATGTGGTCTTGAGTGTATGACACTAGGGGTCTCTATACTAAATGTCTCTACTGCCTTACAGCGTCACGAGTCCACAAGGGCACAGATGTTGACAAGCCAATATGTCACGTCCATCTCTCCTCCTCATAACCCACCAACGCCCAAGACTTGTGGAGCACTAACCCAATACAAGAGTTCACTTGAGGAAACATAAATCATAATGAGTTCTAATAGCAAGTTCCTCCATCGAACTTTGATAAGAAAAAGTTCTTATGTGATAGAAGGGTAATCCAGAGTTCATTTAAGGAACCTAAGCTGGACTGAATAAGTGCACAATTACCCAGGGGGGAGTAGTGCTGGTAGCAAGTTTTACAACCTGCCAGTCTCCTGAGTCAAAAAAAAAAAAAAAACGACATTCAGAACTCTAGAAGAAATTGGTTCCATTCGTAGATTATAAAATATAGCAAATGTATTAGGTTCAGACCAACCTGCAGCTCTACAGATGCATGATGCTGCTGATGCAGCCATGCACCTGGTAAAGTGAGCCCTCACTCTCAGTGGGCAAGGTAGGTCTCTGACCTGATAGACCATTAGGACTGTATCCACAATCCAGTGGGAGATCCTTTGTCTGGAGACAACATTCCCCAGCTGCTGCCCTCAAAAGCAGATAAAGAGCTGTTTAGAATTTATGAAATTCTGAGTAAGATCTAGGT
This sequence comes from Carassius gibelio, assembly GCF_023724105.1. Classification (NCBI taxonomy): domain Eukaryota; kingdom Metazoa; phylum Chordata; class Actinopteri; order Cypriniformes; family Cyprinidae; genus Carassius; species Carassius gibelio. The sequence continues at coordinate 23,955,240 of NC_068408.1, read as the reverse complement.
ATGTTTTTTTTTTTCTTCAGGTTTTTTGATAAATAGAAAGTTCAAAAGAACAGCATCATTTGTAGCATGATAAACAAAACGTTATCAGCACTTGTGTGCTAAATAAAAGTTTTAATATCTGTATATACTGATTCCAAACTTTTAAATGGTATAGTGTATATTGTTACACTCGGAGTAAGACTGGAATAATGATGCTGAAAATTAAGCTTTGATCACAGGAATAAATTACATTTTAAAATACATTCAAATAGAGAGCAGTTATTTTAAATAGTACAAATATTTTACAATATTACTGTTTTAACAAATGCAACTTTAAGTATTTTGGATCAAATAAATGCAAGCTCAGTGAGCGTAAGATAATTATTTACTAAAACATAAAAAATCATACTGTTCAAAATCTTTTGACTGGTATTGTGTCATTGTAATGATAAAAACTCCATAATCGTCGGGAAGAAGGAGGCGGGAACTGGCGCACAATCAAAATGAAACTTTAATAATCACAAATAAACACAAAATAGTGCACCAGCCCCTCACGGACAACTGGTGCGCATAAATAAAAAGCAAAACACAAAATAATGGCCCAGGCCTGGTCCTCTCTCGTCCTTCACTATCGTCGCTCCAGTTTTATATCCTTCCATCTCCTCTGTGGGACTCGAGACCGGCGGTGGGGCGCAGGTGTCGCGGATTTCCCAATCACTCTACCGGCCTCGCTCGTTCCCACATCTCTCGGTCCCGCTCCACTCGTCACAGTCATGTTGAAATATATAAATGAACATCACATACCTGGCACATACCCGAAATGTATATTATTTATGTGCTCTGAAGGACATAAAAAAACCAAATAAATAAAGAAACATTTTGAAGGGACTTATGGGAGTGTGTGCCTCGCTTGGTCTTAGCTGTGTTCCAAGTTCCTGAGCTGGCCGTTTCTTTGCATTGGCTCGCTTTGCTACAGGTTCTTTTGCACTCTTATCCTCACATCTGAAATAAAAAAGTAAGCATGCTGTTTACACAAATAAATTACATTGTTAGCATTATTATGATGGTCACTAATACTAGTACTAATTTAAAGAGAAAAAAAAGAACACAATTACCACATATCACTCATTTTATCTGTGATATTTACAGCTTAGTTAATACATTTACTCCTCAGATGATCGCAAACACCAATGACGGGTATAGCACATTCAAAATATTTAAACCATAGCAGATAATCATGAACAGAATCTTAGTAACATTCATAAACACAAGCATGCTTTGTATGTAGGCCTATACAATCCAAAAACTATAGTTATTACGATATACGACTATATTTGTGAACAGAGAATATCCTATCAGAGTAAAGTTTTGTCTAATCATTATTACTGACGTCTGGCTAGAAACATTATAACTCAAATTGTCGTATTGTTGTCTATGTTATAGAACATTAAAAAAAAAAAACATCCTGGCATCGTCAGACTGTGAAAGAAACTTCATAATGTTTCACTTGATTATACATTTAGTCAGGAATTATAGTTTTGAAAAGATCTAACATTATAATTTGTACAAGTTATGTGAAAACTAATACAAGTAGGTTAATATAAAAGGACTTACTCATGTTTATGATCTCTCCTGGATCAAGCCGCTGGTAATCCGAAGCTTATTGGGGTAAATTCTGTTTTATTCAAGTGTGAAGCGAACAGTAGAATGTAAAAAAAACGTGAGGTACAGTCTGCTGCTTTGTTTCCTTTGATGTGGGCGTTTACATGCTGCACACTTCATGTGGACTATTATAATATCTATAGCACGCTCAGTGCATGGGCGTGGTCGCATTAGATATAATGAAGGGAGAGAGGAAAGACTGGACATCGTGTTGGGTTTCATATGGATTACTTTTCACAGATTATTTGTTTTTGATAGGACATGCTTATTTTAAAAGTAGACGTGAAGCTTTCTATAGATATATCTTTCATGTCTCTTTGTTGAGCATTTGCCGAGTTGCAGTTTAATAAAGCATTTCTAAATGAAGATCACGCAGACCAAGATGGCAGACAGAACATCCTGTTTGTTTTCTTTATTTTATAAATGCACAAAGTTTTTTTTGTTATTATGTGTGTATACAAACATAAGTAGACTCTTTACAGGTTCGATTGCTCTTATCTGTACAATCAAAACTGAAAGTGTAATTTAAGTTATTTTCATTATTATCAGGAGAAAATGCCGACAAACGCGTTTTTGCATTTGTCGACCCCATGGAGTTAATATTCTGAATAGAAGCTTGTGAATGGCCCAGTTCAGAGTCCTCAATTCCAGGATTGGTCTGAGGCCCCCACCATGCTTTGGTGCAATTAAGTATGGGTTGTAAAATCCTCTTCTTCATTTCAGCCAGGACCATTGCATCTGAATGTTAGGGGACAGAGTGTCTGTGTCCAAACAGGTTTTGATGTATGGTTTCAGCATCTGGTGTCTGGGCTGCAGGACCTGATCCACACCGGGGGAAAGATGTGTTCATCGTGGAGAACTGGTGGGAAATTTTTCCACAGTGTCACCAAAGAGACCAAACTTGTGAAGTGGGGATGTCAAGAAAGCATACTTTCTTGGCTTTCCGCATCTCAGCTAGGTTGTGCCACAGGTGGCATTCCTGGACCACTAAAGTGGACATTGCCCTCCCCAGAGCGTGCACCGTGATCTTCAGAGTCAGGAGGGCAAAGTCAGTCATCAAAGCTCTATCAAAACTTTGGTCTGGTAGACCTGCAAGACGGCCATAGCGTGCAGGGTGGGTGCAGCTTGTCCAGAAGCCGCATAAGCCTTTGCCAGGCCCTGGATGGACGTCTCAGGCGGCCCTGCCACGTGGCGGCATTTTGTGGGCAAAGATTCACCGCAATTGCTCTCTCCACCTGGGGAACCTCCGTATATCCCCCTGGCTGGAAGAAAGAAAGGAACCAGGGCCAAGCTTAGTGTTGTGCTCAGTACCAACAAACCATCATCATCCAGAGTGGGGCAGACCACTCCAGCCCAATGCTCTTGGCTGCCCGGGCAAAAGCATGGTTGCCATCTCAGAGTCAGCCTCGGACCAAGGCTCAGAGCCCATAGGTGCTTGCTCAGCCGAGTCATTTGCTTCCGATGGCTCAAGCCCATTTACGATGCTATGAACGACAGCTCATCCTGCTTGCGAGCCCCAAATGAGACAGTGAGCCAACCCAGGGACAGGCTCTCAAACTCATTCAGAAACTTGACCGGTAAGCACGAAGCAAAGGAAGAACGGGAAGCTCACGGGGATTGCCCTGGCAAAACTAATCCCTCCTCCTCATGCTCTTCCATGGCCTCATACTCGTTTGTAGAAGAACCAGAGCAGCGAACAGCCACAATCGGGGCACGAACCATCCACAAGTGCTGCCTCAGTCTGAGCATGTTCCAAACACTGAATACAACGCTCATACTGGTTCTCTTTGGAGACGTTCCAACCGTGACCTGAAACACATGGACGAAAAGTCATGTTGAAACACACAATTGCACCCATGCAGCTCTTTCAGAGGAACTGTACTCTTTTAAAGGAGCACAACACTTATCTGTGTATGAGTAGGAAGACACCAATGACCGTGCCTTGGATCAAAAGACGAGGAATCGAGAGGTGAATAATCACAACTTCTCCATGATAGAAACTGCATTCTGAAAAATAGAACGAGTGAGTAGATGCCATGCTGTCCTATTTATAACCGGATGTTCAGGGCGTGGCCAGCAATTCAAATTCTGCAAACCCAATTTAATTTGCCTTTTCTCAAAGATGTCAGAGGTGTTTGGGCTCCCAAGAGCGACCCCTAGTGTTGTACACTCAGCACAACATCGGAGTGAACAACAGAAAGGGAACTGTGGAAAATGACAACAGAACAGTAAGTTGTGTTGAAGCAGACAGGGATGCTTTTCTCTCTCCCATCCAACAGTGTGCAGTCTGAGCAGGAAGTGCTGAGCTGCCAGATAGAAGTGCATCACTGCCAGAGAGAAATCTCATTAGTATGTGCTATGCCAATAAAGCGTAAACTATTCAGATATGTGAATATAATGTGAGTGACTGTCCAAAAGAGGAAAATCTGCATGACACAGATTCAGCCACGCTGAGCGCAGCTCAAGGGAAAGGAGAGAGAGAGAGGGAGAGGGAGAGAGGGAGGGAGGGAAAGAACCTGTGCCATTTTGGGGGGAGATACTAAGGATGTATTTGGCAGTAATGAAAGAATGGAATGTAGTCTGTCTAGGGTCTGAGAGATTAGCAGGTTTTTTTTTTTTTTTTCTGGCCGCAGATGTCTTGTTTTTCATGTGAAGGATTTTGTTGAAGAATATTGTTTTTGGTTTATGAGATCCAGCTATCCCCACCATCATACTGACTAACGTATTCTCTTTGGACAAAAGCTGATCTTCCTACAGTCCAAGCAGGCTTTGTCAGTGTGTGCTTGCTTGACAGAATCCATCTAAAATTTGGATGTACTAATGAAAGGACAGTGTGTATGTGTTTGTTTGTTTGTTTATATGATACCTTCCTGTTGTCCTTCCAAGCATCTTAGTTCTGTCTCATTAGTGTTGAGGTGCTTGGGACTGATTTCATATTCCAACATGAAACCCTGTGATGGTTTTGGACACGGCCATAATCATATTTAGAACAATGGAAAAAAATTTACATAAGAAATACAGAGGTGAAGGAAATTATTGATCCTATTCTAGTTATGAAGAGAACAGTGCATGTCTCCTCACATTCAGTTAGAAACTACATGAATAATGGAAGATAAATCATATTCTCAATTAAAAACTGTTAAATTTAAAGGGAAAAGGAGTCAATAGTATCACTGCATCACTGGATATTAAATTGGATATTAACATTTCAGTTATAAATTTGAAGTCAAATATTACATTTCCACACTTTTTTTCATTGATAAATCTGACACTTTGTACTAGAATTCAATCTCTGCTTTTGTTAAAAGTAAACTCTGCCTACTTTATTTTGATTGGTCATCTCAATAACTTTGACACTGAGGAGTGCTGTTAGACATCTTTATAGGGTGAACATATGCGCCGTTCATACGGGACACGTCCCAGCCAGGATTTTAATACTGCCTAAAATATCCAGGTTTTGGCTATTTGTACTGTGCAGGTTGATCATTGTGATACATTCATGAGAGCTATAAAGAGCAGAGCAGACGGCTCCTTATGCTTTTGAATCGCTTTTACGTGTATGTTCGTTCGTTTGACTTGAAGGATTGTGGCGCACTTTGTTTTTTTTGTTTTTGTTTTTTTTTGGATTTGTGCTCAGCAACGCTTCAAGTCAATCGAACGAACAAACACGTGCGCATATTTTCATAGCTTTGATTGTTCCCTCTAGATCTCACCTTCTCACACGCAGCCCCAGGATTAGTCGACTATGTACAATACCTGCATGTTATTGGTCAAGCTGCTCTGGATGTTTAAGGCATTATTAAAATTCTGGCTGGGACGTGTCCCGTATGAACGGTGCATATGGTCACCCTAAGATCATCTTTACCAACCTTAAAATGTATCTTTTAAACCTTTTTGTCATCCTAACAGTGATGCATAATGGAGTGCAGCAGAAATATTGGAGGAGACAATTAGGCCTTTTCTAAGTACTGAGGGCCATGTCCCCCTCAATGTCTATGAAGGTTTTTGTCCTGGATTGGGGAAATGCTGGAGAGATCTATCCTACAGAATGTATGCTACTGTAACTGCATACTGCAATCTCATTAGCACACAGCCTTGCACAATATTTTTTTCAGCCGTAAATGTTAAGTGACTAATCACATAGGTTTTGTATGTGTGTGTGATTTATGTATTTCTTTGATTGATTAAATGCTGATTGATTCATTGATTGATTGACTGATTTGTTGAAAATATTGTAACACCTTTAATAGCACTATCACTGGAACAAATTTACTTTATTTTATTATTTACTTTATTTACTTTATATAGTTAATCCAAACAAACTAAGAAAGACTTGACATGAACAGACTTCACTTGGCAAGAACAGACTTGACTCACTGACAGCAGGTTACAACATCAATACTTGAGAAGAGACAATGGCAGCATGAGGGCGATTTATATCATAAAATACAGGTCACATGACAAGAACCAACCACTGAGAGACAGAACATATGACCATGAAAACCAATGAGAACACGACACATGAACCAAAGAACCATGAGGGTAAGGGAATCGCACAACTGGACTGGAACCATGACAAGGCAAAATATCAAAATAAGACAAGAAAGTAATGAACAAGGGACAAAAAGCCATGTTAGATATCCTCCCTTATAAAAAAAAAAAAGGAGGGTGGTAGAGCAGAGGCGGAACAGTCGTGGTCCTGGTGGACCAGGCCCATGGAACACTGGCAGATAGTGAAACAATGGAGGTCCTGGGCCATGGAGCAGGAGCAGACAGTGGAACAGTGGATCAGGAGACCACCTGGTCAAATTCAGAGGAGCATGGATCCATGGGGGAGCCAACAGAGCAGGAAGGTACGGCAGAGCTGGCAGGGCAGGAAGCCATAGTGGATCAGGCAAAGCAGGAAGCCATGGTGGAGCAGAGGACCACCAGGCCAGCAGAGCATACAGGAGCAAAAATCCCCACAGTGGAACAGATGACCACCACAGCAAAGCAGGTATACACCAAGGCGGATCAGGCGGGACTGTAACAGAGAGCACAAAGAGGTTAACAGTGGTCTCTGTGGCCATAACAATACAGGCAGAGAGTTCATGGAGGACCTCCTGGGCCATACAAGGACATGGCAGAGAATTCATGGATGGCCTCCATGGATGTGACAGGACATGCAAAGTGCACCACCACCTCAGGAGGTTCTGCAGCGGAAGCCCCCACCTCTGGACTGGCTCATTTGTTCACTAAAATGAGACAATGTTTTAATACTTTAGGACCTTTCAAATGAAATATGTTTGTCTTTTAATCACAAAAAGTATAACAATGGAGTTGCATTTTGAAATTTTCAAACTAATCTAGTGTATTAGTTCACTTTTTAATTAAAATTTCCTATAAAAAATAAATACTTATACTTCTTAATACAATAATAAAAAAATATACTTCTTAATCTCAAATGCTCATCTTGTGTAGCTCTGCAATCCATATGCGTACTCATTCGAAACAGTTAGGGTAGGTTGAAAAACTACAATCTCATTTGTTGTATATGAGCAACATGACAGACAGATGCTGTACTCCTAAGTGTAATGTTCTCTTGCATAGCCTGACTGCCCCACGCAGACTTGAAGAGAAGACTTTCACAGAACTTGTTAAAATAATGTGAGAGCATTTATCACCGACACCATTACTGATTGCTGAACGTTTCTGATTCTATAAACGAAATCAGTACGAGGGAGAGAGCATTTCCACGTATGTGGCCGAATTAAAGAAGTTCACGGAGCATTGTCAATTTGGGGACGTGTTAAACGGCACGTTACGTGATTGTTTAGTATGTGGAATTCATCATGAAGAAATTCAAAAGAGACTGTTGACATTGAAACGAGCGGTACAAATAGCTATTTCAATGGAGACTGCAGCGAAAGATGTGAGGCATGTGATGCCTCTCCTTATGGGATTGGGGCAGTGAATCCCATCCTAATGGAAGATGGTAGCGAGATGCCCATTGCTTTTCATTACGGTCCTTGTCTGCAGCTGAAAATAATTATGCCCAGATTGACAGAGAGGCATTGAGTTTGGTGTGGGGTGTCAAAAGATTCAACCACTATCTCTTCAGCAGGGAATTTACCCTTGTCACGGATCATCAACTGCTTACTTCTGTCTTCAGCCTGCAGAAAGCAATCCCTGCCACAGCAGCTGCTCGTATATGGGTGGTCATCATTACAAGATTGAATATAAACGCACTGCAAGTCATTCTAATGCAGATGGACTGTCTTGTTTGCCATCAGAAATGGCAAAAGATGAATATGGAGAGGAAGGAGTCCTGGATATGTTTTCTTTCAGCCAAAACGAAGGTCTGCCTGTCACAGTAGATATGTGAAAACAGAACCCAAACACGACAAAATTCTGTTACAAGTGTATTTGGCAACACTTATACACTGGACAACGGATCACAAATCGCTGCTTGCTATATACTATTCAAAATGTCATGACCTCTCTTTAAATGGTGGGTGTGTGATGTGGGGACTGCAAACCATTATACCCATCAGACTAAGATCTAGTGTCCTGGATGAGCTGCATAAGGGACATTTAGCAGTGGTGAAGATGAAAGAACTTGCCAGCAGTTATGTGTGGTGGCCATGGATGGATCTAGAGATAGAGTGGCTGACACTGCAGTGTCATGGCTGCCAAATCACACAGAATGAGCCAGAACATGCGCCACTTCACCATTGGGAATGGCCAGCATCTCCATGGGATTGGGTACATGTCGATTTTGCAGGACCATTCATGGGATCGACGTTCCTGGTGGTAGTTGATGCCTGTTCCAAATGGCCTGAGGTTTTCTTCATGAGTACCACCATTTCTGCACGCACCATTGAGGTACTGAGGGACTTGTTTGCCAGAACTGGAGTTCCTCATCAGTTAGTAAGTGACAACAGGCCACAATTTACTGCCTCTGATTTTCAGATATTCCTTCACAGAAACAGCATCAGACATGTCACGTCTGCCCCATGGCACCCAGCAACTAATGGACAAGCAGAGAGGTTTGTACAAAGCCTTCCGCGAGGAGTCAAAGCTATGGCACTCAAGAAATTTAAACTTCAGCAAAAGGTGTCCAACTTTCTGTTCGCATACAGAAATGCCACCCAAGCAACTACAAACCAAACTCCAGCTACAGTATGTTGTTCATGGGGCATCCACTTCGTTCCAGATCTGATACTGCCGAACCTCAAACAAACTGTACAAAACAGGCAAATGGATCAAACCCTGAGGAGCTCGACCAGAGCTTTGTATTTGGAGAGACTTTGCTTGCAAGAAGCTACAGGGGTGACTGAAAGTGGGTTATTGCTGCAGTTCATGTTGTATATCACCAACATGACAGACATCGTTGTTCTATTATGTATATCTGTTGTTCAACACGTTGTTTTTTGTCTTGTCTTGAGTCGCAGTGTTTTTGTGTCTTCATTGTGTCTACCTGTCTTTAAGCACACATACAGTCGTGAGTTTCTCTTTGATGACGGCAGACCACATTTTTAGAGTTAAGCTCCACACATGCAAAAGAGCTGCGGGGTCTCTGTCTGCTCCGGAGGCCTACACCATCAATGACCCCCACTACTGAATCTCACCCACAGCGGAGGCGCCACAAGCGGCGTGAGAGAAAGCAGAAGAGGGGTAAAAACAGAGGTATCCGGGCTAAGCTAACGGCTAACCCACACAAGCCAGCTATCCCCACCATCGTACCAGCTAACATATGCTCTTTGTACAATAAACTGGATTACATCCGACTACTAAGCTGAACTCAGAGGACTGTAAAAGACTGTCGTGTTTTTGTGTTCACGGAAACATGGCTCAGCAACAATGTTCCAGACTGCACTTTTCAGCTCGATCAGCTGAAATGCTATTGAGTTCTCGTCGAGGGAGGTTAGTGGCGGTGGGCTTTATGTTTACATCAATGGTGCATAGGGCTGCGATGCTGTTAAGTTCTGCAAACACTGCTCACCCTGGTGGAGTTTATGATCATTAAGTGCCGGCCATTCTATCTGCCGAGGGAATACACAGCCATGTTGTTCATTGCTGTATACATCCCTCCCAGCTTCAACAACAGCAAATGGAACAAGGCACTAAATGAACTGTACCGGCACATAAGTAAGCAGCAGACAGCACATCTAGATGCTTTTCTCATCTTAGCTGGGGATTTCAACCATGTAGACTTAAAGAGTTTGTCCTAAAAATACACCAACACATTGACTTACCATCACGGGAAAGTCAACACGCTTGACATTGTTTACGACACCCAGATAAGAGCTTATACGGCCCTCCCCCTCCTCACTTCAGAACTCAGACCACATCACTGTCATGCTAATGCCTGCATACACACCGCTTGTTAAAGTCGCCAAACCAGTTCACAAACAAATACATGTGTGGCTGGAAGGGTCATCAGAGGCCCACCTCTGGAATGCAGGCTGCCACATAAAATAACACCACAGATCTTCAGGAATACTCTGAGACTGTCACTGCCTACATCACCAAGTGTACTGATGATGTAACGGTCACAAAGACATCACTGTGTCATGGATGACAGGAGGTCTACAGACTCCTGAAGGCTCGAAACGCTGCCTTCAGAGCTGGAGATGAGGTGGAGGACTGCTAGGGCTAACCTATCCCGCAGCATAAGAGAGGCTAAGAAAAAGTACTCCAGGAAGATAGCTCATCAATCCAGTGACAGCAGGGACTCTCTGTGGCAGGAGATACAGAACATTACGGACTACAAGCTCCCACCGCAGACCTGTGACAGCACCATCCCCCTGCTGAATGACTTGACCACCTTCTTTGCTCACTTTGAGGAACAAAACAGCACAACTGCACAGAAGATTCCACCTACTCCTGGTGACCAGGTGATCCCTTAGCAGGATCAGCGCACGCAAAACTCCTAGTCCTGACAACATTCCAACACAATCATCCCTCAAGAGCTCAACACTTCGCTGTGCAACTGGCTGTTGGACTTTGTGACTGGAAGACCTCAGGCAGTACGGATCAGCAGTAACACATCCAGCACCATCATACTGAATACTGGGGCCCCCCAAGGATGTTTTCTGAACTCCCTCCTCTTCACTCTGCTGTCACATGACTGCACACTGTCAAAAACCCAACCTTTTCATTAAAGGGGGGGTGAAATGCTCGTTTTCACTCAATATCCTGTTAATCTTGAGTACCTATAGAGTAGTACTGCATTCTTCATAACTCCAAAAAGTCTTTAGTTTTATTATATTCATAAGAGAAAGATAGTCTGTACCGATTTTTCCCGGAAAAACATAAACGACTGGAGGCGTGACGTGTGGGCGGAGCTAAAGAATCACGAGCGTGAGTAAGCTTTTGCGTTGAGAGCGTTTGGAAGCTGTGACACCGTGAGGCTAAAAAACCAACCAAAACAAACCATGGCTAACAGTCAGATCTGATCACTGAATGCCTCTGCTCTCAGTGCTCTGCTATACGGGAGCGCACGCTCTTCCGGCAGACGTTCCCTAGGACCCATATAAGGAAATTCCGCTCCATCTAACGTCACACAGAGCCATACTCGAAAAAAACTTTCCGAAACTTGTGACAAACCGGAAGGACTATTTTTGGAACAGAAATACCCCTTCAAACGTACAACTTAATTTTTGAAACTTTGTCCATGTTTAGCATGGGAATCCAACTCTTTAACAGTGTAAAAAACTCAGTATGCATGAAATAGCATTTCACCCCCCCCCCCCCCCCCCCTTAAAGTTTGTGGACAATACAACTGTAGTGGGTCTAATTAGCAACAGAGATGAGACAAACTACAGGAGCGTGGTAAGCCACCTGGCCGGGTGGTGCAGTGACAACAATCTCTCTCTGAATGTGGAGAAAATGAAGGAGATTGTTGTTGACTTCAGGAGAGTGCACACTCAACATGTTCCTCTGACCATAAATGGTGCGACTCTGGAGAGAGTGAGCAGCACCAAGTTCCTGGGTGTGCACATCACAGAGAACCTCTCCTGGACTGTCAACTCTGGCCAAGAAAGCAAAGCAGTGTCTCTACTTCCTCCGCAAACTGAGAAGAGTCAGAGCCCCGGCCCCCATCATGTGCACTTTCTATAGAGGCACCATCGAGATCATCCTGACTAGCTGCATCATTGTGTGTCGCCTGCAACACTTCCTGCCATAAGTCACTTCAACGCATAGTGAGAGCAGCTGAGAAGATCATTGGTGTCTCTCTCCCCTCCCTCCAGGACATTTATGGAACCCATCTCATCCGTAAAGCCCTCTGCATTGCAGGTGATCGCACACACCCGTCACACAGCTGCTTCAGTCTGCTGACATCAGAGAGGAGACTGTGGAGTCTCCAGGCTAGGACCTAGGGCTGTGCAAAAAATCGAATGCGATTTTCATGCACATCTCATCAGTAAAGACGCTCCTGTAATTAGAAGTATATCCCCAGCACGTGCATTCAGATCAGGGTTGCCAGGTTTTTACAACAAATCCTGCCCAGTTGCTTCTTAAAACTGGTCCAAAACTAGCCAAATCACGTTTCCGGGAGGTTCCCCGATTAAAATTGCTTCCCGGGGTTAAAGTATATGTTTTTTTAGCATGGTTGCCTTGGTAAAATTCACATTTTAGGGGCTAAATATCACTTTGTTGGTATTGGGGTTGCTTGAAAAGAACTGGAATGTTTTCCTCAAAAAACTTAATTTCTTTTTGACTGAAGAAAGAAAGACATGTACATCTTGGATGAAATGGGGTGAGAAAACTATGAGGACATTTTAATTCATAAGTGAACTAATCCTTTAACTAATGATTATTTTGACAAGTGAGTAATCTGATATTTTTTATTATAATCTGAATGGTTTTATTGAACAACACTGTTCAATTCACAATATAATATGCCTATATTATAACAAATACCTGCAGAGGGTGCCAATGGCCTGGTGATGTTTCATGTGATTCAACAAGGTTTAAACCCATTTAATTGTAATATTTGGTCAAAACTTATTCCAAACTTATTTTGAAATCGCGATGTACAATAAATCACATATTTAGACTTTTGATGTATTCTCCTTTGTTGGCATAGGTTGAAATGATTTCCGCTACAAATCAAGTGAGTTTTCCCAGATGAACATAACACAACCCAAACTCACCACATATGCAGAGGAAGAGATTAGCCCCTTTTACACATACAGTCTTACTGGTAAATTACCGTTAAGAGATCATGTGTGAATAGGGCCTCTTTAAAAATCTTGGTAAATTCATTCTGGCAATCATGTCTTTCTTATGGAGATTAAATGATTACTCTGAGCTGTTTACAAAGCTCCACTGCTTTTTAATAGCTTTTCTATGTAAAATATGACACTAGATCGAAATCTTTGACAATTGCACTTCGCGGTTCCATTCATCAGCTCCGATTTTGCAATTGGATACTATTATGCACGTCTCATGTTCTGATTGGCTAATAATGTTAGTTTTGTTGAGAGTAAAAGCTGTTTTTCTCATACATTGGTAGGTGAACTCATGAACTTGAACGTGATTTTTAAATGTAGGATGGCTATTTTTTATTCCCACAGCCAAATGTCGCACACTGCGAAGATCTGGCATGGTGCCGGAGAACTTTAAGCCGTGAGTCTGTAATGAACCGTCAATCAAGGCGAGTTGTGATGAATCCATCTCCAGATTTCATTCAAAATAATGCAAACAAAGAAGAAAGACTTGACTTGACATGAACAGACTAGTGATGTTTGGTTCTTGAACAAATTGTTCTTTTGAGCCAGTTCATAGGAAGTAAACGGTCGAGCCGATTCACAAATAGAACTGAATCTAACTTTAGTTCCGGGTTGATGATTCAGGACGCGTAGGCAAAGTAGCAAGTCCAACTCAAAAAGAACCGATTGAGCCGATTCAACAAATTGTCAAAGTCTGTCAAGGATTACCGAAGACTCAACAAGAACAGAATGAGCCGTGGCGAAGTTTGCCAAGGATTACTGAAGATTGTGATGAGTGAGGTGATGATACTGTGCAAGCCTGAGGATTCTTTTCTACTGGAAATATGATTATTATGACTGTAATAAATTTACATTTTATTAAAATCTGCAAAAACTTTTCTGTCGAGTGATGTAAATAAATTTTACGATAGTTTCTTGTGCATGTATATTATATTTAAAGTTGCTTAATTAAAATCAAGGAGTTTATAAGACTGGTTTATTCATTCTTTATACTGTAGACATGTAGAACGTATCTACATTTGTGCATCAATGTCTGTAATGTGTGCTGTAGTTGTGAAACTTTTCAGAAAAACTTTTAATTAACTTTTAATTAAAAACTTTTATCCAAGTTGTAGACTAATCAATATTGGTCAGTCAGTCGTATCTGACATAAAGGATGCGCGAATGAAACTGTGACCACATACACCAATAACTTAAATTAATTATACGGTAATAGTCAGCCATAGGCTTTCACACAAATAACTTAATTTTTTAAAGTTTCAGTATGTGAGACAAATTACTTATTTGAAATTTTTATATTGATACAACATTGCACTGAGTTGTTTGAAAATAAATGCGTAGAGATGTTATTGCTTGATGACGTCAGAAACCGATGAATCAGCTTTTAGAGTGGGTTCAATGAGTCGATCTGTCCAAAAAGAAGCGGTTTGCAGAAATGAATCAGACTTTGAATCACTAGAACAGACTTGACTTAGCATTAACAAACTTGAACAGGCTTGGCTTGGCACGAACAGACTTTGACTCACCCACAACAGGTTACAACTTCAATACTCATCAGGACGCAATAGCAAAATTAGGACGATTTATATCAAACAATACAGGTCGTATGACTAAGACAACCAATGAGAACATGACACATGAACCATAGAACCAATGGGAGTATAACATGAGGGTAAGGTAATCACATGACTAGGAAGGAACCATGACAAGGCAAAAATATCAGAATAAGACAAGAAAATAATGAACAAGAAACAAAAACTCACTTTACAATCCCCTAGTCTAGTTTCAGAAAGAAAAAAGAAACACTGTTTTTTTTTTATTATTATGATTCTTGTCGCTGAAATCTTATCACAATATGTCATGGTGCCATTGTTATTTCTCCTAAGAAACTTTAAGGAAAAAAAACAAGATCAAGCTGATAGGCTATATACTTAAACACAACTAAGCACTCCTTTAAGTCTCCTGAGCTATGAAAGAGCAACCTCTGAGCAATAACACTGTCCTCCAGCTACACTACTTATACCCTATTGATCTGAGCTTTCTTTCTTTCCTGAAAATTGTCAGGAGATCTACTCTTGATTCACTTCCAAGTTAATGTGCTGATATTTGGAATTTCCTGAGCTAATTTGCCCTCTTTCCTCACTTCTCTGGGGAAATATTGTCTTGGCAAACATGGCTGTTTATTTCACTTAAATGGGCCACTAATTCACCCAGTTTGTATAATTAAAACGGCACACACAGTGGAGAGTGGCATTTTATTTAGCAGCTAATTGTGCTGACACCAGGGACCCGGATGTTTTATGTATTCAGCTTACAGAAGCTCGGGGCAGGACATAGAAAAAACGACAGAAAACAGCATATCTGCTCCTCCTTATTCCGTTGCTTGAATATCAAACAGGCGAGTGTTTGTGTTAATCACACTGAAGTCTTTGGGGAAATATCAAGTTGCTTTTTAACATCACAGATATGCTATAATTACTGTACACTACAGGCTCACCAGACATTATAAAGGCCTTCTTTGCCAACAGGTATATTTATATTTTGATACAGTTCAATAAACTCTCTGATATGCAGCACTGAAGATGCTCTATGACAGCAGTTAGTTTCTTAATTACAGATTTTTTCATAGGTGAGAAAACATTAAATAGCTCTGTTTAATTTATTATTATATTATATTATATTATATTATATTATATTATATTATATTATATTATATTATATTATATTATATCAAGACTTTGAAGCCAACATAAAACAGCATTCATAATCCTTTTTACTTCAATGAAACTGAATATCTAATGCAGACAAATAAAGACAAATATATAAAGCATCGGAAATTTACTGGATTATAAAAAGTGGCTTCAATTCGAACATGAATATGAGTTTGCAGTTGACGGTGGAGAGGCTTGGTTTTGCTTCCTCCTGAGATGCTTACCAATTATTCCCAGGTGTGTTTCACCTCTCACTGCCTGCGGCCAACAAACAGCAGAAAGTCTAACATCATGCTGACACCTGGGTAATGTGTTTGTGCTCTCTGTTATTTCAGTGACCTTGTGACATTTTGCCTTAACTACATGTCCTATTACATTTTATTTTGAGAAAAGGCTGTTTTTGTGGCACTGAGAGAGGCATCTAAACAAACAGCTGACTGGTACACTGTATTTTATTTCTAAAAGTTTATATATATATATATATATATATATATATATATATATATATATATATATATATATATATATATATATATATATATATATTTCTAAACTATGTTCCATTTCTAAACCTACATCAATTTAAAAAAAGCATTTTATTTGGCGAGTTTGTGTCTTACAATTCTGAGTTTATAACATGCAACTGTAAGTTATAAAGTCAGAATAGCGAGATATAAACTCGCAATTGTATGGAAATGTCAGAATTGTGAGCTGACTTTTTTTCTCCAGAACTGGACTTCATGATATTTGTGAATTTAGTGATAAAGTCAAAATTGACTTAATATGCATTAGTATGCATTGCTAAAAACTTCATTTAAATAAATTTAAAGGCGATTTTCTCAATATTTAGATTTTTTTACACCCTCAGATTCCAGATTTACAAATAATTGTATCTCAGACAAATATTGTCATATCATAACAAACCATACAATAATGGGAAAAAATATATTTAATCAGGTTTTTTATTTCTAATTTTTTTTTTTTTTTTTTTTTTTTTTTTTTAATTGACCGTTATGACTGGTTTTGTGGTCCAGGGTGACATATTTTATTTTAATCGAATTACTATTTTCTTTCCATACACAGACATCATTTAATTATTGTTTCATAGAGTATACTCCTGGACCAAGCAATCAGCCACCTTTTTGAGCATTGCATCGGCCATTTGAAACCCACACTGGTTGACATTTCATCTGTTCAGTAGGTCTCAATAGGTTTAGTTAAACAGAAATCAAGTGTATCACTATCACCTTTACTTGTTTAGTGGAGCGAAAGTGTTCCATTTCAGCTGAGAAACACAAAGCAAACAGGATGGGACTTCATATTGAGCGTACCACCATAACACACTTGAAAAATATCCATCATCAGATATGATATTAATCAAGCTTCAGAATGTGAAGTTTGTGTTCGGGTTTAAAACACAAGCCTCATTTTCCCTTATTGGTCCATCTGGAGTTTTTCTCGAAAGGGCCAAAAAGTCGACAAATATAGAGACTGAACCAGTGATTGATTCCTCCTGGCCCTTAAAAATAACAACAGCTAATCATGTTACCAAATTGGAGCTGCATGGAAAAATTACCCAGACAACTATGAAGTTCAAGATTACAAGTCCAGATAATCAACATCATTTTGAACACTGCCTGTTATCTCACAGATGATTGTTTTCATAGTTTGTCAAGCGTCACTATCAAGATCAATGCAGGAGTGCTTGATTGCTCGGTCTGATTTCTGCAAGCTGATTAAACTCTGGCTGTATCTCATATTAATGATCAAATAATCGTATTATGATGCATTGTTAAATCTGACGGTATATTGAAGCTTGTAGCTGAATGATATTGGTGATTTAGGAAATGATATGATAACAACTTAGATTTTTCTGCTCTGTTGTCAATGCAGTTCTCACTCACCAGAACATTCAAATATTGAATGAAGGTGTTTTTATGCTGTATATTTTCTAAAAAATGGTGCCACGGTGTTAGTATGGTCAGGTAAGTAATTAGGTTGTGTCTATGCAACTGCTAAGTGGAGCAGTTGATTGCACATTGCGGTATGATTGCTAAATTGTTCTGGGCAGTTTGCAAATGTTTCTTTAGCAGGCCAAGACTCTCAAGTGTCTACAGCCCATTTTATGCTTGCTATTACAATCTGTCTTGGCTGATCTGGGCTGGCTAAACCCACTGTTTAACTACCATAATGCAATGCACTGTTGGAGAAAATAACTAGCTAACCACATCTGTTTCCCTAAACTGTAGTAACTGTTTTGTGTTGTGTTGTGTTGTGTTGTTGCACATCCCTTATTCAAACCACATTGGTTCAAGAATGATTTCATGTAGGTGGTGTAGTAAAAACTTTAGCTAATTAATCCATTTTAGATCAAATTAATGTTGGATAATCGCTATAAATAATGAAGATGACATCTGTGGAATACTATTTTGCAATAGGCCTATTTACAGATGTTAGATTCAATCACGTATTAACATCTTATGTCATACTTCTTGGTTACTATAGCATATTTACACATGCACATTCTTCAAAAACTGCTTTTTATGCTTTCTGGAAAAACGAAGGGTAAGTTTACATCATAGCAATGTATTAACACCATAAACTGTAAAAAAAAATATATATATATATATATATATATATATATATATATATATATATATATATATATATATATATATAAAGATGGACGATCAATCTCCACTTCATTATACCATAGAAAAGTAAAGCCAAAGCATCCCAGTATGGCCACTGTCATCTTGTAAATGACATCATTTGGAGACAGAGTCTGCACAGTAGTGATTCGTTTGGAGCCAGATTCTGCCCAGAAGTGCAAAAAGACCAAAAAGCTGCACTGCCGCTGATGTGAGCTCGACGAGATGAGCAGAATAAACCAAACAAACTAGCCCGACAGTGACTCGCCATCTGCCCCTCGATGGCAAACAGCCGATCATCAGCTTGATGTGTCCAGGGGCTTACAAGACAGAGAATGGCATTTATATATATATATATATATATATATATATATATATATATATATATATATATATATATATATATATATATATATGGAATTAAATATATAGATTGAACTGCATGCTAACTAGATTATTATGCTCAAGAACATGATTTACTTAAGTCAATAAGTCTAACAAGAAAATAAGCTTCTTAACACAGGTCAAGAGCTTTAATTCCAAACACACAAGTTGCTATTTGCAAGTGTTTGTTGAAAGTATGACTTCGGCTAACACTGAATCATTAAATTATGACAGAGCTTGAGATCACAGTTGGCTAACAATGCTTTTGGGGACAATGTACCACTCATTGCAAGTGGTCAGTGGACACACATCACTACTTAAACTCATTTACACCTCAAGCTGCATGATTTGATGTACTCTAACACAAATGATGTGGGAGTTACATGCTAAAGTTTAATAGGGTCAGAGGCCCATTTATATCATTCAGCAGTAATATTGGTACATCATTAATAAGTGACAAGAAGCTGTTGGTTACAGTCATTTTATTATGGATAAAGGGGGGCATTATTTGTTAAATGCTTGCTTCGATATTACAGAACTGATGTGTGGTGACAGGTGTGTGTATTCTAGCTACTTTACAACGGCTTCAGCTGTGTGTATAAATATTTCTGTTATAATAACAGTAGTTTTAAAATAAGCAAGAAAAGTTTATGAAAGCCTAATCCAGCCTGTTACTGCTGTTAAAGCCTATAAAAGAGGCTTGTGTAATGAGGGTGTGTGTGTGTGTGTGTGTGTGATCAGATACTGGGATGTAAGAGACACTCAGAGCTCCTGGAGCCCGAGACCGTGTGATCTCACAGACTGGAAGTCCTGTACATAAATCTTGGCCATTTAGAAACGGAAAACTGGTGCCTTCTCTCCTGTGGGGGGAGCAGCCTATAGACTAAACAATACTGACCCCACTGCTGACCTGGCCACTTTTCACAACCCCCCCTTCAGACTACACCAGTCCAGTAATGAACTCTTGGGACAGCCTCTGACTCCGCAGCCAACCCCCACGTAACCTTGTGTATAAGACAGAGATTTCCCAAGAATCCAGAAAAAGACCATAGTTTTTCTGTTAAGATCACCAAAGGGACAAACCGAGAGCCCTGCGCTCCACACACACCCTGACCTCCCGAAAAGAGTCATTTCACTGCCAATTAAAATAAACGAGGGAATGATATAGTGCCGTGTGACTGAAAAATGGCACACAAGCTGTCCAAAAAGATGTTTGAACTAAGACAAAAAATATGCTGCTTCCATTTTGACAAGATTCAATATGTAACTCAATAGTCGTATATTAAATAACAATACATTTGAAATCTAAAATCGACTTAAATTGATAGTAAAGACAGTTTGACAGCTGAGAGTAAAGGCGTTTATAATCTGAAAAAAAAGTATTTCTATTTCAAATAGATGCTTATTTTAAATTTTCTCTTCATCAAAGGAAATGGTTTCCATAGAATATTAAGCAACTCGTCCATTTTCAACACTGACAATAATAAGAAATGTTTCTGAGTAGCATATCAGAACATTAGAATGATTTCTGAAGTTTAGGCTATGTTTTATCCTCACTCTTACCACAAAAATATTAAGCAATACAACTCTTTCCAGTTATAATAAGAAATAAGCAGCGATTCGGCGTATTAGAATGATTTCTGAAGCATCATGTGACACTGAAGACTGGGGTAAATAAAGCAGAATATTAAGCTTCGCATCACAGGAATAAATTGCATTTCCAAATATATTAGAATAGAAAACAGTTATTTTAAATAGTAATAATATTTCACATTTTTTAACGGTACTTTTGATTAAATAAATGCAGTCTTTGTGATCATAACAGCTTTTTTTTATGCGATGATCCAGATCAGCCTCTAAACAGCCCTGACCCCTCTGACACACATCCAGCAAGAACGACTGAAACATGACTCCTCTCCCACAGGAAGTTTACCGGCATCTGGTCTTTGTCATGCACAGATTCACACGGCTGTCACTTTGGCCACAACTAGTTATGTTGACCATGGATTGTTGTTCTTTTATCTGAAGCACCCATCAGCCTCACAAACACAGCTGGTGAGGTGAAGTTACGAAGCCTTACACACAGCCTTGTCATAATCCTGTTTTAGACATGTGCTCGCAGTCGTTCAATCTTATCGCATCCGATACTTGAAGGCATGCCATTAATCATGTCACCAACAGAAAGCCTTATCTACAAACCAGAACTCATAATCCCATACAATAAATCAGCTCTGACTAATACATGTAAGCAAACCTATTCATGTTCGACCAAGCTAACCTAATCTTCACAAAACAAAAACAAAAAGCTCCTCATGTAATCTCCACTGATGTAGCGTTTACTTCAATGTGTAGAGAGACCTGAATTTTATCAGATTAGGCATTTTACAAGAGGTATCAAAGCGAGCAGCCCCGAAACTTTAATAGCACGCGTACAGCCGGCCCCAAACAAGCTCGTGGTCCATTGTCACTTGGCAGCTTCGAGCCATTGCGCTGATGGGGCCACATTGATGTTCGGATTAGGGCACGCCTCTGTGATCAAGTGCTCAAATACTAGATAAAAACTACAGAAACACCCTGTAATCCTCACAAACCACCTCTAAATAGGATCTTAAGGGGAAGAACATTGTCACAGTGGATTCTTTTCAAAACGGTCCAGTGTCTCCGGCTTAATTCCGGATTTGTTTTAGCATCTGAAAGCCAAGGTGAAGGTGCTGAGAGGAGACAAACACCTTTTTTTTTCAATTGTTGAAAAACAATTTTAACAGTTTTGTCAATGCATACTGTAGATACTGACACATTTTAAATGGTTTCAATACTCATTTACAGCAGTATCGTTGACAACTTGATGCAATGTCATACCATTTATTTCCATCAAGAGTTGCATTCATTTTTGGCTGAGATCCTATATTGACTGATGAATCTTGGTATTACCATCCTGGAATATGTACATGGGGATGTTTTCAAATATGTTTGTTTAAGAAATGAAGACTACACTGCATTAGTTTGCCCACTTTGCCTAAATACATATTTGCCAAATGACAGAATCTTAATAATCACTGCAATAATGATTCAATCCTAGACTGTTTAGTAATTTTTTTATTTTATTTTTTTGCCAGGTAGTGCATTTCTGTCTTTCGACAATGTATAATATTTATTATATTGTATCGCACTTAGAAACTCAAAAATTGTAAGAACACTAATTCTGAAATTAATATGCTTTTGCCATATACATTTGACATGAGATATACAGTATAAGGTTAATATTCATCACAAACTGTAGCATTGCTACCAATTAACTTTAAGCTGAATAATATGGTTTTCCCTGAAATTATAAAATCACAGTTCAATGCTGAATGAGCAATAAGCATCTTTGTGCAGTTTTATGCTGAATATGAAGTCTTACGAGATATTAGATATGCCTAGAGTAGAGTATTCTAATGTCCTAAAAAGGAAAACTCTTCCAGCGGACCCCAAATAATATCAGTTTATTTGGAATGTGCACAAAAGGAGACAGTACAACATAAAAATAGCTGCTTACTTAACAGTATACACTAGCTAGTGTTTAAAGAAGAAGTATGTAAACAGTACACATTTTGCACTGATAAACATTTCAAATTAGTTATATTTTCCAAAATGTGTAGCAGTACAGTATACAGCAGAATATATGCTTTATCATGGAATCATGAATCCTACAATAAAATGCATTAAAAACGCATACATTATGAATAGGTACTTTGAACAAGTAATTATTTTGCAGCAGTGTACTGAATGTGAATTCAGATACACTAATCAAAAAGGTTTGTGTGTGTGTGTGTGTGTGTGTGTGTGTTTGCCTACTATATAGTGGGAAAGTATGCGATTTTGGATACAGCCATTCAGTGGAAATGTGGCTTTCCACTTCTTCAGTGGCTGCTGCTTGCATACTGTTCATAACAACCATACTGTACACTACAGAAACAGGAAGAAGCATTTACTATTATCTCTATATGTTGCGCTGACCTCTTGACCTCAACACTCACATTTCTGGCCAACTTCAGTATTAGTCTTTCTTAATCTTGCACATTGTTTGTGCTTCTAAATCGTGCTAGGTCTTACTAAACAGCATTTCACAAATGTACCTATGACACAGATAGGTTCATATCACTTCAGCAAGCCTTTGCCATCAATCATCAGAGAAGTAACTTCAGGCGGCATTCACATGAGCCAATCTGAGTTTATTACAGGTTAAGGGATGTTTAAGCTGAGCATAATCATGGACAATAGTGAGGGCAGACCTGTTGATTTACTGTATAAATCACATGTAACATATTTCACTGAAAGCTAACACAACTTATATAACCACAGGCATCACAAGTTCAGAAAACTCCCCAGTGAGATGAAGAACGACTTTAATAGTTTAATCATAATTTTTTTGTATCATTATGTTGTTATAGACCTTGATGGACTAATATGGAAAATGTTCATGTTGCTCTTTTTCATACAATGACTCTCCAATAAAGTCAAAACACACCATAAAAGTATCATAACAGTGGGTCCATATGAGGTATGTGCTAAATTGAAAGTATTCTGAAGCCATACGATATGCTTTGTTTGAGTGACAGGCAGAAACATAAAAAATATCAGCGCTCAAATTTCACTGCGACCTGCTCAGGTTTAAACCCCAGGGGTCACGTTCAGTCACGTGACCCGCAAAAAAACAATGATCTCTTTGTAGATTACAGTTATTGAAGGTATTTAGAATAACTCAGAGTTGCTTAGGCTATATTTCCTATTAAAAAAACTACAAACAGTCGTGTTATTTATTTTATGGCGGTGAAATAGCCAGTCTTCAAAAATATCTATTTTTATCGTTATAGTTGTTCAAATGTAATACACATTTTAAAATCGTACAGCAGTAAAGTACACTTCAATGCCAGTTAAACCAGTGTGATTTTCGAATAAGATACTGAAAGCAAGATTTTGAACCTCATTTAATTCAGATTTCACTTTTATTAAAACGGCTTTTCAAGAACACTTCAACTCTCCTTTTTACTTGCTTTTTTACAAATCGTCAATTTTCACAAATGTAGGATTATTTGAAAACAGCCTACTGTTAACAAAGTGGAAAAGTATTGGGAATTGCTGTGTTTAAGTCTCTGTCTCCCCCTACTGGCCTCAGTTATTAATTTGCTATTTCAGTATTTCAGAATATACTAACGCATTTGAAGTTTATGAATACTTGACAGCATAAGTCCTAATTGTACCTTTTCTCTCTCTCTCTCTCTCTCTCTCTCTCTCTCTCTCTCTCTCTCTCTCTCTCTCTCTCTCTCTCTCTCTCTCTCTCTCTCTCTCTCTCTCTGTGTGTGTCTCAAAATGCAGCTTTAATGGTTTTAAAATCGACTGATCTGAACCCAAGAAACTATTGAATGGAGTCATTAATCATCCGGTTGTGATTATGTGCTGTATGTGCTTTCACTCTTGATTATGCTGCTGTAACAATCATCTTCTACAAACACATGGAGGTAAACCCAAAACACCACTGGGGAACTGTGTGTGTGTGTGTGTGTGTGTGTGTGTGTGTGTGTGTGTGTGTGTGTGTGTGTGTGTGTGTGTGTGTGTGTGTGTTTAAAATCTCCTTAACAGCGTATGGATTAAAACCTCACATTCTTACACTCAGAAACTCTCAGCTTTTTATACCATGTTTATTCATTATGAAATTAAAAATAATCATAATAATATAATATGGATGAAAGCTTCAGTAAGATCAGCCTTTATTTACTGGCAGATTAGCAGTAGTCAGCTGTAAACAAGGTCAAGTTTCCCTTTGCCTCCATCTTTTTTTCCAGTACATGAATCCCACACTGCCTGCCACGCAGAAGAGCATCAGGGGCAATTTATGCGCATTGAAATTGAGCTCTCTGAGGATGACAGCAACACCTTGTAACTGTCACAAACTTGCGGTCAATATGACATCTTTGTTATGTTGTGCCATCTTATATTAGGCAAAAAAAAAAAAAAAAAAATCAATTTAAACCAGGTCTTGTTTTATATTTTATATCAGAACCATGATATATGAGAAACATTGTGCCAACAACATTGTAATTGTAAGGGAAGGAACAGAGGAAGCTTCGGATCCATATGCAGAGCTTTATTCAAAGGCATGGTCACAAACAGGCATGGGTCAATAATCAGCAAACAGACATGAATGAGGCAAGACAAAGAGTATTCCTAGGACAGGCGTGGGTCTTCGATCGGTGAACAAAATCTAGATGTCTGGACAAAAGGTGTAATCTGTAAACACAAGCAATAGTCCAGGCTGGGGTAAACAGTATCCAAGCCAGGTTCAGGCAAATGGGTAATCCAATATATACAGGCGAGAGTCAAAGGACCTGAAAATCTGTGATGCAAAACTAGACAGAGACTAGGACTTGGAAAATAAACAATGGCTAATGAACAGGCTCCGTAGTGTAGCTGAGCGAAGACAGCGATAATGCTAACAATGCTCGGCAGTGAGAGAGAGGAAGTTCATGGCTTATGTAGTCAGTGCAATGGATGATGGGATATGTGGTCCGGGATGACATGCAACTGTTTGTGTAGTGTGAGAGTGTAATTTTCTCTGGTGGAAATTGTCCATGGACAGGATTTGTGACATTAATATAATTTTTTTTTTTTTTTTTACATTAAAGACTTGATCATAATGTTAATGTTCAACTATACAGCTACAGTTACAGCAGCTGGGGGATATTTTGCCTTTTTATATGATTACATCAGCTGTCAGGAATAATTTGTGTTTGAAGCCATTCTCAGTGGAAGCTATATTATAATTATTTAAATTTAGTTTAGATTTCTTTTTGCATAATAATTTTTGTTAATAGTAATACTAAATACTTACTAATAATAATGATAAATAATTTGTAAAAAAAAAAAAAAAATAGTTGCATGTAGTTGCAAATGCAATCTTATTTTTCAGATTAATAGAGGCTAAGGATGTTTTTGCTTTAGCTTGGGAAATTACTCAGGGACCTTCCTCTTCTCAATAGATTGAAGAAATGTCTTGTAATCTTGCAATAATCATGGAAAACTGATGTACAGATTTAGTAGACAAGCACCCCTTTTAATTTTCAAAAGCATATGTGACCTTAAGTGCACAGGTATATTTGTAGCAATAGTGAAATTTTTTTTAATTTGTGTCAAAATTATAGATTTTTCTTTAATGCAAAAAATCATTAGGATATTAAGTAAAGACCTTGTTCCATGCAGATTATTTTCCTACTGTAAATATATAAAAACTTAATTTTTGATTAGTAATATGCATCACTAAGGACTTCATTTGGACAACTTTAAAAATTATTTCCTCAATATTTAGATTTTTGTATCCTCAATTTCCAGATTTCCAAATAGTTTCAAATCCTAACAAACAATACGTCAGATGAAAGCTTATTTATTCTGTAAATAAATATCCATTTAAAAACATTTAAAAACATATGACTGGTTTTGTGATCCAGGATCACATATGTGATATTTAACTAATGCTGTTTTGTATGTATAGTTTATTAGTAATTATTATTATTATTCTTTTTTTATGACTTTTTATTTAATTAAATATAGTTGTGATTGTTCTGTATGTTGTGTTGTTCCTTTGAATGTTATTTCAAAATTTTTAGAAAATAACTCTGGGGGTTTGGGGTTACTTTTAACTCTTATTGAACAGATATCTTCTAATGGTTTACCATCACATTATGTAATTTCACCATAAAATAGAGTCAAATGTGTGGTTTTTGCAAATTTTATGGATTTAACCTTATAATTTCATGGTGGAAAACCACATTTCCAGAAGACCTACAAGTTATCCTGTGTATGATTATATTTAATTTTTTCATGCATTTTGTCTGTCTGACTCTGTGCGCTGTCAATTTATAAGTTATGGCCATGTTTTATGACTAGATCACTTACAATGAACTCTGATTCTGAGGCTTGAGTTAGCTACCTTATTACGGTGGTTATCATTATTTGTTATGGTTTAGCAAAAAAAAGTAGTAGCCTAAATAATCATTATACCAACATTAATATATGGTTATAAGTTGTAAATACCTGAAACATTGTCACCATATTTTTAACAGTGAGTTTAATGTATTTATTTTTAATAATCTCGATTTCAGCAGGATATTCAGCTTCAGCGCCATTGAAATAAAGTTGGACAGCTTTTTGTTTTGATCTCAGAGAACTGAACTGAGCATGTGCAGCGAGTTTGTGAATGAAGCTAGTTGTGTGGCAGTTGTCTCAGAATCTGTTCGTTTAATAGTTCAGTGTAGCTCTGCTGTGAAATGTCACTTCGGTTCACACACACATGATCGGTCTATTGTGTTGTTTTACAGAGGCAGCATTCCACAGGACGTCAGAAACAGGCCCACGAGGATGCATTCGAAGGTTACTGTTAGTGTTCGGCCCACTGCACCAGCGTAATGAAGTCCTCCTTCATGTGATAGCATGCTGTGTCTCCTGGCAGTTCCTCTCTCAAAGCTGCTTTCTTTTCTTCCTTCAAAAGGCCTAAACAAAAAATATGTCCTCTCTGACCCGAGTGTTTCCATGGGACCAGTCAAACTACATATTTCCAGCCGCTCTTCGCTGCCCCGCGGGCGACTCTGGGTGTAATTATACATTACAGTCCTCCAATGACAACAGCCTCAGTGTCATTTCATCACTCATGCCAAATGAATGTGTGGTTTGGTTAAACCGGCTCCTCTGTGTTGTTTTTTCTACACTGCTTGACGTTTTGTTCATAACAGCGTGGCAGAATATTGTATGTGGTTTCAAGTGGGCGAAAAAAAAAGTTAAACTGCCCCCATGTTTTTAACATTCATACATAAAATCACATGGAAAATAATCCAATTATATTGTTGACTTCAATTACAGCCAGACTGAAATGCAATATAAAGATGATTAGATCTCAGCCTTTGCCAGTGACCCAGAAAAATATTTTGTCATTCATTATGATAATAAATTACTTTTATTGCCCTATAATCCCATGATTATTGTTGTCGATATTTAATAGATGATTACTTTGTCAAATGTGTGGTTATTGCTCGGTTTTAAAGTTTGATTCTTTGTGCATGTGTGTCTGTCGCAAACACCAAGTTCAGCACAGGGTGGCGCTAAAGGACACGGATTTATTTCAGGACACACTAGTGTTATGTTTTGAGCTTTAAAAACATAACCTGGACATATTCTGAAACCAATTTTTTAATATATGAAACATATGTTGCTTAAAGACAATGAAGCCAATTCTTCACTTTTTTCATGACAATGAAGCATATTCTACATTTGTAACAATATGGCATTCATGGCAGAGGAAAAAAAAAAATGTAATAAAGTATTATAAATATAAATATATAATAAATTTAATTAGAAAACAGCAACAGCTGCAATAAGTAAAAGAAGAAGAAAAAAAAGTCCAGACATATTTCTTCAATTAAATCAATTGGAATAAGCGAACATTTCAATAAATATATATATTCAAAAATAAATAAATAAATGAAAACATAAATTCTAAATGTTTATATTATATTATATTATATTATAACATAACATTGGAATTATTTATAATTATGTAGTTATTATGTGTGTGTGTATATATATATATATATATATATATATATATATATATATATATATATATATATATATATATATATATATATATATATATATATATGAGACAGTATACATTCATTTGATCAGAAATACTTTAAAAACAGTAATATTGTAAAATATTATTGCAATTTAAAATAACTTTGCATTTGTGCTTTGTATTTTATTACTGATGCTTTAGTGGACAAAAATATAGCTTGCTATATTGTAATGCATTATTATCAATTATTTGCATTATTGCTAAATACAATTGTATATATGCATATCGTAAATTTTTCATTTCAAAGGGACCTACACTCATGATCTTAAAAAAAAACTATTTTATGTTTTAAAAAGAAGAAGAAGAAGAAGAAGAAAGAAAGGAAGAAAGAAAGAAAGAAAAAGGGGCAAACACTGCACTGCACATGGTATTAGATCTGAGATGCAGCGTTTGTGGAATATTTTGGGAAATGTCTGTGCTTCAGTTGACTGCTGAGGCTGGAGAGCAGCTCATTATTGAGTGTTTGATGTGGCATGAATTCCTCACAGATGTTGCCCTGCTCTCTCTCTCTCCTGAGTAACAGCACAGACCTTAACCACGACTGCAGGACGCAAACCTTCCCAAGAAACTAGCTTTCATTAGTCCAACACTTTCATTACTCCTGGTTGCTGCATAATTACTTCTAATTTGTGTTATTTCATAGTTTTAATGACTTTAATATTATAATAATGTGGAAAACTATAGTAAGGAACGAGGCGTGTCTAAACTCCTGTGATCTTCAGTTGTTTATATCTTAGATTAGTTCTTTGGTCGACTGCAGCGTGAGACTGAAAGAGATCAAGGCAAACTATAATGTGTTTAAACAGAAATATCACATCTTTTTAAAACTAGGAGAAGAAAGGAGATGAGAAGAAACGGTGTGGAGCACAGTATGAAGTCTGAGATGAGAGGGAGCGACCTCCCCTCGGCCTCAGGGGGTCCGCTTGTAAAGGAAGGAAGGAAGTCATTTTCAGAACAAAAACAGAAAAGGCCTCGGAAAAAAAAGGCTGTTCGTGAAAAAGAAAACAAAGGCAGATGGACAAAGAATAAGGAAATGTAAATGTGGCATGGTCTAGAGGAACCGTCAGAGGAATTGGCTCAGTATCCGTGCCTGGAATAGAGATCGAGGGAAGCGTTTGCTTTATGGCCCGCTGTCACACAATGCCACACAGGTACAGCAGCAGCCCAGCGCAACACACGGGACGTCCTGATGGGCCCAACAGACAGGAACACTCCGAATAACAGTCACAATGAGCAAAACCACACGTGAAATAGATTTATAAATTAACTAAATGATAATACATATAAATTATAATTATAAATATAATATATATAAATTATAAATACATAAATTAAATGTTTATATATATATATATATATATATATATATACTGTATATAATATATGTATATATATATATATATATATATATATATATATATATATATATATATATATATATATAAGAAATTAAATAAATAAACCTTTAAATTACACATTATTATAAATAATGAATAAAATACATTTCAACTTAAGTAGCATTTTCAAACATTTTAAATGTTAATTTAAATAATCGACAATTATGTAGAATGTAATAACTGAATACAAAAAAGATACGACAACATATTACACACACATATATACATACATAATATATATATATATATATATAATTATAGTGACAAGGACAACAAAATTACTAATTACTAAAGTACCTAAATTCACAATGAGATTAGAAGTTTAATATTTAAATTGTTAAATAATACAGGTAAATAAATACATCTAAGTTACTTTATTTATGAAACTATTATAAAATGATTTATAATACACAAGCATGCATATTATACCATTTTTAATAACAAGAATAACCTACATTTACATTTTATTATTTTAATAATAACTTTGATTGAAAGTATATTACAACATTATTGTGCTGATCATAGTTTATGTACATTTATACATGGAATATATAGGGATCAATGAATTTTCAGACTATTTGAATGTGTTTTTGTTTATACACACAGTCCCAGCCATACACACACATATACTGTAAATATATATATATATATATATATATATATATATATATATATATATATATATATATATATATACACATACACATTTGTAGGGTTATTATTTAATTCTACCTTAATACATCACTTATACTAAACTAACACTGTATGTATTTGTGCATCTGTAAATGTGGATACACAAAAAAAGACAGGTTCCTAAAAAGGCCTTTCATTCCAGAGATGTCAAGATCAGTTGATTCTGTATAAATACATCAGTAGACACTGGGTCAGAGAGGGTTTGTAACTGACACTTGTGAAGAGTGTATTTGTAGACGCTGATGGTCGAGTACTGCAATCAAAAAAGACACAATGGATGTACGTGTAAACACACACACGCTCCTGCGCAGATGACAGCGAGTATCACGTTCACATTTGTTTCAGATTTCAGCCATGTAAACAAAGGGAGGCAGGCAGACACGCTGGGGCCCGTTTAAATTAGGCCCCAATAAGATCTGTCAAATCCACAAGCCCAGAGCCTCTCGCAAAGCCCAAATCGAATCAAAAGCAGCCCTTTGATGGTCTCCGAGTTTGGTCTTTATAACAATTATTTTTGTTTTAATAATCATTCCCTGGTTTTGGGCTGGAAGACGCAGTAGAGGTTTGGTGGGAGGGAGCGGATTCCTCACACACACACACACACACACACACACACACACACATTAGGGGAATAGGGAGCGAGCGTTCAGATGCACCAGGGTTTCTCCAGTCTCTTCTTGAGCCCAAGAATGATATCATGCATACTAGGGAGTGTGGGAGCGGGTTAAGCTCCGTCCTTGATTTGCTCCACTCAGAATGAATGACCTGAGAGGAACATCCATTAGTGAAGAATGTGCTGCGCTGAAGCTGGGCTTTGGTTTAAAGGGGTCGCATCATGAGGAATCCAGTCTGCCTTCATCTTCTGAGAAAAGAGTTTGCTGTTGAAAAAAACATACTGAAACTTTCAGACCTAAAGACTTCCTCCCCTGTGAAAAAAAGAAGAAGTAGTAAGCTTTAAAAATACCATGTTCTGATTTTTCGAAGCAAACACACCTACTGGGGAATCAGGAACTTGGTCCATGCAGACGTGGTGAGGTAATAAACTGGAAGTCAGAAAAATGCTGTTATTTCTCAAAGCCAAAACAAGTAATGATTAAAGAGAAGTGCAGCAGATCTGCTGTTTCTGGCTGTGTGTAGCACCTACTGCTCTGCACTTCCTGTCAGAGTTTGTTTATAAGCAGCTTCATTCAGTCAGTCATTCTTTAGAAGCAGCAAACGATAAGCAGCTGAAGTTTATTTCGAACAAGATCCTGGTTTCTCATCCTAACAGTTTGAAAGGAAGATTTTAACAATTAATTTTTCACAAAAAAAAAAAAAAAAAACAGTTTTTTGCAGTGATGCGATGTAAGAATCACAGAACCTTTCAGTGAACAGGTCCTAAAAGATTTTTTTCTTAGCATCAAGTAGTGTTATTTATTATTATTGTTATTATTATTATTATGTACTCTCTTGTACAGTACATGCACTTGCCTAAGTAAATAGTACACACAGAACAGAACTGTAAAATAAAGTGCTACATATCATAGTTTTTATAATTTTTGATTCGTTTTTATTTTAATATTTTAAGTTTTTATAAAGTTTTGTGATGTGCTTTTGTAATTTTTACATTGTTTCTGTTTCAGGTTTGATGTGTGTATTCATTGTTAATAATGTTAGTGATTCACCTTACTCAAGGCAACTATAAAATATTTATATTTTATTTTCACTGTATGTCATTAACAAAAATGTTATAATAGTTTTAGATTTAGTTACAAATTTTTATAATTTTTGTGCAACTGAAATATTCCATAGATTTTTTTTTTCTTTAAAAAAAGTTTCTTTAAAAAAAGTTTCTTTATGGAACCAAATGTGTAGTTTGCAATGATGTTGTGACTTAAATATGTGGCATACATAAGGAGAGAAAAAATAATATACATAATAAGTTGGCCTCAATGGGGAGGGAAAATCATTGATTTTAACAAATATGAAATGACTTTGAAATAACAATCCTGAGCGTTTACAGAGGTAGAACTTATTAAGTCAGCACAGAGTCCAGCTTTTCTTCCTTGGGCTGCAACTTTCATCAGGATCTGGACACTTTTCACTTCCTGTCCATGGAGACAGCTTGAGACGGGCCTCAGTAAACAAATCCAAAAGATCTCATTCAATGGCCATTTCTGCAGCTCAGCGCACAGAAACAAAACACCACTGCCACAAAGTAACCTTATTCTGCAATGACCTCAGAACTGGAGGTGCTTAGCTGTGTTTAGGTGTTAGCTTACTAGCACATAACCAAGTGGTTACTTATCAGAAAAGCTCTCAGAAACCAAGTGTGTGTGTTATTGTGACGGGGTCATGAAGGAGGCAGTGTATGACCTGGTGCCCACTGACAGTGATAAGAGCGTCAGCTGGCCGCTGTGGGAAAGCGCTCGCCCCTCCCCGTCCCGTCAGAGGATGTGGAGGCTCAAAGCTGTTATCTGCTCACAATAACATCCTGCTGCATGTGTACCACACTGTTCTGGCCAAGGGAAGTTGGACACAAATAAAAGACGGCACAATCAAGGACAGGGGTGGAGGGAGTGACAGTAAACACAAGAGCTATTTACTGAGGTCAAAGCAGGGTAATATTACTGCCGAAATCTTCAGTACGCAGCCCAGACATGTACAAAGAGTTTATATCAAACTGCAGAGAAAAGGGTAAAAAATAAAATAAAATAAAAAATTTAAAAAAATAATCGCAATAATATATATTATAACATTTTGTTTTTTGTGCAGTAATTTTTCAAGACAAACAAGTATATATATACATATATATATATATATATATATATATATATATATATATAGTATTGTTCAAAATAATAGCAGTACAATGTGACTAACCAGAATAATCAAGGTTTTTAGTATATTTTTTATTGCTACGTGGCAAACAAGTTACCAGTAGGTTCAGTAGATTGTCAGAAAACAAACAAGACCCAGCATTCATGATATGCATGCTCTTAAGGCTGTGCAATTGGGCAATTAGTTAAAAGGGGTGTGTTCAAAAAAATAGCAGTGTCTACCTTTGACTGTACAAACTCAAAACTATTTTGTACAAACATTTTTTTTTCTGGGATTTAGCAATCCTGTGAATCACTAAACTAATATTTAGTTGTATGACCACAGTTTTTTAAAACTGCTTGACATCTGTGTGGCATGGAGTCAACCAACTTGTGGCACCTCTCAGCTGTTATTCCACTCCATGATTCTTTAACAACATTCCACAATTCATTCACATTTCTTGGTTTTGCTTCAGAAACAGCATTTTTGATATCACCCCACAAGTTCTCAATTGGATTAAGGTCTGGAGATTGGGCTGGCCACTCCATAACATTAATTTTGTTGGTTTGGAACCAAGACTTTGCCCGTTTACTAGTGTGTTTTGGGTCATTGTCTTGTTGAAACAACCATTTCAAGGGCATGTCCTCTTCAGCATAGGGCAACATGACCTCTTCAAGTATTTTAACATATGCAAACTGATCCATGATCCCTGGTATGCGATAAATAGGCCCAACACCATAGTAGGAGAAACATGCCCATATCATGATGCTTGCACCTCCATGCTTCACTGTCTTCACTGTGTACTGTGGCTTGAATTCAGAGTTTGGGGGTCGTCTCACAAACTGCCTGTGGCCCTTGGACCCAAAAAGAACAATTTTACTCTCATCAGTCCACAAAATGTTCCTCCATTTCTCTTTAGGCCAGTTGATGTGTTCTTTGGCAAATTGTAACCTCTTCTGCACATGCCTTTTTTTTAACAGAGGGACTTTGCGGGGGATTCTTGAAAATAGATTAGCTTCACACAGACGTCTTCTAACTGTCACAGTACTTACAGGTAACTCCAGACTGTCTTTGATCATCCTGGAGGTGATCATTGGCTGAGCCTTTGCCATTCTGGTTATTCTTCTATCCATTTTGATGGTTGTCTTCCGTTTTCTTCCACGTCTCTCTGGTTTTGTTCTACATTTTAAGGCATTGGAGATCATTTTAGCTGAACAGCCTAATATTTTTTACACCTCTTTATAGGTTTTCCCCTCTCTAATCAACTTTTTAATCAAAGTACGCTGTTCTTCTGAACAATGTCTTGAACGACCCATTTTCCTCAGCTTTCAAATGCATGTTCAACAAGTGTTGGCTTCATCCTTAAATAGGGGCCACCTGATTCACACCTGTTTCTTCACAAAATTGATGACCTCAGTGATTGAATGACACACTGCTATTTTTTTGAACACACCCCTTTCAACTAATTCAACTAATTGCCCAATTGCACAGCCTTAAGAGCGTGCATATCATGAATGCTGGGTCTCATTTGTTTTCTGAGAATCTACTGAACCTACTGGTAACTTGTTTGCCACGTAGCAATAAAAAAATATACGAAAAACCTTGATTATTCTGGTTAGTCACATTGTACTGCTATTATTTTGAACAATACTGTATATATATATTACAAAAGCTATTTAAGTGATTTTAGATAAATAAGTTTCTATGCAACAACAAATTGTAAAAAAAAAATAGTATCACTGCAAAACAAAAACAAAAATTTAGCAGCACACTGATGATAATAGGAAATATTTATTGAGGGCTAAATCTGCATATTAGGATCATTTCTAATTTTCAGCTTTGGCATCGCATAAATAAATTCTATAATAAACTATTTTAAAATATAAAACGGTTCTATCAAATTGTCATAATATTTCTTAATATTACTGTTTTGCAATATAAATGTAGCCTACGTTAGCTAAAAATCTTAAAGACCCCAAACAGTAATGTGTGTGTGTGTGTGTGTAAATGCAAATATAACTACTGAAAACAATATAAGTGATAAAAAGAAAATGAATTCAAATTTAAACATCCAGAAACATTACTGTAAAGTCATTTTGAGGGTGCAAAAAGGCCCTAAAAAAGGCTTGATTTCCTTCATTCAAAATATAATTCATTCTTTTGATTTCGAGGTGAAATGTGGCATGAGATTCAGTCTGTGAGGAGGTCGTCCGTGATGATAAGTGCACTGCCTGATGGGTCCAGACAAGAATCTGCGCCTGAATGGCTCTAAAAACAACACCTACAGCCGGAGACAAACAACAGGTGGAGAAGCGAGCCCAAACACGCAAACAGGAAAGAGCAGGAGCAGCTGTCTCACACTGCCTCCAGCTTCAAACAGCACTGCGGCCTGACAGAACACAGGAAGAAAGATTTCCTTAACGAATAATTACATTCACTCATGCCATTCCAAACTCAAAAAACTAGCCCTCTATATGCTCTATACAGTCACTTTGTGTGAAAATCTGATATTGACATTCAAAAATTTAAAAACTACAGTAGCAGTATGTTAAGTTTTATAGAACTTACATGTATCGAATAACTGTTTACAATTGATAATGTAGCCTACTGACAACCTTAAAAGGGTTCACAAACAGCTTTCCCACATCTTCCACATGAATGCAAAACACACATGACGCTGAAATAATGTGATAACTATTCATTGAACAGCACGAGATGTAACATAATACCCCACTGAATGCACATCGCTGAAGACTAAACAGTTATTTCAAGCATGAGCCTGGAGGTCTCTTATGGAATTCTGGGAATGTCAATTGTAAATGTAAATGTAAATTTTAAGACTTGTTTTTCTCTTGCTAGAACTGTACATTTAACAGTATTTTACCGTAAAGTGACATTTTTGCACCTTATAAACAGAGTAAGGGGTCGGTCATACAGAACAAGTTTTTCTGTTGTTTATCTGTGTGAACATGCACTAGATGGACGTGTTCGACCATTGCGCTCAAAACTCACGTCGTTTGCAGCGTTCTAAAAATGCAATGCTTAAGTTAGGCCGCATTGTTCACCAAAGTATTATGTTTTTTATTATTATTGTTTTCAGTTGGGAGTGCCGTTTTTTTATCAGAATTCCAAAAGCTGCAGACAAAAGTGCCCTTAGCAGAGGTAAGGAATCGTTTCCTTTCTTTTAAAGCAAGAAAAAAAGTGACCTCATTACGAGAAAATACATCTTAAATGTTTGCACATGTGGAGGCTGATGCTATTTGCAGTCACCAAGCAGCATAGCAGGCCAGGCCTTTGGGGACATTTCTCCCCCCTACACCTCTTTTCTTGCCAGATAATCGTCCATATGCTCTTTCAGAAACATCCCGAGTGAAACAGCTTAATGTTCTGTATGGCTTTCACATGTCTGAGCTGCTCAAAGACTTCTGGATCCAGATGCAAGCGTTGCAGTCACGTCTGGCTAGAAGCACATTAAGAGACGGGGAAGAGAGTCACGTGGTCCATCTGCAAGTTTGATTGAGCACAGCTTACAGAGGACCAGTGACCAGTTCATACGGCAGAACGGACACAGAAACATCACTGCGTTCAACAAGAGACATAGGAGGCCAAAGCAGGGTTATCTTAGGCTAACTTTAGTCAACTAACACATTTAATAAAATATAAAAAATTTAATAAAATGTTATATAATGTTTTATTTCAGCTAGTTGCATTTTTCATTTTCATTTTGACTAAAAATAAAAATTGAAAAAGTAATAAAACAATTTATAAACGTATTTAAAATAATAACAAAATAACTTAGACTATGCATAAATTATGCAAAAAAAGACTATGCAAAAACTAATCAAATAAATTAGTAAAAATAACACTGCATTAAAGAAAGTAACAAAGATGCCAAAAAACGAAAATCAAAATGAAACCAGAAAATACAAAAATAAAAACTAAATCGAAATATTAATAAAAACTATATAGACAAAAATGTAAAAAATTACTAATACTTTAAAATAGAAAATAGAAAAACAAAAACTAAATCGAAATATTAATAAAAACTATATAGACAAAAAATTACAAAAAAATACTAATACTTTAAAATTAAAATAGAAAAATAAAAACTAAATTGAAATATTAATTAAACCTATATAGACAAAAATGACAAAACTACCAATACCTGAAAATTTAAATTAAAAGAGAAAACAGTAATATAAAAACTAAATCAAAATAATAAAAAATATATAGACAAATTACAAAAATTGCTAATACTTAAAAATTAAAACAGAAAAATAGAAAACTAAACTGAAATATTAATAAAAACTACATAGATAAAATCTACAAATAATGATACTAAAGTAATTCTGGGTCAAAAACCCAACCAAATTGATCAAACAAGCATTTTGAAGTGAACAACAGCTCGGCAAACAGCATGAACGTAGACGGGTTACAGGTTTCTTTCATTTTTATTGGGACCTATGACAGACATGTAGAACTGCAGAGCGTCATGTAGCTCCCATACCATCAACTGCTATTTACAACGTACTTTCTTCTTTCCATCTTTTCCTAAAATCAAGAGCTACATTGATCGTACATGTTAGAAACGATAAAAAAAATTTGAAATAAAAACACAAATGTACATCATACACTTGATATAGATTTTTTTTAAAGGTAAAAATGTGCATTGTAAAAAACAAAACTAATCAATACAATAGGGTAATTTCAATAAAAATAATAATAATAAAAAACCTTTTTCTGTTTCTTTTCTCATTTTTAGTATACAAGGAGACAGATTAACGTGATGCTTCAGGCACTTTTTAACAGGTAAATGTGTGTCGCACCAGGACAGATGTTCCTGCTTCTGGTTAACTTTCCATTACCACAGATAGAAAAATAAACACAGCTCTTCTCTAAGCTCGGATGAAGCTGACGTACTCAGATACAGAAAGGACACATGGTGAATGAAGGACAGCGAGAGGACTCCAGTGAAGCCACAGGGGCACACATTAACAACACTCGCAGAATTAAAGGTACAAACCTTCCCAATGGGCCAGCATCTTTTTAAAAGGTACTAAAATGTACCATTTATGTACTGATATGTACCTTTAAGGTACTAAAATGCACTTTTTAGGGGGAAATAAGATACAAAGTTGTACCTTTTTCAAATAAATAGCATCACAGTGACAGCTTCTGTAGCTTTATTTTCTGCGAGTGAAACCACACAGCAGCACCTCACTCTTCAAAATAAAGGCTTTCAAAACATCAAAAGAAAAGAAACAAGGAGAATATAGTAAGTGCAAGAGGCACTGAATCTTAAATGTTTCAATACATATTCTGCACTGTAGAAAAAGAAAGAAATCCACCTATTTCAACTTAAAAACTTCAGTCATTTCAACATAAATTACGTTGATTTGAAAATCTTAAAAACTACTTCATAAAAGCTTATTTTGATAACGTAGGTAATATAAAAACATAAGTTGCCATGAATTACTGATCTTTTTTTTTCCAGTGTACAGAATATGTAACGGAAAACAAAATTTCCATGTAAAAAATACAAAATAGAAGCACTTCAGAAACACAAAACCGATGAATTGAAGACTGTTGGGAATTGAACACTAGCAGAACTGAATGTAATGTTGTATACAGCACGGTAATTCACAGTAATTTTACTGGATACAATCTAATTCACGTTATTGACATCACCTCATCACATTGCATGATTAATTCAACAACAATAAAATATTATTTTGAAACACTATAAGTAATAATAATTAAATAAAACATTTTTCAATCCAATCCAATTTTGTGTCAAATATATATTCATTTCCAATCCGATCAAATGATGAGTCTAAAAAGAAATGGTCAAAATTGTGTCTGACTCTCTAAGCCTGCTCACATCAAGAATTCGTACTATATAAAGTTTTAATAACCATTGACAGCCAATCAGAGTCAGATGGTGTGGACAATAGTAATAATTCATAACGTGAACAGGCCTGAAAATCACACTGAAAACAGAGGGTCAAGTCAAATCCGGTGAATGTTGCATACAACAACAACAAAAAACAAAAAAACTATGTGAGAGTAGCATGCGATTCCGAACGGAATCTTTATACCAATAACGTAACATCAAGAATTTGTTTTGACCTTTAAATTGAGGAGAAGTATTCTGCAACAAACCATTAAAGAACCTTTATTTTGAAGAGTTTCTCGCTGTCACTGAAGAAGCATCTGACGCACATATACTGTACACTCTTTACTGCTCACACACATAAGGCATATCTATTGGGGTTTTATACATTAAAAAATATCTTTTCACTTTTTTCTCTTTTTTGAGGAACTGCATTGATTCGTTTTAATGTCCTCTCAAAAATTAAGGCGTTGAGTTATTGTCATGAAGAAACTGGAGATCGGTTTGGAAAACGTCCCTCTATAAAGCATCCTTAAAATCAAGCTTATTTTTGTGTTTCCTTTTGCTTTTCTTAGAGAACAGGTAAAACGTCTTTGAGAATCCAATTCCTTCCATTTTCTAGAAACAAATTATGAGCCATCTGTCAATAAGGGGAAAGAAATATATAGCGCTTTAGTGTTTTTTCCCTCTGGAGAATAAACAAAATCGAGTAGACAGCATAAAATAATTTCATTCATTCATATTTTTGTCTTGTTTTCCAGTAAAATATCTCAACAGTTGAATGAAACAAACAAGGATTACATGAGAAGCAAAACTGTACAAACTATTATTTTGTATCGACTTGTTTCCTTTTTTTTCTTGTTGTAAGCAAATATCTACGAAGCAAAGCACATGTCATGCAGGAAAAAATAGCAGGCTAAATCATGTGCACGATTACTATTACTATTACTTCCCTCGATTAAAAAATTGTGCGCATGATTTACGAATTTGTTCCCTCGATGTACTAAAACTTGCACACATTTACCATTTAGTTCCCTCGATTTAAAAAATTGTGCGCACGATTTACTAATTCTTTCCCTAAAGTAATTCGAGGGAACGAAACAGTAATTGTGTGCAAGATTTAGTACACTGAGCAAACGAATTAGTAAATCGTGCGCAGAATTTTTTAAATCGAGGGAACAGAATATTAATCATTTGTATTTTTTATTACACTGAGGGAACGAATTAATAAATTGTGCGCACAATTTATTTATTTTTTCTTGCATGCCACGTGCAGGTCTTCGTATAATTTAATAAAACTGTGTGAGGTTTGTTTAAATAAACATAAATATGTAAATAAATAAACAAAAAATAGGTCAAATCCAACCAAATTCTAGTGCTGTCAACCGATTAATTACTTCCAAACTAAAAGTTTTTGTCTACATAATATATGTGTGTGTATATATATATATATAGATACTGTATGTGTGTGTGTGTGTGTGTGTGTGTGTGTGTGTGTGTGTGTGGTTGTGTGCATTTGTATATACATACAAAATATACACAGCACACACACATATATTATGTAAACAAAAACATTTATTTTTGATTTGATTAATCACGATTAATCGTCTGATAGCATTCCCAAATCCGGGTATATTTTCTTAAGTAATTTGTTATGAGGATATTTAGATTATGTTTTACAAGACAAAAATTATGATGTTTAAAAAAAATATATTTATTTATTTATTTTTTGCAGGTGAAGCAGCGTGGGCTCACTGGAAACTCCTCTCTTTGTCCATATGGATGTGCTTTTTTGCCTACAGTCTGATGATTTCTCTCTCAATTTTTATTTTCCTTCCTTTGGCTGGTGATTCGATTAACTGCGAGAATAAATATGACAAAAATAATCTTTGGATATCAAATATGCATCAGACTCAAAAGCCACCCTCGCGTCCAAAAGAAGTCAACTCTAAGGCGAATGTCCCATGTCTGAAGCGCAGCTGTGGCTCTTGAAGATGATTACAATAGTTCGATTTGAAACACATACAGTATTTACATATACTCCGGATGCAGCTTATGTAAATTTGGCTTAAATATAATAACGACAATACTATGCTGTGATACAATGTTATCATTCCTTTACAACACGCATGCATGCATCGACACGCTCTCCCACAATCGCACTACAAACGGACGTTTCCGACTTTTTTTAGTGTCTCGAGCTAATCTCACTGTTATTGTTCTGAACGGTTAAAGGGCTTGGGATATAAATGCCAGTTTATGTACGGACCTGTTCAGGAAGAGTAAACAGCAACTTCCTCCCAAACGACTGCGCGCCGTATAAACAACAAGCGATTCAAGTTCTTGAAAAGTCAAATCAGTGTAAAAAATATAAAGTACCTGCAT
Organism: Carassius gibelio; assembly: GCF_023724105.1. Lineage (NCBI taxonomy): Eukaryota > Metazoa > Chordata > Actinopteri > Cypriniformes > Cyprinidae > Carassius > Carassius gibelio. The sequence continues at coordinate 23,913,800 of NC_068408.1, read as the reverse complement.
AAGTAATGCAATGACATGAGGGCTCCAGGAGAGCCGAGGAACTGAGAGAAGCATCCACAACAAAAGGAAAAGAAAAGAACATACACATATATATATACTTTCATATTTATAAAAACAACTAAGAGAGAACGTTTTCAATGCACCAACTGTTTTCTGGAGCTAGGAGAGAACGTAAAGTGAAGTACAGTCTGCTCCTGCGCATCTCAGTGCTAGCGTTCCAAGGGGCGTGTTTAGGGTTCGTTCAGCCGACGGCCTTGTGCTTCCCTCCGCAGCAACCGCAGGCCACGCCGCAGCGGTGGCACACATGGAGCGGAGGGTAGCAGCACAGACAAGGCGCCAACAGCGACAGACCCAGAAGGGCCGTCCAGCGGAGGCAGAAACGCTCCTCGCTGGAGTCGCACGAGCACGGGTCCGAGTACTCTCCCTCCGGGTCGGACATGCAGTGGTAGAGCATGCTGTCGGCGCACCACATGAAGCTGACCCGGTGGATGCAGGTCCGGATGGGGTCAGGGGCGTCGTGGCACTGCCCGCGCCGGTTCTCCTCATGGTTGAACATGTCCCGACAGTAGACGCAGCGTGATCGCTCTCCGTCCTCTTTCCTTCGCTTGCCCTTGAGCTTGAACGCCGGCGGCTGGGTGGCCACTACGCCTCCGCAGTGGCTCTTGAGGTCGCACTGGCTGAAGTCGGAGCTGGGCACGTAGGGGTAGCTGTAGTCATGCTTTAAGGGTTCGTTCTTAGCGATGTGAACGTACGAGTCCGAGTCCGAGGGTTGGGTGAACTTGTCCGGCACGGCGGCGTATCGATAGTCCTCGTAGCCTGTGATCAGCCAGCGCTCCCGGGGGTTGATTCGGACGATCTCCTCGTCCTCAAACGGGAAGGGGTTCCTGCTGGAGAACTTCTGAGAGGCAAGAGAAAACAAGAGCACAAAAGTGACGACTGTGTCTGTAAGATCACAGAACGTAGCTCTTTGTATCCTCCCACAATATTGGATTGTGTCACTTATTTGAAAATGTTATTTAAATGTTTAATCTTTTACTCGTTACGTAATCTGATTAGTGCTGTCAGACGATTAATCGCAATTAATCGCATCAAAAATAAAAGTTTTTCACATAATATTTGTGTGTATGTTTATTATGTACAGTGCAGTGCAAAAGTCTTAGGCCACTAGAATTTTCACGAAACAAAAAATAAAGTGGAACCACAGTATATAAATATACACTGAAAATAATTACATGTATTTACAGAATTTATATTATATATAAATATATTTAATATATAAACCTGACATATTTTTCGTAAATTTATACATGCACATGTGTGTATTCAGATATACATAATAAATATAAACAGCACACATGTTATGTAAACAAAAACTTTTGTTTAGGAATGCAGTTAATCGCAATTAATTGTATGCCAGCACTAAATCTGATTTAAGGCTAGAATACGCTACACCGCTTTTAAAATTTGAATCAGAATCACACACTACCAGACTTTCAACTTCTGCCATATATACATTTGAAATAGCAGTCCTCAGTAACAATATAAATATATTTACCGTCACTTTTGATCAATTTAATACATCATTTCTGAATAAAAGTATACATTTCTTTAAAAAAAACACTCTGAGCTATGACATTTCAGTATCCCTGATCTAGATGATGTATGAATATTCATTAATTCATGCAAATATTGATGCGCCTCCAGCTATCGCACCTGATCTAGGCTGTAGCGCTCAGGTGGTCTGTACTGCAGAATACAGCGATGTAGATGAGGCTCGTAGAAGGTGGAGGTGGCCACTAGCTGTGTAGAGATCTCCTTCTTTTGAGATGAGTTCGAGGAGCTGTCGGTGGCAGTCTGAACAACAAAAGAGAAAAATGACAAACTCGGTCTCAAACGACCTACAGACATTCACAAATGAAGAACCATCATCTCCAAAAACACATCAGAAAAAACAACAACAAAAAAACAGTGTTGAAACCAGTACATGTACTGTCCAGGAAACTTTAAAACAAAGAGACAATCCCTATCACAGACAGGTGTTTTGCAGAGTAAATGCGGTTTTCCATGATGTCATGGGTACCTGGCGTTGATTCACAGCTACACATTAATACACCACACACACGGCCGTACACTGCACATAAACACACACACGCAGTCAATCCGACGTGACGTGGCTAAACTTCAATGTGCAATTAAAAAAAATCAGGCCCCAGGCCGCAGGATCTGTAAAAATCTCTGAAGTCTCCCTGTTATTAGAGGAACTCAAATGCTTCCAGCATGCTGGGATACAGGCCATCACACACACAACAGCTCTGAACCATAACATCACCAGAGAAACCTACAGGACACCTCGGTGCTTGTGCCATACATATCAAAATCAATCAATGCTACTGAGGAAAAAAAGGTACTGCTAAAGTGAGCGACAAAACTTTATCTAATGTATAATATATTACACATTGTGTAGAATTGCTCTTGTAGGAGTAAAACTGAGACTCCAGCAAAAAAGTTTCCAGTCTTAAACACAAAACATAAGAATGGTGCAGTCAGACAGCTGCCTGTGGAGGTGGACTACACAGACAGATAGAAACGACAGACAGAAAGACAGACAGGCAGGGCGGCTGGGAAATGATTAGTGGCAGAGAGTCTGGACGAGATCCTTCCTTTGGCTGAACCGGATGCCTTCAACATCCACCTGCCAAGTGGAGTGTGAGCATAAACACGCGCACACACACACACACACTTCCAGTCTTATTTTGGTGTAGCTAAAAGTGTGTGAGAGAGACTGTATTTCAATTTGACTTTATATAAAATATGCCAAATAAACAGAGATTCTACTTTGATAACCCATGTTTATTAAGCCATTCATGGGGTCTGTAGAATCCGTCCACTGTTAGATCACTGGCATCTGATAATGTTGTGCCCCTCAAACTGAGTTTTCCATGTTTGAGGCTAAACTCCAGCTAGGCGAGAGGAACAGGAGTCTCCGGTGGCTGGACATGTCCCTGCACCCTGACCCGAGCTCTCTCTCTCTCTTTCTGGGTCCAGCCTGGCCAGGCATTGGTTTCTCCTTCATACAAAGACCTCAGAACTGCTGGCCAAAAATAATAGAGGCGTCCCTCAAAGCACTGCCAAGAAAGCCTGAGCCGACATGACTTAAAAATATGTTTAGGAGGAAAGCTGGAGATAATTAAAAACACAGACCCTTTCAGATGTTTACACTGCAGGTCTAAAAACCTCTGGGCCAAAGTACTCAAGTAGTATAAGGTTAAAATAGATTTTAAAAAATAGTGAGCTGCCTTGCTGTCTACCGCCTACATGGGCAGCTGTCCTCTGACGCAGCATCAGAACCAAATGAAACCTAAAGGCCTAGGACCTATCAGGACCACTATCATCAAAGATGATTGACAATTAGCTTACAGTTTGGATTGGTGGGGTGGAACTGTTCTGGGGAAGAACTCCCTGCACATCCATGCAGCCTAGCATGAACAGAACCAACATAAATGTATTACAGTGATCGTTTACAGTACTGCGGGAAGTAGGGGTGCTGAGGGTGCTGCCCACGAAAAATGGGGGTGCAGTGTTAAAAATAAATTCATGAACAATTTGTAATGAACAAATTGAAACAGTGACTCAGGATAGTGTTGCCACCTTGTGGAAGAACTGTTTAGTGCAGAATCAAGTCAAAGCGCAAAAGTGCGACCTGTGGTTACAGTTACAAAAAATGCGCAAATGTGCGCAAAACCTAAGTGTACTTTGGGCTTCAGTAGGCAGCATTATCATTCAACATGCGTTTACAAACTGTTTTTATCATTGAAACATGTCTATGATACTGTAAAATGACTCTATAGGTAGTTCACTAGTTTTTGAAACAAAGCACCAAAAATGTACCAAAAATTGCACACCGCAAATAAATGGCCAACCCCCTACACAAATTCTGCATTTCTTATCGAAAATCTCTAATGTGTGTAGCGTAGTGCAGATAACAAGAGAGTTCAAAGTCACATGTGGCACAACACTGATTCAAAGGCATACCTCAGCAGCAGAGCCGATGCTGGCCCATTAATGACACGCAATCAGTGGCGCAGTAGGGGAGGGTGGAGAGATAATGAGGGGAGGGGGTCAAAAGCTTTGGAGACCTGAAGTCTTTTGGGTAATTTCACAAATGAGCCCCCCTTCATTAAGTCCTAGGCTGGCCACCCTGTGGCACGAAACCACAACAGACCAATCCAAAATGGGCAGGCCAGAGCTGTGGGAGCAACAAACTGGCTGTAACCAGATATAGCATAATGTGGCCCCATAGGACCTGCTGAGAGAGAACCAGCATGAAGAGCACAAAATACAGAAGCAGCGGTCAAAACCAGACCTGTATATAGTCCACAACTCGGTACAGAGGTCAGTGACAGTAATGTAAGCCATCAACAACATATTGAAAGGACCAATGCCTACACGAGCAGCAACAAAAACTGAATTTTAGAAAAGACAGTATTAAGAAAAGCTAATTTTTATTTTTTTGATGGAAACGTGCGATTTTTGTTTGTGCAAAATTTGCTACATTGATGCAAAGGTGTCATGAAAGCTTGCCTGGATATTTAAAGAAGGTTATTAAGAAGTTCTGAGTGTTTTTAGCATGATGCTATGGGGTTGTAGGGTTTTCTGGGTTGTTGTGAGCCCATCTCCAAGTGTCTAAGATATTGTGGGTCCCTTCATTAATGTAAGTCAAAGGGTATTTTATTACCTATTGCTTGACTTTTAAGTCCATCATATACTTCTGTCTTTGTGTGAACACTAGGGTGTCTTTTCTTCTGTCCATTAAGTATCTTTTTTTCATGCTATCACACTGAGTACACTTTGAAAGGCTATGTGTTTGACTGTATGTTAAGGCTGGGCTCAGACTACAGGAGTTTTGGACTGGATTATCCCCAAATTACTCCTGCCCACAATCAGAGAAAACATCTTTTCCAGGACCTCGGTTGGTTCCGATGTTTGCCCAATTTTCAGACTCAATCTGAAAGCCTCCCGAGACACATTGGGGCCACCTCGATAATATCAAACATTATCGGAGTGGCCCCAATGTGTCTGAGAGCTGATCGGAAGGATTTTAAATCAGAATGATTACGACTATGATTGCATCAGTAATTTCACAGTAGCCAATGAGAGACAAGTCTACAAGGAAACAGAGTTGAATGAGTGAAGGTTTGAAACAGCAACTGCAAAACAAGCTGCCGTATAGGTCTGTTGGACAATGGGGATGGAGGAATGGCTTGTGAAAGTATGACAACAACACGCCTGTATAACATACATACCACAAGTGTATGGAAAAAGAGAAGAGCTTGGGAGAAATCCCCTCAATTTTGAGCAGAGTTGAATTTAAAAAGCTGCTAGCTCTTTAAGCTAATGTGCTAATGGTATTGATAATCAACAGTGATAATTTTTGCCCTTAAGGCTAATGTTAGCTAGCATACTACAGTTAACAGGCATTAAAACTGGCATATAAATCTCACCTCCAGTTCCCACTGAAGAACAGAGATCACGTGAGGCATGATGATAATCTCAATATGTTGTAGTGCGTGATAAGCCACAATTTTTGAAGTGTTTGAGAGATGACAATCTGTATAAAGATTCTCTTTATGTGCGTGATGCAACCATATTCTATCAAGAAGTTGAAGCACAAACTGGAGTGTCATCATGTTGAACAAAATTTGGCCAAATAGTTTAAAGGAGTTTGAAACTATGGCAGGGCTAAATGGGGATCTTGAAGGACTTCAGATAGCGTTTTGCCGAGCCAGAGGAACGTGTCTTGAGAGCTGCATGCTTTACAGGTTAGCAGTTAGCATTGTAGGTCTGAGGGTTTTGCAGTCCATCAAAAGCTCTTCTGCTTCAAGCAATTAGGTTTGAACACTCCAAACACCTGGATATACAGTAAGCGTGTCCTCAGCTACATGCATGACCGATGCTATCTGGAAAGGGTTTTTTATTCTCTATAGGGCTCCAAACCACTGACAACAAGGTTTTTATGGTGTTTTCAATTATAATTCTTCAATAAGACAAACTAGGGAATGAAAAATGTGCTGGAACTAATTGAGTTCCAAGTCAAATTGCCCATAATTAGCCACCTTGAGGTTGAGGCAGGGCAGGGTGGATGGCCACCAGTATCTTTTCCACTGCTGTGATTAGTGCTGCGATCCTTTGCGCACACATACTCCACACACAGATGCCCAGTGCTGCGAAGGACCGGAGACGATAATTAAATAAAGCTTCTATACCTCTTGCATAAAGGAGCATTGATTCTTTCCACCTTATTTTTTTTCCCTCTTCCCAGAACTGTTAGTCTTCCCCATCCCACTTCCTCTGAGCATCCTCCAGGGCCTTGGCTGGGAGCTCTCTATACAGCGAAGCCTTATCCTGCCTGACTTCTGCACAGGAAGTTGTTTTTTGTCACACAACACACACACAACCAAAAAAGTCTGGAACCCTCACTTACTTTATTGAAGTGTACAGTAAAGCGTCTATTCTTGCATTCTGGAAGTCAGACACACACCTGAAACCTTATACGAACAGTTCAAATAACTAAACTAAAAAAGAATGTAGCACTTGTTTACATGTTGTACTATAATCTTTATGAAAAGATTTGTTCACTAAAAGTATTGTCATGACAAACTTGCTTGACAAGACTGTCTTAGTGGTTTGGACGTGAATTTTTTCCTATTGTGCTCCACAGAAGAAAGGAAGTCATTTATTTTAATTTTAGTTTCATTTTGTTGTGTGTTTTGGTCATATATTTGTACCTATACATTTACATGCTATGTATAGCATAAAGTCCTTTGTTATTAAGCTAACAAATTAACATTATGTTGACTATTCAGATTAGCGGTGCATCAAAAACAACGGTGGTTATCATCATTCTTTCTTGCTGATTTGACCAATTCCATTCTGTGTGTAAAATGATGAGGACACCTAGATTGGCTGAAAAAAACCCTAACAAAACACTCATTGTTCTTAACTGATAACTCTTTTTTTTTGAGCATCACCACGCTGCTTCTATCATGGTGTAGGGCAGTGATCCTCGCGAGATCCACTTTCCTGCGAAGTTTAGCTCTAACCCTAATCAAACACGCATGAGTTTGCTAATCAGTGTCTTTAGGATCATTAGTAAATCACAGGCAGGTGTGTTTAATTGGAGTCTGTGCTAAACTCTGCAGGAAACTGGATCTCGCGAGCCAGATTTGAGGATCACTGGTGTAGGGTGATGCTGTGATGGGTTTACGTCAGCATTATGACCTGTGGAGCTCATGAATCACTTGGTGCTCACTACTCTTACACCAGTCCATCACTGTAAGCACACGGAATTTTGGCATCTTTGGAATTCTGATTCTGAAAGTGAGATAAAAAAAAAAAAAAAAATTCAAGCATGTATAATACAATAAATAAATAGAAAAGTAATGCATTTACAAACAATAATTAATATGAAATCATGATGATGTAAAAAAAAAACAACTTCTGGAAAGTATTCAGAAATAATTTAAAAATGTTTCTTCCTTTCAGTATTGTTCTTTTTTTTTTCTTTTGGTGAAATAACAGTAACTATAGGTACACTGATGTATACATTTATTTTTAAAATAATTTTTGTTGTTGTTTTTCATTTCTCTAATTTACCAATTTCTGCTTCTGGGATCAGCTAGTATAAAATAAAACAGAAACATTTTAAGTCTCAAAAAAAATAAATAATAATAAATACAACATCAGTTATGTTGGCCTTCTCAAGCTTACATAATAGAATAAATAAATAGAAAAGTAATGTGTTTAAAAAGTATTCTGTCTAATACTGTTAAGTTCATCCAGTATTCACATTCCTCTTTTCTTTCATTCTTTTGTTCATTATCTTTTCTTTTGGTGAAATAGAATGAATCAATACTGCAATCATTTCCATTACATTTTAATGCTGTATTATAAATGTAAAACTATGTACTGTATATGTGTTTATAGTTACACTGGTGCATAAAATTAAAAATAATAAAATATTCATCCTTTACGACTTAATTTATTATTATTACGACTTAATTTTTTTAATAACACCATTATGTTGGCTTTCTCAAGCACGCTATACAATAAATAAATATAAAAGACGTGTCTAAAAATAATTTCTATAAAACCATGAGGTGTAAAAGTATAATTTTCTCTTTATTTGCTGGTAAAGTAAAATGAATCAATACAGCAATAATTTCGATGTAATGCTGTATTATTAATGTAATACTGTGTATTAAATATTTATGTATTTGGTGCAAATCTATGTGTGTGCATTGGTGCATAAAAAAATGAATATTCTTCCTTTTAAAATAAAAATAAAAACTCGAAATTACTTCTTTAAAAGTGAACTTTCTGATCAGTTCTAGACTGAGGTGTTGTGTAAGGACAAGCGTCCCAAAACCAGGCGTCTCAAAGCGACACACCCTGCTAAATGCCCGGCGTTCAGAGACGCAGAGCGAGTCCTTTCCCTGATCTGAATGAGCTAAATCGAGCTGAGGTTAAGTATAGGTTAGCTCACGAGGAACCATCAGGAGGAATACACATCCCAGCAGAGGAACAACTTCCCTCGACATAATCACCCCGAGCTGTAAATCCAGACGCGCATTTCTGCTGTCTGAGGCAATAAATGGAAAGGTCACCAACACCAACAACTCTGTGCCTCAACTTCACAATGCGCGTGTGTCCCACAAAACAGGCAGGTAAATCTCATTCTGTTTTCTGAATGCAGGGACAACAGCATGTGAAGAGCATCAATTCCAGGAAGGAAAGAAACGTTGGATTAAGTTTCCTTTCAAGCTCGGGGTCGTTGGCTTAGCAGTCTACCCCTTTGGCCTGAAAGCGAGACAGACAGCGAGTGAAAGAGGAGCCATGAGGCTTCCCCTGTGCGTGCCCCCCTCCTTCCACCCTGGGCGGCAGTAAATCAGGATGGCAGTTAGCTAGGAAGCAGCTGCTAATGATAGTTTTACTGGGGAGAGCAGGAAGTCGTCTCCTGACCCGCCTGCTGCTCCTGGTCTCCTGTGACTGTGACAAAAGGACAGTAAGTGGGTAAAAGCCAAGTGTCGGCACAGCCTGCTCTGAAAGCACCACAGGAAAGCTGCCTGCGCTGCTATCGCATCAACCATCTTCAAAAAACAAAGGCCCGTCTCTTCCACGGCAGCCTCGGCGGGGGAAAAATATCACAAGGACTCGGCCTTTTCTGGGACGCTGCGCACACACTCAAACCAAAGCCGCAGACATGAAAGCTGAAGGGAAGAGGAAGTTACTAAATATTGCTTTCAAAATGTACGTGCCCATATAGCATGAAACTAAACCACACACACCCCATATGTTTGGGCAAAATTCATGACACGTCAAGAACATGTCTGGGTCATAAGGTGAAAAAAACAAGATAAAACAATTCATAAAATAAAGGTTCTTGGAGCAAGAAAATACTATTTTATTATTATTATTATTATTATTATTACTTCAGGCATTTCACTTAACGTTTTACTTGTCATTTCTTTGATTGCTTTAGAAATTCAATAAAAACATTCTCTAATTCAGTCTCTTGTTGTCAACAAATCGTGGCCTAGTTGTAGAAATTTTTTACCTAAATCTAGTTACATTTTAAATTAAACTAAATTAACGCGAGGGAACAAATAAAAATAATGTGGCCATGATTTAACTAAAACAAAGGTACAAATAAAAAAAGTAATAATAATAATAATAAAAACACGTAGAAACAAATTAATATATTTATTATATATTGTTTTCCTCTGTATGTCCTGTGCAGGGCTCCATAATATCTAAGTCAAAAGAAAGAAAATTTAGCTGAAAAAAGGAAGCGCATTCTGGGACATTTATTTTTTTTACATTTTGTAACTTAGTCATTGAATCTTATTCAAATATTCTCATTACCGTAATGTGAAAATAAATATATTAATTTGTTTCTATATTTTAAATGTGTTTTAAACTGGATTTTTTTATTTATTTAAAATGTTACTTAAATTATATTTATTTTTGAAGTATTTACCCATAATATTTGTATCTGTTGTATTCCCTTTAATATTTGTTCAATCAATCAATCGATCGATCAGTCAATCAATATATATATTATATAAAACTTTTGTATTAATTAAAGCTGCGGTAGGTAACTTTTGACGCTCTAGCGGTTAATAAACAGAACTGCTTGCGTCTTGCAGAATAACATCGTAGCCGGAACTACTTCTCTCTGTTTATGTCTATGAAGAATCACAAAGGTACTGGGTTACTCCGCCGCGGTACCCCCGAAGCAATCTAAAATAGTCCGAATATAAACACTTATTATAGGTGCACCCTAGTGATTCAGGACAAGCCAAAAACACGGTTTGGACAATGGATTCATGGTGTACTCACTTATTATATACATTTTTCTACATTTTGAACACAAACAAAGTTACGGACCGCAGCTCTGATTGGTTATTTTTTACCGGGAGCGCATGACTTTCTGCAAATGGCAATAGGACCACTGGGAGGAGCCAGAGGAGCTTGATTTTTTTCACAGATTATCGGTCTCATATTCTACTGTCAGGACATAATGACAGGTTTAATAAATATGTAAAAAATATTTATTTACAAAAGTTCCCTACAGCACCTTTAAATGAAAACCTAGACAGAATAATGGGAATTTCAAAAAAATGTCTGGACACATTATGATTTAAAACATTTGAGAGACAAAATCTAATGTAATAATAAAAAATTAAAAAATCTAAACATAATTAATTTTTTCTATTAATTTTCAGGTGCTCTAGGGATTTTTGTTTGGTTGTGTTTTATGGGATCCGTTCACTTGTATGTTGTAAAAGTATATTGATAAAATTATGATGCATTAAATAATGGTAATAAAACAAAGGGTCTTACTGTGAACACATCATCGTCCCCAAGTTCAGCCTCATTCTGGAGTGTTGAAGAGGAAGTTGTGGAGCCTAAAATAAAACACACAAAAAGGAGACATGAGCTGACAGACCTTTACATATCCTGTCAGTTAATGGTGGTATTTGAGGTTGGAGAAAGAAACGGACAAAGAGACAGTGAAAGATTGATTGATGGATGAAACACAACACTATCCAGATGTCCTAGAGTGGATCACTGGCTACACATTACTAACATACGTCCTCTCCACCCTTCACATAGGTGCTTATACTTCATTTACAGTCCTGCAGCACATTTAAGACTATGAAATACGTATTTGCACTTGCCATTCTAAAAAACAAAGTGCTTCCAAAATAGTAAACATAGCTTGGTAGTATGCTGTTGTAAACATGCCTGTTTGATTTAGATATAAAAAAAATTTGTTGTCTTTCTAGCTAATACAACAGTGCTCTTAGACTTTATACTGACACCTACTGGTGTGGATGCAGCATTAGTGTTGGGCGATATGGTAATTTTTCAAATCTTCATATCGTCAGCCCGTGAGATCGACGATACACGATATTATCGTGCATGGGTGGACCAAGAGAGAGACTCTTTGTTCTTGTCATAGAGTAACTATTTGGTGTTTTAAACCGCACAGGTGCGCGAGAGAGAGCCTATGGAATCACCAATAATCGAAAAAATATACTTTCAAACATAATGCTAAAATAATATTAAATATAAAAGTACTGTTTTTAAAATTGCTAGTACATATATAGTTGGACGCAACTGTCATATCATGCGTCCTGTGACAAATCTGCCGCATCTGTGCAGGCAAGTTATCAGTCTAAATGTTCTGCAAAATCAGTCGGTGAACTGTAAAACGGTGAACAGTGAAAATCAATAGTAGATTTAATTTAAATTCCAACAGTTTGACACTAATATAGCACATAAACTAACATGTTAAATATAAAGTATTCAAAACAGGCAAGTTCATATATTTGGAGTAAAGTTTAATTGAACTGCTGCATCAGTCATACAGCGTTCCAGACCGCGCGCCTCATGACGAGATCGATGCACCGAAATAGAAACAAGAATGAGATGCGTTCTAACATAACTGTGGCATTAAACTCAGTTAGTGAGGGCTCGTTTAAAATATTCCACATATATAGGCATATAAAGTGCAATGAAATACCTTATATCTGCAGACGATGTACGTCTGTTTGTGGATGGAGACTTCGTAACGGCCAAAACTATGTATTTTGCATGCATCACATTATAATGCGGTGTGTCCTTTAAGAGACTGTTCAATTAACTTATAACGCACACTCTGTGATGATGACGTAGAAGGACTACGTGAGAACCACTACTGTATGGATGATAAATTCGCTCTGCCGCCTTGTTATAATTTAATCTGAGTTAATCTCTCATGGTTGAGAAGAGCGCGCTGCCGTGTAGCAGCCATGAAATGTGTGGGACACCAACCCCACGTTTTCTATCTCTTTCATTTCATGGATTTAACGAGTTATCCGAGTCAAAGCAGACAACTTCTTTATGAACTACAGGCTCTAATCCTCTTTTGTGTGTGTGCGTGCATGCATAAGTGTGTGTGTGTGTGTGCGTGTGTGAGAAATGCGGTGCTGAAGTGAAATAGCTGGGCAGTTTGATAGCCGAATTATAATAGTCCGCCTAATAAAAATAATAATAGCTATTATTATTATTATTTAACACATAAATAGGAGAATGAGCCTAATATTGTCTTGTCTATCGACAGAGACATCTGCTGTCATCGATATCTCTATCATCGATACACGTTGTATCGTCTATCGGCACAACCCTATGCAGCACACAATTGTTGAACATACAAATCGTACTTATTATGATTAATTTATTCCACATACAAAAGTGTCTAATAACTAGAGCTGGGAACCACATTTTAGTGATTCCTTGTTTCGATTCCAATAAGGTATTAAAAAAACAAACATATTTCTGCTGTCTTTGTGCAAAACATTATGTTGTAGCTGATTACCATTAACAAAATTTAACAGCCTACAAAACAAAAACATTTCAGCAGAAATAAGCTAGACTAACAAATATAGATTTCAAACATTATTAAAGACAAGTAAACAGTCAGTAATAAAATAAAAACAAACAAATTAGCAATATCAAAATTAAATACAGGAACAGAAATCAAATGTAAAATACCACTGCATAGTTTTCTTTTTACAAATACAATATAGATAACCCCTTATTAAGTTTTCAAATCAAGATCTGTGAGATATTTATTTTTCTATTGTTCTTTAATTAACATTAATGACAGACAGTAGTGGTATTATTAGGCTGCTGTCACTTTAAGACCTAATGCACAAAGCCAATATACTGTTACGTGCGTTATTTCAACTTAAAACAAAACTCTCTGTTCACAAAGCTATTTTGACACAATTCTCTGTGCATTTGTCAGTTTAAGTAAAAAGTCGCAAAAGAAAATTGAAATCTGAGAGGCGACTTTTATTTGTGTACATGCTTTGGATGTGTGATTGAAGTACAGAAAACTAGATTATTTCTTCTTGCACTTGAATGGTTTAAAATCATAATAAAATGCACACACAAATAAATAAGCAGAATGTCCAAAATGTGGATATCTACAGTTCTTGGAATTTTGGAACCGGTTCTAAAGTAGAACCAGTTCTCGATACCCAAGCCAACAAATAATAAGGGCGAAATTAAGTGAATAGTTATTCAGCAGGTCATGTGATCTCAAGATAGCTGCCACCACGAGGGGGGACCCAACTTACATGACTAGAGTCTTCATCTTATTTGTGTGTGTAGAATTTTAAAGAATCTTGTTAAAAGTAAAATATGTTTTTTTTAGGAGTAAATCTTTTTTGCGGAGTGATATATACAAATCCCTATTGCACTTTTAAGCCTGTATACATGGGTTTTGTCTAAATATAAATGTTCTCACCCTCCGTTATGTCCTCCAAGGCTTTCCGCACACCTCTGTCAAAGGCACGGGCATCGGCGGGGCTCTGGAACGTCAGGCCGCATTTTTTGTTGTCGACCTTCCAATGGTGAAATGTGGGCGTGGCCTTGGTGTAGATCAGATCTTTCCTCACGAAACATTCCAAAATCACCTGCCAGCCAAAACAAGTGAGAGATATCAGGGACGAGCCCACAGCCTGCCGCTGCTCTGCTCTGCTAGAGGTCACTGCCCGAGGAAAGTCTTGCAAATCACATAACAAATGGGTTCATAACCAGATTTGTCTTGGAAAAGAACCCAGCATGCAAAACTCCCCAGGTTGCAAATCAGCTTGATTTCCTAAAAGCCCCAGGGGAGGAAGACTGTGAATATTTGTGCCACACCTGCTTGTCTTTGAGGCGCTCGCCATGGATGAGAAAGTCGCTGCGGCCAGGCAGCTCAGCAGGAATCACCTTACAGATGCCCACCCTGCTGAGGCCCCCACCTTCCTGTGCTAGCCATCCCCCACTCGAGTCATCTCGGGTCATGACCACCGCTTTGACGCGCACAATGTAACTGTCACTGAGAGAGAGAGAGAGAGAAAGAGAGAGTTTAACTTTGAAAGACACACGAGTGGGACATAATCCAAATTGGGGTCATATATCTAACATTTGCTATGTATCTGCAACAATTTTGTTGGTGATAAAACAATACACTGTAAAAATGGTGACCATTTTAATGCTATTTATTACCATAAAGTTTCTTAAAGACTAGTTTTAAGATTTACTCTCTTTTAAAGAGGTTGTTCACCCAAAATGAAAATGATGTGGAAACACTTCAGGAGTGTCGAAGTCGTCATCGGATTGGTTGAATTTCACAGGAATTCTGTGAGACGTTTATGTTGTGTTCTTTAACGTTCCGCCTGGAAACAAAGATACCGTGATGCCAAACCCCTTCACGAAAGAAGAAAGCCGCCGTGACAATACATACTGTGACAACGAGCGCTTATCAGGATCAACTTAACAGTGGATTTTCAAAAGTATTAAATATTTAAAGTTTGCGGCATAGAATCTTTAAAATATGTCAAAGAGTTATACACACAGGTCTGTTTTTGTGGCGACATTTCCACACCTCGAAATGTGACAATGAATGAAACGAACTGTGATTGGTTGTTTGACATGTCGGTCAAATGGCCTCATGGGCGGGACTTAGCCAGTGAAAGCTGCCATGAATTCCAGACCTTCAATCTACGCGACACTATGTGATCATTTACTCACCCTCAAGTTGTTGAATACAATGTTTGTAAGCATTGGCTGAAGCCAATGATTTCAATAGTATGGAGAAGTGGAATTGTGGATAAGTGTGGATACTGTGACTTATTGTGAAATATTTTTATTAAAAAAAAAAATGTTTATCTTTTTAAATAATTACAAAATGTAATTTATTCTTGTGAAGTCGATGCTGAATTTACAGCATCAATATGCTGAATTGATGCTCACGAAACGTTTATTATTATTATCAATGTTGAAAATATTTGTGATGCTCGATAATTTTGTGTAGCTACTTATTTCTCTTTGATAAACTGAATGTTCAAAAGAACAGCATTTGTTAAAAAAAAAATATTTTGCAACATTATGAATTGTTTTACAAATTTACAATTTAATTTAATGCTTTCTTGCTGAAAACAAAGTATTAATTTCTTAAAAGTACGCAAAAAACATTCTGACCCTAAACATTTGAATGGAAGTGTAATTTTATTCATTTACTGAAATGCATTTTATTTTAATGAATAAAATATCTTATTTTAGCCTCACTGTCCAGTTGTACTCTAAATCCAGCTGTATATTTTCCATTCTTCTGCGGCTCCACACAGTGATGTCAGACACACCAAAGGGGAAATCAAGCATCAACACCTCAGGCCAAACAAGACGGCTTGTCAGCAAGAAACTCACAAATTTCACAAGTGTTACACATGGCCAGGGGACAAGAAAGCAAAATTAAAATCACATTTTAAAAAGTCCTCCCTAGAGGCATCTGCACTCAGACTAGTCCAGAGCTTGAGCCAGGTTTACTTTCAAACTAACTCAACCGTTCTTCCTCTGTAATGCGATGAAAGCCAACAGTCAGCCTTATATGGTAACCTGAGCTGCCGTGTTCAATAATTAACCAGCGCTGGAGAGAGGACGGTCGAGGAGGTGAGGGCAAGTCTCAAGAGCAGAGAGCAACCAAATCAATAGCTTGGGCCAGAGGAAGGAAAGGGCCTCGTGGACGTGTGAACGCTCACACTCTACATTAAGCCCTCAAACTACGAACTCATAAATAACCAGTTAGAAAGAAAAGCCACTTTTAAATATCTTAAATATTTCCCTTAGCTCTCAGACATGTCTCCTCTAGGATTTCAGAAGCGATCTCCACAAGGTCTCAAACTGTGCTCAGACAGATAGAGCAGAAGAGGAGAAATGACTGGGAGAAACCGCAACACTCAATATAGTAAATCAGTTAAAAGAGCATGCACATTATTTGGAAGCAATCTTGTAAAGAAATTTAATCAGATAATGATTTGCCATGTTTTTAAAAAACAGACGTTTGAAGGGAATTTGGCTCAGATATTCCAAGTCTGCAAGACTTCAGTATAAAGTCAGTATAAAGCCCCGCCGATGCCTGCGAAATGCTTCCACATCCATTTTATTGTACCTCCACAGAAAAAGAGGATTTATCAGCTGTACTATTAGTATTAGGGATGTACCGGTTGACCGGCCATAAATCGGAACTGGACGGTTTTTGCTTAAAATACGCGATCGGTCGGTGTTTGTCTTTTCTTGGATTTTTTCTGGAAGTGCGCCCGCGTGCACCAGTGATGCGAGGGTTGATCCAAAATGAGCAGGTCCCTGCGGTCACCCGCGGTTATCCGTGGTTACGAGTCATCCAAAAATATTTGGGTCGCGGTCGGTCGGGTCGTTTGAAATAAAGATGCCAATTAAACCTTTGTAATTTATATAGTACTAGACAAAATGTTTAAATACATAGGCCTACACTTTATTGGCTGAATAACTGGCGTGAAGATGACGCATGAGCTCAGTCTGCAGGTAGAGATGGAGGCGGCAAGAGAAAAGATGAAGTCTTGGGAGCAACAGCGCTGTTTTTGGTAAAATATGATGGCGACTTGATTAAGTTTTGTTTTATAGAAAACTATTTTTAAAAGATTTTCGTTTTGTATAAATTGTATCTTAATTTTGATCAATGCTTTATCAATCAATTGCCTGTATTTAACAATAAGAAGCAAATATATAGCAGACAATTTAATGAGGCGCCGACACGATAACTTGCATTGCATGTGAACTGGAGGGCGCCGAAACTCAGTGTGTGCCTCACAGATTTGAGAAATATAGGCTATATATTACAGAATGATTGAAATGTCTACTTTTAAACAAAAATATGCAAACCAAAATAAATACTACTTTCTGGTTATGTAATCCATATGAAATTTGCATTTCTCTCTGGCGTTCACGGCGAGTCCGCATCGTCAACTTCATCTTTGCTACGATGAGCATTTACTCCTTTACAAAAAATGCGGGTCAGGAAGCGGGTCGGGTACAATATCTTCATTTTCTTTTTCTACTTCCCGAGTTGCGGGCGGGTTAGTTGAAAACGTCGGTCGGGTGCGGGATGTTTATACATTGACCCATGCATCACTGGCATGCACAGACTACATTGTAACCATTCACTATCATGTCGGTTGTGTGGAAGAATTTCGAAATCTGTGTGCAGGACACGGGCAGCCGTTCAGCACTGGAAGTGCAGAGCTACATGTCTGAGGCACAGACATGTGCCTTTTTTTTTGTAAAGAAGAACTTGCATACATGTTTGAAAAGCCAGAAGTAAACGTCAGTTCTTTATAGGATGATTCTTTTTATTTTACCTTAAAATTACATCGACTTAATTTGATTTAAAAATCACCTGCTGTAGAACACTGAAGTTTTTGGTCTATGGTAATTTACAATTTGCCGCAAACGCCATACACAGCGTTTCCTTTAGATTGGCAGGGTTTGAGCGCAGGAAAATGCATTCAGCAAACTGATTTTGTGTTGGGGCGATGTACCTTGTTGGGAAACCAAATAACATATTGCCGATCTGGAGCCATCTCCATTTATGTCCAAATACAAACGAGACGGCGATGAATGAAAGATGTTAACAAGAAATGTGGTGACGATTCCTATTTCAAAGACAGCGTGTGCAGATGAGGAGTTAATGCGCTTGTTTAGAACAATCCAAGCAGATTCTGTCTAATGAAAGAGAATACAACATGATCTACAAAACACAGAGCCATGGCATAGACAGCACCTGCCATGATGGTAATACCATCATCCATTTGCTATTAGTATACACAGTGATTGAGCCTATGTAGATGTGGCTCTTCCAGTGGAAAGAAACAGAGAAATGCTGTCTGTGAGATTAGAATTAATAGGGAGGAAGTCCTGTGGAGCAGCAGTGTCTAATGTACTTAGACTAAGAGAGCCAGGCCAGGGGACTGACTCTATGCCAGAGCCATTCAATATCAGCGACTAATTAAAATCAAATCAAATGTAACTCCTAATAAAACTAGGTGTTTTTCATAATTGAACAAGTGGAGGGCTGGTGACTCCTCTCTAAGCTGCAGCTGTCGGTGGGATTCACAGTTTCACACCACACGTCCTTCATGCCCCGTCGGGTGTCTGGGGTACTGGGGACAAAAGGTGTCAAACTATACCTGAACAGACACATGGAGATTTTGTCTGATCAAAGCACACAGTGTGCGGATATGATATAGATTTGTAATCTTTCAAGAACTTGTCATGGTCATATATCACCTCAAAACCACAATAAAAATGTATGTATAATGTAACATCATTATCTTAGTATTCTTTAAATACTATTATAGAACAATAATATTTTTAAATGAATCTTCTATTCTTATATTTTATTTTCAGTTTTCATTTAATTTCACATTTTTATTTTCATCTAAAGTTTAGTTTAGATTTTTCATCTAATCCATATTTTATTTAAAAAAAATTGTTTTGTTACAGTATTAACATTTATGTATCATATCAAATTAAGATTTTAATGAAAATTAAACATCTTTCCTTGTTGTAAAGCAAAGAAATATATATATATATATATATATATATATATATATATATGTTTTTATTGGAGTGTGTTTATAGTAGGGCTGTCAAAAATAGCGCGTTAACTACGTTAATTAGTTGTTTGTTGTTAATTACGTCAAATTTTTTAACGCATTTCACGCATGCGCAGTGTGACAAATTATTCAGGTCAGGAAAGTCTCGTCGATCTCTGAATTCTCAAGATAGTAAAAAACAGCGGCGGGCGCCGTGACGAAAACTTTGAAGAAGCTTAAGGTTTTACCCCAGTTACTCTCAAATACATTCATGCCAAGCTTTATAAACAGAGACAACTTTGGTAGTTGATACGCTGGAGCTTCTTCTTCCTGTTATAGCGTCCTGTGTTTCACACTGCGCAAGCGCAGAACACCTACGAAAATTACAGCTGTTGAAAAGCATATGCATTTTTACTTGGTTTTACTGGCACTTGAAGCCTTCAGAACGTGAAAATATCGATCCTAAAGTATTGTGGCAGAGCAAATGAACACCCCCCAAAAACAAGAGTGCCCAGAGTGCTGCTTATGTGATGGTGGCGCATGTTTTTGTTTCTGAGTTCATTCTTTCGAGTTTCTCTATGCATAATTTCAGAGATATGTGGCTATATTTAACCACTGGTTCACCTAAAACTCTTACACTATCTGTAGTTAAATGGCATGGTTTGATATAGTGCTCAGGTAAATTTGATCTAAGTAAATGTTAAACTTTTGAAATTCAGAAAAAAAGAACCACATATTGATGAATCAATACATGATTTTTTTTTATTTTAGACAACATACAATTTATATAATTCTGTTGGTGAAATGAGACCTAAAAAAATGCATGGCAAAAAAATACAAAATAAAGGTACTAGTAAATTCTATCTTTTACACAATATTTAATGACATTAAGCAATAAATAATTAAAACCAATAAATAATTAAAACCAGAAGAAAAAAATATAATAAACCAATAAATAATTAAAACCAGAAAACAAATGATTCTTGATCATTTACATAAAGGGAAACTACCATGTCCTTTATGCCAAAATGTCCAATATCAGTCAGTTACTCGACTGGTGCATATATATTGATTAAAAGCATTGCTAATATTACCTGATACGCTGTATCATGACAGATCTAAAAGAGGACGCATGAGAAAACCTGGATGTTAAACGCAGAATGGCGAGTGAAAATGTCACTAAAGTATGTGTGAGTGTTTATGTCTGAGTGTGTGTGAGAGAGTGAGTCATTCTATCCATCTGTGATGTGGAAATTTACAAAAAAACAGCCATTTTTTCCTTATTTTCCCTCGTACAGTTTAAAAGATCGCACCCCTTTACACTCTGGAGGGCATGATGGGGTGAGTGGGTGAGATATATATTAGAAAACTAAACGCAAATATGAATGATTGTCAGTCTGAACAATTAATGCAAAATTTCTAACATGCTCTTTTTATAGTCAGTGAAGGTATTGAGGAAATGTGTGATTAAAATTAGAGACGGCTGTTTCCTTCCTGCGTGATGTAATTGTTGCTTCCTGTTGTTTATCTCCTTTGTCCTTCTAGGGACAACAGACATTTAAAACAGGAGGCATTACATATTCTTTCTGATATTTGATGCAGACAGAGACATCAAAATCATGCTACAATATATTGAGAACAAATTCCTGTGCTGTTTGAGCGATGTATTTCCATGACCTTTCCAGTCGTTCATGATCACTGTAAGGATTTTTAAAAATCTTTCTATTGAGAATGAGGAGATTATCGTCATAGCACAGAGCCCCTCCCCTCGATATCACAGTGTCCGCCATGTTGGCAGGACACCGGCGGCGAAACAGGATTGTTTACATGTGTTGTTAACTCAGTAGTAGAGGAGGTTTTTACCATGCCTGGAAGTTACTGCTGCGTTAAAAACTGCTCCAGTACCTCTCACGATACATATGGAAAACATAGGAACAGTGGAATACAGTTTTTTTTTAGGTTACACCAAGCGCAAAACAGTGGTATTTGGAGAAGCTCTCAGGCATCCAAAATATCGTCCCATACGAGCTCCCTGCAGTGGAATGGCACAGAGACGTGGACAATACTTCCACGCACATATTGGGACATTGTGAATTATCTTGTTTTTGGTGTAAGTTACAACACAATGCAGGAGTTTAAAAGCCACAAGTCTTTGGAAAGTTACGAGGCTTTCTGCTGTAGCTGGGTCCATTTACAGCAGGTGATGAAAACAGTGTTGTACTGGCCAAAGTAAGTTTATTCACATGCGTTTTAGCGTTTTGTAATTACATTGCATTTAGCACACTTCTTGACCAAAATGACAAAGTAACTGCGACTGAAGACTAGATTGTAACGAGATGTTCAATGTATATGAACGTTTCCAACATGTTTTGATGTAGGCTAAAGCTGTGTATGTTTAGTTATAATTTGATTTTAACCCAATGACACATACTGTAACAGGTTTTTGTGTGGGGGGCTGCAAAGTGGACAAACCAGTTCTGGGTTAGCTAGGGTAGTTAAATGTGTGATTGCGAGATGTAAATGTCCGGGTTAGATTAAAGCCATTAACAGCGTGAACGCAAGGTGACTTACAATGTAAACAATATTATTCCCAATGTCCATATGTGAGCACTGAGGTAAATGGTTCAGGTCTCTGTGCCGCTGCAGGGAGCTGCTGAGAGCTTCTCCAAACACCGCTGTTTTGCGCTTGGTGTAAGCTTGTTCCTGTAAGGTTCCCGCACCTATAAGCTTCCTGAATTTCTGAAATGTACTATTTCTAAATAGTTTCTAAATATGCTATTGCTACACTTCATGGCAAAAATTGCTCTGGTCTGCTAGACTTGGTTGAACAAAAATAAACAATATTTTGTTGCTTTAGCTTATTTATTCAGTCATTATTCAATGGTATACTATAAATCCATGTGAAAAAAAATTACTTCTCACTGTTTTCAGGTCAAATATTTATATGCGATTAATTTCGATTAAGCCTCTAATTAATTAGATAAATTTTTTTAATCGAGTCCCGGCCCTAATATACATACATTATGTTGTATTGAGTCTGGTTTATAAATTTCTCACTTCCATTTTAAGGTGAAGTGGGTAATTTCTGTGGCACCTGCTCAGATGCTGTTTAAAGTGCCTGACTGGACTGACTGTAACACAAGTGAGTTTAGGGGAAAGTCTAACTGTTTATTGAAGCAATGGAGAATGTGTCATTGTTTGAACCACAGGTAATCTTCTAAAATCTCCTTGTGAGGTTAAATAAAATCAGTTAAATATTAAAGGTTCAGTGAAGTGTTGGTTCATTCCAAAATGAAAACTGCTCACCCTCATGTTGTTCCAAACCTGTATAAATCTTTCTTTAGAGGAACGCTGAACGCTCATCTCCATACAGTGAAAGCACACAGTGACCAGTGGCTGTCAAGCACCACGAAAGTATCCTAAAAGTGGTCCATCTGTGCTATAATCCAATTTTTAAGGAGTCGTATAATAGTTTCATTTCAGAAACAGACTGAAATCCAAAGAGTCACTTAAAATGTAACATTCTGTCATCTTTTACTCAGCCTCATGTCATTCCAAACATTTTTGAAACACACAACTGTCCCTTCAACTGCAAGTCTATGCAATCAAACTTTTGATGCTTCATAAAGTTCATAAAAAAACATTGTTATCCACATGAATCAAGCAGTTAATCTAGTCTGAAGAGACAAGTTCTCTTTGTATGATAAACACATGTACGACCCTGGAGCACAAAACCAGTCTTAAGTCGCTGGGGTGTATTTGTAGCAAAAGCCAAAAATATATTGTATGGGTCAAAACTATTGGTTTTTCTTTAATGCCAAAAATCATTAGGATATTAAGTTAAGATCATGTTCCATTTTGTAAATATATTTTCTTTTTTGATTAGTAATATGCATTGCTAAGAACTTCATTTGGACAATTTTAAATGCGATTTTATCATTAATTAGATTTTTTTTTCAGATTCCAGATTTACAAATACTTTTAACACTTCGCCAAAAATCATCCTATCCTAACAAAACCATACATCAATGGAAAGCTAATTTATTCATTTTTCAGATGGTGTATAAATCTTAATTTTTTAAATCTTTTTTATTTGTCAAAAACATTGAATAATAGAAAAAAACACCTCTCAAGTTTAAATGTTCAGTTAAAATGACTAATAAGCATTCAAACATGGTTATCAAATTTACTTCTAATTACTTAAGTTATATTAAATAATACTTGATTATTATAAAGCTTGACTGACTGATGTTAAAAGCGTATTTAAAAAAAGGCACCATTTTACAAATATTATATATAACAGTTGAATGGAGATGCTTGTGCTCCGGTTGATGGAGTGTCACCTGTGTTGGCTCTTGGCTTACGCTGGCCTGAGGCCCACTGTGGCACAGATGGGAGAGAAGCCACTGAGACACCTTCCAGCCGGGGATGGCAACGAGCAGAGCGAGTCGTGGCTTTCACTGCCTTCGTACATTCTGTTGTGTGTGTGTGTTTATATGTGTGTATGCACACGATTCACATGTGTCTGTCACATGCCTGTAGTTCTATGACTATTTTTTCCCCTTAGAAAGCCAGATGGTAGATGTCCCAGCATGATAAATATTCCCGGTTATTTACTTGGAAAAGATGACCAGCTAACTAACGATCATATCAGTGTTAAAAGCAACTGCTTAACATGAATGGAGTAAAATTTGTGGAGTAAAAAAAGTGTTTTTAAGTAAAACACAATACTGTCAATTACATTCAGAACATTGGAAACCCTGACTATTAGAAAACATCTCTCTGTTGCTTCAGAGGCCATAACATACTAAGTCCAACTCTCAATAACCGTGGCCAAAACAATAAAGAGTTCAACATAAACTGTTGCACCAACAAAATAATATGATACAACATAAAGTGTAAAGTCCACGCTAGCTGCTATATGTTTTGCGTTGAGGTGATACTTGAGGCTCGATGTGCTGCAGGCTGCAGTGATATGCGGAGCGAACGCTAGTTGGTGCTTCAGTATAATCGGTCCGCCGAAACAAATCCAGTGAGAAACGTTCCGCGGTGCAAAAATAAGTTATTAAAAATGCGGGAATTTTTTTTTCTGTAATTAATTAATCTTAGTTAACGCGTTATTTTTTGTGTAATTAATTAATCTCAATTAACGCGTTAAAGTCCCGGCCCTAATGTATATATTTCCAAATTAACCATATTAAATGTCATAGAAAACCACTGGGGTTCTTTATTAGGTGTCCTCTAAAAGCCAGCAAAAAAAAAAAAAAAACTAGAAACCGACTCAAAGATAAAGGCCTACAAGTTCCAGTTTACAGAATTAAGAATGGCAAAACGTTCAGCAGAATCACTGAATGGGTATTTTGGTGTACCTGTAGATTGGCCCAAGTCAGGAGAGCGTGACGGATAAACGGATATCTCACCATGATTTTAGTCTATTTGATTACCATCAGGGGGCATCAGCATCACAATGCAGCACAATGGTTTCCTCACAATGTGGAATTGTCCATGTTCTCAAGGCTTTAAATCATATTTCGCCACCTCTTCCCAGAGTCTCAATGAGATCAACAATGGACAACTCAGAGAATCTTCTCCTGTGCGGCCAAATATAGGATCATCATTTGGGGCGGCAGTGGATCAGTGGTTCATGTAGGTTGTCTACAAACAGGAAGGTTGGTGGTTCAATCCCTGGCTCCACCTGGCAAAGTGTTGAGGTGTCTTTGAGCAAGACACCTAACCCCAGCTGCTCCTGACGAGCTGGATGGCGCCTTACATGGCTGACACCACCGCAGTCGGTGTATGAATGAGTGTGTGAATGGGTGAATGTGAGGCAACTTGTAAAGCGGTTTGGATGGCCATGGGGTCTGTGGAAAGTGCTATATAAATGCAGTCCATTTACCATCATACATTCATGAGATGCTGGAAACATTACTCCCAAATCAATTCAATCAAAACAGCAAATATTTGGCTAATTACTATGATTTATTCCAAACACACAATTGAACATGATGGAGGGTACTAGCCCTCCATTAAGCGTGTACCACTGAGAATGCTAAGAACACTGCTTCCTTCCCTTCGTATAACAATTAACCTATATGAAGTAGTTAAAACAGGTCAAACAAATGAAAGAAATAACTATGCTACAATTACACCATTTGTGTGTTTGATTCTGGATGATATATTATTTTCCAACTCTAAAACAACTCTGTATGGTGAATCACTTGGTGGAAGAATAGGTTATTTCCATTAATATTATTATTATTGGTTTAATTAAATACTAAATTAAATATTTTTTTTTATTAAGAAATTATGTATTCTATTAAACACTATTAAAATATTAATAAAACTATTAATTGAATGTTAGTATACCTTATCATATTGTTTCCATAAAAGCAATAACTCAATTAAAGGGATAGTTACCCAAAAATTAAAAGTTGCTGTTAATTTACTCACTCTCAGGACAACCGATTTGATTTTTTCTTTAGTAGAACAGTAAAGAAGATTTTTAGGTAAAATCATGGTCCTTTGTGATTCATGAAATGCATTGCACATCATTATTGGATGCTATAATCATAAAATTGCATATTCATTAAATGATTGCATGATCAGCATACTATGGAATTAGTTAACACACAGTCTTTCTCAAACAGTGGTAAAGACACCTGAGAAACAGGAGTTTTTAATTTTTTTATGTCATGATTTTGAACAGATGTAAACAGTAGCAAGAGACTTAAAAGTATACACGTGATACCAGCTAAATTTAATTATTTAACTAAAATCACAGAAACATAGTACTTTAGGTGATGTAGAAAAAACTGAAAAGTTTTTCCCTCGCTTTTTTGAAAGGTTTGACGTATCCACAACAATGTTTTCAAAATTACATACACATATCCGCGAAAATGGCCAAAAACACTGTATTATGTATGCCAGGCGTTTACATGGAAGCGATAACGATAACGATAACCCCAACACACTGTAGTCATGTAATCGAACAGGCAAACCACATAAAACGTTTACAGTGTTTGGCTGAAAACGTTGTTGTGTAAATGGCTCCTTAGTCTGCTATTCCCAACTCTGTAAAGTAACATGAGGGAGGAAACTAGTTGACGTCAGATAGTTAATTACCCATGATTTATATATATAGTTTATGTACAACCTGGAAATATTTATTTAGCAATCGGCACTCAAACGTCATCTGTACAAAACATTGTGTAAAGAACACGGTTAATCTACGTTACATGAAAAATTCCCATACGGCAAAAAGCTCCTCCGGCCATCCTACACACAGGTGACTCTCACTGTTGAATTTTAAAATAATTATTAATACTTCTGGCCACTGGAAAACTTAGGATAAAATATTACAGGTACAAATAAGTGCCATGCAATGTACAATGTTGCAAAAATGCTACAAAATTATTATGAAGAAAACCAACAACAACTCAGTCCACATGACTCACAAGTTGATCATGCTTATATGCACATCATAAACAATGACCAAGTTTAAGGTGTCTGAGATTCAGCATTTCATTTACATAAGCCTCTTTCATGTAGAAATTCTCGGAAATACACAGATAATGTGTCCCTGGATTTGTCCCGGGATTGTTTGATAGTGGTTCATTCACACTGCCAGTGATTTTCCGGAATCTGGAAACCTGTCTTTACGGGATGTAAAGACACGTTTCCAGATTCCGGAAAATCACTGACATTACGATGTGATGTGTAATGTGACGCGTTCTGTTTCACTTAAGCTGGCGAACGAACTCAGCTTCAGCAAGGATAGTAAGGAGATACCTGATCTCTGCTTCATTACAGTTCGCACATATTTTTTTGTCGCAAACGTTGATCTGCCTTCAAAACACCCGGTAAAAGAGTTGCACGATAACGTGCATCATCACTAAGACAAACCCTTTACGGCATTGATTCTGCCATTTGTTCACACAGAGCTTGATCTAGGACTGAACTTGGCAACGTCACTAGGTCCCCAACCCGGGATCGATACAGGAATCAATCCAGGGTCGTGTTTCTGGGACCAACATGCAGTAGGAAAGGGGCTATAGAGTGAGAGCTTAGTAAAGCTGCTTATTCTGTTCCTATCAGCCAATCAACACTGACTTATTTCATACTAAATCTTTACACAGATTTGCACAGAGTTGCTGAAAACTGACTACATCAGACTACTACAACTGAAACTGAACCGTCGCAACATGGACCACACTACTGCCACCTTCGCCGTTCAAAACAGCACCTTGTGTTCTTTACGAACCTGCAAGGAAAGAAACAGTAGCACTGACAGACAAACGCAGAGCAAAAGGCCACATGAAAACAGAACAATCTGGAAAAACCTGCCTGGACCGGGCTTACCGACTGCTCTCGGTCATCTCTGCGTATCTAGCAGCAGCGCTCACAGCATCGGTGGGGCGAGCATCTCCCGGGCGTGCTCAGGAGGACGGAGACCGAGCATGTCTGTGTCCAGAAAGCAGGGAGAAAGCCTCCTCTTCACACACTGTATGATTCAGTCTCCTTGACAAACACTCGGAGTGCTGGAGTATGAGTCATCCGCAAGCAGCCATTTCTGCCTTGAGCTGGCGGCCTACAGCACAGCTTTCCCTCTCTCTCTCTCTCTTTCTCTCACGGTCTAACGTGCAGAGCATATAATCTCCAATCGCCTACACCTCTAGCTAAAGCTACGACCAACAACACCCACACAAGCACAGGGTGTGGGCTCAACCGAACATGAACCAGTGCAGTTACTGTGCCCCTCTACATCAAACAACACACCTACACGCACGCCGAGAGCCGACTATACGCTGTGTAAACACCTACATCTTAACCGTCAATCATCGATGCGAACAGGAGAGCTGGTCCTGAACGCTGTTTGAGCGCATAGCATTGTTCAATCTACTGTAGGAGATGAACCAAAGAGAGCCGTCGATAAAGAAAGATGCTTTTGGAAGTTAGATTGTGCAGTTGTGGCATTTACTAACAAGCTGAACCTTGACCCAATGGTTTCTACATTGGAGGCCATTCAAAAGCAGACATGTTTTACGATTGAATATTTCATTATAAGCAATATATACACTGAAGAGTCATGTACTTCCAGGGAATCGTGCAGAAGTTGAATCCTATGAATGCTATTTAGATGGATGGTATACAGGTTCACAGTCATCATTTACTCACCAAAACATTCTTCAAAATACGTTTGCGTTCCGCAGAAGAAAGAAACTCAAACAGGTTTGGAATGACATGAGTGTGAGTAAATGATGACAGAATTGGATTTTTGGCTGAATGATTGCTTTAGGCATAATGTTATTTCAGTTCCTACATTACTGTTTTTATTTGTATTTTTTTTTTTTTTAATAAGTCTTTCCAAGGCTGCATTTTTATTTATTTTTTATTTTTTATAAAAAGTTATTTTGTGAAATATTTATACAATTTTAAAAAGTTGTTACCTATTTCAATATATTTTAAAATGCCATTTATTCCTGTGATGCAAAGCTGAATTTTCAGCATCATTACTCCAGTCTACAGTGTCACATGATCCTTCAAGTTTATTTTATTACGTATACTTCAGAAACATCCAAGTATATTTTGTACTATGTACTAGTATACTTATTATTGTAAAAAAAAAAAAATACAAATTTAAATAAAATTACAAATCAAAAACAATATTTTCATCTGACATGTAAACAAGTAATTTAATGAAAACATGATAACAGATGCATATGGAATCTCACATATGAAATGAAGAACGCTGCGCTCCAACCGGTTTTGCCAGGTACTGTATATTGTCCTCTGGTGTTATTTATCAATATTTCACATACTTTAGATGCTGGAACAGTTAAAATTGCATTTCTGCAATTTCTGCTACATGCAGTCAGAATCATATACTGGTTTAAAAAAAAATCCAATAATTGATTTTATTTCAGATATATGATTTCACATCTTATCTTGTTGCTGCATTTCTTGCATTTACAGCACTTTTATTCCATGGGATTTAAATTTTTTATTTATTTATTTTGCTATTTGCCAACATTTCACCAGTACATGAATGTTTTTGATTGTATCTATACTGTATCTATGGTTATTTTATTTTAAAGCATCACTAAATGTGAATCAGTCTCAAATTGTAACAGTTGTATAGTAGAAGCTTTTCTGCTGTCTGGGCCACATAGGGTTTTTTTTTTTTGTAAAACCATTTGCCATGACTGTTACATTATTATTTTATTTTCCTGATGCTGAGTTATTATTCCAAATATAATTCATATATATGTATAATCTATAGGTAAAAAACCTAAGCGATACATGAAAGCAAACTGGTTCATTGCTCTACAAGTCAGTCAGACTGTCTCTCCTTGTCTAAATGGCCAGTTCTTGAACAAAATCAGTTGCGATGCAGACTGGACTTTCTGTCATAATCAAAAACTTGGCTATACTGTAAAACAGTCTTGAATAACGAAATAATATAAAGTGACAAAACAGACTTTGTCATTGCATCCAGATGCATCCAGGACAACACTTAAGAACTGTCTATTGCATTATACTTCTATGATGCAATTTGGTGCCTGCATTTTTTTCTTTGCAACTCTTTCAATGTAAAGAGGAAAAAAAACAGCCATCAAATTGCATTATAGCTGTACAAGAGCAGAATGGACAGGAATACAGGCCGCCCTTGCTATCCAGTCCAGTGGTGCAGTGGACGTTCAGTAGACGTGTGAACACATGACATTATCACATGAGTGTTGCAACACTCAGAGCAGTCAGAAGAGCGCTCTTTCTCTCTCTCTCGCTCTCTCTCTCAAACACGTGGATTCTGGGGGATGGGACACAATCATGTAGCCACTCTATCAGCAAGAGTGTTGCTCTGCTTTTGAATATATTCCAGCTCTAACTAAAGCCCCTTTCACACTGCCATTCCGACAAATACACGGGTAAAGTGTTCCGGCAATTATTCCCGGGTCGCTAGATTTTGCACTTTCACACTGCCAGTGATGACCCGGGATATGTGCGTGCTTTCACACACAACCCGTAAAGATCCCGTAATGACACGTGACATCAGGGCGTGACGTGTAATGTACGAGTCGAAAACGTTAGGCACGTTATACTTTCACTGAAGCAAGCAAATGATCTTGGCGTCAGAGTGGAAAGTGAGGAACTAACTGATCTCTGCTTCATTACAGTTTGCACATATATTTTAGTCGTAACAGCCGGTAAAAGAGTAGCGCGAAACGCAGGTCATCACTTCGACACGGCATTAGATCTGGCTTTTGTTCACACAGTGCTCGTCCCGGGTTGAACCCGGCAATGTTTCTAGGTCCCCGACCCGGGTTCAATGCCGGAATCAATCCCGGGACGTGGTTGCTTTCACACAGAAGGCGACCCGGCAATGTTCCGGCAATATGCCGGGTCCGACGTGCAGTGTGAAAGGGGCTTCATAGGAAAATATGATTTCAGGAAAGAACGAAAAGCATTTACCTGAAATTATGTTTGGTTATTCAAGCAATAAGCCAATACGGGCGGTGCATTAAAGTGATTTTACCAGGTATATAAGTCCTACCTTATGTGGCTTAATGCATTTATAAAAGACACCGAAGTTCAATAAATGGTTTAAGAGAGACCTTACGTGCTTGCTCATTACCGGTTACTGCTCTTATTTAGAAGTTTGCACATCTCTTGACAGCATAGAGAGGTCATATGAAGATGAGCCTGGTTTGACATTACTGAGTACCAACAGAACTGGTATGAATAACGTGAACGAGATTTGAAAACTTTACATTTAAGTTTGTTCTTCAGACAAAGAGCTCAGTGTCATTTTGTTCAAACACTGTATGCTTTCTCTGTGCATATTCTGTATACTCTGGGCAGTTTCTAAACCATGTGTATTAGTCACAGACACAGGCACCCCAAGGCACACATATAAAAAAAAAAAAACAAGAAAGAAATGAAAAGCAATTCTATAAATGTGGGGCAGAGTGGTTTCCGCCTCTTTTGGCAGGTGCGGGTTAAACAGTTGCACCAAACCTGATAAGGGCAGACTGTTACTTCCTCAGATAAGGTCTGTGTAACCCTGCCTGGCTCTACTTACAGCCATCTACAAAAGAGAGGGAAGAGGAAACAAGACTCTCTTTTTTACAGCATGTCTATTTTGTACACCTGAGGCGATACAATGAAGGAATTTGAATCTTGAAAAGACTAGTACATGAGGGAGTTTTGTGGAATCCTGTGAAATCACGTGCTTAAATTATTATTATTGCTCATGCAAATATCAAATAAGCTCAAGATGCTTCTCTCACCCTCAGATTCATGACTACTCCCGTGTCCTGAACAGTTTTTAAAGCATGCATCAAAAGCAGAACTATTGCCAACTTAACATAATGTCTAATAAAACAAAAAGCTCCTGGAACGAGATGCTAAAGTAATGGCTGCTGAAAATTTAGACCTCATTTTTATTAGCAGTGTCAAGTGGTATAACCAGCAAGAATTTGGCATTCATTTCTGAATCTAATGGTTATACCATCTGACAACCTTATTTAAAAAATATATATATTTATATCCGCAAACTGAAAGATTGCTATAGAGGTTATATGGTGGTTTTTAGTGTGAAACACTTGCAATGTTTAGATTCTGACACAAAAACACATCGGTTACAAGCAGAATACAGTGCTATTCAGCCACAGATCTGAGTGTCATATCAACTCCATCCTGAACCTGAGACTGGGGAAAACCAAGCCTGAAGGCCAGAAAGGACACAAAGAGCACTAAATAATGGTGGCAAGTAATACCAAAGCTATTGTTCGTGTCCAGGCGTCCCATTGCATTTGATATTCAATTCGACTTGAATCCTGATTTAGAGATAATAATCTCTGGGACTGACGGCTGGACTTGGACTGGACTGGGAACTGCCATCTTGGGAACGCGTTGGCAAAAGTCAGCTTATTTCTGAATGGCTGGTCACTGGGCCGTGGAAACGCACTGAATAAAAGGAGCTGTGCAGTTGACTGGGCTTCCAGTGGACACTTGCACATTTCCATATGAGAGCAGGGAAATTCTCAAGACCGCATTTGGCTCTGCAATGCTTCTCGGGTGGAGGGGAGGACTGATTGAATGAAAAAGAACAACAGGTTCAATAAAGCGCAGATAATGGCTTCCTGTCTGGGCCGCGACAGAAGAGCTATCTGTGTTCCCTTCTCAGCAGGACCACGGAGGGGTGAGAAGTTGACAACGCTTTCATTCTCTCGAGGACCGGGAGCTGTGTTTGGACAGCAGCAGAGTGGCCTTCACAAATAAACCATCGCATTTCACTAGGTTTGACCAAAAAAAACATTCAAGGAAACAATCGAATAAAAAAAATGAACAGCCTGGAAGACTGGAGAACTTGGCCCTTGTGTCTTTTCCACAGGATGTGAAACACATTCATAAGAAGCGCTGGACTTCTGATAACGGCGAATGAGAAAAGCACTTCTTGAACTCTGAAATCTGTCAGACAGCTGCAAAGCTTACTTCACGACATTTCTGTGAAATTTCCGATGAGCTGATGCACTTTACTAGTTCTGCATGGTATTGTAGAAAAATTAGTATGCAATAACTTGTTAAATAAAGTCTTAAGTGTGTAAAATAAAGTTAAACGATATTTAAAAGCTACTTAAAAATTATAGAATCAACATGCATGCTTCAAATTCTTTCGCTGTTAAATCATTGACAGCAGCGCCTTCGCTATTTCTTTTTATTCATTTCTTTTTATGAAAGTGTCACAACTTTTTTTTTTTTTTGCACAAAAACACACACACCAAGTAACAATAATATATTCTCTGCTAAACATATATTCTTTGACTTTCTGAAGAACTTAAATCATTCAGTTAGCGTTGTTATTTACAATATTAAATCGATAACACACTGAAACGAAAGCAAATAAAGCCCAATCTCAAATTGTTCTTTGATTTCGTTTTTGCATGTGAAAAAAAGTGTGAAACGTTTCAGCTCGTAGCTTTTTTCACTGCTTTTCTTTTTAAGCATATTTGCAATATTCCACTCATTTCAAAATACTGAGAACCATGATTAGCGCCTCTATGTGTCATTATGAACTGTTGCTTAATCACATATTTAGAGTCTTAAGGAGAAGAAGAAAAAAAACTTACTCAACGCTGTCATGTGAAGCACATCCTTGCCAGCTTCAATATTAATGCATCAGTTACATAATCTTTAAATGACTCTTTGAACTTCTAAGGAGGAAGGACTAAAACTTGTGTCCTAAATGCATGTGTAGTGCAGGATGTGAGAAAAAAAAAAAAAGATCAACAAATAAATATATCTGTGTCCTTAAATATCTAATTTCAACCATGATTGCCATTGAAATGAATATTTTTGTGGCCTTCAAACAAAGCATGACTCATGAAGCAAAACTCGCTCCAAACACATAAACATCCCATTTAACAATAAAGCAGTACTTTATAACACTTCTGGTTGTAGTAGCTTAACAGTCAATCCCCGGTTCATAACACTTCAAAACACACGATCAGAAAATAAGCAGATTTAAGTAAAGCTCTTTATTTCCAGACAAAAGCCAGGGAAAGCAATACAGTACAACATCCTCTTAAAGGGAATTATATGACTAACATTATACCAATATTAAATCAAATTAATAGAAAGCGAGACATAAGGCTGTAAAACTGCTGAGTTTGCCCCTTGTAACATGAGCACTCATCATTTCAAGGCATTAAGGTTAATTATTGCTGTAGATCAAGCAAGCATGTCAACAATTATGTCATATGACTTTTACTTTCTACAATTATTTTCTTATTACACTGTGTAATAGAAAGCGTATAAACAGATTCTAATAGACCAAGAAAACCAAGAATGTGAATTGAAGAGTAAATTTAGGGATAATCATCCACAGACAGAAAGTAATACTTTTGTTTACGGCACACACAGTCTGTGCCGAGGCTGTTCCTATGAGTCACAGAGAAAACGAGGATCTGAAATCGACTTTTCCTGCTCAGGGCAGCGGATTGGGACCGGTTGGGGTGACCTTCCTGAAAGTCATTCTGCACTGTTGTCTTCTACACTATTTACTGGCAGAGTCAAATGTTAGTTTGGGAACATTATTACAGAGATCAATACCATTGGTATGACTGTGTTTGAGTGCTGCATCACATTCATCCTATTGGCCTTAATCATATACTAGTCCCTAAATAACACGACAGGAGAACGTATATAAACATGAATCACGGAAGCTAGTTACTTTTAATGCAAAATAGAACTGAATTACGAAAGTGTGAGAAGTTTAGGAATATTTCACTCATTTTATGTTTTGATGACAGAGGCCATAACAATTTTATTGTAGGGTCCTATTTATATTACATTTTAAATTAAAATAATTTAAAATGTATGCATTTAGCAGATGCTTTTATCCAAAGCGACTTACATTGCATTCAGGCTAACAATTTTCTCCTAACATGTTCTTGTTAACCTTGCGTTTGCTAATGCAATGCTCTACCACTTGAGCTACAGGAACACTTAAAGACATATTAAATGTCTTTAACTACTATTCACTGAAGTAAATAATAAAAACATAATCTATTATAATAATAATAATAGTTGTTATCATTGTTGTTTGGTACAGTGTTGACATACTGTATAAAAAAACAGTTTTGCTGATATCTAGGTGGGATATGGTTATGTTAGGGATAGGGTTAGGGTCAACAGTGTAAATAATGATTTAATTAGGTATTTTATATATCGATATATAATAATAGCATGCAGAAAATAGGTGTCTTGTATCAAATGATTAGTTTAAATGTTAGTACGTAGTATTCAGGGACACTTAACCTGTTAACTGTCACTCACATTTTTGAACATCGACACATTTTGTAACATGACTTTGATGTACCTTTTTCATGATAATGCAATGTTTGATTTTAAAATGGGTTTCAAAGGATGCATTTTAAGATTTCATGTTTTCTAGTGATACATCATTTCTGATGATTTCTAAAGTGTGATAGAGAAAAAGGTAACAAAGAAGACTTCTTTTTTTTGTTGTTGTTTTTTTTTTTTTTTTTTTGACAAAGGTCAGAACTCCTGTTATGATGTATGGTTTTTGAGGTGCACTCTTGCCATAAATTAATCTATTACTTTTCCTACATCATTTTTAACAAAAAAGATTGGTAAAATATCCATTTAGGAGTCTTAGACCTTTCTAACGATATAGTCTGTCATGATTAGATTAGGATTTAATTGTAATATAGTGAAGTAAACATAGGCTGCCCACAGAGGGACCGGGTGGCAGTTAAGAGGTTAATATAACCTGAGGCCTACTGTAGCAGCCACAACTCTAACAAGGCTTTCTGTCCAAAGTTAAAACTAATATAAAATAACTAATATAACCTGAGCTTAACTACCCATGTAAGAAAAAAGCTTACATTTCTCCTTAATATTAAAAACGTGAATAAGCTCGTTATAAATGTTTATTTATCGCTACTTTATTGTAGTAAGAAGCTCTGTTATTTCTGAAATATTATAGTTAACATGGCAACATTTCATAAAAGTACACTGTAGCGTATAATACATTAATGGGCGGTAATTAACTAGTAAATACGCTTGGTCACCAACTGTAGAGCAACTCATCTTTCAGTTGCACCTGTCTGTGTGTTTCTGTAATAAACAGGCTATTGACAAGCACGTGTGAAAGTCGTGTTTTCTGATCGCTGCAGTCATGAATGGAGCGGCTGGAGGTTACAGCTTTTATGAATGAGCGCAAACAACAACTGCTCTGACCTTCGACCTACCGTCGGACATCCGCCAGGACACTGCTGTGAACGTGAGACAGCGATCCTGTCAGGGGAGGACAGTGAATTAGGAGATAAAGCTGAGGACATGACAGATAATAGGTGGCCTGGTAAGAGCAAGTCCTCCTTGGAGTCGGCGGAAAACACATACACGAGTCAAAACCGCTTCAGAAACCTATTATTCGACGGAGGGCAACATTCTTAACGCTTTCAAGCGCAATTAAACTGACTAAACGGCAGTTGTTTCTCATACGTGTAACGCACTGTCCGCGAGCCAACGGTGTTTTTATGAATGAAGCACTATATGCAAATGAGAAGCGCCTGACGAGGAGAAACTAATGGCGGAGATATCACCCGAGCAATGAAACAGTCTCTCCAGAACAGAAAAACACCTCGGTTTTCACCGCCAGAGGATGTTAAAGCAAGCTCCGTTGTTCAGAAACAAACAAACAAACAGAATGGTTCTGGGGCGCAAAACAACATGTGACGCGTAAACAGAGAGGAAAGCTCCGGGAAGGGCCTTTAAAACATCAGATCCCTTCAGAAAATATTTCCGATTCATCTCCCTCCTCCTTCAGACTTCATCAGCTCCTCCGAAGACAACACCACGAAACATATCAGCGTAAAACGGTTTAGCTAAACTTCAGAGCACTGTTTTCAGATTCCATCATCTAGACTGATGTGACATGTTGACAAACCCTCTACAAAAAGACATTTATTTCCAGGTACTTACTCGTTTGAGTGCGTTTCTTCAATCATTTTCTTAAACAAATCCCACAGCGGGTGCACTGTGTCCGTTCGTCATTTTTTATGCCCGTCTTTTCCCAATAAATCCTCACATTTCGTTCGGCTATGAGATAGTTCGTTCTCTCTCCTCTCCTCGTCTCCGATGGGTTTTCGTTTCTTTCTCTCTCTTTTTTTTTCTTTTTTTTCACTGGATCTAACCAGTTGCTGGTGAAAACCTTGGAGGATCTCGGAATCAAAGAAGGCTAAATCAGATCCCCCGAGTACCTCCCCACAGTTTGAGCGCTTCTGTGTGTTTCCGAGGATCTCTAGATTGAATCAGCGCTGGTGCTGCGGAGGGTGGCCCCGACGAGCCCCATCTCTGATCACTCCATGTTGGATTACTGTGCAGCGGGCGCGCGCGCGGGGGTTGGGGGTGACGTCACGCCGCAGGACGCGCGCCTCGGGAATCGGTGGGACTCGTTTTACAGATCAGACGGTTTGGAAGAAAGTCTGAAAAGGCTGATCAAAATATGACCTAAGGCCACCTGAAGAAGTGTTAGACCGTGCATATCGGCTAATTCTCA
This sequence comes from Carassius gibelio, assembly GCF_023724105.1. NCBI lineage: Eukaryota > Metazoa > Chordata > Actinopteri > Cypriniformes > Cyprinidae > Carassius > Carassius gibelio. The sequence goes on along the minus strand of NC_068408.1, from coordinate 23,876,708 downwards.
CGCTCATACATTTTTATAATAATATCAAGAATCCGCCGTGCTTTATTTCAGAAGGAGGAAAAGGAGACAGGATGATACACTGACTGTCTTTAAGCTGCACAACAAAAAAACAAACAAACAAACAAACAAAAAAACAGCGAAACAAAGAAACACACACAAAAAATAAAAAACAAGGCAAGACAAAAAAACAAACAAACACAAACTCAAGTAAAACTATACTATACAGTCAGTTTTTAAAATATATATTTTGTCCTAGTTTTACATTTTACATTCATGGATTTAGGCTAGAACTTTATCATCATCATTATTATTATTAGTATTTTAAATTGAATGCATTTGTTCCGTATCACATTCGCTGTACAAATGTGCTGCAAAAAGTTCATTTTGCATTTAGGAGCAATGAACAATTTTGCTTTATTGTTGTTTCTCTCCAAAGTGTTAAAAAAATAATTATCAGACTATTTTTTCAATGTTGCTTTATTGCTAATTCTCTCAAAAATGTAAAAAAAAAAAAATTATAATCATTATCAGACTTTTTTTTCGTTGTCATGCAGCACTTTATTTTGACTCTAATATTATTTTTTGTGAATTTTATGTTGAATTTCACATAAAAAAAATTAAATAAAAATAAAAAATATGTTTGAAAAACATAAACCCGGTTTTAATGTTGTTGTAACTCTGTAATTAAGGGTTAGGAATTAGAAAATTATTTTTTTCCCCTCTCAGTTATTTTTATTTTTAAATTATAATGATTTAAATGGAATTGGAACCTCAATTCTGTAATTTGATAAAGATGTGTTTGGATTTAATGTTTTTTATAATATTTTATTGATATGAATGTGCTTTGCTTCTTGATCCTCAGTAAAATGAATAGAATAGGTTCTTTTAGTGAATGGATATAAACATCTTTGAACACAGTTATAGCAAAAACTTACAGAAACTGGATATTATCCATGATTTCTGATTCCACATATTTCTGAATTCAGAATTTGAAGTATTTCTGAATTTGCCTATTGGTCAGCACAGCTGTAGAAATAATTCCTATTTGTTCATGTTTTTTGTCCACTTTATGTGAGCAGTGATCTCTAACATTACACAACAACAAAGGCTTTTGAAGTGCTACTTTAGTGCATCACTTCCTCTTAAAAAGTGTAATCAGGGTCGAAGGTGGACAGCACAGACTCCTTATCTGTGTGACTTCTGACTCGGAGGGAAAGCTGAGGATTAGACATGCTTTGATCAAGTGACTGGAGAGCTATTTTGAGAACTGAGGGCTACGGTCACCAGCGAGTGTCCAGATTCCTTACTGATCACTTTAAATCAGGACTTCCTTAAAAGCATTCTTCACCAAATCACTTTACACTACACACTACACACTGACTTACAGAGAGCTGCCAGCACTGGCCGGTAAGCAGCATTTTGGAAATCTTATCCAAGTATCTCAGATGCCATAAAGTAATCAGGAAGTGGCTTTTTCAGGCCATATACACTTTGAAACTTCGAACACTCTGCTATAGATAAACTACCTCAGTAGTAATCAACAGTTACAGTGATTTCACTCATACTTCAAGATAAGAACGCCATTGTGATGCCTTCCTCAGGATCTTGTGACATTTCACTGACAGTCCCGAGCTCTCATTGGTGGCTACGGATAATGTTTGATCACCTGAAACCTGGTGAAATATTTACAGAAAGTTTAAGTGTCCACTTTGTGGATTTGAGTGTGGTTTGGGGTAATAAAAAAAAGTACAAATCACAGCAAAAAAAAAAAAAAAATAATAATAATAATAATAATAAAAAAATAATAATAATAATTATTATATATATATATATATATATATATATATATATATATATATATATATATATATATATATATATATATATATATATATATATATGAACCACTATTTATTTAAATCAGCATTCAGCAGTTATGCTGTGATCCAAAAAAGATATTACTAAACAAATAAATAAGAAGAAGAAAGAAAAAAGACTCACTTGCATAAATTGTGCTTGGGACTGTATAAAAGTATTTAAAATAATAGATGGTGTCTCAAATATATGCATGAGATGATAAAGAAGCAGATCCCTCAACTATAAATGTGTCCAGACAATTTAGTAACAATTGGTCCAGAACAATATTATCCAAATCTGATTTACTTTCTTACCTCATTTACATAAAGACATCATTAGCCAAATAAAAGCAACTGTCTGAGTCATATTGCAGAAGATTGCTTTATTCCATGCCAGACACAGCACTGCAGGAGAAAATGAATAAAAAAGTAAAAATTAAACAACAACAGCAATACTTAGAATAAAAAGGGACTAACAGAATTCAAAACAAATCCCATCTTCTTAATATATATATATATATATATATATATATATATATATATATATATATATATGAGCCACATCAAACTTCAGTTGTAGATGTTGAAACCAGTATTTTGAAGAATGCTAAAATAATTTTCAGAGACTGGCCTGCTTGATAAATACATTAGTAAAAATCCCACAGACTCTTAGTCCAAACTCTTAAAATGCTAAATAATAATAATAATGAACACTTGTGAGTAACTCTTGTTACTCTGGAAGTACACACGACACACTGGGAGACAGCAAGAGCAGAAGGTTTGGCTGGTCAGGTTCAGTTGTTGTAACACTGGCAGAGAACTGCTCTTACATTACACCCCGATGATAACACGTTTGTGTCTCTGTCACAGGAACACATCCCGTGATGAACGGGGCGCGCTGAGGATTCATTACAGCTCATAATAATCAGCATGAGGAAGCTTTGATGTTAATATTGCTCTTCGCTGATTGGGTCATTTCTGTCATGCAGTACTGTCTGTAAAAGTCCTTTCAGACACTTAAATGTCATTCATTAAAAATGTATTATTCAGACAAATGACAGGAAGCCTGCCTACCAGGTCGGAAAGAAAGAGCTCAGAAAGGGACTGAGACTTCATAGAAATTGTTTGTGATTTTGATCATATCATAATTTCGGCTTAAACCAGGAATGACAAAACATCACAGGCTTCATTCAATGAACTGCTGATATTTAAAGTAAAATAAACAGACGATATCTTCATAGTTAAGCGTTCTTGGTGGGAACGGGCCTTTATACAGTGAAACATCCATGTACACTTAATCATGATGCTGCAAAAACTCAAATTAATATGAATTTTATCTTTAAAAACGGAGTTTCAAATTTTTTATTTAAGATATATATTTGATTCGTCATTTATAGTATACAATACCGTTCAAAAGTTTGTAAGGTTGGTCAGTAGGATTTATTTCTTTTGATTTTTGAAAGAAATGAATCCAAATACCGGTATATAGGATACATTAGAATGATTAAAAGTGACTTTTACATCATTACGAAAACTAAACTAAACTTTTGAAACCATTAAAGAATCCTGAAAAAAAAATCCTGTATCAATGTTAAAAAAATAAAAAAAACAGCAAAATGGTTTTCAACATTGATGACGAGCAAATTAGACTGATTTCTGAATGATCATGTGAAACTGAAGTCTGCAATAATGATGCTTAAAATACAGCCTTGCATCACAGGAATAAAACACATTCTAAAATTTATTAAAACAGAAAACAGTTATTTTAAATTGTATTAATGTTTCACAATTTGTATTTTTTTAAATAACTGCAGCCTTGGTGAGCAGAAAAGACTATTTATAAAACCTTAGCGACCCAAATGTTTTGAATGGTAATATATATATATATATATATATATATATATATATATATATATAATTATATATTAAATGATATCAATTATATTAATATTCTACATTATATGAAGCGGAAAAGAAAATGTACTGCAAGGCAGGAATGACCCGATCTCCACTAATGCTTTGCACACAAACACATGTGACCCTGGATCACAAAACCAGTCATAAGAGTCAATATGATGAACTTGAGATGTATACATCATCTGAAAGCTGAATAAAAACACTTTCCATTGATGTATGGTTTATTAGGACAATATTTGACCGAGATACATCTATTATTGGGTGCAAAAAAAAATCATAAATTTGAGAAGATCACCTTTAAGGTTGTCCAAATTAAGTTCTTAGCAATGCATATTACTAATGGTGTAGAGTCACACGTGCCAGTGCAGTGGCAGAGGACCCTCCATAATCCACACCGATGACACGACTCACTGGCAGAACAGAAGAGACAGGTGATGTAGAAGAGACGCCGGGGTCGTGGGATGTTTTTTCCGTGTTTATCTGACAGTGACGCCGAGCTTCTCCAGAACGCGCACGCCCTTCTCCTGATACTCCTCCCGCGTCAGCCAGAAGTTGTCCTTGTCTTTCATGATGTCAGCCAGCACCGCCCCACCCAGGAACACCATGTGCTTGCGGCGGGGAGGGTCCTCGATCCGGATCTTGAATTTCTATGGGGGTATTAAACAGACAGCGTGACCTCAGGGGACTGCATCTGACCCAGGTACGCTTGAACGCTCTGAATGGATCTCTTTAATACACATTAAAAGCACACTGTCCAGTCGGGAATCGAGCGGCAAACCCAAATGGGAGAATAATGAGGTGTACGGTGTACGCGGAGCCCGTGTTCAGACCCTGAACGGGATATAAACAGGTGGCTGAAAGGGTCTCATGCAGGCCTTCGGGTAAAGTCGATTGCTTTTTAATTTGCCTTAAACACAGTTTGGGGATCAGCAGACAGACACGCCGCTCGCCCGTGTCGGACATGCCATCTGTAACTGATCATCTATGTATAGAGGACCGACGTGCGGCCCACTCTGAGGCTCCCCGAAATGCTTTTCCAGGCCAGTGGCCAGGTTTTAAATGAGCTGGAGCTCGTCTGGGCAGTCTGGGGCTGACCGAGGTGTTTGGTGTCGTGATGCAGCTCCACCTGCTGGTACTCAAGAGGCATTACAACACATCTGAGTGTTTAAATACTCCATTCTGTCCCGGATTAACCCTATAAAGCCTACTTTATCGTATTTGATAAGCAAATTTCAAGTGAAAAATCTTTAATCTACTACATGCCTTGACAGTTTACGGCCTTTCCGTATAATTGTAAACACAGGTTGTGGTTAGCATATCATTTCGCTGATTTTTAAATAGAGTTGAGTAAATGTTAAGAATAACCTTTAGCAATATTTCACTATGAATATTTACTGGACTGAAGAAACTTAGGTTTATTTGATTACATTATTTACATTTATTATTAAAAATCAATTGTCATTCCATTGCACTGCATTATATGCTTTGCCTCACACTAAAACCTATAGACCAGGGCTATTCAAATCTTGCCCTGGATGGAGCTAAACTCTGCAGTGCACTGGCAAATTCAACTTTTTTAAAAGCAACTATAAGTAAACCATTTTTACATTGATTTAGACACCGACTCTTTGCCGCTTTCACAATGTTGCTAAATCATTGTGAATAATCACTATATAACACAGCCCTACTTGCAAAGAAGTTCAAACTTAGATGCAAATAGGCTATTTCTGTCTGCAGGGTGACGTGTTTACACGTGCATAGAAATGGCGAACTTACCGAGAGCTTGTCAACGTCACCCTTCAGCACCCGCTCTAGATAGAGCTGTTTAAGTTCCCTCTCTAGTCGAGAGGGCAGACCGGGGTACATGGTGGATCCTCCTGACAGAACAATGTGCTTATAGAACTCAGATCTGAGAGAGAAGGGAAGCACAGATAAAAACACACAGTCAGCTTCATTGATACTGGAGGGGTGAAGGGTGAAGTTAGTGAAACGACAAGGCCATCTTTAGATGATGCTTTGTTTATTTTAGTGACACATAATGAGTGTCACATGACTGTGTGGTGTAAACTAGAGTTAAAGCTCACCTGGTGTCAATGTCTGCTGCTTGAATGGTGTTGAAGAGAAGTTCGGCCACTCCGACCCCTTCCACGTTAATGAGGTGCGGCTGGAACAGCGCTTCTGGGGCCTCGAACCGCTCCCCTCCGACCTTAATAACCCGGCCATCAGGGAGCTGGAGAACAGAGAATGTGAAAACTTTAAGGCTTTAAATCAGTGTTGGGTGTAACGCATAACTGTAATTAAATTACTTATCCACTGAAAAGAGTAAAGTAAGGGATTTCTGTTCATTTTTAGATAATTACAGTTACTTATAAAGTACTTGCGTTACATACAGTAAATAATTTCAACAGTTCTAAAATCAATATTGAACTGAGAAACCTTAAATACTCAGATACAGATAAGACTAAAATCAGTGGAATCTAAAATGGTATTTGTGTACACTGACAATAACAACAAAACATTGTGCTTTTGTAAACTAAACAAAACAAACAGGGTGCATTTTCTGTCGTTTCGGTCTCCATGAGCAACTTTCTACGCATCTCAAATATGAACCGAAACTGCTTGACACGGAGACATGAGAAATATGACTAGAGAAAGCTTGAAGTGTCTGCTTTTAAATGAACAAATTCAAATCAGCAGACAGACACGCCGCTCGCCCGTATCGGACACGCCATCTGTAACTGATCATCTAGAGGACACAAATTGAAAATTAATATTCTCTGATTATGCCATTCTTATGAAACTAATGCAAGGTTGAGTTTTTCCCATATCTGAGCTCATTATATGCAGTCACCTGTGTGCAAACGCCTTAATAGATAAAAAAGAAAAAGAATTAAGATTCATTTAATGAATCATTGTCTTCTCTTCCGTGTCTGTTGTGAGCACGTTCAGAGGCGCTGCTGATGTATGACGCTGCTGACGTGTTATCTTTGTTATTGGGCACCAGAAAACACGTCAGCAGCGTCATACATCAGCAGCATCACTGAACGTGCTCACAACAGACACGGAAGAGAAGACAATGCTGAATAAAGTCGTCATTTGTGTAATTTTTGGACCAAAACATATTTTCGATGCTTCCAAAAATTCCTCTGATGTCACATGGACTACTTTGATGATGTTTTTCTTACCTTTCTGGACATGGACAGTATACCGTACACACAGCTTCAATGGAGGGACTTTAAACTCTCGGACTAAATCTAAAATATCTTAAACTGTGTTCAGAAGATGTCTTACTGGTTTGGAAAGACATGAGGGGGAGTTATTAATGACATAATTTTCATTTTTCGGTGAACTAACCCTTTAAGCTTTTTTGTTATTCAGATATTCTGTTTGTTAACCAATGAAGGTTAAATGTTTTATAAAAATGTTTAAGTATAACAGTTGTTTTAAAGCTAAAACGCTAAACTATTCTACTGTATGTTTGACTCAAATTGAAAGTATAAAGAGTTTATTTTGCCTATGCTTTATGGTTTATAGGGAGTTTTAATATGTAGCCTGATTAGCAATTATTAAGTTATCAAGTAACTAAATTACTTTTCAGACAGAGTAATTAATAAATTAATTTAAATACAATATTAAGTAATTAGAAATAGTAATGAATACATTTTTGAAAGTAACTAACCAACACTGCTGCAAATTCATAAATATAAAGAGCTTTATTGAGCATTTATATAGGGCTGCCAATACTTTAAAAAGTCACAATAAACTTCTGATGCTAATGCTGCTTATATAAAATGACTGCTTTTCTAAAGACGTTAGATTTACAATCCACCCCTATTTTTTTATTATTAAATTGAGTATTAAATTCAGCAAGGTTAGTGTTAGAATTCATAAATGCATCAAAATTATCAGGTATTGTAACAATATTACATACTATTTCTTTCTTAAAGGAATCACCAAATATTTGATTTATTCAACATTCATGCAAGATTATTTTTTATAAAATATAAATTAGTCCCTTATGCTCACCAAGGCTGCGTTTATTTGATCAAAAATGCATTAAAAACAGTAATGTCATAAAATAGTATTACAATTAAACATAACTGTTTCCTATGTGAATATAAAATTTATAAATGTCATTTATTCCAGTGATGAAAAGTGGTCTTCAATTCAGTGTCACATGATCCTTCAGAAATCCTTCTAATGTGCCGATCTGCTGCTCAAGACAATTTCTTCTTATTTTCAGTAAAAAAAAATTTTTGCTGCTTATTATTTTAAGCAAACTATATCCTTTTTATTATTCTTTGAGAAAATCAGAATAATTTTTTTTTTTTCACATTTTTTAAACTTATTATTTTTAAACTTATTAATTTCGTTACTATTATCAGTGATGAAAACTGTGGTGCTGCTTAAATCTTTTTCGGAAACTGTGGTATTTATATTTTAGGATTCTCTGGTGAATTTAAAAGGTCAAAACATTTTTTTTTTTTTTTTTTTTACAGAAAACCTTTTGTAACAAAATATAAATTACTTTAATGTCACATTTGATTTATTAAATGCATCCTTGCTGAATAAAAGTATTCATTTCTTAGTGACTTGCATTATTAAACTGTCCACAGTGGCAAGACATCAGCGAGTATTTATGATTTATTTTAAGTAACCTAGCTGATTAATGCTGTGGTATATCTCCTCGTGTCAACATTTGGCTGGTTTCTTATCACATGCTTCACTACTTCACATTGAACTTGATCATGGGATGTTCCTGTTAGACTGGCTGCACTGAGCAAAGTCTCAGGTCTGAAGGGGAACCCGCAGCCAAGCATAACCCTGATGACTAATGACAAAATGGCTATGAGTATATAAAGAGCCCATTGAGGAGTGTCCAGAGGTCTGAAACGCAGAGCTTCCCAGCTGGGGAAGTACTGTGGCCACGCAGGAAATGATGTTACATGCTGGTTAAGCAACTACACAACCTTCCTTGTTTCAAAACTTGCTCGTTCAAGTCTTTCTTTTTTAAAAGAAAAGGTTTAGAAAGGAAATCAGAAGAAACACCACACCCATGTCTACAAACTCGAGTAGAGTTGCTGCTGCCCCCTTGAGGCCGCTCTGCTTCATCACATATCCAGCAGCCAATCAGAATCCAGCAGAGTGTGCGACTCACAGACAGGATGTCAAAGTATAGACTGAAGAATTTCCCTGCTGCTAAATCCAATCCAAAGAGCATTTACCAAAGAAACGCAGAACACTTATTCGTCCCAGCGGGAAATTTGTGAAACCACATACTAAAAACCCCAGCCAGAAAAACTTCTGTCTCACATGCTGCAACATTTGAAGGGTGACGTTCAAACATCTCAGCGAGAAGGATACTCTCACCCCGCAGGCCGTTAACACCCTTTCAGAACGCAAGCTTGTGTTAAAACGGTTCGTGAAATTCCTCCCAGCGTCACATAAAACTGACCGTGTAGGACTCCACCAGTACGGTGGTCTCCAGAGCAAGCTTCTGCTCCTGCTCGATGTTGTATCCCACGTAGCACAGCTTCTCCTTCATCATGCGTACCGTCTCGAAGTCCGCCGAATGGTTGAAGGCGTAACCTCGCAGCAAGAGCAACTGTGACAAAAACATTGAGGACATTTTAAGGAATATAAGTCACGGTTTGTATCATCTGAAATGTCAACATTAAGCACGCAAAACATGCACAAAGTGTGCTGAACGAGAGAGACACATGAGCCCATGTTTATTTGTATATCAGTATTTTACATTATTTCTGAATGTTGTAATGAAACGTGACTTAACACACCGATACAACTTATCTTTGTTTTTCCTCAATAGTGCACTTTTGAGCCAATGCAACCTTTAAAATCGTTTTATCATCTGAAACATGCTCTGACTTGTATTCCAAAGCAACTTATATAATTCATTTGATGTCAAGCATGCGAAACATGCACAAAGCGCACAGAAAAAAATATTAGCTCTAGCCCTGCTAACTTGACATTAGGGCTGCACGATGTGTCGTTTAAGCATCGATATCGCGATGCACGAATCCACGATAGTCACATCGCAGTTGATCTGTTATTCATTAACTGTACATGCCAGCTGCTCCCCGGCCCTTGACGAATGTGATTCGCGGATTAATTGCACAGCTTAACCATCAAAGAGAGAAAGTTTATCAGTGACAGGACTGAAAAACACATGCAAGTTTAATAGGGCAGAGAGACAGAAAGAGAGCGTGCGAGAGAGACAGAGTGCGCGCAAGAGAGACAGAGACAGAGCGCGCACGAGAGAGACAGAAAGAGAGAGAGAGAGCGCGAGAGAGACAGAGCGAGCCATCTTCAAAGAACACGAGCGCTGTCTTGCTCTCTCTCTCTCTACTCTCTCTATTTTTGTTTGTAAGAAAAAATATCGCAATATATATCGCAGAAAAATAAAATATCGCAATGTCATTTTTTCCCAATATGTGCAGCCCTACTTGACATCGTAGCCTACTCATCATAATCGCAGTTAACCAAACATACAAAAAGCTACACATCTCATGTAAATAATTGTAATAATTTGCTCGTAGCAAAGGATGCTGTTTTACAGAGAAATTGGGACACAAGTGAAGTGCAACATGATAAATAATAGTTTAGCGGCCAAATGTTCGGCTACTTCGCGAATATGTAAATGTATGGATTTGTGGCTTACACACTAAAACAAAATGTAATCGTATCCTCAAGTTATATTTGAAACAGGCATTATCTTACTTATAAATTGTTAAACACTATTATAAAACCCAATAGGAAAATCATAGTTCCCCCACTCTATATCATTAGTTTTTTCCTCATTTCATTCTACAACCCTTCATTTTGCAATTTTAAACACAAAATGTGGCGCCTAGGACTGAATAATTCAAAAGGTTTGCTTTAATGTGTGTAGACAGAGCAATTTAGGGTAATGTTGGACATCTACGGTCTGACGTGTCAAATGAGGAAATCAAAACAAAGTTGAATTAGACACTTAATTTGAATTAGACATTATTTTAAACAAGATGCTGAAGCAGGGCAACCGGAATATGGTGTACCTTAATGAGATAGCGTGTAATGTCCCGTCCTGCAATGTCCAGTCTCCTCGTGAGGTGGGGCAGAGAGAAGCCCTCATACACAGGACAAATGTGGGTGACTCCATCGCCTGAATCCACCACCACTCCTGTCAACAGGCCTGGGTGTAGCACAACACACAAATACTGAGACACCCTCTGAAATAAGTGACCCACTGATAGCTGGCACAAACTGGTACAATCAAATGTTTGCCAAATCAACATGTAGAGGTTAAAGCAGGATGACTCACCTTGAGCATAAAGCGTCAGAACTGCCTGGATGGCGATGTAAACACCTGCAAACTGGTATGTCTCAAACATGACCTAAAGGACAGTGGGACACAGACAAGTGAACCAAAGAAATATGAAGAAAACTCATTATAATAGCACCTTATAAGTCCAGTTTATAAAGAATTTCTTTTCTGAATAGTTCTGCTGCTCATCACATATGTATATCAGCTATTTTACAACACTGTTAAAAAACTATTTAGTTTCAATGCATAAGTGTTGGATTTCCTCTGAATGTGTGAAACTTCATTCATACAGCCACTATAGCTAAAAAGAAACTATTTGAGCCACAAAACAGTGTAATGATTACAATACTATGTTCAAATAATCTAAAATGATAACAAAAAACAGTTTTGCAACATTAAGCAGCAATTTTGTATAGCTAAAAATAACTGGAAGCCCTGTGCATTCAAGTTACAGAGACCTGCGTCTGCTCTTACTTTAAAAATAAGGTGGATAATGTAGGCCTAATGTTTTTTTTTTGGTTCTTGTTCTTTAATTTTCAGATCAGATACTTGAATTAGCTTTCAGATTTCACACTAAAAGACATAATTTTGCACTATGGTAATAAGTAAACTCGTGCAAATCACCATTATAGCAATATAATACAAACTTAGGAGGGTATGCTTCATTTGAGTGCATGGAAAGAAAAGTATATACAGCATATATATATATATATATATATATATATATATATATATATATATATATATATATATAGGTGAAATGTGTGTTGGAGTGATTGACCTGAGTGGTCTGATCTACACACCTCTATGATCTTCTCACGGTTCTTGGTGGGGTTCATGGGAGGCTCGGTCAGGAGGATCTTGCAGTCGCGTGAGTTGATATTGAGCTTCTCCGGACCGAAGGTGTAATCCCACAAGTGCTTCATGTCATCCCAGTTCCTGACGATGCCGTTCTCCATGGGATAATTGACCTCCAGCATTGAGCGCAGCTCACTGGCTTCGTCTCCCACCATCAGATCCTAAAGCAATCACAGGTCACAGGTTAGAAAAACCACCTCACCTCACAGCTATGATGACGAAACCCCAGGTCAGTCTCCACCAAAAACATTTCAATGTGGCAGCCCAGAATCAACATTTCCACAACAGATGCACAGCAGCAGGAATCTCACGTCCCAGATCTGTCACAGCCCGTCCACAGTCTGTGCGGAGTTACAGTATGAGGCACGAGGAAGCCTCAAGGAAAGCTGGAGCACGGTCCACACGGCCCTGGGGTGAGAGGAGCGTACAGACAGATGCTGCTCTCGTTCACTAGAGCCAGCATGCCTTCATGCACAAAGTGTTAGTCATTTCCATTCACAGGCTTCTCTGCTCAGTGACTTTAAAGGTACAATTTGTAAGATATTTGCAGTAAAATATACAAAAACCACTAGGCTAGTGTTATATATTTTTTCTAGGCGATTACTAAAAATATCTCTAATGTTTCCAACTACTTGTAAATCATGAGAAAATTCCCATTCTGAACAGTGACACGGGGCAGTGCAGTCGCCTGTCAATGACGTTATCCCTTTGTTACCGCCTTTACTGACGTAGAAACCACATGACAACAGTGTCGTGGACAAATGCAGAAGTAGCTTCGCGACAAACTTCAACTAGAAAGAGATGCCGATCTCGCTTGTTTTACTCGACAGTTGTTTTGATTCGTATTTTTACAGAAAACGTATGCTATTATAACTATCAACAAGATTAGTATTATTGGGCATACACGGCAAATGTGGGGCATCGCGTCTCTAGACCCGCACTAGGACATGTCTGATCCATAGTCTGATCGCGTCTTTGCATTGACTTTGTATGTAATCTACTCGCGCAAATCGTTGAACTCGCGTTAAATCCATGATTTATCTTTCCGTCTGATTGATGGCCGTCAGGCAGAAGACAACAATTCCCATTATTCCACGCTCCTCCTTAGCGTCATGAAACCACGCGACTGTTGTTGTTTTGGTAGTGCCCCCTCTAGTGGCAGCTCGTACAACATGTACCTTCAAGACCGTAATTACAGCAGGTAAAATTAGTATTGAACACCTCACCATTTTTCTCAGTATAAATATTTCTGAAGGCCTGCTGACATGAAATTTTCACCAGATGTCAGTAACAACACAAGTAGCCCATACATACATAGAAAACAAAACAAATAAGTTCAAAATATTAAGTTCTGTGTATAAAATGGAATGACCCAGGGATTAAGTACTGAACACTCTTACTGAAAATGTATTTTAATGCATTGCTCAGGTGTGACTTTGGCCCATTCTAGAAATCTTGAAGGTTCTGTGGGCGTCTAATTGTACACATTATAAATACAGATTATCACAGTGTGCACAACTACCATCTGTTCTTTGGCACTGTTACAGGATGTGTTTAGTAGTGTCATGTGTTTTCAATGGAGGCCTGTTGTCCTTCAGTTTCATCCGTCTGACTAACTTCCTGAGTACAGCACGGCTACAGCAACATTTTGTTTATTTGAGAAGGGAAATGCAGGCTTCTCAAAAAGAGGAACTCTGTGTGTGAAACAATATCTTGGAACACCAAAGCATCAGCATCTATTTAGGATTTCTTCTAGTTCCTCAAACATTACAGAGGCCAGAGGACACTCAACAGACAGACACAAAGTGCAGAGACATCAACATTTCCCTGCATCTTAAGGCCAACTTCTGCTAAATCTATTTCAGACCGGAGGAGGAGGAGGAGGAGGAGGAGGAGGAGGAGGAGGAGGAGGAGGAGGAAATAAAGCTGTCTAGTGGGGATCTGAATAGTTGCCAAGATCTGTGAAAAACATTTGCAGCTTTGAAACAGAAGACAAAGTGCAGAGTAAAAGCACTTTGAGCAATGCACCGAGGTGAATATTGGAGTATGAAAACAAATTATGCAAGACAAAAAAAAAAAAACAACAACTAAATATTAGTATTAAAGTTTGATTCATTCCCATTGGAATTTAACTCAAACTGTCAGTTTTAGTGAACCAATTCAAAATGTTTTGTTTATCCAAAGCATTATATATATTCAACTTTTCTAATATAAATATATTTTGGTAAATCTTACTGTGTGTTTTCTATTGTATAGTATTGTATGACGCATAAATAAATAAATATTCCATAAAATATATATCCTTGACTATTTGTACTTGCATTAATGTTGTATTGTACATATTGTATTAAACATTTTGAATTCAGCTGCTACAAAAGATGTTTGGTTTAAATGATGGCTCATGTAACTGGAGAGAGAGGGAAGAAAAACATTAAAAGAAATGGTATGTCTATATTGGATATTGTGTCTACTGCACATATATATATATATATATAATTTGTTTTTTTTTTTTGTTACTCCACAAAATGCATCAAAAGAATTCAAATCTCATTAATAAATGACTATATGAGCATCTTTGAAATACTGCATGGTGCAACATGCTCAGTGTTAAACAAAACACACGTCAGGCTGCACTTACCATTTTTTTCTTATTCTACTTCATGTGAAGAACAAGAAGGGAAGAGTGTAAGCATTAAACGTTCAAACAGGAGAGAATGAAGGCTCACTTTGAAACAACTAAGATAAATAAGTTTCAAGAATCAACTCTGATAACCCATCAACAGATAGAGTAGTATTATCTACTGTCATTCAGAAACTCTCTGAGTGGATCATCTGAGCGGCCAGAAAGTGGAGGATGAGTGCGGAGCTCACCTTAATCTCGATGTTGCCCACTTTGGCTGTGGAGCGGATGATGGGCCGGCCCACCAGCGCTGGGAAGATGTGCTCTGGGAAGTTGGATCCGGCATAGCCACACTTGACAAACTAAAGGATTGAGAGGGAGAGAGAGAAAAGTAATAAAGCAAAGCAATACAGTGTTCATCATCTAATTCGTTAAAGAGGAGAGCAAACAAGACAGCGAAACCAAACTTCATTTTTGACTGCATGTTGATAATTGGCCACTTCTGTGGCTCGCTGCTGCAGAGGATATTAAGTATTTATTAATTGGGTTCCCACACCTTTTACAAGCGTTTATGATTACCAGATAAAAGTATGAATTAGATCGCACTCACAAATAGCAGTTTCTAGTCTATTAAATATTTTATAGATGAACATAATTAGAAAAACTTCTTATTCAATAACGCTGTACGATTAAGCTAATTAGCATGACTTACCCATGCCTGGAAATACACCATTTGAACATTTCCTTATATTTACACATTTTTGATAATAATGCGAAAATGCACCGAAAAAAATAGGAAAATACACAAGTTGGCACCTCCCTGGTTTCCTTTAAGATAAATCATTACGGATTTTTATCCACAGATTTTTTGATTGCTGCAAAAACAACCTCTGTGACACACAAAGGTTTATTATTCTTACATATGTTGTGCACAGATCATAATTTTTTAAAGCTGATTCTGATTTTGTTTTACAAGCAACTGGGCTTATTCCAATATACGATTGCTATTTTTTAAGCAAATTTATTTGTTGATTATTTGCTCTTTTTTAAAGTCGAACTGGCCTTAAACAGTAAAATATCTGTAGCCACTTAAATTAGAGATGACCACTGCATTTTAATCACAATCCAAACAAAGACACTGCACACATTTAGCATGAGCGTCTATTCTCTCCTGCTTCACCTGTGGTCCGTGTTATTGCCCCATTTACAGATTTCAGAATATTTCCACACCAATGGTATTTTAGTAAATGATTGCAATGCAGTTGCAATGTTTGTAAGTTCCGAACCGATATCGGCCAAAATAAACAAGATCTCCAGGTCCTATTATTTACCAGTCAAACATCACTTCTGCATTGTTCCTCATGATACGTTAAACACAACTATCAACTTTGAAGTCTAAATGCAATTGGCGGATGTAAAAATAAACTCAAATTATAGGCTAAAAAGAAACATACGATGGTCGCATGACTTTAGTATCACCACCACCACAAAGTGTCTGAAAACTCGTTATTTCCAAACTAAACGATGGAAAGAGAGTTAGACCGCAAGAGCACGAGTAAAGTAAAATATAACGAGTCGATGAGTTTCCCAGCTTGGCGTGATAAAGTTTAATGTCACCAACAGCCTCTGTAGACACATTCAGCAACTGCTTTTTTTTTTATTAAAATTAAAAATTAAATGTATGCATTTAGCAGACGCTTTTATCCAAAGCGACTTACATTGCATTCAGGCTAACAATTTTTTAAGACACTTATAAGTTTAAGTGTGGTTATAAAAAAAAATAAAAAATAAAATAAAAAGTGATACTACGGATTAATTTTATGCTGTCATATAAAATGTGAAAATATCTTGGGCTTGTGTTAACCACAGACCTTATTCCAGGCCTACAATGTGTTTCTGTGTTTAAGGTCTCATTTCTGTAGCATTCTCTGGTTTGTAAACGTTAATAAATGTGTTTTTAATTGTTTGAAATGCAGTTTCTTGACTTCTTGTTTTATCCTTCACTGACAGTATTTGCTCTATGAATCAAACATCCCCAAAAATACTTGTTTATATTAAACTCAATCGATTGTTTCTCATATTAGCATATTCCAAAAATGGTCAGAAGGCTTTCGGGCTCATTTATTGGTCCTCGGAGCAAGCAGTGGTTTTAACAGCTGACATCACTTCCTTCTGACTCACGGCTCTCTGTTTCCTGACCTAAAAAAGTTGCGATTACTAAAGAAAAAATAAACTAAATATTCCTGAACCACAATTATTTCCAGATTCCAGAGTTTAAAACCTGCCCACGTCACACACAAGCCAAACATGACGTCAGGACATACGACCACGCCCCCAAATTCCAGCACATATGATTTTAAGCATCAGTTATATTGTGTATAATGACTTACTCTTATCATCTACATAGATATATCGTCGCCATCATTAGTGAACTTGATATCAGCAAGACTAACTCTAACGACGATGTGAGGAAGTGACACCCGGTGCTCGCAATGTGCAAAGCGTGGGTTAATATCAAAGCAAGTTGATGATTTTATAACAGGCAGCATTCATAGATTAACTGTAACCATATATATCAGGGTTATATAACCAAATCAAACCACATTTAGCAGGAACTGTGCATGCTGTGAGCGTCTAATGCAGCCTGTGGTTTTTTTTGTTTGTTTGTTTTTTGTATATATATAATAAATCTAGAACATAGATCACTTTAGAGTCGGATAACGCAGAGAAGAATATGAGGGAAGAGTAAATGCAGCTGTTAGACATTCCTTCCAGATGCGCTAAGCTTTCATGACTTCCTGTTAGGGGTCTGTCTGTCTGTCATACCAAAAATAATGCCAGGTGTTAGAGTTGCGGACGTACCCCTGTTCCGTTATCGCAAACCACCACCTTTCTTCCTTGGCTGTCCATCTTTCAAAGCCCCGGAGCCGTCAAAGGCAGCCCAACTTTCTGAACAAAGTGCTACAAAAGCACTCAGCAGCAGCAGATATTACTTCCTGTTTCAGACAGAGACGCTGTTTTTTCACAAGCCCCGCCTCCTTCGTTCGGATTGGATGATATGACTTCCATGCGGTCTGCAATTGGACACTTTGGGAGTCATTCATAGAGACTTCACTGCAGTAAGCACATTATTTTCTATAATATTTTGTCATTATGTAGTAGAAAAATACACATCAATTCAAGATATTTGTGAATCTGTTTGTTTTACTCTTTAAGACTTGTACTCTTTTTTTTAACAGCTTGTTTTCTTTCAAAAAAACATATAACACTAGCTTTCGATATTCGTTTTCTGTTCTATTTATTTTGTTTTCTTTTTATTTACTGTATATAATTGTGTGTCCTCTTTTGTTGTTTTTTGCTGTTTTGATTGCTTCCATTGTCCTCATTTGTAAGTTTATTTGGATAAAAATCATCTACTAAATGATTAAATGTAAATGTAAAATATAAAATAATAATATATAAAAATAAAAATAACTCAACAGGATGCTCCAAGACACAAGAAGACATTACCAGACATTTATTGTTTCACTTCAAAATACATTTATAGTGTAACAAATGACATAAATACATAAAAACTTAAATGAAAGAAAAAAAGCTCAATTTAAATGAATTAATAATAATAATTTTATAATAATAAATAAATAAATTATTAATAAATGAATAAAAAGTTATGCCTATTCAATTAATTAATCAAACACGTAACACATTTCATGTAATATACGTATATATTTTTCAAATTAAAAGTGATTCAAATGTAGATAATAAATTGACTGAAATGAAATCTTGTTTACGATATAAAATCTTTAAATGAATATATTATCTCAGTGTGTGACGCTGACGCAGTGTGTGTTGTTTGTGTTGCGTTCATATGTTCGGAACGCTTCTTCGCGCTCCTAGTTTCCGGTCGGAAAAACGGAATGTGACGCTCTTTCATCAGCAGAACATCAACATGGCAGCGGTTATTCTCTCACCGAGACCCTGCGATAGCAATCCCGCGACTCCTGGGACGCAGTCTGTCAAGGTTTGTGGGTGTTTAGGGTTACATTTTGTCGCACAGACAACACTTATACCATTGTAGTCTGTAAGGCATACATCTGTGCAGTAACTGCGTCTATAACAGCTCGAATGTGAGCAACGGTCGTCTTTGTTTATTTACTATTAGCCTGCTAGCCGATGGAGCTAAAGATATAGTTGAACATACGATGCTCTGAGAAATTATGCTTTTAAAATAAATATATTGTGTCTTCCTAGCTGTTTTTGGACAATAATTGATAGTTTTCAAGGCTTCATATTATGATTTGATGGGCTTCAGACCTAGGTAGCCCTTCTAAACATAATATCACTCAATCCAGATTGGAAAATCCTTGACAGAATCATATTTCTGACCCTTCAAACAGGATGACATTGAGGAGAACTCCAGTGATGGCAGTCAAGCCCCCAAGAGACGCAGGATGGGCTCCGGGGACAGCTCCAGGAGCTGCGACACATCCAGCCACGAGCTACAGCAGGGGTGAGAGATCACATACACACACACACACTGATCTATATATGACTCTATTATAGATCAACACACACTTGCTGATCTGTGTGACTCAGATCAGTGCACACACTCTTACTCTTGCACATGCTGATCTCTACATTCCTTTAAAAGCAAGACACCTAGGTGAATAGGGTAAATATTATATAAAATTTATTTGGTTCAAAATTAACTTTATTTTATTTCATTTTTTTAAACAATTGCTTATTTAAAATAAGTGATTTTTATTTTTTCCTCATAGATCATAGAAAATGGCCGCTTTAACGCGCTGCATTCAAGCACAGATCTATTTCGATATCAGATCTTGTGTCCTGCTCTGAAAACATAAAAGACTTTGTGTACATCAATTTTAATATAAAAGTATCTGAAAATGCAAATGCATTTAACGGCATCCGCAATTGCACTTCAGGACAACAAACACAAAGTGCACGTGAAAGTCTGCCAGTGCGCGAGCTTCGTGCATCTACTAGTACTGCATTCCAAACGGCAGAAATGTAAGCATATCTAAAGTAAAACACGGCGGGTGGAAGCACAGATTGTCAAGAAATGTGCACGTGTCTCACAGCGCAAATTCTGTGCAATGAAGCCCGCCGCATCTGGAAAAATAAACAAGCTCAGAATCGTTGAAGAGAGAATTGTGATTCATCAGAGAATACATTTTTTTCTCCTTCTCCTAGTAAATATCAACATACTACACCAAAATAATTGATTATATGCAAATGATGTATTATGCATACATGCATGTATATATATATATTTTTTAAATTATGTTTATATATTAATGTATTTATATATAATCTACATTTTATTCATATAAATCTATAGATGTAAATACTTTCACAATATATGCTGTATGTGTCTGTATTTATGTATACATAATAAATATACACTGCACGCACACATATACATTATGTAAACAAAAACATTTATTTTGTGTAACATATTCATTTTATATTATTTATTTTACCATTGTTTTTCACTGATGTAGCTTCCAGTATTTCTATGAATCCACAGGTGTCGTCTGTTGATGGCTTTTTTGGCTGTCTGAAACTGTTTTATCCCTTTTTTTCTCTGACACATTGATACTTTGACCGTGTATAGAGCCGTTCTCTTTCATTACAGACTTACATACTTTCCTGCTGAGAATCTGACGGAATACAAGTGGCCTCCGGACGACACGGGGGAGTATTACATGTTACAAGAACAAGTGAGCGAGTATTTGGGAGTCACGTCATTCAAGCGCAAATATCCAGGTGTGAACAATCACTGTCTGCAGAGGAAACTGAATCGAGTTTTCATGTTATTGGTCAAATAGTGGTTATAAATTACACATTCAGTTACTATTGAATTTTTGTATTGTATTATTTTTTTTTTTCATCTCCATACCAGATTTGGAAAGAAGAGACCTGTCTCACAAAGAAAAACTTTATCTGAGAGAGCAAAATGTCATTACAGAAACACAGTGCACTTTGGGTAAGAATTCAGGTTTTCTCATTTCTGTTTCTTTTATATCTTGAATGTATACATTTTCTTTATTCTTACTCTGAAAGTATGCGATGGAGTTGTCTGTATACAAACTGAAACGTGGTTTAATGCATAATTTGCTCCACCTGTCACTGCTGTAATAGTTGTGATGAGAAGTTAAATGCAAGGATTCCTCTCTTCTGGGCAGGTCTGACTGCTCTGCGCAGTGATGAAGTCATTGATCTGATGATCAAGGAGTATCCAGGCAAACATGCAGAGTACTCTGTCATACTCCAGGAGCGAGAGCGCCAGCGGATCACTAAAGAATACTCTGTGAGCACTCTGAGTGCGGTGAGTAACACACACTCTTTTATTTATTATAGAATGTACATATTCATCTTTCATATTTAGAACTAAAACTTTTATTCCGCAAAGATGCATTCTGTTGATCAAAAATGCTTTTTACAATGGTTTTCACGCGTTTTAGTTTGCATAAAATATTAAGCAGCGCAGTTGTTTTCAAAATCACTAATAATAATAATAATAATAAATGCTTTGTGAGGAGCAAATCAGTATATTAGAGTGATTTCTGAAGAATCATGTGCATGAGTGATTTCTTCTGCCTTATTACTGCACTGGTCACAGTACTTTACATACATTTATTTGCACTACTCATATTTTGCACAGGAAGCACATTGTTAAAGCTATTACACTATAAACTGTCTAAAGTTGTTACTGTACAAAGCACAGTAAACAATTTCTATAAAAGTATCATTGCACTACTGTTATTTTGCATAGAATACATTGTTTAACAATACTTTTGCACACTCAAGCAACTGTATTTATTACCACTGTTCTCACATTGCTGCTGTTCACAATGTGTATATAATCCTACATTGCTCTGTTCATAATGTACATACAATCCCTACATTTGCATTCATATTTATATTCTGTATATACTCTGCTCAATACTGTATATAGCAACTCCACTGTACATTCTGTATACCATAGCTTCTCTTACTCTGCACTTATATGTATATAAAACACTATTTTCTTGCACTTCTGGTTAGATGCTAACTGCATTTCATTAGTTCTGTACTTGTACTCTGCATAATGACAATAAAGTTGAATCTAATCTAATCTAAATAGTGATAAACACTGGCTAAAAGTCTGTGAGTGTTAATGGACTGACTGTTTTCTTTTTAGCAAATGCAGCAACAGAATCCCCAAAAGGTTGAAGCCAGTAAAGTGCCCGAGTACATAAAGAAAGCAGCGAAAAAAGCTGCTGAATTCAACAGTAATTTCAACCGAGAGCGGATGGAGGAGAGGAGGGCTTATTTCGACCTCCAAACACATGTAAGATATGATCCTCTTCATTAATCTAATAACCTGATTGATTGAAAATGCATATAAAACTGCTTCACCACCCAGAAAACCCAGGGACGTTCCTACCAATAGCTTGGAAACACCTTTGCAGTGACTCTGAAAGCACTATATCTCACGTTGGCATGATTTTAAAAACATGCTTTTTTTTCTATTTCTCATTGCTTGTTTGCATTTTCTCTTTTACCTGTAGATTATTCAAGTACCTCAAGGAAGATACAAAGTCCTCCCTCCAGAAAGAACCAAGACCGGTCCGTACCCAGTTGCCCTCATTTCTGGCCAGTTCCAGGAGTTCTACAAAAGGTGAGTTTTGTAATAAATGATTTAATTACAGCGAAATCCTCCCGAGCTTCTGATTTACTGTAGCCACCAATCTGCTTGAACTGGTTCAGTGCTCTGACTGGGCTTCTCTCGCCCATCCACATCTGTAGGTACTCTCCAAATGAGCTCCGCTACTTGCCCTTGAACACGGCTCTCTACGAGCCTCCACTGGACCCGGAGCTGCCTGCCCTGGACAGTGATGGGGATTCAGACGATGGGGAGGATGGTAAAGAAGACGGCAAAAAAAATAAAGCTTCCTCGGTAAGCTGATTTCATAAGAGTACCTGCTGCTAATAGATCATCACGGTTGCTTTCATATTTGTGTACAACTGTTAAGATTTTTCTGCAATCTGGCATGTTTCCTAATGTTTCCCAAAGCAGTGTTTGCAATCCCTTCTGCTTTCTGGATCATTTCCAAAAATCCAAAGTGATATTTAAAGAGAACAAAAATGTAGGTTGGGACAAGTATTATTAGTGTGAGCTAAAACTATTGGTAACACTTTATTTTAGGGACAAAGTCTCACTATTAACTAGTTTCTTATTAGCATGCATATTTATAGCGTATTAGCTGTTTATAAGTACTTCTATTAAGCACAAATTAAATGCTTTATTCTGCATGACTGTATTTTAGATCCCATAACTAAACTTTACTAACTATTAATAATAAGTTGCAAATTATGACGTAACGTAAACGCATTTAAACATAAAGTATAAACTGCTAAAATACATGCGCTGTATAAACAATTGCAGGTACAAACTAATAACAAGGTGTTATTATAAATTAACACTTATGATTAAACCGGTGCAACTAGCTGTAACTGTTCTGCGTTCTGATAGACAATTTCCTATTTTTTTTTTGTGTGTAATTCAGAGTAAAATGAGTGCCTCCTGTTTCATTTGAAATGCTAAATTATTGCTAAATTTGATGCTAGGTGCTTTTTAAAGAAAAGGTTGCTAGGGTAGTCTGAAAAGTTGCTAAATCTAGCAACAAAATTGCTATGTTGGCGACACCGCGCTAAACCCGGCAGCGCAAATACTTGCTGTTAAACGCCAAAATAAAAGCTTGCTGATTTCAAGTGTGAAAATGTGAAAAAAGTGAATATTAGCATTTTAAGTTTACTATAAAATAATTGTATTTTTATTTAATACTAGTCTAAATATTATTGTATTACATTTTATTATTTAGTTACTATTTTATAAAAAAAAAATGTATAATAAATAACGGCAATAATATTTTTAGCACTATTATTTAGGGCTGTCAAATGATCAATTGCAATAAATCGCATCCAAAATAAAAATTTTAGTTTACATAATATATGTGTGTGTGCTGTTTATATTTATTATGTATATATAAAAACACACACATATAGTATATATTTTTAAAATATTTACATGTATATGTTAATATTAATAAAATGTATATTGCATATATATATATATATATATATATATATATATATATATATATATATTACATTTATTTATTATATATATTTTTTAAATATATACATGCATGTGTGTGTATTTATGTATACATAATAAATATACACAATACACACTCATATATTATGTAAACAAAATATAACTTTATATTTAACTTTTATATATATTTAATGGCTCACACTATGTTCACTGTGAGGACCTCTCCAGGTGCTCTTGTGAGAACCAGGCTGAAAAACGTCTTCACCCCTGATTATAATTAACATTACAACTCGCAGATAATAGGAAGTGTATAAAATGAATGTTTTTATTTCATGTTTACTCTCAGGACAGTTCATCAGGAAACACTTCGGATGAAGACAGCGGAGTTCAATCCAAAGTCAAGAGCAAAGACGGCCCTCCTCGCACCATCCAACACAAATCGCTCCCTGGGTACAAGGTAGAAGAAAAAAGCCCCTGATCTTTTTTAAAATAACCCAACACCTCTCTTCTCCCCTTTTCGCCACTCCTCTTTTCCAGCACTTTCAGCAGAGAAGTCCTCTTTCTTCTGACTTGATCAGTACTTTATCCAAACACTCACGCACTCACACACACACACACACACACACACACTGCCCCTGGTGGTCATAGATCAGGACTGCACGTGTCAATGGAACTGATTTTCCGTTTGAAGAATGGCACCCATTTTTTCAGTGCCAGGAAACCCAGTGACAGTTCCTGTGTTCTGCACAGACCTTTGGAGCAATAACGTTTTTGTGTGTTACTGCCGTTAGTTTTGCTGTGTGATGCGCTTGTGAAGGTATATACCCTTATAAAATGAACAGTATTTCATATAGCTTAAAATTCCTCTATTTATCTCTCTTCCTGCCTGCTTGCCTGTCGGTTAAACTGAAGGGCATGTGAGCAGTTTCATTTGGCTGCTAAACACTAAAAGAAAAGTGTTAATAATCCATAGATATGGAACAATTGAAGAAATATTAAGGGTGCACTCAGTAATGTTTCCCTGGTTTACAGATGTATAGTCATAAGAAAAAAGAATGGAATAGGACTTTTGGGAGAATGGCTGATGCAGACTCTTGCAACCCAACCAAGTTACTAATAGCAATAAACGAAGCACCAAGCACTCCTAACTCCTAACATATATTTGTGCATATCATTATATTTATTTGTGCGTTGGTTTATCTTTTGTGACACTTTTTATATTTATTTGTGAATTATAAGCAATTTATTTAAAAATGCAAAACAATTCTGACCCCATTAAAACATCATAAAAGGACTGTACAAAGTTATGTCTTCATAACTATTTAGACTATTGTAAAATATAATTAAAGCTGCGGTAGGGAACTTTTGACGCTCTAGCGGTTAATAAACAGAACTGCTTGCGTCTTGCGGAAGAACATCGTAGCCGGAACTACTTCTCTCTGTTTATGTCTATGAAGAATCACAAAGGTACTGGGTTACTCCGCCGCGGTACCCCCGAAGCAATCTAAAATAGTCTGAATATAAACACTTATTATAGGTGCACCCTAGTGATTCAGGACAAGCTAAAACACGGTTTGGAAAATGGATTCATGGTGTACTCGCTTATTATATGCATTTTTCTACATTTTGAACACAAACAAAGTTACGGACCGCAGCTCTGATTGGTTATTTTTTACCGGGAGCGATGGAGTTTCTGCAAATGGCAATAGGACACTGGGAGGAGCCAGAGGAGCTTGATTTTTTCACAGATTATCTGTCTCATATTCTACTGTCAGGACATAATGACAGGTTTAACAAATATGTAAAAAAATATATTTTTACAAAAGTTACCTACTGCAGCTTTAATGTGCGCTTACTCTTAAAGGGGTAGTTCACCCAAAGTTTTTCGAAAAAAAATTAATATAATTTAATATAGTTTAACTGTGTCTTTAACGGTTAAAGTAAACTTACTGAGTGCACTTTTAAAGTTTTATTTATCCTTTATTTGTCATACTAGTGATGCATTACTCTCTTTCAGGCATGAAATGGTTATCAAACTATTGTTTGGTTTCACATTGTCAAACTGAATTTATCAGTGGTTTCTACACTGACTCTATGGGCACCTTAAATATGCTTGATATCTGTGTTTCCTTTGATTTACTCTGATTAAATTGTGTAAGTTGCTTTTTTTTATTGTTACAATGCTTGCTGGATCAACAAAAGGTTTACCTTTAAACATGACAAATTATCCACAATACAAAACAAGACAGTAATTTGGCTGTGTTATAATGCAAGAAATTATTTAGCAACGTGCTTGCATTTTATTTAAATTATGCTTTGTGCAGTAGTTACATTTGTTTTGACGGTTTTAATATTTTTGATTGAAAATTTCTCTTTTTTTTTTCTTTTTTTTTTTCTTGTGGAAGACATGTTTGCATGATTTGTTGGACTGTTTAAAGCAATGTTAAAATACTCCCCAGCTATTCTAGGCTTATTTTAGCTCCGTCTCCGTTATTGGTTTCCCCTGTAGTTCTGTTATCTCTGGAAGTGTTGGCGGTGGAAACTGTCCCACTCTATTTTCTGATTAGCACGCTACTATTCTATATACCCCAAATGTAATTAGCCAGTTTTGTTGCGAGATGAGAACTATACGGCACTCATATGAAACTGTATAAGGTCACGTGACAATAGTGTAGCGTTTAGCCTTCTGGACATTTGAAAACACTTCCTAGTTCCCCTTGAAACCAAACGAGGAACGCTAATCTAATCTGAATGTGGTGTTTCAGTCATAAATCAGTGCAGCACATGTGAAAGACGGTAGGTACAGCTTCTGTTATTTGCTGATTTCCATCCCTCTTTTATGCAATCCCTCGAGTCTTGTTAAGAGTGTTTGTGGTTGAACAGCATTAAATGTGCTTTTTGTTTTGTTTTTTTGGAGATGTAATCCACTTATTTCAGCTGGTGTTTTGGGTTTTGTCCATCTGTTAACGTAACCGTGAGCTTCACTAACATCTGAGCGTGTCTCCTGTAGTCTGGCCTGTCTCTTGACATTATTAGTTTGGTTTTCCACAATGTTGTCACTGCTCTTTTCAGTTGAATGGTTTTTATGGTAGGGCCTTTGACATGTCAGTATTTAGAGGAACCTTTTGAATAAAGAGGTTTTAAAGACATTAGACTGTAGAGAGATTTCTTAATGTCTGTGAGCACTGAATGAAAGTGAAACACAATCTTGTGTGATATTTTGGTGTTCTGACTTTATGCACTTACGTTACTCTTTAAAATTGGCGTGTGCTATGTATGTATGTATGTATGTATGTATGTATGTATGTATGTAATAGTACTTTAATGTGTTTTGTCATTTCTTTTAGCCAAAGTACGTGAATTTTCAACAATGCATTATGTTCTGTCTTG
The DNA here is from genome assembly GCF_023724105.1 of Carassius gibelio. NCBI lineage: Eukaryota > Metazoa > Chordata > Actinopteri > Cypriniformes > Cyprinidae > Carassius > Carassius gibelio. The sequence goes on along the minus strand of NC_068408.1, from coordinate 23,849,616 downwards.
CTAAATGTTGTGTTTTATTGAAATGCTCTTCAAGATTTTTCATTCAAATGGTCCCTTTGTATTTCAGTCTTGATATAAATACTGTAATTTATATGCATTACTGTTCAAAAGTTTGGGGTCAGTAAGATTTTTTTCAAAAATGTCACCAAAGCGTCATTTATTCAATAAAATAAATACATAAATGAAAAGATTTTAATATTTTCAAGTATAATTACGATTTAAATTAAGTTTTCTGTTTAATAGCCTTCACTCAAGTCTTCAGTGTCATGAGTAAAAAAAAAATGTATTGTCAATATTGAAAAAAGTGAATATTTTTCACGATTCTGATGAATAGTAATATACATTTATAATATAATTGAAATATGTTTGAACTTTGTCACTTTTCATCAGTTTAATGTATTCTTTCTCCATTAAATGATTTCTTTCTTTAAAAAAAGTCTTTCTGACCCCACACTTTTGAACGGTAGTGTGTTTTATACTGATATATGTGAAACAGATTTATTTAATTTTTGTCTTTGTTGCTTATGTATTTATACATTTATATGCATCAACTATTCTTGAAATTTAAATATTAGGCTATTTTAATACCTTCTAAGATCCTACACCCAGGTTACTCTAGTATTTTCACTCATTTCATCTTAAAAATCGTAGTGGTTTTGATTCAAGCAGACTATCAGATGGTGTGTATGACCTTGGTTGCCTGGCGTTTATAGCGTTACTCTGCCCTTGCAGCCTAAGGTCATTCCCAATGCTATATGTGGCATATGTCAGAAGGGTAAGGAGGCCAACAGGAAAGGCAAACCAGAGGCTCTCATCCACTGCTCCCAGTGCCAGAACAGCGGTAAGTCCAAACTCACTCTTCCTAATGCAAAGTTGTTTAGTTCGCCGTTTAGCCTGCTAGTGCTTATTCCCTCAAACATTTCTCTTCAGTGTAGTAGACGGTCGGTCAGCGCTCCAAAACTGTTCACTGGAGGCTGTTATGATATCTCTTTTGTGTCAGAAATACAGTTTTTTTATAACATTGCGAGTCAAGTGGAGATTATGAGCGGCCTGGGTTTGTGCTCAGGTCACCCGTCCTGCTTGGACATGAGTGTGGAGCTGGTGTCCCAGATCAAGATGTACCCCTGGCAGTGCATGGAGTGCAAGACGTGCACCGTGTGCGAGCAGCCGCACCATGAGGAGGAGATGATGTTCTGTGACAAGTGTGACCGAGGTTTCCACACCTTCTGTGTGGGCATGGACTCCATTCCTCTGGGTGAGGCTCCCACTTACATTCTTTATCAGAAATGTATACTATATATGAATGGATAAAAACAATATTGAGCTAATGGTATCACGGTGGAGGTGGACAAAGTACACAACTCTGTTACTTGAGTGAAAGTGCAGATGCTGCTGGTCAAATATTTCTCCATTACAAGTGAAAGTTGTAAAGACAGATTTGTACTTGAGATGTACTCGCTTGTAAAAGTACTTAAAGGGATAGTTCACCCAAAAATGAAAATTCTCTCATTAGTTACTCACCCTCATGATATTTTTGATGAATTCCAATCTCTATAGACAACAAGGATCCTTACACGATCAAGGCTCCGAAACATAGCAAGGAGATGGTTAAAATAATCCATGTGACATCAGTGGTTCAACCGTAATTTTACGACGCTTCGAGAATACTTTTTGTGCACAAAGAAATCAAAAATAATGACTTAATTGAACAATTTGTCTCCACCGCGTTAGCTATAGTGCCATTTTGGAGAGTACTGCATCATATGTAAACAACATATGCAAGTAAGTATGCAAGTATGTACGCAGATATGTTGTTTACACTTTGATCTGAATGTAAACCACGTATCCACGTACATGCTTTTCTGTTTCATTTCATCTTGCATGTAATGCTTGATAAGGAAGCGTTTGGGAGCTCAGCGCTGCTTTACAGTCATTACCGGAGAAACCGCTATTTTATTATGGGGGCAGGGGAGTGCTACCACAAATAGAGTGTAAAGCTGTGGGAAACTCTAGTGTTTTGTTAGAAGATGCACAACAGCTCTTCTGTGGCTTTACAGGCAGTGTTGGGAGTAACGCATTACAAGTAATGTGAATTACGTAATCAGATTACTTTTTTCAAGTAAGTAGTTAGGTAACGCATCACTTTTTATTTACAATGAAATATCGGACCCACTTGAAAAAAAGAAAGAAAGAAAAACTGGTTTAGTATTCTTCCAAATTAATTAAAACCATGAAATGATTGTTAAACAACACAAATGTATCTAATCCAATTTTATTAACTAATGTCTTTGCTTCTGACCTTTGATGATCCAGCATCAGAAATGAGCAAAAATTACTTTAGATAAACTAACAATTGTGATTCATTGTTTTTTTTTTATTGCTGAAGAGTGTTCTTCTCCTGTGTTCTACTGTACAGAAGTTCATTTACTTTTCTTTTTTAGCTTGAAGTTTGTTTATTACACTTTTTGTTGTTAAAGGGCTTTTATATTTTCTAAAAATATAATTTCTTATAAATAAAAACAATCAAGCCCTGCTCATATTTAAAAGAAAATGCAAAGTAACGTAATGGATTACTTTCCATAGAAAGTAACCAGGTAATGTAATTAGTTGTTTTTTTATGGAATAACGCAATATTGTAATGCATTACTTTTAAAAGTAACTTTCCCCAAAACTGTTTATATGTAATATTTTCATTTGCACAATTTTGCTAAATCAGATGATATTGTGTCTAATATACATTACAATATTAATTTATTATTGAATTGTTGTAAATATATACATCACATTTGTAACTTGTCAGTGTTAAAAACAATTTTGCTAAATTACTTCACATAACCCTTCAAGAATGATTACTGATAGACTGTCTGAAAAAAATCCACCTGACTTTCAAAGCTGCTGCGGTAACGACTTTCTACTTTGAGGACCTTGATAGACATTTAGGTGGAGTGAAAAGTAAGAAATTTGTCTTTCAAATTTCTAAAGTAAAGTACAGATACTTAAAGTAGTTTTGGTTTACATAACATATGTATGTGTATTGTGTATATTATGTATATACAGTATAAATACACACACGTGTATATATTTCTGGATTGTATATATATATATATATATATATATATATATATATATATATATATATATAAATATATATATATAAATTATATGAATATAAATAGACATCAAAATATATCAAAATATTTGGGTGCGATTAATCCCAATTAATCATTTGACAGCACTATTAAAAAGTTTACTAGTGAAAGTATTCATACCCCTTTATTTATTTATTTTTCACGGTTTTTCATGTTGCAGCCTTGTGAAAAAAAGCTATTTAAAGCAGTTTAACATATCAATTTACACTCCATACACCATAATGACAAAGCACAAAACAGGTTTGTTACAACTCTGCAAATAAGTACAGTACAGACCAAAAGTTTGGACACACCTTCTTATTCAAAGAGTTTTCTTTATTTTCATGACTATGACAATTGTAGATCCACACTGAAGGCATCAAAACTATGAATTAACACATGTGGAATTATATATGGAATTATATACATAACAAAAAAGTGTGAAACAACTGAAAATATGTCATATTGTAGGTTCTTCAAAGTAGCCTCCTTTTGCTTTGATTACTGCTTTGCACACTCTTGGCTTTCTCTTCATGAGCTTCAAGAGGTAGTCACCTGAAATGGTCTTCCAACAGTCTTGAAGGAGTTCTCCAAGAGATGCTTAGCACTTGTTGGCCCTTTTTCCTTCTGTCTGCGGTCCAGCTCACCCCTAAACCATCTGGATTGGGTTCAGGTCCGGTGACTGTGGAGGCCAGGTCATCTGGAGCAGCACCCCATCACTCTCCTTCTTGCTCAAATAACCCTTGATGCCTTCAGTGTGACTCTACAATTTTCATAGTCATGAAAATAAAGAAAACCCTTTGAATGAGAAGGTGTGTCCAAACGTTTGGTCTGTACATTGCATAAGTATTCATACCCATAACTCAGTACTTAGCTGTAGCACCTTTACAGCCTCAAGTCTTTTTGGTTATGATGTGACAAGCTGTGCACATCTGCATTTGGCAATGAACTGCCATTCTTCTCCACATGTCTTCACCTCTCAAGCTCTGTCAGCTTGAATGGGGGCAGACGCACATTTTCAGGTTTTTCCAGAAATGTTTGATCGGGTTCAATCCCAGCCTGTGGCTGGGCCACTTACGGACATTCACAGAGTTGTCTATAAACCACTCTTGCTGTGTGTTTAGGTTCATTGTCCTGTTAGAAGGTGAACCTTCTGCCCAGTCTGAGCTTCTGAATGACCTGGACTAGGTTTTCCTTAAGGCCATCTCATTTTGGTGCTTTGAGCATTTCTTCTACTCTGAGTCCCTGAAAAACAGACCCACAGCATGAAGCTGCTCCCAGCACACTTAACTTTGGGGATGATACTCTGCAGGTGATGAGCAGTGCCTGGTTCCCTTCAAACATGATGCTTAGAATTGAGGTTCATCAGACCAGAAAATCTTGTTTCTCACAGTCCAAGAATTTCATTTCAGTTTTTTTTTTCTTCTAATACATTTGCAATGATGTTACAAACCTTGTAACATCTTGTTTTGTGCGGTGTCATTATGGAGTGTAGATTGATGTGGGGGGGGGAGGGTTTAAAGCAGTTTAACATATACAGTGACAAAATTTGAAAGTAGTTTTAATTTAATCACACCTTTTCTGAATTATTTTATTTTATTATAATAGACTTAAAAATATATCGTTTTATATTTTTTGTGAGTGAGTGTGAGGGTAAGTTGAAAATAAATGTTTTCCATCAAAGGGATATTTTTGTCCCAGTCCCAAAAACCCGTATTCCATATTATTCTATGTGTTTATTTATTTACGTTTTCCTTCTTTCCTCTTACTCACAGGTTGCTGGGTCTGTGATTTATGCAGCAAAGTGCCATCTACACCCCAGAAGAAAGGGACAACAAAAACACCCAAAAAAACTAAGTAAGATCCAAAAAGTGGACCAATTTGACAACACTTGGGTATTAATTTCTTTTCTATTATTTGAAATCCATTTGAGTTTTGTATGTTGCATTAAATGTCAGGTTGTTGTTGTTGTTTTTTACAATTTTTCCACTTAAGATAAGGGTTTTTGTATTGGTTCATTGTTTAAAATAAATTTGAAAACCGACTCTGTGTGTGTGTGTCTTACTGATCTACTTGTATTAGACATTGCCCACTCCAGAGTTTAATAGTTATTTCTGTTAGTCTTAATCCATACCTGAAATGTCCCGCTGCAGTAATTATGTTTTTAATGGAGCGACAGGAGGCGTGTTTTAACTACACCATAACAGCATCCGTCATCCGTCTCCACTCTCTCTGTCTAGTGAATGGGGCTGTATGTTTAGTGTTGTATTGTGTTGTGTAGCAGATGCCACGTGGAGGTCAATAGTGAAGCGGCAGCTAACAGGTGTGTGTGTGTGTGAGACGGCTGCTCTGACACCTGATAGGTGTGTATGAGCCACAAAGGACACGCCAGCCTGCTTCCTAGAAAAGAGACACTTGTGACAGCCCCGTTACAAAGGATACAGCTTTCCATTGAGCAGTCGGGGTCTGTGTTGAGCGAGCCGCAGGTGATGTCTGGCTGTTCGGTGTTGTGTAACTTGATCAGAACAGCATCGGGTAACTCTCAAAAGCTCTCTTTTGGAAAGAAAATGAGCGGTCAGCCTTGAAGAAAAGTAGATGCATGCAACCGGGGAAAGTGTATGCAGTCTGTGGCTGTCCTGATCTGTTATAATACATTTTTACAGGATGACATGTTAAATTTAAACTCAATGTCCTTGTATATTATTGTGTTTCTTATTTTATGTCTTATGGGTGTCATAAAGATTAAACCTTTGAATGAGTGTGTGCAGATATCTAATGACACACAGTGTTACTCTTTTTATCATCTATCTATTGATCTACACACACACATACAATTTGCGTTTTACATGTTTTTAAAAGTCTTTCATGCTCCCAAATGCTGCATTTATTTGTTAAATAATAATAATAATAATAAAAGTTAAATATTTGTAAAATATTGTAAGATGTAATTTATTCCTATGAATGCAAAGCTACATTTTCAGCATCATTAATCCAGTCTTCAGTGTCACATGATCCTTCAGAAATGATTCTGATATGCAGACAATAATATATAAATATACAAATATTGATATATAAAATATATTTAATATAAATAGTAATAATTAAGCTAAGCCTAACTACATTCACTTTTTATCAGTTCTTTTTCAGCAAATTTCTTTATAAATGCCAATTTGTTGCATATTTTCTCTGATGCAATAGTATTCAGACCTTATACAGTCTATGATTGAGACGTAGGTGATGGAGTTTAAAGTGTATTATTTTTGGCGAATCTGCGGTGGAGATTCAGACAGTCCGAGTAAAGTAAGAAATGCGTTCAAAATATTTGAACTGTTTTAATGTTTGCATGCAAGATATTTGACATAACATTCACGTGGGAGAGGAAACGGATGGATGCCGCCTTTACTGCCAATCGCAGTGAGGTAATAGACCTTTAAATCAGTTTATATATAACGTTTCTGTTGTGGTGTGAGAGAGAGGTGCTCCTCACGAGGGCGCAGTTACTCTCTTTACATCTCAACATCACTAATAGAGCAGAAGCGCTGGGTCATCTGAGGAAATATTAAACTCGCAGTTTTTAAAGACATACTAATGGTTTTATTCACTTTTTTTGTCCTAATATTATAATTAGGTGAAAGCAGATTAATTTTACTATGCTACTTTAGTTTTAGCAGAAGTCGCTGTGTTAACCTTTTTGTCTGACATCTAACATAACCAAACTTTCAATTACTAACAATTCTTTCGTTTTTTTTTCTTTTCTTACTGTTTTCTTCAGTGAAGCTTTAAATAAATCATGGTTCCTTGGTAATATTGCTTTAACTGTTTTATATATGCTTTTTTTAACTTTTTTATAACTGCTTTATATCTTTAAAGTCAATTGTGTTCAGTAAAATCTCTTTATGAAAAACAAAGTGACGTAACAGCAGCTGCACAAGCAGTCATTACATGTTGTGTGTGTGCGCGTGTGTGTGTGTGTGTGTGTGTGCGCGCGCGCGCGTGTGTGTCTTTTTTTTATCTAAAAATCACCTTAAAAAAAGGTTTGTGTCACAATATAATGATGTGATGCTGTGAATAATCAAGTGATGTATTACTGAAAATCAGTTATAGCCTTTTATATATAAACACCTTGAATTGCACCACAATCTTATTCATGTTAAAGAGTCACAGAGTTCAGATGAGCTGCATGAGAGGAGCAACCCTTTACACGAATCACAAACACAGCTCTTTAACCCTCCACACAAAGTCCCAATGTGCAGTCGGTGGGTTTAAAAGCAATTATGGCTTTAGGATTAGCCAAATTATGTAAAACTATCAGTCAAACCATAATATGTTAAGACTTCAAAAGCAGAACAAATACCCAAATGCATTAGTGATTTATTGTCATAGCTCATGCTATAACCTATATTTTGCATAGCTGCTGCTAGTTATTAACGTATATGATTACAAATATTGGAAATGTTTGCTAAGGCCCATATGTTGAGATATGAATAAACCAGGAGAAGAACTGCTGAATAAATACTTACCTTTGTTTTCTTTGCGCACAAAAAGTATTCTCGTAGTTTGGTAACATTGCGTTTTTGAACCACTGATGTCAGATGGACAGTGTCTGACGTTTCTGGGTCTTGAACGTAGTTGCATTGCTGTCTTTGGGAGGGTCTCGGATTTCTTCAAAAATATCTTAATTTGTGTTCTGAACATGAACAAAAGTCTTACAGGTTTAGATCAACATGAAGCTGAGTAATTAATGACAGAATTTTGTATTTTTGGGTGAACCATCCCTTTAAAATGTACTCACCCTCTTGTACTGCTGTCAGACCTGTGTCCAAACAAAGGAGTAGTGCTTGTATCGCCATATAAAAATCAATATTTAAACAGCTTAACCACATTACAAGGTTTAAATGAACGGTCTTTAAACAACTCCTTGCATACTGAGTGGACAGCTGGCTAACAAATAACAAACTCCCAAACTTTCACTCGGTTTCTGTTTCTTTGGCGCTAAAACTACTCTTACCACAAGACAGCAGTTAATCAACGGAGGAACTCAGTCGCTGGGGCACCTGCCTCACACCTGTTGCCCCGTCACAATAGAAATGCTCAGTCTCTTTGTTTTTGGGTCGTTGATGCTGAGGTCAGTTTGTGCTAACACCCAAAAGAACAAGCTAGTTATGTCCAGCTGTTGATGGGAGTGAATAAAGGCTGTTTATTAGTTCTGTATGTATTTGGACTCTTAACAATAATGCAGAGCAAACTCATAGCGAGCGATATTGGTTGGTGAGGAGTGATGCTGTTGCTTTGGGCCAAAACAAGGACTTGAGATGTTAAACCTTAACTGGAGATGGCTGGTACAGATGCTTCTTCTAAAAGGATGGCCAATAGAGCGCAACCGTAACTCCATTCATCTTCTTCATAGAAAAACATATTCTATTCATATTATTTTAACTGAATAATCATGTTTGTGAACTACCACATTACCCATGAAGCTTAACAGAAAATCCGACCAATCAGTGATCAAATCGCATTATTACATCATTACCAGAAGAGCTCTTTAGCTCCGCCCACTCTCATGAAGCACCACGGATGTAATCGAGTCTCACAAAGCTGTGAAAATACTTCAATATTAGAGTGCGGTTTACCTTGTAACTCGTTGGTTTGGTTTGGCTTAAAAACACTTTATTGAAGAAGAAAAATCCCTATGGGGAAAATGAATGGGGAAAAAATAATTAACCCTTCGCATAGTCTTTTGTCTGATTTTCAAACACTTTTTTGCTTTAAATCAAAGTTTGTAATTTTGTGATTTACCTCATTGCTGATCGGTTTGGGTTGACAGCTTAAAGCTCTTTAACAAAGACTTATTTTTTTATTATTTAATCCCTATGGGAAAAATGAATGGAGAGCTGACGTGGGATGCGTTTTAAATCACTTTTGAGGTACAGACAGGATGTCTATGTAGGTAACAGGCGCTAGGTTTTGGGTGTTTAACCAGCATATGGAATCTTACTTGAGCTCTTCTGCCAGCTTTAGGATACAAAGGCTGACATAATAATGTCATATCACATTTCTGCTTCCCTAAAAGTTTCAAACACCTCGCAGTTCTTAACTGAACGTCACAGCCTAGCAGGTCCGTGCCCTGTGAGTGAAGACAACATATGGACAATGCCCTCCCTTCCTGTTTCAAGGGAATGTTGTTCTGGCTGGGTGGACTCCTGGGAAGGGGAGCGCTACCTTTGACCTCTGGGAGAACTCATTTACTCTGACCCACAGCGAGAAGATGATGGGATCTGCAGAAAAGGATGCGGCTCACCAGCTGTCTCTGTCCTATAGGAGCGCAGTGATGGAACGTTCCCCTTCTGAGAGGAGCATAAGAGCCACGTCCATTATCACCCGTCCTACTTCTATCCCGTACCGTTATACACTGGGATTCTCCACAAAAGTGCCGTCATTGATATGTTCGGCTCTAAAGGAAGCATCTGAAGATCTTCAGGAAACTTTAACATGAAACGTTCTCATCATGTTTGGGCCTAGGGCTGGCCGGTTTGACTTTAAAATGTTTCACACATTTTTCAGAAAAAGTTATTTATTATTCATATTTATTATCATTATTATTTTTTATGATTTGTGATTTTTTTATTGATTTTAATTCACTATAAACAAAAATACATAATGGTTTAACATTGGATTTTATGTCATTTCATTTTAAATTACAGTAAAATTTGTGATTTTAAGAAAAAAACAAAAACATTGTTTACATTTAGCCATATGCTGGAAGTACATACACCACTTTTCCAAGAATGGGGTCAGTAATAATTATTTGATAGAAGTCTTTTCTCAACCAAAACTGCAAAAAATAAATTAAAATACAGAGAAACAAAAATAGTGAAATAATGAAATATCAAAATTTTCTATTTTTATGTATTTTAAAAAGAACAGCTTTGTTTAAATAGAAAGACAAATAGAAATAATTTGTTAAATTATTGTCACATTTGATAAAAATGTATGTCTTTGCTCAGTAAAAAAATAATAATAACATTTCTTTCCAAAAATAAATAAAAAATCTTATTGACCCCAAACTTTTGTTTGTAAAAATATGAACCATTTTAACAGTTAAGTATTCACTAAAGTCCAAAAAATAAAATAAGAATTCGTAATTAAATGAAAGAATAACTTATTTCACCAATTATACAAAAACAATTACTACCACATAATATATATACAAATATATACATAAATCCTTTTTTCCATTTTCATTTAATTTTGCAGTGAACACACACACACAAATATGTATACTTTTTTTTTTTTTTTTGTCAGTTACTATGATATAAAATGACTCTTGATCAAAGTTTTTGTTTTCTTTGGAGGTACTCTTCCATCTTTGCGTGTTTTCATACTATATCAAAAAGCTTTTAATGAGGTAATGTTCTGCCCGTATGTCTTTAGCCCATGTTTTACTGCTCCCTTTTGCTGGGGCATGACAGCTGTGGGCCTGACATCACTTCCCAGCCCTTCATGTGCAGAAGATGTAATTCAAGTGGCCAATATTTACAGACTCTGACTCACATCTTGCCCATCACCCGTCCTGTGAGATCTCACCCTGTCTGATGTGTCAATAGGAAAAGGTGTTTGTGGAAACTTGAACTGTTTATGTAAAGTTGTGCCAGAATCGTCCTCTTGTGTAAAGTATGCATGATAATATTCGTCATGATTTATGAAAGTACGTCCTTGCCAGATGTTGCAGGAATAATAAATGGTCATTGCACACAGTGCTAAGTAAATATTTAAAAAGATACAACATAACCTTATAAGGCATCTTGAGTAAACTGGATTTTTTTAAAACAAACTGAGTCTGAAATGTGATTGGGGGAAAAAAAATGAATCCCTAGAATCATCAAAATGCATTAATAATGTATTTCCCTCCACATTTCAACATACTTTATTAGTAAAATGTTAAACATTTTAACAGAATGCAAAATATCTAAAATATATTTTATATGTTTTGCTCAAATAATAGAAAGGAAGAATCATCTGTAAAACACCTCAGTCAGGAAACACTGAACTGTTGCACAAAATCTCAGCTTTTTACCCAAAAGAATTAGGTAAAAAAAAAAAAAGAAAAGAAGAAGATAATAGTTATCCCCTTACTTACTAAGTTAATTGATTACATTGATGATTGCAAATATTTTTTGTATTACAAGTTTTCTAAAATGTTATGTTTAAATATGCAAATGATGCATTATTTAATGAAATATGCGTTAATTTGCATAACATTCTAGTACAAAAATCTGATCACTTGGTGAAGTCAATTTCAATATTCTTGTTACATTTTTTGACATATTAGAGTCATATGTTTTTACAGAGGGAATTCTGCGTATCTCTTTTTGTCACTGAAAATACTTTGAGCTGCCTGAAAACAATATATTTTCACAATTTTGGGGGGAATAAAATGTTGTATTTAACCAAAAAAATTAAAAATGAACAAATCCCTCTGTAAAAACCTTTGGAACATAGACAGGAATAAAAATGTAAAGCTTGGTCTGTGTAAGTGCTACTGAAGTGGAGTTTTATGGCTCAGTCTTTGATAAAAAAAAAACTTATTTTGAGAAAACGGCCTTTAAAAATGCATTTTGTAATTGAAATCTATTGACACAAATAGATAAAGTGCTATCAAAGAAATACTTAGCAGTGTCTTTTGGATGTTTTCGTTCCATTAGTCTGAAACAACACTTTATGAAAAGCCAAAAAGCCCAAAATCAAAAAATTTACAGTGTCCCCCCTTAAACACCATATGTGATTACACACATTGATAATAATAAATGTTTCTTGAGCAGCAAATTAGCATATTATTAGGGGGTGTTTACACAACACCATTTTCAACTGAAAACTTGTTAGCAATTTTGACCATTTGTTTACTTAACAATGGCATTTGGGGGGCCTTGAAAATGGAAACTTTTGAAAATGGGTTTCAAAGTGCCAATTTTTAAATAATGATGCTGTTATTATCTCCATGTAAATTAAGAAAATGTGAATCTGTGTAGATGGTGAGACTGTACTTGTGTGTATTACGTGTAAGTCAATATGTATGGAAGGCTGATGGCGTCAAAAGCCTTTAAATGGAGTGAATGAAATTTGCAACACGTAGTTTGTCCGTGTTAATAATGCAATTTTGAACACATTTCTTTTGTATGTGTAGACATGCTGACCATGCTAAGGTATCAGTTTTTGCCCTGTTTCTTTAGTCCTTAAAGATGCACAGTTTTACCGTGTTTAGACTTCAAATTTGAAATTGTCTCTCAGCACCTGTTCATTCTGGCCATGTTCAAAAGTTTAATACTTCTTAAAGCAGATTTACATCTAGGTTTACCTACATATTAATCTTTTCTTTCGTTTATTGTGACATTGCTTTACTGCTATCTGTGCTAGAGTCTATTAATAAATGTTACAATGTAAATTACCTGAGAACGAATGTTGAACTAGACAATTAAAAGGACATGACATCTGATGTTAGTGAAATTTGTGAAATGTATAATAATAATAATAATAATAATAAACTTTATTTTTATAGCGCTTTTAAATGTTGATCTCAAAGCGCTGGACAAAAACAAATAAAACAATACACTGTATAAAATAATACAACCAGCAAAAATCTGAAAAGAAATACAATTAAAACAACGACAAATAAAAATCTAAAAATATTACAAATGTTTAATTAAAAGCTGCCCTAACAAAATGAGTTTTAAGGGTGAGATTTAAAAATGCTTTTAGCTTGTCTTATCTCAATCGGTGAAGAATTCCATAGTTTTGGAGCTGATGAAGAAAAAGCCCTGTTGCCCATCAACCGTAAACGGGTTAATGTTAAAGTTAGTTTGGAGTATAAGGATTTAAAAGCTCAGACAAATATTGAGGTGCCAACCCTTGTAAAGAATTGTAAGTAAGCATCAAAATTTTAAAATCAACCCTGAAACTAATAGGTAGCCGATTCTAGCAGCCAAATTTTGCACTAACTGTAGTTTGTTTAGGGTAGTTTTGACACCCCAGCCAACAAGGCATTATAATAACCAACCTGGTAAACACAAAGGTGTTAATCAGCCTCTCAGAAACAGGTAAAGACAGTATTGGATGTAGTCTGGCAATATTTTTAAGAAGGAAAAAAAGGTTTTGACAGTGTTTTGAGCATGTGGCCCAAATTCTTTAGTTTTGTTTTAAACTCCATAATTGAACCATCAACGGACAACGCAACCGATCCAGCTTTACGTAACTGGTGGTGTGGACCAATGAGCATAACCTCAGTTTTTTCACGAAGACAAATAAAATTTTGTGACAATCATACTTTTATCCCAGAAATACATGTTGAAATAAAATCAATAGGCACAGTGTCATTTTTTTTACCTTTATTGTACCTGTTACTTCCACTTATTTGTATATACTGCTCTGTCTGTCTAAGGGCACTGTAGTCACTCAATCTCAGTGCTCTCCATGTACGTCTATGTCTTATGTCTTGTTATTGTCACTGTGTGTCTGAGCCTCGTCACAAGCATTTCAATGCCCAGTTTTCCCCAGTGTTAACTATGCAAATAACAAATACATGCCTCTTGACTCTTGACTCTTGATTAGGTTTAGTGTGTATGTTAATCTGAATATCGTCTGCATAAAGGTGACATTTTAGACCAAGAGATCTCAAAAGCTGACCAAGTGGGAAAATATAGAAGTTAAAAAGCAAGGGCCCCAAAACTGATAGCTGAGGGACTCCAGATTCCACAACACCAATTTTAGACCTAAATTCACCCATAGAAACAAATTGTTTACGATCAGAGAGGAAGGACTTAAACCAATTAAGTGCAGTATCAGATACCCCAAAAACAGTTTGTAGACAAGTAATTAAAGCCGAATGGTCTACAGTGTCAAAAGCTGCACTGAGATCTAGGAGGATCAAATTGAAAGACAACAGGAATCTGAAGCAATTAACAAATCATTAATCAGTACTATAGAATTTGCGGTAGCCAGATTGCAAAAGCTCAAAATGATTGTTTTCAGTTACATGAGAATTTAACTGAGAAGCAACCACTCGCTCCAAAATTTTTACAACAAAAGGAGGATTGGATATGGGAAGAAAATTAGAAAGGTTTTCATAATCAGTATTTGTCTTCTTTGGTACTGGGGTAACTGCAGCAGTTTTAAAAGCTGGTGGGACAACATGAGTCATATATAATATTCAAAACAACTGGACACAAAGGAAGCTAAACATGACTGAAATAAACTAGTAGGTATGGGTTCAAGTAAAGAAGTGACTGGCTTCATATGAAAATCCTCCTTTTGAAGAGAGTATGAATCAAGTGTGCAGAAGTTTGAAAAAACAGTACCAGAATAAGAAACATTAACAGAAGAAGACGACAATGATGTAAAAGCATATATACCCTTGCGTACATTTTCAATCTTGGTATCAAACAAGTCTTATTAGAGACTTATTACAAAGATGAGTTGAAGCAGAGGATCCAGAGGATCAGATGAAGAGAAACCACTTAATGAGGAATCAATAAAAACAGAAAAGTCAGAAAGCTCAATTGATCTCCTTTTCCGATATGAGACAATACGAGAAGAGGAGATACTGGCACCAGGTAAATACAGGAAAACTAAATGGCCAGATGATCAGACAATCCTTAACCAGTAGTAGACAACTGAGACACAAGGGATCCACTTGAAATCACCAGGTCTAAAATGTTTCAATCCAATTCTAAGACGAGATTCAATTAAATTCCCAAAACCTCCCCTCTCACTTCCAACTAATATCTGAATATTATATAGAAGTTGTCCTTAATTCTCACTGTCCCTTCATTTACAGCTCCTTTTATTAGCCCTTTAACTTCCAGTTTACTCATGTTCACAGATTTGTGTGACACTAAAGTTTTGCATCACAGGAATTAATAATATTTCAAAATAGATCACAGTTATTTTAAAATGTAATCACATTTCACAACATTACTGTTTATTTTTTATCAAATAAATGCAGGATTAATTTGTGGTAGATTATGACAAAAAAATAATAACCTTACCTTTACCCACATTTGCCTTTTCTTTTGTATCTTTCACACTAATATAATTTTAGATCCTTTTAATGATTCCATTCACACCGCCCACCTCTGAAAATATCTAAAATACAACAAACATTTACCAAAGAAAACACTTTCTACCATTTAGTGCAATTACCCAATTTACCTCGCAAACAGCAATCCATCTTTCTCAATCACAGGTGTCAGATGTAACAGACAGACTAAAACATACTCATTCATGCTGTTCTCAGAAATGTTTCATTCTTTTGAATTCACAAAACACACCAGCAATATCCTGCAAAGCAAATATGTGAACTCAGCCTCAGTGTATTTCTTTAAAGCATGACAAAAGATGATTAAAACATGATACTTCTTCAATTAAAACTTTTAATTTTTACTCTAAAAGTGCACTTTTTTAAAGTGTTAAAATGTAGAATGTAGTATTATCAAGTGTTTATATTATTATTTGTTTAGATTTAAAGTACACATTAAATGCAATTAAGCACATTTCTTTTTCACAGGGGTCGGCACAGCTGGAAAAATGTATTGACCAATCACTATCCAGGATCTGCGTTATAACAAATAAAAAATACATTTTCTTTGCAGTGTGCTGGTAACAGTATCAGAATTACTGATTCATCAAGTTCATAATGAACTCAGTGCATTTAATCCCTGGCTCATTTATAAAAGGCTGCCAAAACAGGCAGGATCCCAGGCCGCTGTGTGGATTGTGAGGAGCCATAGACAAGAGCTGGAGACCCACTGGGAGGAGAGAAAACATAGGCTGGCCCTGTCTGACACCAGGGGTTAGGGGGTCAACCTCAGCCACTGTAGGCAGCTTAGAAGAGAGGCTGTCCCCTCTCCCCCCAGCACCATCAGTTTGAAGAGCAGGCAGCTGGCAGGTGTCAGGAGTTACAAAGGGCCATCTGTGCGCGGAGAACTGTCCCCACCATTCCCTCGCCTGCCACTTCATTAAACTTTCCACTTTATAAAGCCAATGAGCTGGCTCCTTGAACTGACCAGAGAGTGGGACATGCTCCAAAAGATGTTTTCTCCAAGCATGCCCCACTTTGTCAGGAACTCAGGCAACTTCTTTGTACTTTTTTTAGGTGAAAACTGCAATCTATTAATTTTTATATATGTATGTATGTATGTATGTACGTACGTATGCATGTATGTATGTATTGACCTGCTTACTTTTTTCTATGATCATGTTTATGTACAAATTGTATTGTATGAGTTCATACACAATGTGAGTATGTGAACTTTCTGAATCTGAAATCGGATTAGATTAATTTAGACACTGACAAAAAAAATTGTGTGTGTGAACAAACCTAATCAAGTTTTTATTCAGATCAAATATTTTATTTTTATTTACACTTTTTGCCATTTATAATAATTTCCAATCAATCAGCCAATCAGACCAACCACTTTAAATATAGTTTGAAATCCTCTCATATACAGTACAATATGAAAAATGAACATTAATTCTGATTTTTGCTAGATTCAAGATTATTATTAATCATTTTACAGGATGATATGTGGTAGATTATAGCAACAAAAAAAAAAAATCTAAATGTAAAAATATTGATTGTGTGCATGCACAGTTAAATAGTCAATATCAGCCAGGCCATTATCTGTCTAACATATTGGCAGCACTAGTAAATGGAAAGAATTTCAATTATAGAATCGTTTGAACTGTCTGCCTTTTTTTTTTTTTTTTTAATGGGGGTTGAAACAGTTAAGTCTGTAACAAGTCTGGATGGAAAGGGTGGTCTCAGGATATGAGAGGGAAATGGCCACAGTAAGGAAAGGCTCATTCTTTGGATTGTCAAATAGGAAATGGGCACAGATTCCAAGGAAACTGTTTTGTTCCTGACTCATAATTTGGGCAGACCCTCCTGTGATGGTGGAAATCCTTTGGAACTGCTGCTTGTCTCTATACATAAATATACATCCATGCACAGTACTTAGAGGTGACTGCTGCCGGTGTGTTTAAGAAAGGCAATGAACTGAGGTATAGAGCTGTCCCTGTAACTGAGAATGTAAACTCATTATTAGTGTGCTTCCTCTCAGTCTCAGTCAGGATCTTTGATCAGTCTTGTTTGTCTCAAGAGGAGTTTTCTCCTTGTTATCAAAGTGGCAGTAGCATTGTTGAAGCTCAAAATCAGGGTTGTGATTTTTACTAAGCCATTAGGAATTGAGCACTAAAATGCAACGTGGAATATAGTTTGTGACTTATTGTGAATAGCACAGTCTGTTCACTTACTGTACACTATATAGCCAGACTTCTGACTATCAACATAAAATCTGCTCCACTTTGCTGCTTGTTCTGGTAAAGAACCAACCTCATGACTGACATGTAAAATTACCAATCACATGTTTTATTTTTACATACAAAAATGTGGTAAGTAGTAACCTATCACTGTTACCTTAAAGAGCTGTTTCTACCTGATTACGCCCATAAAATTTAGTGTTGTTGGTATAAATTAATTTATTTAGGTTGATCCAGTCAAGGTAAATAATAAATAAAACCAGCTTATTCGTGTTTAACCAGTTAACTTAGATACATTTTAGGTGCGCACATTTAGGATATTTAAATCTGAAATACATGATAATACTTGTCAAACTGTACGTATCAAACTTGGTCTAAACATACTGTCAACCCGTTTTTACCATCCACTCTTCCAGGAGTCGCATTAGTGTCAAGGTGCTTTCCAGTGGTTTGGAAATTTCAGAGAAATCCATCAGAGAAAGAGAAGTTCCTCTTAAATATGACAAATGCTGCTGTCTGACTCACACCACTGATTCTCTACTTCACTGACTACAGAATAGCCATGCAGACACTAAAACAGATAAACATCTGAAATACTTGATCTTAGTGCTGCGTTTGACACCATATATTATGACATACTCATACATCAATTACAAAACTATACAGGTATTCAAGGGCAGGCTTTAAGATGGATTTAAATCCTACCTGTCCGAACGCTACAATTTAGTTTTTTAAATGGGGAGTCATCTCATTTATCACCAGTAAAATATTGAGTGCCACAAGGATCTGTCCTAGGTCCTCTTCTATTTGTATGTATCAATATACATGTTGCCCCTTGGTAATATTATTAGAAAATATGGGATTAGTTTCCACTGTTATGATGATAATCTTCAACTATATATCTCAATGAGACCAGATGAAACTTCTAAATTATCTAAGCTAACATAGTGTGTTAAAATGATGACCAATAATTTAAAAGACATTCAACTGTGCATCTTTATGGACTAAAGATATTACTTGTTGGACCAAAAAAAGTGCACAGAATCTCGTAGATTACAGTTTGCAACTAGACGGATGTACTGTTACTTCCTCTACAGACAAAAATCTGGGTGTTATATCAGACAGCAACTTGTCTTTTGAAAATCATATTTCCCATGTTACAAAAACTGCATTCTTCCATCTTAGAAACATTGCCAAGCTATGAAACATGTAACCTGTTTCTGATGCAGAAAAGCTAGTTCATGCATTCATGACCTCTAGATTGGACTGTTGTAATGCACTTCTAGATGGCCATACATCCTCAATAAACAAGCTACAGGTAGTCCAAAATCCAACTGCTAGAGTCCTTACCAGGTCAAGAAAATATGATCATATAACCCCAATTTCATATTCTCTGCACTGGCTACCTATTAAGTTCCGTATCAGTTACAAAGTATTATTCATACCTATAAGGACCCTAATGATTAAGCTCCTGCATACCTAACTAGTCTTCTACCAATCTATAATCCATCACGCTCCCTAAAGTTGCAATACTCTGGACTTTTGGTAGTTCCTAGGATAGCAAAATCCACTAAAGAAGGTAGAGCTTTTTCACATTTGGCTCCAAACCTCTGGAATAGCCTTCCGGATAATGTTCGGTTCAGACACACTCTTTCTGTTTAAATCTAGATTAAAGACACACCTCTTTGCCAAGCATTCAAATAATGCATTTCATAATCTTATTCTGCTGTTATATCTGATCAAATGTGCATTATTATTCAATTTTTGCTTGATTGGAACAGCAGCTATGCTAATTATGTCTCTATTTGTTTCTCTGTTTTGCAACGTGATTTACATGATGAAGTTGAAGTTTGGTACGTACATTTAAGGGGGGTCAAACTGCCTTTTTTGTACCGTTCTCTGAGATCACTTATAATGTCAAGATTTTTACATAAAAAAACATCATCATTTAGAAGTAAGAGGCTATTTTCTGTCCTGTCTTTAACCCCCCTCATCAGAACGCTCTGTTTGAATAGGCGTAGCGGATTGTAGACTTGGAAGTAAATGCCTACTGCTTTTATGGGCTTATATTTGTGTGTTTGACATGCTGTCAGCAGTCTCCTCTGTGTCACTCCCCATCACTGTATGCTGCGTATGCTCTTCTGTATCAGCCGAGGCACAAAGATGCGCTGTTTCTACATGTATTTAGCTCTGATTTTGAAAGAAAACAGCGCATCCTTGTGGAGCGGCTGACACAGAAGAGCGTAGGCAGTTTGAGTGATGTGGAGAGACACAGAGGAGACTGTTGACAAAGGAATTGTTGAATAAGGTCATTATTTATGTTTTATACGGGTACAAAAAGTATTCTCATCGCTTCATAATAATGTTACGGTTGAACTACTGATGGCAGATGGATTATTCTGATGATGTCTTTCATACTTTTCTGGACCTTGACAGTGTAACTTACTTGGCAGTCTATGGGACAGTCACAAGCCTCCCGGTTTTCATCCAAAATACTTCAATTGTGTTCCGGAGACGAACAAAACTTTTACAGGTTTGGAACGACATGGGAGTAAGTGATTAATGACAAAATTTTCATTTTGGGGATGAGTATTCCTTTAACCTATATAATCTTGTTTTTGTTGCATATGAAAAAGAAGTAATTTCTTGATTTATGGCTTATGCATTTTTTATCTAATTCACAGCACGAGTTCCATGAGAATACATCTAATCCTGAGCAAGCAGAAATCTTCCCTTGCAAATCACAGATTTTTGCTCATTGTCTAGTGGACTTTTTTGCTTCTAAGCTCTAACCCAGTCATTTAGAATAATACCCCCCCCCCCCCCACACACACACATTTCTTTCACTTTTTTAACATTGCTGACAATGCTGGCACACACTGTTGGCACGGTAAACTTCACCCTGCTGAACACTACCAGCAGCGAGACCTCTAAAAGCCCTGATAGCATTTCTCAGCTCCTCTTTCATTGTTTTCAGGTTTGAAGTCATGGTTTGGCTCATTGTAATGACTTTCTGATTCGAAAACATTTGTTTCAGACCCTGAGAGCAACAACAGGACAAAAATAATGCCATTTTAAGCAAATAAAAATCAGTCAACACACAAGAGTGAAAGGTAAACACTCTACATTGTGTCAGGTTCAGTCAGACAGTTTATGGCTGTGGTTGTGTTTACATTAGCATTTCTTTTTCCCCTTCCCTGTGCAGTAGTTAGAGGGCGGATACTGGCAAGGGCTTCCTCTAGGTCCTGATGCACTTCCTCAGTAAAACTTTTAGCCAGACCTCATCAGGCTAAACAATATCAGAGGCATTCCACTGGAACAAATTTACACACACACACACACCACATACAGAGAAGTTTTAATTGAAGACTGGCTTTTTACACATTTTTTGTAGTTCACAGTGATTCTGTACAGCTGGGATTCCCAAACTTTTTTGTCAGCAAAAGCCTTCTGACATAAAATAATTACTATTCCCCATTAGATTTAGAATAAATATTTCAATAATTGAGCTACAAATTTTGTTCACAGTTCTCTTATGTCAGTTAATGGTTAATTTAGATTGGCACAGGATTATTACAGTTAACTCAAACTAAATCTAAAACCATAAAATGTAACTTGAAATAAAAGAAACGGTAACCGATAAACGATAAATTTTATTTCAGCTAGTTGCTAGTTCTCGTTTTCATTTTGTTTAAACTGATGTAATAAAAAGAAATAAAAAATGAAATATAGACATATATAGACACATTTTAAAATATGACAATAAATAAATAAAAATGACAAAAACACAGCACAATTTTACCAAAACGTGAACTAAAATTAAAATAAATATGGAAAATAGAAAACAATTAAAACCAAAAACTATAATAGTATATCAACTATATTGCTGTGGTTTTAAATGTTTTAGTATATTTAATTTTTTATGATTTAATTAATTTTAACAAACCCTGATCTAGATTTTATAAGTGAAAATATAATATATTATTTATTTATTTAATTCTCATCATTCGTATTTAATATTTCCATTACCGTTTGAAACTATGCTTTCTTTAAATGTAATGCTTTTTCTTTCACTATATTGCAGTAAACATGTTAATATAATATAACTGTGAGGAAATGTATTTAAAATCAATGTAAGTAAAAAAAAATATTTATCAATTATTAATCATAATATCATTTTTCCTTTAGACTTTAAAATCAAATACCACCTGAACATATTACTTAACATTAAACTTAACAGTTTTGTTTGATTCGCTCAAAATCTATTTTATAGATTGTGTATAGGTGTATTAAATCTACTGAGGACACACACACATGTTTTGAAGTGTTTGATGACTTTAGTTTCACTGCTGCTCTTGGCTCAATTGTCATCTCCCTGTTAGTGATGGTCAGTAGCCAAATAAAATAAGCTAAACCGAAATAGTGATTGGGCAAATGGAAAAAGAAAGACGCACATAAAAGGGGGACCCGCCGGTGACAATGCTGCAACCCAAGTGGAAAGAGCCACAAAATCGATGACGCCCAATGCAGTGTGAGCCGCCATGCGTGCAAAGAGTGAAAAAGTGCACGTGTATCACTTGCGCCCAAAAAGTCTGTGTGTGACGTTCCATGAATAGAGTCCTCCGGTGCTGAGCATGGGAGGAAATGTGAGTCCGGGTGACTGGTGTTACTGATTCCAGTCAACAAATGAGTCCATGTAATCCGTCTGCCTTTGTTCCGTTCACTTGGCCGAGCGCTCTCATTAGCCCCCCGTGAACGGTCAACCTGTCAGCAGGTCGGCTCTCCAACCGACTGACCTCTGACTCCGGCTCATTCTTGGACAAATTAAATCTCACAAATGACAAATCCGGGCATGCGGAGCACCCTGTGCCCATTAGACAGGGCAGGCAGAAACCCCCTGTCAGTGGCACTCGCCGGACCTCTAGGAGCGTTAACGTTCATCCCTCCTGACAGCAAGCAGAGGTCCCAGAGAACAAACGGCTGGGCTGGGGAACGTGGCGGGTTGATCTGCTCTGACAGTGCTGCTTTGTGGTGGGACTTAGAGCAAGTGCGCTCTGTTTGTTTTTGGCCCGGTGCAGGATGTCACCGCAGAGTGGATGTCACATACCAAAAGGCGCCCTGCCATCAATGAAAGCTTGCTGCTTTTCTGTAAAACATTGCTATACCACCAGTTTCAAACTGATATTGTCCTGTACAATTTGTGCAAAAGACATGATACCTTAAATCAAGCAGCTTGTTAAAAAGTGGTGTGATATTACATTTCTAATTTTTACTACTGGTGGACCGATATATCGGTTCAATATTTGGCTTTGTTTTTAATTATCGGCAACGACCGATAAGGTTTTCATCAGGACTTTTATTTTGACATCGCCTGAGTGTCATAGCTCCTATAGAACACAATATTCGGGTTTTGGAAGCACAAACTCCATTCATAAGGCAACAATAGCCGATAAACCTTTAAAGACTGACCTGATGTGAGCTATGAGGTTCTTAATTGGTTGTGTATTCTATTCCTGAACCCTTATATTCACATTTATTAAACATATATATTGTTTTTAAATAATAATGTTTAAAAGTTGAATTTGTGATGGAAAACTACATTACCCATGATGCTGCTCAGAATATTCCACCAATCAGAGTCACAGTGAGTAAAGTGCACCACAAGAGATCTTTAGCTCCACCCATTTCCATGAAGCACTGCAAATTATGTAATTAAATCAGTACTTAAATATTTGTACACAAATTAATAGTCCACAATGACCTTAAAACATACTGTTTGTATAGATTCAATAAATAATTCTCCATCATTATTAATTCAATTAATGTCAATCATGGCGCTTCATGGGATTGTAGTTCTTTTTCTCACTGAAGCCATTAAGTAAACAGGACCTTTTTTTTTTTTTTTGCTTCAAATAAAACTTTGTGATGTCAGTCAATATTGGTTGACCTTTAATATTCACCTGCATGATAAGCTGTCAAAAAGCCTGTCTGGAGAGCAGGACATCGAAGAGTTTTTTGTGATGAGCCATTTGGCCACCAACCCTAGCAACTACACAGCAACAACCTGGCAACCACACACAACGTTGCTATGTTGTCACTGAGCAGTGTTGCAAATTATAAAAAGTTGTCTCTATCATAATGCTATTTTAACATTGGACGTTGTGTAAAAAGGCAGACTTAAATTGTGTTGGTTGTAAATCGTTGCTCTTCTAATCCATACACCAATCGATGGCATTGTTTTCGCTGTGTTTCTGGGACTCGAGGGAGGAAACAGGCAGAGTTTCCTGCAGCAGTAACACTGCTCGTCTGCTATCACTTCTCAGCATAGCTCATCTTAATCAACAACTCTCTGTTATTCTACCACAAGAGGAAGCATTGCTGTTTGCCTGGAAGGTTGTTCCATCAGCCTGCAAGAGGTGGAGCACTTCAATATGAAACTTTAGAGATTTTAAAAGAGGATACAAAAATAATTGTTCTTAGTACACTCCCAGACAAAGAAATGTTTGAACCTTTAGGGATACAAGAGCTTGTCACTGAGGCAAAGGGACACCTTTGTACCTTCTTTACCTCTAAAGTGTTCATAATACTAAAATAAGAGTGCATCTCTGAGGTACTGATATGCACTCTTTAGGGATAAAGAAGGTATGAAGGTGTCCCTTTGAAGGTACTGGCCCAATGACAAGCTCTTAATAAGAGAAAAAAAATTCACATTGTTTTCTGACAGTGTATTTTTTATGTTACTTTGCGATTTTATAAATATACTCAAACTTAAAAAACTTTCAAATAAAGTTCATAGCCTTAAAGCAGCAGTTGGTAACTTTTGAAACTCTAGAGATTAATAAACAGAACTGCTTGCGTCTTGCGGAAGAACATCGTAGCCGGAACTACTTCTCTCTGTTTATGTCTATGAAGAATCACAAAGGTACTGGGTTACTCCGCCGCGGTACCCCCGAAGCAATCTAAAATAGTCCAAATATAAACACTTATTATAGGTGCACCCTAGTGATTCAGGACAAGCCTAAAACACGGTTTGGAAAATGGATTCATGGTGTACTCGCTTATTATATACATTTTTCTACATTTTGAACACAAAGTTACGGACCGCAGCTCTGATTGGTTGTTTCTTACCGGGAGCGATGGAGTTTCTGCAAATGGCAATAGGACCACTGGGAGGAGCCAGAGGAGCTTGATTTTTTTCCACAGATTATCTGTCTCATATATTCTACTGTCAGGACATAATGACAGGTTTAACAAATATGTAAAATATATATTTTTACAAAAGTAACCTACTGCAGCTTTAAGATACTGTTTTGCATATTGTATGTTTGTACATAACTATATTTTCAAACCAACTTTTGACCCAAGCTCTGATCCCATTCTTCCCACTTTTTCTCATACATAAAAAAAAAAGAAAATTAAGTGCCTAGTGGCTGAGCAACCTGAGAAGGGATAGGGACGTTCCAGTCAGGTTGCATCCATTAAATGTTTTTTAATTAATCTAATCATATGCACTGAATATAAATATTATTTGCATACTATTTAATAATGTACACTGAGGTACAAACAGTATCTGCCTCCATTTACATAAATAGTATAAATAGCCTCCGTCTACTACTTACCGTGTCTGGTCTATGTTGTCACAATGAGGTCTGTAGGGAGGAGCAGAGAGCAGGCCCTGCCCCCCTTGTGCTCTTCAGTCTCCCTGTGGAGCGGCCTCCTCTCACTCTATTCATATTTAGATGAAAGCAGGTCATCTCTGTCTGCTTATTTACATACTGAAGCAGTGCGAGAGCTCGGAGCTGCCATCGCTCTGTGGAGGGGGTTGAGGATGAGAAAATACCAGCACAGGCCAGCAGTTACCAGGGCAGGGACGGTACAATGCTAGTCATCCCTTTATAGGGCGATGCTCACCATCTGTTCGCTGCGGAGCTGGAGAAGCCTGTAGATCTGAGAAGGAGGCAGTATCGAGCCACAGGTCTCACAAGACGCATACTGACACATGCACAGAGGATGAGAGGATGAGATACCTGCAGACCAGGAGGAAAGGCCCATGTGCTGACTTACTCAACTGCCTTGTAAAGGAGTAGTCCTCCCAAAAATTAACATTTCCTTACACTCATGTTTTTCCAAACCTGTATGAGTTTCCTTTTTCCAAACAGATGCTGCTACAGCCATCGACTTCCATAGTATTTTTATTTATTTATTTTGTATCCCTTACTATGGAAGTCAGTGGCAACCAGCAACTGTCTGGATATCAACATTAACATCAGAATAATGTTCTTCTGAGCTCAGCGAAGAATGGAGCTCGCACAGGTTTGGAAAAACATAAGGGTGAGTAAATGGTGACAGGATTTTAACTTTTTGGGTAAACTGACACTTTAACTGAAATATAAGTGGCAGATTTGAAACATTAATAAAAACTAACACAAGAACGAGACTTCACTCACATTATTTCAAATGAGTCTGGCTTGTTGCTGAGCTAACAGCATGATACTCTCATTATTACAAAATACGTAGCATAAGTAAATGTTGGGTAAAATAGCTAAATTTGAATTAGGTTTGATTTGATTACTTAGTAATATTTGTATCAAATGAGTAAAATATAATAATAATAATAATAATAATAATAATAATAATAATAATAATATACACTACTGTGTTCACAAGTTTGGAGGTTTTTTTTTTTTTTTTTGAAAATGAGTTATTTTATTCTGGAGAGGTGCTTTTTATTGATCAACAGTGATGGTAAAGACATAATATTAATAATTTTCATATTTCAAATAAATACTGCTCTTTTAAACCTTTTTAAACAAATAATTCTAAAAAAAAAATCCAAATAAGTATTAAGTAGCAAAGAAAAAAAGAATGAAAAAAAAAATGTTTTTTTTTTTTTTTTTACATTGATAATAACAATAAAATAAATAAAAATAAATACTGAGCACCAAACCAATATATTAGTATGGTTTCTGAATAATGAAGACTGGCACCGCAGAAATAAATTAAACATTTACTTTTAAAGTACAGCCACCAAAGAATCAGACTTCTGATTTAGCATCTCTTTTTACTTTGAGATAAATGCGAAAAACTGTAAATACAGATTAAAAATATCTTTATTAAAAAATAAAGCATATCCATAAGTGTGTGTGTGTGTGTGTGTGTGTGTGTGTGTGTGTGTGTGTGTGTGTGTGTGTGTGTGTGTGTGTGTGTGTGTGTGTGTGTGTGTAAACAGATTACAGTAACATTTATTTTGTAATAAAGTTATGTAAAGCTATGACATGTAACGTTTCGGTTACATATGGTAACCCTCGTTCCCTGAAGGAGGGAATGGAGATGTCAAAGTTGGTGACCGACGAATTGGGATGTCGTTTTGATAAGCCAATCTACTTCGAGTGTAAACTAAACGAGCCAATGCACATTGGCATGCAATTATTGCATCCAGCTGCAGCTGATCACAGCGTGAGTATAAGAAGACAGCAGGTTTTTACTGAAGAGCCGAGCCAAGGACCCGGCTGCTCAGCAGTGGTACAGCAGCTTTGGGGACGGGACGGGACGGGACGGGACGGGACGGGACGGGACGGTACGGTACGGGACAGGACGGGACAGGACAGGACGGGACAGGACAGGACGCGGTGAACAACGAATTGGGGTTCCTACCAAAGCACCATGGATGTTGCCGCTTCTAGTACCCTGTGCGAGGCACCTGCACCCTTTTTTGTTGTAGGCCGAGGCACCATTGTCGAAGCACTACCCACTCAGTAGTAGCGTTTCCACTTTTCGTTACTTTGTACGTTATAGTGCGTACAAGGTCCAGTTGCATTTCCACTCTCATTTACGATGCTTGATCGTGCCTCGTCGGTGCTTCCTCAGAGCCGACGGCCAACGGGCCAAAACCTTGGGCCAAAGCGGGCCAGCTGGGGCTAGAGGAGTGGTTCTTAAAGGCGGAGTTTCCCAGCATCTGAAGAGTGACAGCGCCGCGGATCATTTCATAAAGCTAACATAACATCAACATTGAAAACTTTTTAAAATAAGTTCAGCTCAAAACTCACTTTCAGTCGGCAGCGAGTGTTTGAAATAACTTGATCCATATGGAATATAATCACCATACAAGGCAGAAATATTTGTAAGTGATGCAAAAGACTATGCACGCTATCCATTAACGTTACCATAGTAAACATGGTAAATGCGACCACTTAAGTAACATATTTTATCTGTCATAAGTCTTGTCTCGAGAGTTTAGCTCCGTATAGGCAGTCATAAAAATATAAAAATGTTTTTTCTTCAGGAGCTTTTATAAAAAAAAAGAAATATTTATTCTTTCTAAATGTGATGTATATAGGCTTACTCGACTGAATAAGCAGGCTATGTTCATAAGCTTTATTTCTGTGTGACTAATTTTCAATCCTGATAAATTAATTCATTATGATCAGTGTATCATTTATTATAGTAAAACATTGATGCTTTTGGATTTAAATATTTAACAAAGCATGCAAACTAATGGCCGCCTTTATCGTGTTGGTTTTGTTATCGTGCCAGTTCCCGTGACTTGTTTGTTATTAGTTTTCTCATAACTTCTCTTTGTTGGTGAAATGATGGAGTTGTGAAGTTGTTCTTGAGAGGCGTGTTAAGGGCGGGTTTTAGTGAAGCGCAGCGGAGCTTCTGGCCCAGTGCAAAGCAGTGCTATTTTGACCTCAGTGCTACAGGTCCAAGGCTATTAACCCCACCCGGCCCATTTAAAGCACTGGCTCGCACTGGCCCAACAGTGGAAAAGTGGCAAGTGAGATTGGATAACACTGGGAAAACGTACCGGTTCCACTTTGAACAGGGATGCTGCGGAACTGTTCCTTCCTGATGAAGGTATCAGGAGCAAATATACATATGAACAAATGAGACGGTCCAAGGCTAGGCATACTGCTAACAACTCTAGGCAATTGATATGCAAATGCAGACCGGGACCAGTCCATACTCCTCACACTGTGTGCCTGTTGAATGTGGCCCTCCAGATGGTGGTGGAGGCATCTGTGTAAACCACAGCATACCTGAAGACCTGTTTCAGGGGCACACCTGCCCGGAGGAATGTAAGATCTGTCCACAGGGTGAAGGTTTGGTGACAGCCTGGTGTAACTTGGCATTGGAGTGCTGTGCTTCAATGCCTAGCTCGGGTGTAATTGCCACTGCAACTGCCATATGCCCCAATAGCCTCTGAAATAGTTTAAGTGGGACCATTGTCTTACCCTTGAATGAATTTAAGCAGGTCAGCACCAACCGTGCACGTTAATCTGTGAGGCGTGCTGTCTGTTCAACCGAATCCAACTCTATACCGAGAAAAGAGATCCTTTGCATCAGTGAGAGTATGCTCTTTTCCAAGTTGACCCAAAGGCCCAACATGCTGAGGTGCCGGAGCACCAGGTCCCTGTGCTCGCACAACTAATCCTGAGACTGTGCTAGTATGAGCTTATCATTGAGAACAGAACTCTCTGAGGGGAACCAGACCCGTCTCCGCGACTTACATGAAGACAGAGAATGTTGTACTGATATGCCTGTCTTCGAAAGCAAACCGCAGAAATGGTCTGTGACGTGGAAGGATCAACACAACAAGTTGGCTCTATTGCGTCTTTTGCCAGTAGAACTGCGATCTCTGCCCGTAAAACAGGAGCATCAGCCTCCTTCACTGTTGTAAAGAGGATGCCGCTTAACTTTTGGGGGACGTCTGGCAAACTGAATCACATACCAGAGGCTAATGGTCCGCAGAAGCCAGCACAATGGGTTGGGTAGCATTAGCCAGGCACCCAGACACTGTGCAATCAGGACCAGTGGAACCACAGCCGTACCCACAGAGAGGTGGAACCCAGGGACCCAACCCGGGCTGCTTGTGAGCAGACCGAATAGGGTGCGTGAGTAGGACCTTTTTTATGATGTTCTCGAACCACCCGCTGCCGGCTGATGAAGGAGGAGGATGAGTGAGGTTCAGAACTGGGCTGTACGCAACTTGCCGTGCTCTCTTTAGACCCAGAGAAAGTGAAAACTGCTCTTTTGTTGAGAATTTGAGTACATTCGACTGTGAAGCCATGATGGTGCTCTCACCATCTCCTAAAGAGCAGATCCCTCCATCTCTGGGTCGCCTGTCTCAAGGCCGCATGCTCCTCTGCTCGCCACCAGGTTTGACGGGGGCCTGGACAGGCGGGGGCAGCATGTCTAAGCTTGGCTCCATTGACACTGCTTGGCTGGAGGGTTTTGTGGATGCTGCACGAGAGCGGGGGCAGATACAGGTTGCCGTCCTCAGTGAAGAGGAGACTGGGGCACTGCGGCCGACAGATGACAGTAATGCCATAGCATGTAAGGTGGAAGCAGCTTCCCCGCAAGCCATATAGGCACTGCCGTTTAGACCAGATGAATGCCTACAGGCCAGGGTCTACTTACTAGGATGAGGTGGACCTCTGACACAATTGCATCGCTACCAAATGCTCCACTAGGGGAATCGCCAAATATCCCTTTTGCTGCACCACCATCAAGAGTGGTGAGGGAGGAGGGACCAGCAGGTCAGTTTCTGGCAGTAAAGGGTGCCATCCACGACCTGGGGGGGGGGGGTGCTGGAGGAGTGGTGTTTGCCACCACTGTGCTGTCCATGCTACTGTAGGAAGTAGTTCTCACCTGGCAGCTGCCAGGATGAGCCTTAGATCGCGGCAGAGGCAATAGAGCTCCATCCCCTGGAGGTAGCGATGCCTGGTGATGCCTTGAAGACACAGGGTGGAGCAGAACGATGTTGTAGCTCGGCTCCGAAGCGAGAAACTGGTATGCATTGCACCTGCTGTCTTCTTATACTCACGCTGTGATCACCTGCAGCTGGATGCTATAATCGCATGCCAATGTGCACTGGCTCATTTAGTTTACACTCGAAGGAGAACAATATTACTGTTTTTACGGTATTTTTGATAAAATAAATGCAGCCTGGTTGAGCAGAAGAGACTTCTTTAAAACTTTCACACAAAATTCTACAGAGCCCAAATTTTTGAATGGTAGTGCATATTATTATTATTATTATTAGAATAAAATTTTATACAAGTATATTTTTCATTTAACATTTTTTGTTTTTCACCATTCTTGGATGCAAGTTTTTGCAATGCATTATCAGATTGTTTTTTTCAAAAGGGGCATAATTTGCACTAATTATACAGTAACAAGTAACTAGAAACTAGTCTTGGAAAACAGCACTTTATGTTTTCTTTTAGTCTAAACTTAAGTTTCGCTGATTCTTTGTGGCTAAGAGCCCCTCTCTTCCCAACATCCTCGTGTTATGGCTTCAGTCCTCTCAAATATTTATTCATAAGCACAAACAGAATTCAAACAAAGTCTGTGGTGTAAAGAGGATCACAGCAAGATGTTTCTATATGGCCATTTTCTGTAAACACAAAGCTTCCACCCATTCCATCCAAGTGTTGTGCAAGAGCCTGTTAGCCGGCTTCCCTCCTTTGTCCCTCGCTCTAAAGAATTGTCATTCATTGTCCTGAAAGATACAAACCTCAACTTTCCCCATCTGGCATTGGAAATGATTATCATGTGAAGAGGGCAGGGCATTCAGTGCTTGAGGTCATTAATCAGGCGTCAGTCCACTTGTCCATTCCCACAGATCATGCCTCAGAAGAGCAGTGCACCACTACTCCCCTCTCAACAGCCAATCACAGGCCTTGCACAGATCTCCACTTAATTGGAGCCTAAAAGCCAAAGTGTACAGTAGACTTTCTGTGTTTGCGGGACACTCGGATGCCATCGGTTGAGTTTGGAGAGTTATACTTCAGTTAAAGCCTATTGAATTCATTATGCAGTGACCTTCATAGGTCACTGATGGATCTTCATATTCAAGACCAGCAGCTGCTTGTGACTCCTGAGTTTGGTTCACACAGGCTAAATAACAGCGTAACAGCCATAAAGTATAAATAGCTATTAACTCTTTGTGACAACTACATTTCACGTGCTCTTCATTTGCATTTGTTGGTTTCTCTGAGCCTTTTCTGCATGGCTTTTGTGTTCTTTATGGAAGAATGCATATTGTGTATGCATGTTTATATCTTCTGCGCTGGTGGACTCAATGAAGTGCTCTTCTTAAAGGCGCTCGCGTGTCATTATCGGGTGGCTTTGGTTGTATTTTTTTCTTGATCCATGAAAATCTTGCCAATAGAGATGTCACCAGGGCCAGTTGAACATGGCCTGGGATTAGAAAGAGTTGCAAGTGTCAGTTTCTCTCTTCCTGTTTTATATAATTCAGCTTTGTTGAGCCAATGGTTGGCATTCTTTGTTTCCAATTTTGAATCGGTGACATCTGTTTTTTGTCATTCAATTCGGATTTAATTTTAGAGGGATATAATAGCAAAGAGACTTGCCTTATACTTTCACAACTCCTTGAAAAGAACAAAAACATTATAACCCAACACACATGGGACTCAAAAACAGTCAGAAAAAAAGTCTAATATTGCACAATACAGGAACTGGAATATAATGAGAAAAAAGATGCATAAATAGATATATGCATAATGGAATGCATAGATAGATGGATGGATGGATGTATTGTTCTAAAAAAAAACTAAATAATTTTTTTCTTTTGTATATATTTGACTAAATTATTAGTTTATTTCAAATTACAAAAATATTATATTTTTTATTAAATAAATTATAAATTATGAAATTATATATTTATTTATTTAGTCGACCAGTAGTTAGACTCATTTAAATGCATGAATATAATTTTATACAGGACAAAATATCAAGCAAATTAAGCTTACCTGCAAACTTGAGCCAGTTTTCCCATTTCTGCTTTCCAGGTGATTTTCATTCATTTTTACTCAAGTTCACAAATGTCATGACAGATGTAGTTCATCACATTAACTCTCAACACAATCCACTAATGTTTGACAAGATGTTATAATATGATTTTACTTAATTTGGACAGTTTATCAGTTGTTTTATCATTTACAATAATTATTTTGTGAAATATTGTGCTTGATATTATCTAGCCACTTTGTACGATATTTTGCAATGCAGTGCAATGACATTCGGACATTTCAAGTTCACCAAATACTTGTCAGATCCGCATCAAGCTTACGTCACTGTCACAGCAACAACACTTCAATGTCTTGGAGCTCGGAGATGTTCACAAAGAACTTTTACAACACTCCGAAACAATTCTAAGTACACAAACATCAATCCCCGCACAATTTACTGCTGTCTGTCTTTTATGGCAGAACCTCCTCTGCTATTATTTGTGTGCGTTTCATTCGCCCCCTGCTCTATTTCTTTTTTACGCCGGACTCGGGGATGTGTGATCCACTCGTACGGACTGAATGCTAGCTTTAGAGGCATCTGTCGCTTATAGTCTTCCCAACATCTGCTGCTATTGCTCCTCTTTCCCAGCATGCCATGGGATATGGTTTCTCCCAAAGGTGGCCTTTGTATGCACCATTGTGAATTCAATCATTGTCTTCTACGAGCAGTTCCCACGATGCAGAGGAAGTTATTGCCATGCCTGCAGACCTGTTACCACACAGCAACTGTCAGAAGTGAGCATCTTATCATAGACAGCCAATCTGTTTTTCAATATTACACATGATATAACCATCAGATGCAAGACGATTAGTAATAAGGGGCAAGAATAGAGATGCTGAACAATGCAGTCACATAATGTATTGAAATGCATGTGAAATGGACAGTGATGCCTGGGATGCACATTTATATTACTACTGGTTTATGTCTAGGCATAAGCGTCATGTATATTTGTCCTATGATAACACTTCCAGGAGACTCTCATAAGAGGAGCACCAGGGGCAAAAGGCACTTTGACCTTTATCTTCCACAAAGCCCCAGTCACCACAGGACTAGATGTGAAGACACGGCAGATGTTAATAATAAACTTTGCTGATAATAAATTTCATGAATGCTGGTCACTCGTTTAGAGCTTGTAAGGACTTTATCATAGTGAAACCTAGAAATGTATTCCCCAAATTAAAATAAATTAATAAATTTATTTGTTTTGTTGGTTGGTTGTTTATATTTTTATTTATTTGCTTACACTACTAGTCAAACTTCTTTTTTTAATACTGAATCGTGAAGTTTTTAAATGTATTTGAAAGAAGTCTCACACCATTTCTGTATTAATTTGATTTAAAACACAGTAAAAATAGTAATATTTTGAAATATTGTAACAATTTAAAATAACTGTGTTCTTGTTGAAAGTATTTTAAAGTGGAATTTATTCCTGTGATGCAAAGCTGAACTTCCAGCATCATTACTCCAGGCTTCAGTGTCACATTTTCCCTCAGAAATCATTTTAATATGCTGATTTTTAGCAAAATTGTTATTGGTGCTCAAGTATTTAACATAGTTCTTATTATTATCAGTGCTATCATAAATTATTAACAATGAATGCATTCATTTGAAACAGAAATATTTTGTGTCATTATAAATGTTTTGATCAGTTCATTAAGCATTTAATGCATCCTTGCAGAATAAAAGAAATGCTTTCTCTTTTTATATCATTTTGTTATGTGTTTTATTTTACATTCCCATAAATAAATAAATAAATAGCAATGCAATATATATCAAGCAGCACAAACATGTTAAAATATAAAGCACAACAATACTGATAAGAAATTGTTCTTGGTCATGAATGGTATCTGGATCATGTGACACTGAAGACTGTAGTCATAATGCTGAAAAATCAACTTTGCACCATAGGAATATATATATATATATATATATATATATATATATATATATATATATATATATATATTACTTAGACAATAGTTTTTTAAATTTCTAATATTATTTCACAAAATAACTGGTTTACTGTATATTTATTATTTTTTTTTATTTATTTTTTTTTTTTTATCAAATACATGCAGCGCTGGTGAGCAGAAAAACATCAAAAAAAAAATTTTCATTCCCAATTTGTATATCCAGTTTGTAATTATCAGAAAGTCTCTGCTTTCAGAAAAAGTGAATAAGCTTGTGAGGCTGGCGGCTGCTTTCTTCTTCAGCTGTGACAAGCCTCGGTCTTTCAGTGTGCTTTAAAAACAAAGACGCCACCCTCTCCAGATCAGTGGCTCTATTTTGGAACAGGGTTCACATCAGTCAAGAGGTTTTCTGGGTCCCCGGTGGAGAGCGAGGGTGATTGATGATCTCCAGGGCCTGAGGTGCACTGTCTTCTCCTGGCTGGGTGGTCTCTCCTGGGCAATGTCAAGGGGCACTTTTGGGACAGAATGGAGAAGGTCATGAAGTGTCCTCAAAACCTACCTGGGTAGAGTTTAAGATAAATAAACCCTTTCGTCAAACGGTCAAATAATAACACATTGTGTGGCCTGTGCAAACACCAAAAGCTGGTTTGAACTCCATAAATACCTGACATTTGAAATAGTTCTGCTGATTGCATGCGTGTAAATCACTCGTCCATTTGTTTTAAACATGTGTCAATGGATAAGTCAGATGTTGTGGTCAGATGCCATCAGTGTGTCGGTCACTTGTTTGAAGTGAACACATTCCTGAAGATTTTTCAGCATGGAGTGACTCAGACACATGTAATGAAAACAGTACTAGATTGAGTAGATTGTGCTCTTTATCTCACTAGTATATACCATGCTAATCAGTGATATACTACTAATATTGCCTACCAGTAGAAATTTGTCAGTTTAAAATGTGATGTGAAAATTTGTGCCCCGAACAAGTCAAGATAATGAACTATTAAGGTCAACATTAAATCATATTCAAGCTATTTTCCTTTTAATGCACTAAAAAAAAATGTCTTTGTGTTCATCTACACATCTTTGAAAAAGAAGTACATTTTAGCATACGTGTTTACATACAAAAAAAAAGAGTACTGTATTACAATATTTAAAAGAATATACTTCATGTTTTCATGTTTTGGACATTTTATGTTTAATGCAATTAAAAGAAACTATAGTCTAAATTTATATTAAATGCAATAAGCTGAACTTAAATAGGACTTGTATTGTACTGTAATTATGAAATGACAAGTGTTCCATCGAATGTATATAAAAATATACTTACATTAAACTGTTTACATACAGACAAACTATAAATGTAATTTCTAATTAAATGTGTGCCATGCATTTTTTTTTTTTTTTATGTATTTGTAATTATTCATTGATAAAGCTGGAATTTAGAATATAATTAGACATTTTCAGTATATGCATTTTAAATGTAATATTGAATAACACACAGCAGATGCATTTTAATCAAAGTGCACTTATTTAAAGGATTACTAAAACACAACAACCTAAAATGTACTTTAAAGTTAAACTTTTCATCAGAAATGATTAAAAACGCTACTTAAAACTGCACTTAAGTGTTAGTAAATCAGCTGTACTTATCAGCGATCCATCCCACACTTCAGTTGCTTACCATCCAATTGACTTTATGCAAAAATCTTCATTTTATGATTTAATCAATTCCCCATGGAAAAAGTTGGATTATACTGCAATGTTGCCAAGTCCGTGGTTTTCCGGCAGAACTGGGCTACTTTACCACTGTTGCCACCGGCTGTACTTCATCCCTGGGACACGATTTTCAGTGGGGGACCCCCTTGAAACTCGATTGGGCTAGTTTTGGATTAATTTTGAGTAGCAATAGGGAGGGTTTTTGTGAAGACCTGGCAACCCTGATATACTGTTTCACTTGGAAATGTGTGTCAAATGTGGCTTAACCAACCAAAATTTAGCAGTATTTAAAATGTTTCCATGTTTTATAATGTTTTTACTCTGTGGATTATTTTGTTTTGAGGTTTTACATGAAGCTGTTTTTGTTTTAAGTCACATTTATCATTAATTTGTTATAAATTACCTTTTATCTTTTGGGTTTTTCCCATCCAGATCCATCCAAATCAACTGAGAAAAGAGTCAAAGTGAATTGTGTTTGTGAAATATGTAATTTGCTAGATTATCCAAAAAAATATGCATTACCACATGGTTTTATTTTTGTATTGAATGTATTAGATGCAGTAAAGGGTCATGATAACATGCTTTTAAAAGCAGTTTCTGTTTAAGTAGGCTACGTGTGCCCACAAAAGCGACTGTGAATAGGTTTGATACTAGCGGATGAAAGTTGTCCTTCAAATGGTTCGTCTTACTTATGTTCTGTGTACCAACAGCAGCTCTTCCACCCACTGACTTCTTTTTGTTTGCTCTCAATAGTCCTGGATGAAACAGTTTTGTTCCCCCAAACTTCCCTTGCAGGACTCTGAATTGCTTCTCTACCAAAGCAAATGAGATCTAAGGGCCCAGGTTGCAAGAGTTGAAAGGGGGCGGCTCTGCATTGTTAGGACTGACAGGTGACCACTACGCCTGAACAAAGAGTGGGTCATCACTGTGGCCAAATCCCTTTACGGATGCTCGTGTTCGCCTCTCACCGCAATCTGTCAAAATTTCACTTGCTATTGAAGGGATTGGCCGCAGAAAATAGCTTTATAGGGACCACGCCAAGCAGAAGTAAGGTCGCGCATACAGGCCGATTGCGACGCATGTCGTACACTACTATCACTCATCTCTTCCCTGAACAAAGACGAGAGACAGCGCCTATACGACAGAAAGAGAAGCTATAATCTGTGACGAGATCTGTCCGTGACGTGGAAACACTTAAACAACCAAGCTCAGCTGAAATACTTTTCTTGTCATGCAAATGTGCTTCACCATGAAACGCGACCCGCAGATTACTGAAGAGAACAAAACTTCTGTGGTTAAACAGCAAGTGAAACCTGAAACAAGAAAATACACGAACAAAGGATCAGCTTCACTGAAAGAAAATTCTGCATGACGTGCCACAATCAGAACAGATCTTGAGGAATCACATACTGATGTGTGGAGTGGGAGTTTGGAGATCTCATTGTGCATGGAGCAATCGGGTGTTTAGAACATCTAGACCTTTACATTTCATCATTAAGATGAGAAACTGTTCATAACAAACTCTAAACAAACACAATAGCTTCATGCATTGTTTGAGGACATACATGCTCAGATCTCTAAAAAAAGTGCACCAACATTTGTATAACAATGCTCCTTTTCATAGATTGTGATGAGGCTTTTCCAATGTTGTAAATCTAACAAAATGTTTTATAACACTATACTTTGCATGTTATTACATTTCAGAAAACTAGTTAAATGAGTGGTAAACGTGCTGCAAATATACTCCTCTGTAGATGAGCTTCTTTCTTCATCAGAACAGATTTGGAGAAATGTAGCATTGCGTCACTTGCTCACCAATGGATGCTCTGCAGTGAATGGGTGCCGTCAGAATGAGAGTCAAAATAGCTGATTAAAACATTGCAAATCTCCACACCAATCCAGTCTATCAATTAACATCTTTTGTAGTGAAAAGCGACATGTTTGTAAGAAACGAATTCATCAAGACACTTTGAACTTTAAACAAGTCTACAGTCTATCAGTGAGTGAAAATATTGTGTAGTCTGAATCAGGTGAGAAATATGCATAGTTCAGGCAAATGAAAACAGTTGTAAACAAATACTGTTGTGGGTGGATGTTGCTGTGAGAGGACAGCAGGAGATCGACTTTTCACTGGAGGAAGCGTTATTACCATTATACATCTTGGATGACCTGAGGCTGAGTCCATTTTCTGAAATGTTTATTTTTAAGTTAACTATCCCTTTAAACGCTGCTGCGTAATGTTTCAAACACAGCGGGAATTACGGCAAATTTGGCTTCTATATTTGACATCTCTGCATTCTGACAACCATATTCTCAATCTCTCATTTATTGCTTTTCGGAAAGTCATAGAAATGCTATCATTGATTTTGTTTTGTTTTTTGTTTTTATGCCATTGTATCACGTGAAAAACCAAAAATATATATATTTGTATTTGTAGTAGTCTCCATTCACCAGAAGTTCACCCAACTATGACGACTTCTGCTTCTGAGAACCCTGGAAATACGAAAAGAGTCGCATGTATTGGTCTTGACTGATAATTAGGAACATATCATGGTATTGTACTCCAGTGATAAACATCAAACTGTATAAAAACGGTTTATGCTAGAGTTTTTCCTGCATTTTTAGTGTAAAAGCACAACTTGCAACTTGTAATCATATTTCAAACTTTCCGCCCTGAGCCTGATGGGAGTATTAAGATTATTCTGATGGTTTGTTTTTTAGTTTTTTTATAATATTATATTAGCAGTATTTAGCTAATGAAAACTACAGCAAACACAGTGCTGAAAACACACGACTGAAAAAGATCTGATAGAAGATATTTGAGCATGTGTCAGGCCTGCTCTGAATGAAGAAACAAAAGAGCTGCTTTAGGCCTGTCTCCTGATGTTTTCCAACTCAGCGAAATCCTATTGTGCGAGTGAAAAAAGTTAAGTTAAAAGCTTAGCGTGGTATGTGAGAGCAACTGTCCAACAGTTCACTGTATCCTCTCTGAACCCACAACCAAAGACTCGACACGTTCTACAGAGCTCAAGTCACTTCTAACTTTTACAGATTTTGACCTAAAGAAAGTTCCTGGCTGATATATTGAACATTTCACAAACACATACATAATTTTGTCGGAATTGAGTTATATGATCTGTGAAGCAAATATAACAGCATAGTGTTAGTTGGCAGTTGCTAATGTGTCTAAGAGTTGTTCTGCACAAAAATGGTTGGCCGACAACGTTGTCTCTTTTTTAAAAGCATGGCATAATATATGCTCTTATGCTCTAAAATTGCAATTTTTAAAAATACTATCTAAGACAAAATGTCAAATCACCAGAAGAATGACTTCATGGCGCTATTCAGTTGTCTGCTCAAATAAAGCGAGTCTAATAGCAAACTTAAAAATATAGTTTGGCTTGCAGATTGCTTTGAATAGTAAAAACGTAGGTATTGTAGGCTATATTTAACTCATATTAAGATGCATTCCTGTTCTCCATTTGCTCTGTGTAAGTCACATAATGAGTATAGCTACAGCTTTGAAATAAAACCTTATACCAAATAGAAACTTCAATCAAACCATTTGCAAAAAGTGGTTTTGATGTTTTTGTCAAAGAGCTCTTACATCCCCAAAATATCCTGCCATCAAGAACAAGGCAGTAATTTGCAATTATCGGGTGTGGCTTTGTCTCAGGACAAACACGATGCATTCGTCACATAAATCTGGAGATTAATTACTCCAAGATGGTGAACAGTTCAACTCAGTCCGATTCAGACCGATTTCTTGATATTTCATACGGGATTTATTTGGAAAAATATTAAGGTGATTCCTTTTTTTCATGGGCAACATAAAATAAAAACAATTCCTGTACATTTTGACCGCATGTTTAAATACATTTACATCAGAAAACAGTCACATCGACCCGAAGTGCCTTATTTACAATAGACAAATTTGCAAAATGAAAACAGAAAGAAAAAGATTTTAAATTACATCAAATCTCACACACACGAAACAATAAACCACAAACAGATCGATCACAAATAACACTTAAATAAAAGAAATACAAGTTTTCAAAGAACAAATCAGTCACAAACATAATTCATGGCAGTGTTTTTCCCCTTCTGATCTATGTAATGATCAGAGACCTTCCAGATACACACTGCAGTCAGTGCAGATGCATACACAGTATCCGATTCAATTGTGTGTTAAATACATTAAAAATACAACCCATCATAGTGCAATGAGGTAAAACCGTCCCTACAGGAAGTGCAGCGAGTCCGTCTGGCACATTCCTGGGAAACAAACTTTGAGAGTCCGAGCCAGTATGGCCCAACGTCCTTTCCTGCAGTCACTGTGTTTACTTCAGTTGAGAACCAGCTCATTCTGAATATCACCTTCAACATAAGTTTCACAGCAGCAGTCACATGAAGGAAACCTTCCCTCTGGTTTGAGCAGCATTACTGGAGTAAAACCTCCTGTAGAACGAGACGAGCTACAGCTCCATTGTGGTGTTACACCTGGAACAAGAAAGATTGATGAATTAATTAAGCGTTCGGAAATCTAGATTCGCAAGCGACTGCAAGCAAAAGCGAGGTTCTCGGCTTACCTCGGTTGCAATAATACATTCATCCTTTTCCTCTGATAAAACAAAGACTGACTGGTACTTTGTGTCTTTGCACAAAGATTCTGTACGTTTCCTCTCTGAAGAATCACTGAAAATGAAAAGAAGCACGTTTAGTACTACGCCACAAAACCCAGAGTAACGGCAATCCCCACGCAACAATATTTACCTTTTCAAATGATTTCTGTGTTTCTCCGAGTCGAGAACCTCGCATTTGGTTGCTTCGCTCTTCTCAGAGTCCTCTTTTCCCACGTCCCCCTGCTTCAGCTCATGAACAAGATTGTATTCCACTAGAGAGTAACGAGATTTGAATCCGTTTTTTTCCCCGCTCGCGGCCTCGCTCTGAAAGTCCACTTTCTTGTTGATGTTCTTCACTTGCGTGGATCCGACGATGCTTACGGACAAGTCCTTGTCTCGGATGCAGTTGTTGGTCAGGTTGTTCATGGTCTCGATTTCACTGCGGCTGTCGATCTGCTGGCTCCTCTGCTGCAGCTTCAGACGGATGTAGACGACCAAGACTGCGCCACCGATCAAGACTAAAAGCACTAATATAATCCCGGCGCAAACCGCCGTCCAAGGAAAGGCGCCATCGTCCTCATCGTAAGAGTACCTTTTGTCAGCTCCCTCAATGGCTTGTCCCTCTGGGTTCTCTGGGAGCAAGAACTGACAGTTACGCCCTCCGTAACCCGGGATGCAAGCGCACACATAGCGGCCGTCCCTCTCATGACAAGTGCCACCATTGTGGCACGGGTTGTGGATGCACTTGTTGACCACAGAGGTGCAGTTCTTGCCAGTGTATCCAGGCGGGCAGGTGCAGGTGTAGTCATTGAGTCCGTCTTGGCACGTGCCACCGTTCTGGCAGGGATAGTTTGCGCACTCGTTGATGTTGTCTTCACAGTGTGTTCCAGTGAAACCCTCAGGACACTGACAGAGATATGAGTCCACGAGATCTAGACACTGAGCCCCTGGAGAAGAATAAGTAGGACAAAAGACATGAGACATCTGATTCGGACAACTCACGGTATGCATTTGAAATGGGAGATTTCGATGTACCATTTGAGCAAGGGTTGGAGCTGCAGTGATCAATCTTCTTTTCACAGTTGAACCCAGCGAAGCCCGTCGGGCACTGACAGAAGTATCCTCCTTCAGGGTTGTCAGCGCAGCGTCCATCGTTGAAGCAGGGGCCGTCGGCGCAAGTCATGGCACTCAGCTCGCAGTTTCTTCCATAAAAACCAGGAGGACACGTGCAGCTGTAGGTGTTTTCAAGATCCTGTGAAATCCAGGGAACAATTTAGACCAACAATGCATTCACAGTGAATGCAATGATCCATATATCTAGGGATACTCACAGTGCAACTGCCTCCATTTCTGCATGGGCTGCCAGAGCATTCGTTGACCTCAATCTCACAGCTGTCCCCAGTGAAGCCAGGTCTACATGAGCAGGTGTAGCTTCCCTGGCCAGTGTTGGTGCAAGTGGCCCCATTCTGGCAGGGTTTGTGATGTGTGCAGTAGTTGAGATCTGCAACAAAAAACATGTAGGTTAATCTCCGGCTGAGTCTCGAGTCAACTCTAAACTAACAAATTGATCAACTACTTAGTTTATGGTGTCGAAGGCTCACCTTGGTTACAGAAGAGGCCTCCCCAACCCTCTTGGCAGTTGCATTGCCACGGCTGTTGGCAGGTGCCATGCAAGCAGCCCGGATAGCGAATGCAGTCGTCACAATACTTCCCACTAAATCCCACTCTGCATCTAAAAACACCACAGAAGAACTGTTAGTATGTTGTTAACTTCAACTGCAATGAAAGTTGAGTCTTAAACACAGAGGACCTGAAAATCATCATTCCACTTACTTGCATTCTCCAGGTTTGTCGCAAAACCCATGGTCTTCATCACATCCCGGAAGACAGATTGCTGTAAAAAATTAAAAAATTACAATAAATTTTTTTTATTAATACCAGTTCTTTTCTGACACCATTATTATTCTAGTAGTCCAGCTCTTTTTTTCCCAAGCTCTTCACCCATACTTTGAGGGTAACAAAAAAAATTATTCTCACAACCATTGGAAGGACACTCTGGTTAACACAGTTGCACTCATACAAAAGCTTCCCAAACAAAAGCCCCTTTTTCCCCTAACTGTGGGTCAGAAGTCCTCTTTTTCACTCTGTTCATCCAACCCCCTCCCCATAACGACCCAGAGCCTGCGCAGATAAGGGTGGACAGCTGGTGTACATGGTGCCAGTGCAGGACAGCTGCTCTATTGTCTACCTTCACTCTGCAGCTGCCCCCTTCCAACAATACCTCACCGCTCTGAGCCAATCAGCGCCGAGCGCTCTGCCAAGTAACCAATCAGGCGTTACATTTAATCTATGGCACGCGTGCCATTATTTGGCCAACGTCCCTCATTTGAATCACACAAACGCCTGTTGCAACCTTAGCGACGAAGTTTGTTGTTGTTGTTTTTCTGCGAAATACCGAAACATGCGCACTAGCAGCTTTCAAATGCACACAAAAATCATGCTAAATGTGGCCCTGGACCTCAAAACCAGTCATAAGGGACAATTGAGATGTATACATCATCTGAAAGATGAATAAATAAGCTTTACATTGATGTATGTATGGTTTGTTAGGACAATAGATACAACTATTTGAATCTGAGGGTGCAAAAAAAAAAATTTAAATATTGAGAAAATCTCCTTTAAAGTTGTCCAAATGAAGTCCTTAGCGAACAAATTACGTTTTTATATATTTACGGTAATTGAACATGATCTTTTCTTAATATACTTATTATTTTTGGCGTGAAAGAAAAATCGATCATTTTGACCCATGTAAGCTATTTTTGGCTATTGCTACAAATATTCCCGTGCAACTTATGACTGGTTTTGTGCTCTAGGGTCACAGATATCCTTTATACTCACATTCTGTGCAGTACTGTCCTTTCCATCCAGAGTTGCAGATAATTTCTCCGCGCTCACCGCAGGTGAAGTGGCCGAAAGTGTCGTCTCGGGGGCGGCAGAAGACCGAGCAGCCCTCGCCGTAGTAGTGCTCATCACAAACGAATCTGTAGGAGTACTTCAGCTCTGTCCTCCCACCAACCTGTTGATCCTGGGACCATTGCTCTCCCACTGTGAGGTGCCTCTGGGTGGACATGCGACTGATGAGACGCTCTGGGTTTTCTGTGGACGTTTTAATTTCAGCGTTATCTTATTGCTCCACGATGATTGCTTAAAACATTCTTTCCTATTGAATGCATCGTCTTACCTGTGGACAGATCATCGTTGGAATCGGTGTGCAACGCTTCGATGATCAGCGAAAAAGTTCCCTGAAAAAGAAAGAAAGAAAAATCGACAAAATTAGAGCAGGAGCGCATTCCTCCACACCTCATGCTGTTTTACATGCAACGGAAGATGTGAATGGCTTGAGGTGTGATCGCACT
Source organism: Carassius gibelio (assembly GCF_023724105.1). NCBI lineage: Eukaryota > Metazoa > Chordata > Actinopteri > Cypriniformes > Cyprinidae > Carassius > Carassius gibelio. Next base: position 23,805,697 of record NC_068408.1, on the reverse strand, counting down.
GGGGATTCAAGCCTCATTTCTCCGATTTCACACTTACTTATTGCAGCAAAATGAAAGGTTTCGGAATTTCACACTGAGCTGACAATTATATTCCAACCCAGGGAATGTGCCTTTTCCCACCCCACAAACGCCACTAAATACCCACATCCTGAGTCCTTATGCGTCATTATTGTGGATTTGTATGTCACATAGTCTATAGCTACTATAAACCACGTTAAAACGGACGCATTTTCCAGATAGAAAGTATAATGCAAAAAAAAAAAAAGAAAAGAAAAGTTAAGTTAAGAAAAAGAAGAAAGTAACTAGCTACTACTCACCGGCCATGTGAACCCAAATGGGAACTGGATGGGGTTGGTGAAGGAGCTGTCAGGGAAGCTCTCGGGAACTTGGAAGGAGTTTGATCCGAGCACTGGAGTAACTGCGCCACCGTAGGTGCATGGAGGATCTGGAGACACATTGGCTTGGTAGTGTTTCAGGCAAATCCTAAAAAAGGTTTTGCATTCACACTGCTGAGTATCTGACGCGGATCCTTTACAGCAGTTCGCGTTGCCTGACACCCCTTTCTTGTTCAGAAACTCCTGCAACTTTAACTCGAAAACCCCAGAACAATACCCCTGAAAAGGAATTGAAATCGGATTCATTAGACTACTACAAGATGCCATCCACTGTGAGATCATTTGCTCACGTATTGTAAAACAGATGCCAATTTTAATTACCTGACTTATTATGACACAAAGCAAAGCAGTTATCATAAGTCGTCCCATGGTGGAGCGGTTCTGAACTGCTGTGGAGCGTCCACTGGCCGAGCTGCTGTATGAGACCGTGTCTCAATAAATCATTGAGACCCGAAGTTCTCCACTCAGTGGGAGGCAGCTCTGCTTGATGCTCGGTTGCTTTCACTTTATCTGCTCATGCAAGCCCAAATAAAATCAAGCAATTAAATCCCAAATACGAATATAAAGAGGAAAGCCCGATGCGCAAAAGGGGGACGAACAGGAAATTCCCTCAGAACGCGATTACTCCAAGTTCTCAAAAGTTTGCAGTCCACTTGTAGATAGTTAAGGAAGCCGAAACAAATGCAGTAAACCCAGGCGCAGGGTTATTTTCTTATTTTCCGGTTATACGATTGGCGTAGAGATGATCCTAGCTTTCCTCCCGTGCTCTTGTTTCAATGTGAGAGACTGACTGGATTGTGCGTGTTTAATGTCCCAGTCCTCCTGCAGCCGGCTATATACAGGCAGCGACTGCTAGGGTAATGAGATGCAAATGAGCTACTCCCCAATCTGGCTCTGGTTGTCACAAAGGGGCACTTTTCAATCTACACCACCCCCAATCCCCCCAAGAAAGAAAAAATGGGCAAATGGTCACTGAGCTGTAAAATGTGCAACTCTTTGCCAAAGTGGGAGAGAGAGAGTAAAAAAAAAAAAAAAAAATCTAATTTACATACAGGAAAATAAGCAACCTCGAGAATCCTGTACATCCCACTCTGACATTAAACCAGATTACATCACACATTGCAGGAATGTCGCGTTCCTGATAACGGGACAGAAGCGGGGTTTGTGGTCTTCTGAGCTTAAACATGAAAACTGTGCGTTTGTGCTCACATGGGGTTTTGCAGTACAAACTTTTCCTTTATAGGATTATTTAATTTGTACTAAATTAGAAGGTTAAAAGTCATTCTATAATATTAATGCAAACATATTTGCTCTTTTAAAAGGTTGATCACTGTAAAATATGCTAACAACTAGACACGAAATGTTGTAAACAGCCTAGATGCAAAGTAGAATGACAAAAACTCATTTTCAGTCAGTTTTTACCACAGTTTTATAATTAATCTCTGCTTCTAACGCATTTTAGAACATTTTACAGTAAAATTACATTACATCTTAAAAGATCATAGGTATTATATTACAGTTAACCGTGGCATTTTACTACCGTCCATATTTGTTCTGACCGTTTCAAAAGTGAGGACCTCACATATTTAGGTCATGTAAAGTGAACGCGCATATCCTTTGGGTTTTTCACAACAGCTCATTTCAGTGGTTTGAGTTTTGGTGACTCTGTGAGTTTGGAGTTTGCGTCTCTAAGCTGGATTGTAAACGCTGAACTGGTGTGTGTGTGTCGTTCGCGTGGCTGTCATTAAGGCACTTTGTTATTGTGTGAGGGGAGAAGAAGGTTTTTTTTCTTTCTGTGCGCTTTCAGCTGTATGGTAATTCCCACAGCACCTGCTCCCCTCACAATGTCGCGGGGAGAAAGAGCTCCCCTCTCTCTCTACATGTCATCCCTGACTAAAGTACCTCGCAGCTTCTGTTGTTTTGGTGTTTTATCAATTATTTTGCGTTTAATTTGACGAGGAAGTTTCCGATGTGTTCTTTTAATCGTTCATATTGTTAAGTGACTCGAGCTCTCGCTCTTTTCGCTCCGTCTCGCGAGCGTTTGTTTGTGTGGATGCGCGAGGGTGGTCTTCATTAGCGCGTTAATTAAAAGCGCTCCAGAGGAATGCAACAATGGTGCATCAGTGACACAGTTACGCGCAATAGGTTTATGCATTGGATGTTAAACGTTTAGAAAGCTATACATTCTTAGTTTAAGTGTACATAAATACAACTTTTTTTATCTAATGCGTTTCCTAAGCAAAAACATGAATTTGCAATAAGATGCAATGCGACAGGTGTCACACACTCCAGAGTTAGTTATTGAACCGCTGGCCGTAAATAAGAGCGAAACCGTGTCACCCAGCTATCATCATACTTTTATCCATAACTCTTTGGCCTGACGTTGCACACATTTCCCGATTACCCCAGCAAAGCATCACTTGAAAAGCAGGTTGAAAACCCTCAGATTTATGCCCACTTCGCTTATTCTTTTCAAGCATAATTTATGCCACGCGATTCTGTCCTGGTTAAATCAAGCAGAAAGCTCCTTTCTCGCATTCCTCCTCTTTTCTGAAGGTGGACTATGGGGAGACTGTTTAACTTAAGTGTTTCTATAGGGGGCTGTTGTACTTTAACTCCTGCCCACCAGCAGCCGCGACGAACAAAGCCGGGACTCGAGGTCTGACTCTTCATCTTTCTTTGCGCTTAATTTTCATTGATTCTGAATACAAGGGGAGCCCTCGGGGACTCTCTCTGAAGACGCGGACAGCCCCCCAAGCCAACCATCTGCTCCCAACCAAATGGCGTTTTTTCACATCGCAACTGCATGTCTCCACTGCCTCTCTGGGCCGCGCGCAGCCGCGCACACGCAGGCTTCTCCAAATGAGACTGGAAGCATGAGCGCATGAATGCCGCTGCTGGGCCATATGGTGAGGGAAGCTGCACTAAGTGGCCGTGGGAACACAGGCAGTAACGACCGCGGTAACGGCTTGTGGGAGAGTGTCTGCCAATCGATCGCTCAAATGAAGTGGAGCGCGAATGTTTCTGAATGAGATGAACGCGCATTCCTGTATACGCAACAGGCGATCAAAGTGTTGTGGCATCGTGCATGCGAATGCGTTTAAAGCTTATTCTGTGTTCGGGAAACGAACAATGCACTATAGTAAGAGTAGGTTCGCCATCATTCATGACGCAGCAAGAACTTGCACTGATTAAAATAACAAAGGATGTGTCGCGTGGCTCGGGTGGCGCACTCATTATGGAAAAACAGCAACAAATGCAAGAAAAAACAATAAAACCTACAGCGAAATAGATTGCCCCGGATTTACGAAGTTACTTAAGTTTTATCGAAACTGATTCTCCATCGACTATATTAATGCACACGAGCTGTTTGATTTAGAGTCATGATAGAGTTTCGAGTATATGCTACTAGAGCGCGCGCGCGTGTGTGTTAGAGAGAGAGAGAGAGAGAGAGAGAGAGATAGAGCAGGAGGGGTGAGTGAATTCTTCAACAGGCTCGAGGACTGTCGCGTGCCATCATCCTTTAGGGAACATCTGCCCCTTTCCCCTGGGGTGGTATTGTTTATGTGAGAAACTTTGGTTCAAAGAGGAAGAAAATCAATAATTGACCCAAACCTTGTGCTACACTGGAATCCGGCGTCTGCCAAATGTAACAACACATCTGTTATTTATATCATGCAACTATGATTCAAAGGTTAAATAATTGAAATGTGAAAAACTTAAACGCATCGAGCTGTATCTATCACAGAAGACAATTTTATTATTATACCTTTTTTTTCTCTATCAGTTTTTGAAACTACAAAACTACTTTGTGAAATCCTTTTTCTTAATTTAGCATCGTATCAGTTCAATCGTGACTCGTGTTTTTAAATGTCATTATAGTAATATATATGGATAAAAGCGTCTGCTAAATGCATACATTTAATTTTTAATTTTTTAATTTATATATAAAAATATTTTTTTTTTCAGATTTGTTATCGACCAGAGCATGTCTTAAATTATTTCAAATATATATTTCAGCTGTGGACACGTTGTCTTGTTTTTCAATTTAAAATCACTGTAAAGGAACACGCTGATTGGCTGGTGAGATTGTCGCGCCGGAACAGGAAGTGAGCGCAACATTGTAAACACTAGCGGTTCTGCTGCTGTAGCAGTCATGCAGCATTGAGCGAGAGACCGTTTAAAGCTCATTAAGTTGAGTATTCTTGCCTGCATTCCTCCGAATAGTGAGTCAGTTTTTGTTTCATTAGCAGCACTGGGTTTAATATCTGTGACATTAAGTGATAAAGGACACTAGTGCTCCATATCCTCACACACAGGTGGACACAGTAAAGGGTCTCTCAGAAACATGCATTCATATTATCCGGTGTTTTTCAGGAGGAGAAACTATTGTAATGCGTTAGAATAAACTGTATATAAAAGATAATTATTTACAGCTTAAAACATGAATATAGCGGGAACATTTCAATTTATTTATATATTGGCAAATCTAGCATTATTTAGCATTATTAGCATTAAATGAATGAATGCTTAGACATTACAGGATGGTTTCAAACCATTTATGTATAGTCTAAATTGTGGCTGACTAAAAGTGTTAAAGTGATAAATGATGCATATCATAAGTCAGTAAAAAGAATGTTGGGTCACTTATTCATTCATGCATGCATTCGTTCATAAATAACAGTGAGAAGTAAACAGTGATTCTTAAAATGTTTTAATTCGCCATTCCACAATATAATGCTTTCAAAAGGCTTTAAATCAGAGCAGAAAATCATAAATTCCTAATCAGGGCATTAAATGTTGCATGCACTGAAAAAAAAAAAAAAAGTAGCACCTTCCTCAGTATTTTTGTTATCTAAACATCCTTAAATAAAATACATTTATTTCAGATAAAAAAAAAAAGACCATGGGAATATGATTTTTTTTTTTACATTTCAGTGTATAATTTAAGTTGTATGCATTATTGAGTTGACAGATGCATTGAGATTTTACAAAATCATAATTTTAATCAAGAGAAAATGGGGCATTACCATTCATGTATGCACTTTTATGTTTGGTTTTAGGTGCATGAAGCTGCGGATGAGCTTTCATTCAGCTTAAGATGGGTGTGAAGGGCTTACAGTACTTCATGGAGACGTGCTGCGCAGACACGTGTGTGCCAGTGGATCTGAAACAGATGGCAGTGGATCATGTCAAAGCCCATCCGGACAGAGCCGCCACAGTAGTAGTGGACGGAATGGCCTGTTTAAGATACTGGTATCGCTGTCAAGCTTGGGTCCATGGCGGTCAGTGGCAAGAGTACATGCACATCCTTCAAGAGTTCGTGGATGCGTTCACGGCTGCAGGCATAGGCTTAGTCTTTTTCTTCGACGGAACGGTCGAGGATCAAAAGCGGCCAGAGTGGGTGAAGAGGCGCCTGAGAGTCAACCAAGACATCGCGAGAATATTTCAGCACATTAAGACTCACGGTCAGCAGCCGGACAGCAGAGACCTTTTCTGCCTTCCCTCCGGACTCGCAACCTTCTCCAGATTTGCCCTCAAAAGCCTCGGCCAGGAAACACGGTGCTCTGTTCGCGAAGGAGATTATGAGATTTCCGACTACGCTTTGTCTCACGACTGCATGGGCATCCTCGGTCAAGACACAGACTTTGTTATCTACAACACGGTTCCATACCTGTCCATCAATAAGCTCAGTTTGACCAACATGACAACAGTGCTGTTCTCCAGAGAGCGGCTGTGCCGCGTTTTGAAGCTTCATATGACAGACCTTCCTCTCTTGGCCTGTCTGTTAGGTAATGACGTGGTGTCTGAACAGCAAATGCAGCGTCTCCGCAACAGCGCTTTGGAGTCATTTCGAAAGAAACACAGGCAAGTTCAGGGAGACAAGGTCTACGCTGTTGCAGACTTCATTAACGTTCATCATCCAGCATTAGGTCTTTCCTCACTGTCGTTAGTTGAAGAAGAGAAAGAAGCTTTAGAAAAAGGCATAGCAATGTATTTACTTCCAGGCCAAACTTCCCCTTGGTTAGAAAGCAGCCGTCCCGTTCCTGAGTCTGTGTGTTTGATGGGCGAGTTTGTTCCAGGTGACATATTACAGGTGAAAATAAAAACAATGCACTATTTGGGACTTAAAATCTAATTTAAACATGCAATTAAACAAAGTTTTCTCATTTTGAATTGCATGGTATATATTAAGTGCATAACATTTAGAACTTTAAATGCTGGTAATATAATTTGGCTTTTAAAAATGCTTAATAAAATATACAAGGTACACTTTAACTCCGACTTTTTGCTAGCAGAAGTAACATGGCTTTCTCTTACTAAGTGTTTCCATGTTTCAGGCGGCGCTAGAAAAGCACACACGGGCAGAGTGTTTCCTGCTCTATAACGTGTTATATGATGGAGTCGTGGAGTGCAGTAACACGTTGGAAGATGAGGATGAGGTGGAGTTACCACCGCAGGCCGTCTTATATCTGCCTGTGCGAGAACGAATCTACGGCCTTTTACTGCCAGTGCAGCCAGGTGCGTCCCCTTTCGGTGTTTACTCAGAATTTATGGAAAATGTATTGTTATATAATGCTTTTCTGTTACGTTGTGACTTGTATGCAACTGAGAGGAAGCCAACTAAATGAAGAAGAGCATTTTTAATAACATAATACAGTAAACTGTCGATTTCTCAAGTATGAACCTGCAAAATAACATTACAAATAGTTCCCAGCAGTGTTTGTTGTTAACTAAGGCCCCATTTACACTGCATGGTTCAAGTGACCCAAATCCGTAATGTAAGCAGGAAAAAACCGAATGGATTCGATTTTCTCAGATCAGATTCAGGCCTTATTCATATGTGGTAATAAATCGGATATGAATCAGATACGTGCATTTGTGTGTGCCATGTAAGCAGACAAATCGGATATTCCCCAGTAAATGCGAGTCGTAGGTCATTAAAAAAGTGTTGTCAGCTCAGGTGGACACCACCAACTGAGATCACATCACATGACTTATTATAGGCGCGATGGAGGACGAAGGATACACGCAGTTGAGCAATGCGGAGGTTTCATGTCTATTAAGTTTTTGGGGTGAAGAGACAGTGCATGCAAAAATGCAGGGTTGTTACAGAAATAAAGGGCCCTCCTTTTTTTCTCTGCCATACGAGACCAATGTTTTGCTGATTTATTTTTTTCTGTTGTTGACTTTTCAAAATATTGTGGAAAGCAAAATATATATATAATTTTATTTGCATCTGCATCCATTGTATTTCGTGCTGTTTTACTTCCCTTTCCATGTCAGAACGTCTACGTTTGGTAGTTTCAGCAGTGTATAGTGTAAATGCAAAAATCGGATACGGGTCACTTTTGAAAGATGACATAAGCGGGTTGTCAAAAAATTTGGATATAGTCAGAAAATCGGATTTGGGCATCAAGACCTGCAGCGTAAATGCAGCCTAAAATTGTTAATTGAAATAGAGCTATAATAATACATAAGTATTAGATGACTTTTTGTTTGTTAAAAAGATTTACATTTAATTTAAAATATTTTTATTGTTTTGCAAGTTGATAGTGTGCGGGATTTTCTTGTTTTCTCATACTTTGACTATATCAGTCTTTTTGCGCACCTATCTATGACCTACAGGTGTGCGATGCTAATTTATAAAAAATATTTTTATGGAAATTAGAAAGTTGAAATACTAAAATTACTTCAACTTAAGAAAATAAGAGTTAATTTAATAATGCTAAAAAAAGGCAAATAACACACAAAAAAAACTCTAATTAAAATAAAAAATGAAAATATAACAAAGCTAATTCAAAATATGAATAAATACTATCATGGTATACGGTATGTAATACTAAAATAACACTGACTCACACGGTCGTGGAAAAACCTGAGGAAATATATAATATAACGTAGTTTTCTGAGCTTGACATAATCAGTAAAAATCTTTAGAAGTCATGGAAATTTCCATGTTCGATAAAACTACTAAATATTTAATTGGCTATAAATTTCTTAATAATTATACTTTTTTTTTTTTTTTATTGGTCAGAAGATGTAGTTAAGTGAAGTGTGATGTATTTTTGTCAGTTGCATTTTGGAAGAAATCTATGCTGCAGTTTTTTATAAAGTGATCTTTGGATAAAATTATTTTTTTTATGTTAATGCCTTAACATAGGCATTTAGTTGAGGTATAGAAATATAGGTTGTCCTCTTACTGTGCCGTTAACAGAAAATACATCTCCATTGCTTTGTAGTATTCTGGGAATTGTTTTGTTTCTGTCCAATATTTGTGGTGTGGGCAAATATGTGGTGAACGTGCTGTTGAAAAGAAGAGCCAGACCAAAGGGGACAAAACATATCAGATTTCCAACAGTCGACACTAAACTGTAATTTTGGAAAGGCTCTGTCAGTCAAATTATTTCATAACATTCAAACCTATTACACAAATGCCCTTTCTGTGCCACTTTTTTTTGCCATTGTTGCTCTCAGTTCGTATAAACCTCTCTCTGTTTTCTAGATTGTTCTGGTCAGACTGTGTCCGTCAAAGAATGGTTCGTCTTTCCAGGAAATCCACTTATGGAGCCAACCAGGGTCACTCCAAAACCCCTTAATAATCGAAGTATGTCACTGAGAAGTTGTGTTCTACATATTTGCTCGAAAGTGTATAGCATCTGTTTTTATTTTAAAAGTGATGCAGTGGATTGCAGCCTTAAATAATCCTCTGATAATCTCAAGAGATCTATGTGCTGTTGTTGGTGTACATAATTCTCTTCGTTTGCTCTTTTGTATTTCCTTGAAAAGCATGATTGCATGCTTTGTGATAAATAGAAAAAAGGCCATATGGTTTGTTCAGTGCATTTTGCTGCATTGCATATTTCATCACTGCATTACAGAGCATCCAATACGAATATTAGGGGATTCTGAAACATATGTATGAGCCTGCGAAAGACAGAGAAGTAAATATAAAGTTATATATTTATTAGCTATATTTGTGAGTGCAATCTCCATAAATGATTTAAAACCATTATTTAGTAACCACAAATTATTATAAGATCATATCCTTTTATTATAACTGTCCAGTTATCCAATCTTTAAAGAGATAGTTCACCCAAAAATTACAATTAACTGTTAATTTTTTTTCACCCTTTGAGGGCCATTGAGGGGTAGGTGATTTTTTCTTCTTGAGTAGAACAGTAATGAAGGTTTTTTTGTTGTGAAACCGTGATCCTTGGTGATTCATAAAATGCAAGCCAGGGGCTACCTATCTTCGGAAAAGAAAGAAAAAAAAGATAATTATCAAGAGACACAAAATGAATACCCATGGCTCCTGATGATATATTGATGTCTTAAGATGCGAAACTTTTGGTCTGTGCAAGAAACTGAACATTATTTACAACATTGCAACTCACAGCCTCAGACAATGGGGAAATCTGATTATTTTCCGTGAACTGGTACTTCTGGACCGTTCATTTAATGAACTGGTTCAGTTCTCATGAAACGTGGATGTTTTCCATGTCTAAAGCATTTAAAGTGCATACGTTTTTCTTTCTAAGCTCACCTTACAATGAGAAAAAAAAAAAAAATTATTTTTACCACTTCATTCAAGAGGTTTAACTAGTTCACCAAAAAGAACCGGTTCAAAAGAATGATTCGTTCGTGAACCGAACATCACTCGGACTGTTTATCTGAGGCTCCGGATTGCAGGTAATAATATTGTAGATGATGTTCAGTTTCTTGCACAGACTGATCATTTTGCTTCACAGCACCTCATTATACCATCAGGAGCCACAGGTATTAATTTTGTGTTCCTTAACATGCATTTTTTAATTCTTAAAGGTCCCGTTCTTCGTGCTTTTTTTAAGCTTTGATAGTGTTTACAGTGTGCAATATAACATGTTACCGGTTGTGGTCCATAAACAACGCCTTCTCCAGACAAAGAGGGAACTGCTCCATCTTTCAATAATAATCTTTGTGCGAATCTGGCATTAAACTGATTGAGATTGAGGAAGCTGTCCTCAGCAAAATGTGCTGCACATAGTTTTACATGTGGATTATAATTTTCGGAACAGAGTTAAACATAAATTGTAACCATTAATCTCCAAGTACAGCATCCCTGGGAAGCCCAAACAAAGGTGATCGGACTCTGAGATGAAAATAACAGAGTTTCAACGACATGGCAAACACAAACGCAGCTCTTCTTTCTTCTCTGTCGGAGCGCAACAAGACCACGACCCCTTTTTTGTGTATTCATGTGGGTGGAGGTTAGTCAAAAAACTGTTTTAGTGACGTAATTACTGCAGGAACTAGAGGGGTGTAGTCCAAACGGGTCGTTCGATGTAGGCAAATTCTGTTAAATAAAATATCTCGCTTGACATTGAACTTTGAGCTTCAGAATTTTACAGATATTATTTATACTCTAACAACAACATTACACACTAACTAAAGTTTAAATCATGGGATCATGAAGAACGGGACCTTTAAAAAGCGACTTGCATATTATGAATCACAAAGAAGCAAATTTTCAGCTAAAGATCTTCTTTACTGTTCTACTGAAAAAAAAAAGTCTCTTACATCTCGGATGGCCTGAGGGTGGGTAAATGAACAGCAAATTTTCATTTTTTGGGTGAACTGTCCCTTTAATTTACTCTCATACAAGTTGAACTTGTGGTTTTCGTTGATCAACAGAAGGGTCCCCTGATCTGATGGCTCTGTGGTTTAGGACGGACCCAGAGGTGAAAGCAGTTCAGACATCAACACTCCTGGATGTCTTTGACCTGTATGAGTTTACTGAAGAGCTGAAGTCCTTTGACAGCCCTTTGATTGCTGTGATTTGTCTGGTAACCTACATCGCCATTCAGGTTTGTTTAACTTTTCATCGTTGATCCCACGGACCACTGAGGTTTTCACTTGAATGTAAACAAATGGCTTTGTTCAGGTCCATTCGCACCACGTATGCTCTGTTAGCCTTTATTTATTAATGATCTGGCCTCATTGCAGTGTCTCTTCAACACTGTTTATAGTGTGTAGTCCTTATCAGACAACTGGCATACCCTTGCATTGTGTACAGATGTGTGTGTGGTGACACTTGATGCTTGTTGTGTATACATGAGTGTGATTGTCACAGCTTGCATGTGGAATAAAAACCACCGTTTGCTCCTGGATCTAGGCGAGACAGCTTTCCCTGGAAGACGTAGATGCATATCTAAGCCAAGCTGTTTGTCTCAGACACAAATCCTTCGGAGAAGTGCAACAGCTCTGGGTGAGTCGTTTGCACCGCCTCTGCCTTTCTGAAAGTATCGTTTGTACACCCGCATACTCACCCGTTTGAACTGGGCTCGGTTTGGGGTCTGTATACAGGTGGAGAACAACATAAGGGTTTTAACATTAAGCCATAATTTTATGTGAATGTTCAAGTGTTGTAGACCATTTAAATCATCTTAGCTACGACTTAGCAGGACTAATATAGTGAAGTACACGTAGGCGTCCCGTATCATTATGACTCTTTTTGGATCTTCTAAGATTTGATGGAATAGACTTTCATTGTAGGAACAAAACATGAGGGAAAGTAAATTATGACACAACTTCATTTTTGAGGTAATGTATCCATTTAAAATAGCTACAGTAGACGAAAAACACTGTAATTCATGTCAAATCGGCACAACAACATGGAGATGCAACAAATCAAGGCTTTTACTTGAGAGATGCATCAGATTCTTTTGCTATTTGGAAAAAACGGGTAAAGAGACTGGAGGGATAATTTCTGGTTGCTTTGTGACATTCCTCTCAGAAACGACTCTAATTGTGGTCTGAACCTGAGAGCGATGCTCTGGTGACGGGCTCCGCGTCGGCCCCGCCGGCGACCACAGGGCTATTTCAGCTCCCACCGTAATTTAAGCCTCTTATACGTGCTATTTCAAGGGCGGCCTGTGGTTTCGCAGTGCTTGGATTGAGAGCCCTCCCCACAGCACAGATAATGGATGATAGAGGGACAGATTAGAGCCTCTTGGGAGATATCCAGCAAGCCTCCTCCTAATTTACAGATCCTCCCGTGTCTACGGCCATGCTTTTTTGCGTCTGGTGTGAATCCCTCCAGTCTGTTGTTTTCAGATGCTGATGCTTATCTCGCCCTTGACTGGTGTAACGCCAAGCTGTTGACAATACAAATCAACTATTAAGATGTGTTTGTGTTTTTTACAGATTATATGTTTGTGTACTTTTGCAAACGTGGTCTGAGCAAAGAATTGCAATCACTCAGACAATGGCGGACTCTGTATCTTTTGTGCCTTTTAATGGCTGTTTATTATGCACTTGGCCGCAGTATTTATTTATATATGATCCCACGTGTTTACATTTTGGCTCAAGTGAAGTGATATGGCTGGGTTTATGTAGGGTGATGAATGATAGCGCTGAGGGGTTGTGTGTTTAGAGGGTGCGCAGGGCAACAGGTGTAGGGTTTCTCGTTGACCCAGAGATGCGTATGTGCTCAAGGCACGGTGGCAACAGCCTGCCGCTGGCCAGATGAAAGTGTGTTAATCTCTCCTGCCTCCCATGTGCCATGGGGTGTCTGGAGCACCTGTTACACGCTCCATTGTTGTCTCCCATCGGGAGTCACACTGTCACATCTGCCTGAAATGTGAAAGGGTTGGGGGGGAAGAGGCTGTAAGAGACAGACAGATGGCAGGAGAGTCTCCAGGGGCTGGCTGATTACCCCCCTCTAATCTGCTTCCCCCGTGTTGCTTTGTCATAGTAAGGGAATGTAAATGCTAGCTAAGGATGCCACTACACAGAATCTGTAAGGGATGAATTTAACGATTCCAATTCAGAAATTCTTTTAGTGTTTTTTAGGAACGTGTGTGTGTGTGTGTGTGTGTAACAGTTCTCCACACACGGTTCGGCACGCGCTGGGACTGCTTTTCAACTTAAATCTGAGAAAGCATCTGTAATATGGTTTGCTCGTAAAACAAACAGGGTTCAGCTAATATATTTTTCTGTTGATGCATGCGAACAAACAAACCATGCACTCTTGTTCAATGCGAATGCAGTATGCTGGAATATGAGCAGTCATTTATTCTGTCTTCACCCGGGTGCTGATAGACCTGAACAGCACACGTTAATATCTGTGTTTGATCTGAACTCATTTAAGATTTGTACATGTGCTCATCCGAAGCGCAAACCCTCTCTGAAATATTGTGTTTAAATGGACAAATTCACACAAAAATTATGCCCGTTTTGGTAAGTACCCTACAGCAGACATAGGCCTACTGTATTCTGCATTGCATTCTCTTAAAGTGAAAATGTTTTTATTAAGCGAACAGGAACAATAAATACATCACTCACTGCTTTTGATTGAAAAGCTTTTAAAGCTTTTAAATAAAGAACAATGTTTAATTTATACAGTGAAATATGCAATGTTGTTTTACATTTGATTACTTTATTCAATTTCTGTACCTAAAAACTTGTTAGACCACCTTAAAAAAAAAAAAAAAAAAAAATGTTTATTTTATTTGTATTTTACTCTATTGTATTTATTTGTGCTGTTGCTTGTAGTTAGATAGAATGTTCTTTTTTTATAGTCTTTCCATAAACATAGCACATACCAAACTGTACCGAAACCGTGACTCTAAAACTGTGAAAAAAACCGAGCCATGAAAAAGTTGAACCGTTCTGCCCCTAATTAATATATATATTATATAATATATATATTTCACAGTTCGGTTTTTGACAGTTTTAGAGTCACGGTTTTGGATATATATATATATATATATATATAACAACAGTACTGAGTTAGTCATACATCAACCCAAACTTATAATGTATGAATTTGAGACTGATTTGTGAGAACCACTTCTAATCAGAGTCAGTATGTTTTATTTTATACATTTTTTCCAGAAGGACTGAAGGCAAATCATTTTCATGGCATTCAGTTCTGTCCTACAAACACATGCTGCGACTCATACAGAAGTCCAACTCGTAAACCTGCCCCAGCTTTCACTGACTCATAAGGAAGTAAGAAAAAAATGCAGAAACCACTGTTTTGAGTCACTAATTCGCTGAATAAGAACCAGAATAATTTAATTCTGTACATTTACAAACCCTAACCATAACAAATCTTTTGCATTTTGCTTTAGAATCCAGTAACGGTGCATTAATCGCTAGCAAAAGCTAGTGTAATAGTCACCTGTTTGTAATGGTGGATGAATGCAACCTTTTAGGAACCACTGACCGAACCAAATCATTCAATTCAAGTATTTAAAAAAAAAACCTGAATCTGTTCTTGATTCCCAACCCTTTATCAACACAAAACTGGTTTCAGACGCAACCCCACAATGTTTATTTAGCAAATGAAAAATTGAAAGTTCATTGAAATACCACACAAGACTCAGACAAGCCTTGTCTTGTCATGCGTGAATGTTTACAGTAGTAACATTGAGCAGACGTGCATTAAGGTATGGCACAGGTGCAGAGCCTGATCAGAAGGCTGTAGTTTACCATCAGTGTTGAGCTGTGTGTCTTCAGGGGGTCCAGCGGTCCTTCAGGCATCTCTCATTGTTCACTGTTGAAATGCTTGCAGAGCAGCTGCTGTTCTGGTTTGTTGTCCCACTCTATACCTTTACAGCAGCAGGGTGGCATCAGCATTGTCCTGAGGCCTATTGACTTCCACACTGAGCAATTAGCGGCTCTAAAGGTGCTAAGGCTTTTACGTGTCTTTTTAAGCGGTTTAATCAAAGCCGGTCGACTTCATCCCACTCTCTAAACCTTATGCATAACAGTGAATGTGATTAAATGCTCTCGTTTCACTGAAGAGGCATGGTTACGAGGAGGAAGTCAGGCCTGTGTAAACAGCGTAATATTTCAGACGGTGGCCTGGAGGGCGCGGGCAGTGGGCTGCTGCTGTCACTTGGGCTTTATCTCCAGCTTCTCTTTTGTTTGCTTTAGTCTAAGCTGTGTTTGAGAGCAGAGCAGGTGGCAGGCCAGTTTTATGTTTTGATGTCACGGAAGCTAATCAGTCCGTCTCTTATCTCCTGTGGGTGGGGGACCAGGTGACCAGCGGACTGTTTGGTGTGGGGGGGGGGGGGCTTGGTAAACATCCCCTTATCCACGTGGCCGCTTCAGGTGAGCTCTCTGGGGTCACACTCTGCCTTCCTGCAGCCTGAGTTGAAATACACAATGGGGATTGACAATATGATGTAAAAACGGTGTGGTTTAAAGGAGCAGTTTTATCACAATAAACATTATGTAATCGTTAACTTGTGTCATTTCCAACATGTATGACTTACTTTCATCTGTAGAACACCAAAGGAAGAGTTTAGCAGATTGTCCCAGCTGCTCTTTTCCATACGAAAACAGAGATGACTGGTGAACAGCTTCCATTTAACTGATTTTATGAGAACAAAACTTTTTTTTTCCCTTTGCAATAAGTCATGGCAACGGATTTGGAAGGATTTTGGCTACAACAGCCGTTCTATTTAACTGAAGGAGAAGTATGCGTGTGTCTTGACAGAAGCAGCACAGAGAGCAGCTTCTAGGACGTGCTGTGGCATGTCTGATGACACAAGCATTAACTAGGGTGGCCGTGATCAGCTCCGAGGGTCGTTTCGGAGCCGTAATGCGCTGCAGACGTGAGCGGTGTAAATAGTCTAAACACTAATGGTAGCGAAATCCCCCTATACTTGAGAGCAGCCACGTATGAAGTGTTTCTTGGAGGTTATAGTTCATTGAGGAATGATCATATGACTTTTTACATAATGCCATGCCATGTGAATTGTTAATCCGAAAAAAAAAAATGTTTTATTGCATTTTTGTGAACTATTCCTTTGTTGCATTGCCTGAAAAACTTATGCAAGCATATAAACTTTTATGCAATATATAGGCATTTTTGCTAAATTGACGCGTTTCCATTAGGCATATTTTTAATTCACAGTTTCAATTTGCGCAAAAAAAAAAAAAAAAAAAAAAAAAAAAAAAAAGCATAACCAATCTGTAAATGTGATCCCTTAATATGAATATTTAACCAATTTAAATGTTATATTTTGTTTGCTGAAAATCTGTTTATTTAAATTGTGGCAAATTGGAGTTAGTTACAAGAAGCGTGCCTACCATTATTGTTTGGTTTGCAGATCCTGCCGTCAAATATATGAACGAGAAATACATTTGTGAACTGCACTGCAGGTTTTTACCAAATAAGTTTTGGTTTCATTCTCACACAAAGGTGTCACATTACTTCAAAAGACCTTGAATATATAATTACATATATATATATATATATATATATATATAGGTGTGTCACATTTGTAAAATTTCACAGTTATAAAATGTTACATTGTCAATAAGTGCAGCAATGCATGAGGCACCGCTCAGGAGTCACTTTCAAACCAAGCAGACTTCAACAAATTTGCATGACCAATATGGCAAAATATGCACTTTTCATTATTGTATGATTTTGAACAACATTTATATAGTTTTCAGCAAACTTTTTGTCAGTAGTTTAGCACCACTCACACAGAAGTCATTTTCAAACTAAGAAACTTCCTGCTGGTCAATGACCAAGTGAAATCTGCTTTTTCACCCGCACATGATATTAAGTGAAATGGCTGGATTTTGACTGAACAAACCATAACAAACTACTTGTTTTCGAAAGTTTTTTTTCTTATGTGATTCTGTATTCCCTCCCAAATGTAGACCCCTTTTGTGGACCCTAGGGCCGTCCAGCTGGGCTCTCTCTTTGTGCGGGGTCTGACTTACCTCATCGCAGCCAACAGTGCTTGTGGTTTCCCTTTCCCAATGGGTGAGCTCATGCCATGGAAGACTTTCGACGGCCTGCTCTTCCATTCAAAGTATCTGCAAGCCCACTCAGGTTGTCCGAAAGAGGAGCTTCTTGAAGGAAATGTAAGTACAGGAAAATGCTGTTGACCTTGTTTATACTTGGTTTTAACATCTGTCTTGGATGATCCGGTCTCAACTGACTGTTGAGATACTGTTTGAGATCATCCAAGATACTTCTACTTTGTTCACACCGCAATGTGACTTTTCAAAGCCAAACACAACTGGTCACACAGAGCCTTTGTTTTAGATAAATGTTGCACTGACCGGTGAGTGGGCGGTCTTTGACTGTTGTCTGGGATGCTTCATAATGAATTGGTATTTGTACTACAAATGCACTGCATTTCTGAATATCTTTGAATGTGGTTTGAGCAGTTCACAAAATGTTTTAGCATGATCTTTTTTGTATGTCATCATGAACTATGAAGCTCTACCGAAGCCTATTAACATACTAAATGAATATCAGATCATCGTATGGGCCACACATATTTTGTTTACTGGATTTTGTTTAACTTTTGTTTACATGTCTTGGGTTTACTGGAAAACAGTTACAGAATCTCTTTTGTTTTTGATCGCTGCAATGTTTTTTCTGAAGCCAAGGGACCAAAACATCTACATAATTTTTTTAACCCACACATATAAACATTGGTTGATAATTATAAATGCAGTCAGGAACCAACTCAGTCTGTGCATAGTCACCTCTTGACTTCATGGAGGTCTCCGTACTGTTAGTCACTCCGACCTCTTTTGTATTTATAATGGCCCCAAAAATCCTTGGAACACATAATAATGTCAAAATACATCAAACCAAGCGCACATTTGCCTTCAAATGTCTTTTCTCTTTTCTTTTTTGAAGTAAATGCCATTAGATATGACAGTTTCAGGACGATTGGATGGATTTGGTTATTTATAGATGCACATACTGGATTAAGGTTTCGAATATGTCATTGTATATGCATTATGCATTTAATATCTATTTTTTCTGTTGTATTTTAGTCGTCTGGGATGTCTTTGTTCATGTCCGTCAGAGAGCTGGTGCTGGAAGCCTGCAGGAGGCGCGGCGTCCCCATCCACAGCCGACCGCGCAGACTACAACACGGCGATGGTGCGGATCACTTTAAATTTGCTTATCCCTTTCATATGCAGCATCAAATTTACTTCATAAGAATGATTTTTTTACATAGTAAATTGTAATGGAGCTGTGGCCTTTTCACAGGCACAGATTGCTTGTTGACCTGGTTGTGACTCAAATGAAATGCATGCCGAGATGTCCGGGTTACTCGCAGATAAACAATAGCCAGCAGTCTTCATAACTCACTCCAGTGGAAACGCTCTGTTTGGCACAGCTATTTTAGATCGAGGGGATGCTTTGTCATAACAAGAATAATTCTGGGTTACTTTTTATAGGTTGCAATCTATATTAAGTAACATAACAAGACAACAAAATTATAACATGGTGGCTGTTACAAACTCCTTGAGCCCCTTTTGATTTTTACTGCCATCCAGAGTTTTGTGGTTCTGTCCAAAGATTAAAAGAGACCTTATGGTGAAATTGTCTCCATCTGGTTTCCCTCTTGATGTCGACCAGCTCATGAACTGCTCATGTTGTGTCTTCGAGGCAAATAGGCTGCTTTTTGTCATCAGATATTTTAGTCTGATTATGGTGGAGTGGCTAAGTGTTTTGAATCTCAAGATTTGTCCTGTTAGACTGATGTTCTGTTGTTTTTTGGTCATCTGGAATTTCTGTTTTCTGACTTCAAAACAATCTGAACACTCAACTGTGGGATCATGTAAGAAATGCTCGTTAGCCCTTTCAAAAAACATGGTAAGGAAAAATAATTTCATTTTTACATATTGATATATACAATGAAAAATACTTATTATATAAAAATACCATCATATGTTTGCAGATATTTAAGAAACGTGCTAAGTTAACATACTTGTTTATCTGAAAAACAGTCCGTTTTTCTTCTTTGAAAAAGTGCGTCCCGGGTCGGAATGTCAGTCTCTGTTTTGGTCTGTGAAATCCGCCCACTGTCAGTTTACCCAATTGTATTTCAGCACCAGTTAACCAGTTTGTGGAAAACACAGAGTATATAATTTCATTCATAGTCAAGTGTGGTTGTTCCTGTTTGTGTGTGTGTGTCAAATCTGAGGAGGGGCCGGGTGAAAAAAACCCAATACCTAGTTCAACCCCTCTGTGTCAATCCTACATTCAGCACCTTTATGTTCATTCCAACATTTACTAATACATTAATAAAATCATGTATTAATGTTATTTAATGGATCTGAGTTCACATGGACTAACAATAAGCAGTATTTTTATTAACTAACATTAACAAAGATGAACAAAGATGAATAAATACTGTAACAGTGTATTGCTCACTGTAAGGTAATGTTAGTTAATGCATTAAATTTAGTAAACCAACAGAACCTTATTGCAAAGTGCTAGCTAAATGCTTTCAAAATAAAATTAAAGTAAATGCTACAATGGGAACTAGGTAGTTTGAGGTCAGAATATTTAGTTAGTTATAAATAAAATGAGAATGAAATTTAAGATTAGTATAGAATTTGTTTTTTTTCTTGTAATAACGTCTAATAGCTCCAGGTCGATATTATATTTGCTTTTCATTATAAAATGTTACGTCTTTTTGCAAAGGGAAAAATCATTTAGTAACAGGGTTGACTTAAAAAAAAATTGACACAAATATTTTAGGTCATTATTACAGTTATATGCCATTATGACTGTCATATTTATTATTTTAATTGCTAACTATAGTCAAGAATTTCACCAACTATGAGGTGGGATCAGTTTAGGAGGGGATTCAGATATTTGATGCATGTTATCTGGGTAACTATCTAGTATTTCTTGCAAAAATAAAGCATGGCATTTAAAAAAAGAAGTGGTGGATCTCCAAACTCTAAAGAGGCAAAATTAAAAAAAGAAACAATATCCTGTCATCACTCATGAAAACCAAAACGAGACAGTTTGTCTTTCTTTTCTCATTTCTGTTCTGCTTCCTAAAGTTTGCCTCTTTTTTTCCTGAAGTTAATTCACTCCATTATTTCTCTTGTCACTAAAAGGATTGTTTTGAATCTCAGAAGGTCTAAAGTGTCAATTGCAAGAGGCTGTCGGGGGTAGACATAAAAAAGTCTGGTTGTAATTTATGTGCGTTTGAGGCAGTAATCATTGCCTCAGTCTTTTGGGGACGTGGTGGTGAAGTGCAGGCTTCAGAATTGTACGTTTTATGTTTCCAGTGATGCTCCACTGCAAATACTAATTGTGAGAGAGTCAAACCTGCAATTAAAACTGCATTTAAATGCTTCTTTTATTGCCATAGCGAGACCCGTGGAGGCCGATGATCTGCATCGAGAAAGAGGACACCAGCTGCATCCCAGCACACGGCAGGAGTTCAGACAGCAGCCCAGAGCTTCAGCACACTACCAGCACGGTATACCACAGTACACAAGACAAACGCTGGCATAAACACAGTTAGACATACAGGAAAAGATCAAAGCTTGTATGGTTTGTTTGATATTTTATATTTTGTCTATTTGGAGTTTAAAGCTGTAATAAAAGCATATCATCTTCCATAGGTTATAGACCCAGACATCCAAAGAGAGGAAGGTATCACCTCGCACCACGGTGAGCTCTGTGCTTTCAACATAACCGAATATTTTCCAGTGTAAATCTGTGAAAACCGAATTTGATGTTGGCTTGACAAAATATCCTAACTCTTAACCCAAGACCAGAATTTGCAATTCTTATTCCTCCTAGAATTGTCAGGCTTCATCCATCTACAATTTTGATACAGACCTACAAAGTGTAGCACACTTTTGAATTGTATTCGAAATTAGCATTGTCCGGCCAAAAGCGGGGCGTGCTAGTGCGTTCCAGGGCCAGTCGCGTTTCCACTGTCACTTATGGTGCTTGATCGTGCCTCGTCGGTGCTTCCTCGGGGCCAACAACCTGGGTTTTTTGGTCCGACGAAAATCTTGGGCCAAAGTGGGCTGGCTGGGGCTAGAGGAGTGGTTATGAACAAAGGAGGAGTTTCTCCACGTCTGGAGAGCGTCAATGCCGCGGATCATTTCATAAAGCTAACATAACATCAGCATTAAAAACATTTTAAAATAAGTTCAGCTCAAAACTCACTTTCAGTCAGCAGCGAGTGTTTGAAATAACTTGATCCGTGTGGAATATAATCACCATACGACAGACATATAACAGCTGGAGAAATCAGACGTTAGCTTCTTATTCTCTATCACAATCATGTATTTATTTAACAACATATTTTATCCGTCATAAGTCTCTTCTCAAGAGTTTAGCTCCGCGTATAGCCTATGTCATACTAATATAATAATTGTTTTTGTTTTGGAGCTTTTATAAAAATATAGAAATGATCGTTCTTTCTAAATCTGATGTTTAGGCTGCTGTGACTACAAATAAACAGTAGGGATGCTCCGATCACGAGCGGCCGATCGTTAATGCGCATCTCGCCAGTAAAGCCGGTTTTCTAATCCGCTGTTAATTCTATCAGGTGCGTGATTTCACATAGAGTAGCTGTTACTACACAGAGACGTTGTTAACTGAGAAGATGCGCCAATAAACGCTGAAAATTAACGTGATTTGCGCATCTTCTCTATTGATGTTTGTTCTGTATGTTTGTTGCCAATTCAGATTGCACATTTGTTGTTTAAATACATTGATTTTATTACGTCAAAAACTTTACCCCCTACACCATTTTGTAA
Organism: Carassius gibelio; assembly: GCF_023724105.1. NCBI lineage: Eukaryota > Metazoa > Chordata > Actinopteri > Cypriniformes > Cyprinidae > Carassius > Carassius gibelio. The sequence continues at coordinate 23,783,744 of NC_068408.1, read as the reverse complement.
AATCTTAAAATATAGTCCATTGTGCCAAATAGTATCAAATGCTTTTTTTGACATCGACAAAGCATGCAAATATTTTTTCCGTGTTTATTGATTAGGGTGTGTAGGGTGTAAATGTGGTCAGTCGTTCTGTGATTTGAAAGAAGCCAATCTGACTCGTGCTCATTAAGGAAGTTTACCATTCTGTGGTTTAAGATACTGCTAAATAGCTGTCCCAGATTACTGCTCTCACTAATGCCTCTGAAATTATTAGAGTCCATTTTATTTTGAGTAATGAGTCCACGGCTCCAGATGTCAGGAAAGCAGCCTGAACTAAGTACAGTGTTGAATAATTTGAGCACAGATGTCTTAAGCTCAGGTGTGCTGTGTTTCAGCATTGCACCTAGAATGCTGTCAGGACCAAGATTTTTTTACATTTTTGGCTTTTGAGTTTGTTTGTTGATTCTTTATATGTAATTGGGAAGTCAAGTGTTTTTTTGATTATTTTTAATCGTGTCTTCATATGTTTGTATATTTTGTTTGATCAGATCATAATTGTCATTGAGCTGTTTTGGTGGGATTTCTTTATATAAGTTTTCAAAATGTTGTGTCCAAATGTTTCCATCTTGTATTGGTAGGTCTTGTGGTTTTGTTGTGCTCAGATTATTCCACATATCCCAGAACTGATTACGATTTATTGAATGTTCTATTTCTTGTAAACATTTGGTCAGATGGTGTTGCTTTTGTGCTGTAATTATGTCTTTGTATTGTTTTAATCTTGAACAGTATTCAGTTCTTATGTCGGTGTTGCATGGTTCTTTGTTTCACATTTGATCATTTTCTAAGTTGTTTTCATAGTGTTTTGCAGTCGGGGTCAAACCATTTTTCATCTTTTGGTGTTTTTTTAGTAAATTTTTTGCTTTTCTTTTTCAATTCACTTATATATGCTGCTTTTTGTAGTGAAATTAACACCATCTTTAGTTGTTACAATTTTTTATTCATAAATATAGTGATTAGATTCTTCAGTTCTTCAGAATTCAGGGCTTGGATGAATTTTTCTGCACTGTCTGGAGTCCATTTGTATTTCTGCTGAACCTGAAACATTGTGCAGGTTTCCAGCTTGTTTTGTTCTGGTGTGTGATTTGTTTTAATATAAATGTTAGTTTGGGTTATGGTCAGAAAGTAAGTTATCGAGTTCAGATCCAGTTTTGCATTTAGGTCTCCACACAGCAACACATTTCCCTGGGCCTGGAAACAGCGGATCTCTGTGTGGATGTTGTTCAGATATTCCTCTTCATGGTAAGGGGATTCTGCTGGGGGAATATAGATGGCACAGAGATATTTGTGTAAGTGGTTGAAGTGCCAATTTGGTTGTTTAGTTTTAACCAGCAGTGAAATTTTCCAAATGTGATAATAGAAGTGTGCAGACTTGATGTGGTGCATGACTAGCCATTCAAAGCACTTGACGAGGAAGGGAGTGAGCGCAATAGGACTGTAGTTATTGAAGCAGAATGGAGAAGGCTTCTTCGAAACTAGAATGATGGCAGAAGCTTTGAAACATGTGGGAACAACAGCCTGACTAAGTGAGGTGTTGAAAATGTCTGTGAAGACATCAGTGAGTTCTGCTGCACAGTCTCTCAGTACACTAATGTTGTCACGACCCGGAGCTTTGCGTGCATTGATCCTGCTGAAGGATCTCCTCACGCTGTCTGGGGTCAGTGTCATCACCTGGTCACTGGGAGGAGGTGGAGTCTTCTGTGCAGTGGTGCTGTTTTGTTTTTCAAAGCAAGCAAAGGTGTTCAGCTCGTATCCCCTGCTACAGGCTCCGAGTGTATCTGCTGTCGCTGAATTGATGGGCTATCCTCCTGGAGTGCTGTCTCTTAGCCTCTCTGATACCGCGGTATAGGTTAGCCCTGGCTGTACTCAGGGCCACCTCATCTCCAGCTCTGAAGCTTCCTGTTTCATCATCAATACACTTGTTGATGTAGGCAGTGACAGTCTCTGAGAACTCCTGGAGGTCAGTGGTGTTACAGTATGTCGCAGCCTGCTTAAACATGCTCCAGTCAGTTGTGTCAAAGCAGTCCTGAAGAGCCTCTGACGATCCTTCCAGCCCCACTTAAATCTGTTTTTGAACTGGTTTGGTGACTTTAATGAGTGGTCTGTATGCAGGCATGACAGTGATGTGGTCCGAGGCTCCGAGGTGGGGGAGGGCTTTGTAAGCTCCTCTCTGTGGGGTGTAAAAAAAAAGTCTAAAATGTTTTTACCTCGTGTTGGAAAGTGTATGTGTTGGTGTATTTTTAGAAACACAATCTTTAAGTCAGCATGGTTGAAATCCCCAGCTATGATGAGAAAAGCACCAGGGTGTGCTGTCTACTGCTCTGTGGTGTGCTGGTGCAGTTAATTTAGTGCATCATTCCTGTTGCTGTTGTTGTTGTTTGGGGGAATGTAAACCGAGATGAGCAGTATGGCAGTATATTCCCTCGGCAGATAGAAAGGCCGGCACTTAACAATCATAAAATCCACCAGTGTTGAGCAGTGTTTGCAGATCACAACAGCATCGCGGCACCACGCATCATTGATGTAAACACACAGCCCGTCGCTGCAGGTTTTTCCTCCCGCGACAAGAGCTCTGTCCGCTTGATAGCACGTCAGCTGATCGAGCTGAATACCACAGTCCAAAATGCTGTTGTTAAGCCATGTTTCCGTGAACACAAAAACACAACGGTCTCTCACAGTCCTCTGAGTTGAACTTAGTAATCGGATGTAGTCCAGTTTATTGTCCAAAGAGCGTACCTTAGCCAGTACAATGGTGGGGATAGATGGCTTGTGTGGGTTAGCCGTTAGCCTAGCCCGGATACCTCCACACTTACCCCTCTTCTGCTTCCTCTCACGGTGCTTGTGGCGCCTCTGCTGTGGGCGAGATGCAGCAGTGGGGGTCGGTGATAATGTAGGCCTCCGGAGCAGACCGAGATCCCGCAGCTGTTCCATGTGCGCAGAGTTTAACTCTAAAAATACGGTTTTGCCAACATCCAGCAGAAACTCACGACTGACGACGTACAAAAACACTGCGAGTCAAAAGACAAAAAACAGAAAGAAGCTGCTGCATGTGGACGCTCTGCCATCTTTTGGCACCGCCGCCAAGTCTTTGGGTCCAGGAATTTTCCATTAGAGTTCATGAGAGGGAGAACATCTGGATCAGGTTCAGGATGGGAAGCAGGTTAGGCTTGTGTTTCTGTGGGTGTCTGTGTGTTTGTGGCAGGCTTGTTTTCTGTATATGAGTTGTCTGATTTGTCTTTGGTAGGAGCTGTACTGTAGCAAAGTGTGTTTTCTTTTGTGTTATTTTGTAACTAATCTCTCATTTCTTGCAGCTGTCTGGATATGATCTCTTCTTTTCTCTCATTGTCATCTTCTAGCTCTGTACACAGAGAGTTTGGTTGTCTTTTTTGCAGTTCTCTGAGGGCTCTTGTGAGTTCAGTGATGGAGGAGTTAGTGTTTTTCTTCAGCAGCTGAAGTTGGTTTTTGAGCTCTTGGATGTAAAGATTTGTGTTGTGTGTGTCTGAGTGTTTGGCTTGAGTGTGTTCTTTAAATTCAGTGAAGTCCAGTTCCAGCAAAGCTAAACAGTCTCTAAGGTGAAAGTTTCACTGGGTCTTCCTCCTCAGAGTCTGTGCAGTCTTCTTGAAGCTTGTTTCTCTCCTCCTCGACTCTGATCTTCAGCAGGGGAAAAATCTCCTCAAATGAGGCTTGCTTCATTGCCCTGCAGTAGGAACGTGCCTTTAGGTTACGATGAGTCATCTTTACATATAGTTAATCTTCCCCTTTAACTAATTCCTTCTTTAAAAATCTGCTTGTATTCCTCACAGATGGTAGATTTCCATGTAGTAATTAGAGTGGTGTAGAAGATGAGGTTGTTATTAATTCTCTTCCCACTGAGTTGAATGTAGTCAGCATACAAAACATCAAGATTGTCTCTGAGTGTTTTCTCTTTGTTTTTTGTTTTTCTGGCCTGTACACTTTTGCACTTCTCTGGATAAGACACCTCCCTCCCTGTCCGTCTGTCCATCCCCACACATCCTTCTGTCCATCCATCCATCGGTCGATTGGACAATCTATCCATCCATTCCTGTTTTAAAACTCAGACATGTTTTTGTCAAGCCTACATCAAAGTTTTTCATGAAAAGCTGTACTTTTATAGTTTACAGCATGCCATGTTGGTAGAATTAGCAATTTACTTCTAATCTGCACTGACAACTGAAATGCCTTTCTTTTGTTGTAGATGGCCCCGGTCTCAAAACTAAACAACATTGACTGATGAGAAATAAACTACGAGGCTCTTGTGGAAACAATTGTCACCCACAGAACAAAGCATTTCATTCTCAGATGTGAACGTTCATGTCCATGTTCTTGCCTTAATTTAGATTCTGCCCTTTTGTTTTGACTGCAGATGTTTGTGACACACGTTGCTGCAGTACCAGTAAAAATCACTCAAAAACATCAAATTGTACATGAATATGTATTTTAACAGTCAGATAGGACAAACTGTGTTCAGTGACATCCCTGAAAGCCCTCTTATAGTGAGATTACAGTCTTTTTTTTTCCTTCCACGTGGATGATATGAATCAGTGACCAAAATGGAAGCTTCCTAAACTGTGTGCCAAACCCATTCATTCTGCTCAGACCCTAATTAGTCTCAGATGATATCTTACCTTTCAACTGCTGGTTTGGCCTTGACTCCAGTTGTTCACAATTACAAAGCTTATTTGTCTCCCTCAACACATTCAGATTCTAGATTTTGAAGCAGCCATTCTTAAAAAAAAATTGTAATGATAATGTGCGTGTCATTTCATCAAAAGTCGCGGTTGTGGTTCTGGCAAATCGTGACCAAAATGTACTTCAACCCCATATTGGGTTGATACTCTGTTTCATATCCATCCTTTCTAAAAGTTCTAGTATTATAGTTCATCCAGTATTTTATGTCATGCAAACATTAAAATCTGCCTGAAATATTGCATGGATTCGGCGTATTACATGTCCATAGAATTTTCATCTTCAGCCAAGGGCACATTTTCCATAACTAAAAAACACGATTGTTATTCTTGTGATTTATTGAGAGGGTTTTTTTTTTGGTCCGTTCCCCTCTATGCCCTTGCTGTGAAACAGTGGCTCTGCTAGGTATTGTTAAACACCCGAGCGGAAATAGGATATGGAGAAAGTTCCACAGCTTAAGTGGTCAAAGCACAGCTCTTGCTCTTATCTACAGAGAAAGAAAGCCGCAGGAATGAAAAACAGTACTACACAAACACGTGACTCGGCAAGGGATGGGAAGACCATATAGGCACAGCAGGAAATGGAGGCGACAGATTTACTCATGCAAAACAATGTGCAGATTGATGAATCCTTGGCAGTCGAAAAGCATTTGAAATCGACAGTAGGGGATCATTGGAAATTGAAAACCGTGAAACCATCAGTAAAGTATAAAACATGAGTGGAATTTATATATATATATATATATATAGCTTTCTAACTGTTTTCAACATTTATAATAATATGAAACATTTCTAAGACTGGAGTAATGGTGCTGAAAATTCAGCTTTGCATCACAGGAATACATTACGTTTTAGAATATATTAGAATTTAAACCGTTATATAAAATTGTACAATATTACTGTTTTAAAATCAAATAATGCAACCTTGGTAAGCATAGAGACTTATTTTAAAAACAAGCATGGTCATTGCTGAACTTAGTTTAGCGCTGTCGAAAATGTTTATATTTTATCGCTAAACACCAGTTTCCTTACAGAGAAAAGGAACGTGATTTTTTTATTTCCGGAAGCCGGCTGTTGTGCTGCAATGAAAGGGGCTGGGATGTTTCTATGCAAATGTAACGCTGAATGAAGTTATTTTTAAGCGTTCAGAATCATTTCCTGTGCAGCCTTTTACTTTGATTCTAAATCTGTTTGCTCAGTCCTGGCACGACCGGGTGCCAATTGTGTATCCAGTGCTTTTTTTAAACTAAATAAATAAAACCACTAGATTAGCAATGCTCACTACAACGCATTGTCCTTTTCATCTGTTTAATTATAGCGTATGTGTGTGCTGATGGTAAATATAGCCTCTATTCTCATGGCCGTGTGGTCAGAGTTCCGCGGGCTGACGCTGGAGTTAGCGTGAGGGTGATTGGGTGCCGGCCCGTTGTGGGTGGGGAACAGAGCGTCTGTTCTGCAGCAGGCGCTGTGGGGTGGAGGTGGGGACACACGCTGCCACAAGAAGCCAGACTTTGGCACGCTGTCATCACAGTTTCCTTCACCGAGCACGAGAGAGACGGAGGGAGGGAAAGCAGGCATGATGGAGCCAACAATTATCTGGCACCCAGTCCCTCACATATTCTCTTTCTGCTTGTGGAATTGAGGACAGGCGGGGCTGCTCTTTTGAGTCTGGGGTATGTGTTGCGGAAAACCATCTCAGCTGTGGCAGAGTAGAGAATTTTTTGGGACGTTTTGAAGTCCCCAAATATACAGCAGCCGCAGCAACATTCTACTTCCTGTGAGCTGTAACAATTTTGGTCAAAATGAATAAAATCATGACTAATCATGGCTAAAACATACAAAAATAAACAAAAATCACAACAAGAAAAATGAAACACTGCAGCTCGTGACGATACACTGATGTGTAAAGACACAAAACGATCGGTCTGTGCAGGAATTAATATAATTTTTTGACATTCTATCTACAATCTCAATTAGGAGTGTCAATGGTCCACTTGAGATATAGGTGGTGATAATGCACTTATAAGTCTGTGATCCGCCATAAAGCAAGAAGAAGAAGAAGACGCCTCACATGCCTGCTTGAGAACACGCTCAGGGGAGTTCTAAAAGTTTGGACATTACGCAAATCAGAGGTTAAAAACGCTTTTTTTTGCACAGACTGACCATTTTGTGTCTTTACACATCAATGTATCGTCACAAGCTGCAGGGTTTTTTTTTTTTTTTTTGGGGGGGGAGGTTTCATTGTATGTTTTAGCTGTGATTCCCATTCACATCAATTATATGACTGACAGACTGCAACATTTTTTGTTAAAAATATCCGTTTGTGTTCTACTGAAGAAACAAAGTCACCTACATCTGGCATACCTACACAAAAGCATCCAGCCCTGGGGGTAAGCAGATAAACATCAAATAAAATTTTTTGGGTGAACTATACCTTTAAGATGCTGATTTGCTGCTCGAAAAACATCTATTATTAGTAGGGCTGCACGATTAATCGCATGTGATTATCATGCGTGTCTCTTTAGTAAAGCTGGTTCTGTGTTTAGTATTAAATATCCATCACCTGCTTTCGAATGGAGCGGCACTTACTACACAGAGTCGTAGTTTGCTGACAAGCTACGCAATGTCGCGTTTATAACCGAATACGATTCATCTGTGATTATGATTATGATACTATTTACAGAACCAGCTTTACTAAAGAGACGCATGACAGTCGCATGCGATTAATCGTGCAGCCCTAATTATTATTATTAATGTAAAAAAAAAAGTTGTTGCACTATTTCCACCATTTTTGTGGAAATAGTGATTTTCTTTTATTTTTCAGGATTCTTTGATGAATAGAAAGTTTAAAACAACAGCATTTATTTCAAATAGATTTTTACTGTCTCTTTTGATCAATTTAATGCATCCTTGATGAATAAAAGTATTTAAAAAAACTTTTGAATAGTAGTGTATAACAAGTATTTATTATGACTCTAAACCGTATGTTTTGGACTCAAGTTTCAACTGGGGGAGCCAGAACCCCAAACCAAACCTGTTGTGTTTCATGATAATAATGTAACCGTACACCACAAGGACATAGACATGTTTGCTTTATGATGGTGGTAATGATGATAATTACAGATTGTTCGATCTGTTTTCTGTAATAACCACCCTCCCGCGGTTTCGGAGTCAAAACATAAAGTTGTTCCATACTTAAAAATGACCCACTGTCACTGTCTCCGGAGATCTATAATTGCTTCCTGACCCAAAAAATAAGAACAGCAGTCTAATATTACTTCAGCATCAGGTAGTGTTATGAATTACTGTGGGAACATAACTTTCTTAGGAGACCACTGCTTGAAAATGGCTTTGCATGAGTCTAAAAATACTGAGGTGTACTGAACACATACACAGCCGCTGATATTTACGGCAGCAGCTATGAATAGAGGACTGTAAAACTCAGGAACTGGCCCCAGATTTACTCTCGCCGTAATTGTATGTGCACTCACACCAAGATACAAACCAACACAACTACTGGGGAAAAAAATAACTTTTTTTATTTTTGGTGTTGTTAGTTATTTTGTTTTTGGACTAGGTACAAAACTCTGCGTGCATGCGAATCTCATGACTAATGCTCACAAACTTTCAAAGTCTCTGTTTGTTTCTTACTGACATGTATTTTATCAACATGCCAATGTAGAGAACAGTTAGTTGTGGCAATAAATAAAAAAGTTACTGTGATTTGACCTTCATTCTTTAACTTAGAAAAAAAAAATTTAATAGCAGACCTAGCGGTAAAAGCTATAAAGAGAGACCTTACAATATCCAATTAGTTATACAGACATTTTTAAGAACTTTATAACATTACTGTTTATGTTTTTGTCAATATATATTATACAGTGTTACATTAGGGTAAGGTCAGGGAACATTTTTTGGGTACAATCATGGCGTATTTCTGTCTGATCAGAAATTTTGCGCGAGGGTGAGGATTTCCTCTGTAGATGTCAGTGTTGGTCACATGGATTTGTCGCATCAACCAATTAAAAGTGGCTTGGTTTGATAGTGACTTCTGTGTGAGATACATCTCAGACATTGCTACACTCTTGACCATGGACTAGACAATTCTTTGCCTGCAAATATGTTCACAATTTTGTTTATTTGTCTGTTTGATTACTGAGATACATTGTTTGAAAATTTAGCTGGAACTGGATTGGTTTGTGGTAACATTCAGCATCATCCTTCAAAAACGCGTGTTCTGCAGAAGAAAGTCGTACAGGTTTAATGATATGAGTGTGCAAAATTTTCATTTTTGTCTGAATTATCCCTTTAAAGGATACTTAGGGTCAGTTTGGTGTTTTAGATGCTGCTGTTGCTGTCTGTGGAGGCATGTCAAGCCAAGACATGCAGAAGCATCCCCAGCTCCTCAGAAGTGGCATAAAATCTCTCAAGGGGAACAAGAGGGCTGTATATCAGTCACTATGAACAGCCAGCCCTCCTCTGTCCCACAGCACCCCATGAAATACGGCCCATTCGCCTGGTTAAGGAAAGCGTGTGAAGAAATGCGAGGGACTTTTAGTATTTTGCCTTTAAAGAGATTTTGCGCTGCTATTCACTGCTTCGGGCTAATCTCTCTTTGTAATACGTAACAATGCGCTGCCAAACGAGGAGGAAATGTCAGGTTATGTTTCAGAGCCGGCCTCCTTCCCACCCTCCATCTGTAGTAATGGCCTGGGCTCATTGGAGCATATGTTGCCTGTTGCACACCCACCATCTGTTCACATCCACTGATGAAGTGATCCTGTTGCCTCGGAGATCAACCCATTCAGGGAACATACCCTGGAAAGAGTTTCCTTTTCCCTCTTCATGTGTGTGCAGAGGAACGCGTCTCACCACAGGGTCACATAAAGGTTTGTTGTTGTTGACCTGTGTGCGCTGTGCCAATCCGACTGACTCCTCTTGAGTCGATCACAAGCAGCTCTTCAGGCAGCCGCACAAACAACATAAGATGTTTCGATTCTGCAGCAGCCTTTTTAAAACATTATTTCATTTGCAAATCTCCTGACAAAATCCCTTCCTCATTTGTTCATTCATTCTTAAAAGAATGCATGCACAGAGGCAATATATGTCCATACTTTGAAAATAAAATTCAGTGGGGTCCAAGACAACATTGAGTTTCATTATATTATCTTGTGTGTGGTCATATAACGACATCTGACATTAATCGCAGTAAACTACTAGTTTAGTAGTTTATACTGCAAGTATACTCATAAGTTTTTTTTAAAGTGAACTTTACATCATACTTTAAGTATGCTACTATGTCCCTATTTAGGTTTTATATTTTGTTATATGAATATCTAAACACACAAAACATCCAAAGAAAGAACAGGGTTTTTGCTTGTAAACAAAAACATTTTATTCCAGCTTCATGCATTCATTTTTTAAACACTTTAATGTGGGTAAGTTTCATGAAAAATAAAGAAATAACATTTTGAACAAAAAGCAAAAAAAAAGAATGATAATGAATTGGATTCAGAATGATAATAAAAACGTAGAAGGAGGCGATCATCACCCCAAAGCGTGACTGTAATTATTACATCTTCATCGGTCGATATTTTATTCCATAACGTTACTTGATTCATTTTTTCTTCTTCACTCGTTTTTTTTTGGGGGGGGGGATTCTGAACAGAAGATGTATACTAGCATCCTCTACCACATAATAATGAAAACACAGATTCTAGGATAGCTATACTGCCCTACAAAGCAAAAAGGCAGTAACTACGCAGAGTGCAAAACTGAGAAAAATTACTTAAAAGTTATCCTGTCATCCAGCCTAAATAGTTACTGTACAAACAACTACCATTTTTCTCCAAAACGACACACATTTCAGATAAGAGGTTTTGTCGCATAACAAAGGATCCCTTGAATGTCATGAAAATGACAATAACTAATTTTTGACCAAAAATGCAGTTACTGCCTTTTTGCTTTGTAGGGCAGTATAGCTCAAATACATTAAGACTTTTTTGTAAGTATAAGTTAAGTAAAGTAAAATGTCTTTTTTAGTATATTTCTGAGAAGTACATAAAAAGTTAACTAAAAGAATACTTTCATATTTTAAGTTTAAAATAAGTATACTTGAATAAAAATTTTTTGTAAGGGTTGTTCCGAACACTGTGCATCTGTGCTGTTCCTGTCGTAAGTTTATGACATCACTGTACTCCCATGACTCCCAGGTGCACAGACCAACGGCCCGTGATTGTAAAGAAGGCCTTCCTCAATGAGGGGCTCTGTGTAAAGCTACTGTCTACAGCACAGACGCTGACGGTGTCTGATGACCATACCCAGAGGAGGAGCAAAACAAACCCACACAATAGAGAGAAGTTAGTGAGCGCTGAAACTGAACCTCGCTGACTTGGGTCGCAACCTTTCTGCTGCTTTACAACTCAACTGATAATACCTGAGCAGGACACACACACACACACATGCAGGACCGTTGAGGACCTGTAAGCCATATGTCAGTCTTTATAAGGCGTGATACTAAAGCTGTACAAGTCTACCGGGAATGTTTTGAGAAGTTTATCAGTAATCAGGACTCAACAGCTCAACTGCAACGGTTCTCCATGGCATCTGAGATGGGACACAGACTTAACAAGTCCTTTTTTGTTGCATTAAAGGAACTAGCTAACTGAAAACCGCTACTGAGTGAAAAAAAAAAGATATTTTCTAAAAATAAAACTAAGAACATTTGAACAGGCTTATTTTGTAGAGAACCAAAACATCTTTTTTTTTTACATTTTGACAATATTCTCAAAGTGGAAAACTCAGTAGAAAAGGATAGATTGTTTCATTGTACATAATGTCCTAGTAGCACACTGATTTATGTCTGATAGGTGTTCACTTTATATAGAGCTGTGATTGATGAAGATCTTTCTGCTGACCACGGAGTAATACAAGACTTTTTCACCTCACAAATGCTATGAAATTCACATATTTTGTGAGAAAGTGCATTGTGCCACTTTATCAGCACCTCAAATTTAGTAAGTAGGCCTATTGCACAAGTAATAGATTATTAAGCGAATGTGATGCATTGCAGTGTAATACATTCTTATTTAATTATTGATTGCATACATTTAAGAGCACATTCAGTTCACACTTAAATATGTATTTACCATAATAAGGACTTATTTAAGAGTTATACTAGTGGAAGTGTAGGCCCTACTTCTTTATCACAGGAGAATGTATGATTGTATTTCTGAGGAGTCAGAGATGTTAGATGTTTCTTTTAATAGTATTATAACTAATGAGCATGCGTTTGTGGATTTCTCTGGCGCACACACACACACAAACTCACACACACTTTTCTCTCTCTTGGTTTTATTTTTCCCTTCAGGAAAACAGTCTTACTCGGGCACACATGCGTCCCCAGACAAACTGAGCATTAAATTTAGCTCAGTTGTGATTACTGGAGCCTGTTCGTCCAGTCGTTGCTGCAAAACCTCATGTCACAAAACAAAAGGAGGAGAAGAAAACCCCACAGATTGCATGCGGTGGTCAGCCCCTCCCCAGCGTCCAGCAGCAAACACAGCCAAACCAGCTTGACTTTCCCCCACATTTGAGCAATTTTGTTGGTGATGAGTCAAATATATGTAAGGGTGAGACTCTCAGGGTAACCAATGGTGCAATAAAGGACAATAAAAGAGGACAAAGCCCCACAGAGCTTTGGACAGCCTCTTATTATCGTTTCTTTTCAGCAGCACCCCTCTTGATATTTGTGAATACTCTGGAACAGACTCAAACCCTGCTGCTTTAAATAAGCATGACTGCTTCAAGATTAGCATAGCTTCTTGCAAGAAAAGTGTTGACAGCAGATGTGTCTTTTTCTACGCATGTGTAGAGACTCTTTGACATGAATGTGTGATCAGGGATGAAGTGGCTTGTAAATATTAAGAAGCTGACAGAAAGCTTGTCCAGCAGACTGATTTACTAAATCCAGGTAAGAGGACGCTAATCATCACCGAATGAAAGCAGCTTGGCATAAGCTTGGTGTTAAATGGATAGTTTCTGATATGTTTAGAGCAAGTTTTCTGCATTTCATTCTTGTTATGACAGACTAAACAATCTGAATCTCTTCACTTCTGGAAGGTCAGTAAACAGGATAAAACAGAAAACGTACTAAAAATCTCCAACACCACAGTTCTTTTACAAAACATTTGCATTGAGGCGAGGAATGTGACCTCTCTTCCACCCTGAAGCCCCAATTACCCATAATGACACAGGGCAGATGATAAAATCCTGCTGCTTTGATCTGCCAAAGATTTATGCAATCCAAAATAGGGACTGGTGGTCTTTCCCCTCAATCATTACCCCTTATTATGTTTCTCGCAAGTGGGCCAATAGGAAGCGCGGCGCGTTCATCACAACAGCATGCGCGGGTCCAACTGTGATCGTTTAGCAGGAGCTAGACGGACCCTCGTAGCACAGGAGTCACCCCCTCCTGAGCAAGAGTCATGCTCGTACCCGTCCCGTTCAAGAACTGCAAATTACATGTGCGTCCCCAAGCGGGACGATCGGGCTTCCTATGACCCCCGATGGAAACGGCTTAGCTTCGACGCTTAGCTGCGAACGCTCTGATTCCACACAGCTTGAACGGCCTTTACGGTTAAAGCACAGGAGCAGAGGTTACGTTCCTCGTCTGCTCCTCGGTGACCCCTCGGCCCCGTCTCTAAAGACGCTCTCAGGTGAGATGATTCATGGTGGAAGTCATGGCTGTTACTGCCTTTGAATCTGCTTTGATGGCACATTAGCATCATCCCTGATTCACATAGTCGCTCTCTACGGCTCTGGCTTGAATAGAAAGTGTTACCTTGATCCTAAAGGGACGGATGGTGAGAGGTGAGAGAGGAAAGTGTGAGCAGCCCAGGCAAGAGTTTCCTCTCTCTTTCTTCAACAGTCATGCTAATTTCACTTGCACATTTTGGCTCTCAATGCAAAGGCAGACGCCTGTCTAGATCCCAGCACTTCAAAAGAACCTACACTAATCCTCATTTCGTAACCCACATTTCTGTTTTCATGTACGCTGCTGTTCAAAAGTTTGGGATAAAATAAGATCTATGTATCATCACATAACATTATCATATACAGTGGGGCTCAAAAGTTTTGGGCACCCCTTGCAAAATCTTTAAAAAGATAGTATCATCAAAATCACACAGATACATTTTTATATAGAGTCATCTACAGTATTGTTCAAAATAATAGCAGTACAATGTGACTAACCAGAATAATCAAGGTTTTTCGTAGATTTTTTTATTGCTACGTGGCAAACAAGTTACCAGTAGGTTCAGTAGATTCTCAGAAAACAAATGAGACCCAGCATTCATGATATACACGCTCTTAAGGCTGTGCAATTGGGCAATTAGTTGAATTAGTTGAAAGGGCTGTGTTCAAAAAAATAGCAGTGTGGCATTCAATCACTGAGGTCATCAATTTTGTGAAGAAACAGGTGTGAATCAGGTGGCCCCTATTTAAGGATGAAGCCAACACTTGTTGAACATGCATTTGAAAGCTGAGGAAAATGGGTTGTTCAAGACATTGTTCAGAAGAACAGTGTACTTTGATTAAAAAGTTGATTAGAGAGGGGAAAACCTATAAAGAGGTGCAAAAAATGATAGGCTGTTCAGCTAAAATGATCTCCAATGCCTTAAAATGGAGAGCAAAACCAGAGAGACGTGGAAGAAAACGGAAGACAACCATCAAAATGGATAGAAGAATAACCAGAATGGCAAAGGCTCAGCCAATGATCACCTCCAGGATGATCAAAGACAGTCTGGAGTTACCTGTAAGTACTGTGACAGTTAGAAGACGTCTGTGTGAAGCTAATCTATTTTCAAGAATCCCCCGCAAAGTCCCTCTGTTAAAAAAAAGGCATGTGCAGAAGAGGTTACAATTTGCCAAAGAACACATCAACTGGCCTAAAGAGAAATGGAGGAACATTTTGTGGACTGATGAGAGTAAAATTGTTCTTTTTGGGTCCAAGGGCCACAGGCAGTTTGTGAGACGACCCCCAAACTCTGAATTCAAGCCACAGTACACAGTGAAGACAGTGAAGCATGGAGGTGCAAGCATCATGATATGGGCATGTTTCTCCTACTATGGTGTTGGGCCTATTTATCGCATACCAGGGATCATGGATCAGTTTGCATATGTTAAAATACTTGAAGAGGTCATGTTGCCCTATGCTGAAGAGGACATGCCCTTGAAATGGTTGTTTCAACAAGACAATGACCCAAAACACACTAGTAAACGGGCAAAGTCTTGGTTCCAAACCAACAAAATTAATGTTATGGAGTGGCCAGCCCAATCTCCAGACCTTAATCCAATTGAGAACTTGTGGGGTGATTTCAAAAATGCTGTTTCTGAAGCAAAACCAAGAAATGTGAATGAATTGTGGAATGTTGTTAAAGAATCATGGAGTGGAATAACAGCTGAGAGGTGCCACAAGTTGGTTGACTCCATGCCACACAGATGTCAAGCAGTTTTAAAAAAACTGTGGTCATACAACTAAATATTAGTTTAGTGATTCACAGGATTGCTAAATCCCAGAAAAAAAAAAATGTTTGTACAAAATAGTTTTGAGTTTGTACAGTCAAAGGTAGACACTGCTATTTTTTTGAACACACCCCTTTCAACTAATTGCCCAATTGCACAGCCTTAAGAGCGTGCATATCATGAATGCTGGGTCTTGTTTGTTTTCTGACAATCTACTGAACCTACTGGTAACTTGTTTGCCACGTAGCAATAAAAAATATACTAAAAACCTTGATTATTCTGGTTAGTCACATTGTACTGCTATTATTTTGAACAATACTGTATATAATACATTTGATTGACTTTATATATTAAGTTTGATTTTTAATGAAAAAGTATTTGTTGACCAAAAGGAAGTTTTGATATTTGTATATTGCATTTTTAATTTGAATAATTTAATTTCTTGTTTTTAATTGCAATACAGATCATTACATTCTTCTGAATTTCATATGACATATACAAATATAATTTATCTTGAATATTGAACTTTTTAATTTTTATTGCATTAAAGTGGTTTTGATGCAGTTTATTTCAAGGAATTTCTGCAATTATAGTTATAACAAAGTATTAATATGGCCACATCCAAAGTGTTAACTTTTTTGTGCATTTACTTGGTAATGAGAAGACATTGATCAGACAAAATATGGTTTTAGTTATGATTTCTTTATAAGGTTACGTTCAAAGTAGTAAAATACAAAACTTTGACATTTTTGTGAATTTATTTATTCATGGGAAATTACTTTTCAGACAAAATATGGTTTTAGTTAAAAAAAATTTATATATGTATATATATATATATATATATATATATATATATATATATATATATATATATATATATATATATATATATATATATATAAAATATTTTATGTTAAGACCATTTTATAGGCTCACGCTCCAAGTAATAAACCAAGAAACATCCCAAACTTTGAAATTTTTGCACATTTAACCATTCATGAGAAGTTATTAATCAAACAAAATATGGTTTTAAGTAAGTAATGACTGTTTTATAAGCTCACATTCCAAGTAATAACACAATAACATAAACAAAAATTTGACATTTTGTGCATTTATTTATTCATGAGAAGTTACTGATCAAACAAAATATGGTTTTACCTGCCAAAATATTAAGTTAAAGCTCGATTATAAGCTCACGTTCCACTGGGTCAAAAATGACCCGGGATTGCAAGAGTTTTTGAATGCATTAAAATGAACAAAGGCAGGTTGCATTGGGACATCAATATTTGTTAAATAATCTGTATGTTTTATTTTCTGTGTAATGATAGTGGGAATGAAAATAGCTCAAGTGAAACATCCATAAAGTTACGTCTTTCAAAACTACCCTTTTTTAAACCCCATCTTTTCACAAAGCACGTGAAGAGGAAGGTATGTTAACAGTCAATCTTCAGGAAGAGGTGCTGATCTTCCGTGCCATGACCCCGGATGTTCAGATCTTTTACAGAGCGTGACTGTCTCAGTGGGGTTAAAATATTGAAACCAGGTTAGAGCTCTTCTCAAGCACAGTAACTCCTGCAGGATCATGACAACGAGGCTAATTGAGCAGTAAATTAGACTCCCTGCGCTGTAGACAGGTAAGTGACATGACGGCGCTGGCTTTGATAAGCGACACAGCTTCCTCTTCACAGGCTTGTGTCAAACAGTGGCTCTTTCACATTCCTGAGGAGGTGCTTCAGACCTTCTTTAAGTCTTCCTAATACAGGTTCTAATTAAACAGACAGGTGATAATCTAGCACAGCAGCCCAAAGGGTCCTGTTTTCTTTCGTTCTCTTATCATGACAATTCTGCTCATTCAGCAAGAAGATGCCATGAGAAACCCACCACAGGCCGGACAATATTAGCATGACTATCAGACAAGACAATGTTGCTTGTCAAAACGTGTTACAGTTCACAAAAAAGAACACAAAAAAAACATTTATTTGTTTTATTTATCTTATTTATGGTAATTTACCACCAGATTCTCATTGCTGTAAAACATGTTTTTTTTTTAGATCTTTTTTTTAAAAGATCTAATATTATTTATATATAATTTTAATTAATACAAAATAAATAGATCTAAATAAAAAATATATATAGTCCTACTTTAACAGAGAAAAGGGGAAAGTAGATAGTGGTTAGTAATACATGAATTCAGTATATTTAATATTTTTAGTAATAAATATTCAGTAAAAATACTGTAATCCAATCAGTTTAAATAGAAATCATAAATCGATCATGTTTACTGTACATGTTTGGTAAAACAAGGAGAATTTGAGCTTTGAAAAAAATATATTTAATATTAGGAAAATAAAGTCTATTTTATGAGCATTTAAAAAGATAGTCTTCTGGTATTATTTTGATTTATGCTAATTTCCATCAAATTGGCATTACTGTAAAGCATGGTTTGTTTAATTTTTGTTTTTTAGATACCAATTTACAATATAATGGGGAGATGCAGGTTTTGATTAATAATGCATACATATAATAAGTAATAATGCAATAATAATAATATATGTGGTTGTAACTAGATTTTATTAATAATACAATACAGTGTAATATAACAAATAAATTCAGTACAAATACTGTTAACCAATGAGGAAATACTCAAAAATAAATAACATATGGGTTACAATTTAAATTTTAAATAAGTGTGTGTTTAAAAAATATTACTGAAATTAGAGTAAAAAGTAAGGGACAAAAGATAAATAGTCATAAGGCTTCATTTTCCTAAAGTAAAATATAACGTACTGTTTGTGTGTGTGTGTGTGTGTGTGTGTTTTTTGTTTGTTTGTTTGTGTGTGTATTTGTTTTCCTTTTTGTTTATGTGTTTTGATTGTGTGTGTGTTTGCTTGTTGGTTTTGTTTTGTTTGTGTGGTTTTGTTTGTGTTTGTGTGTGTGTGTGTGTGTGTGTGTGTGTGCGTGCGTGCGTGTGTGTGTGTGTGCGTGTGTGTGTGTGTGTGTGTGTGTGTGTGTGTGTGTATTTCTTGTTTGTGTGGGGTGAGAGCTGACATGTGTGGTTGTGAAGGTGGATGGCTGTAATGATCCATTAACCCTCAGGCTGATTTGAGGAAATCATTAAGACAGTCCCTGTTGCCCATCAGGTGTGAATGAGCTCCATTCTCCCCTCACTCACGCCTTACTGTACATACGAATGGCCTGTTACCTCACAGGGACTTGAGAAAGATTCGCGGATCGGCTTTGCAGACAGGAACCCAACACAATCCCCCTCCAGTTACATTACATTTCATTGTCATTTCACACAATCCTGAGCTAGACAGCTAGCTTCCCCCTCAATATCATTTCTACAGTTTTCTACTATATATATGTATGTGAATATGAAAGTGTAACTAATAATCGAAAATTAGTTACTTTATCTAGCACATAGCACTGTGACATGAAAATGATAGTACTAAAATTCATATACTAGTATAATCATATACTAAAATATCCAGTTTGTCATTAAATGTTCCCTTTTATTTTATGTCTGATTCATTTGAGTGAAGAGAGTCGGACTCCCAATCGAAAGGTTGTGAGTTCTAGTCCCGGGCCGGCAGGAATTGTGGGTGGGGGGAGTGCATGTACAGTTCTCTCTCCACCTTCAATACCATGACTTATGTGCCCTTGAGCAAGGCATCGAACCCCCAACTGCTCCCCGGGCGCCGCAGCATAAATGGCTGCCCACTGCTCCGGGTGTGTGTGTGTTCACAGTGTGTGTGTGTGTGTTCACTGCTCTGTGTGTGTGCACTTCGGATGGGTTAAACTCAGAGCACAAATTCTGAGTATGGGTCACCATACTTGGCTGAATGTCACATCACTTTCACTTTTTTACTTTCACTTTTAAATGAAAAAAAAAAAAAGTTCAGTAAAAAAAAAATTAATAAAAGAGTACTACTTTATATTTGAGTAGAATCATGTTTATATACTATTTTTGCATACAGTAGAAATACAAGGTACTTGTATTGTAAAGAAAACAGTAATATTATACCATGGTATAAATACGTGCAAGAAAGTAAAAGTAATATTAATGCTATTAGTTTTGACAGTTTACTGTATATGTTATTCTTTATGTCAAAGAGTGGAATCAAGAAGATCATAGTGTATTACTATTTTATGTTTTAGTGAATTGGTGGCTAATTTGTAGAAATGTGCATGTTTTCATCTTAATTTGGTGATGTTTAGTGATTCACGTTCATGACATTCGTGTGTTTGCTTCTTCTTCCCCTAAAACCGTATGTTTCTGTGTGAATTGCATCATACAAATTCGTGTGAAATCACTATCTCTTAAAATAGTGCTTTCAACTTCAACTGTCAGAGTTTCTACAATAAACAAATCCCAGAGACGAGTCAGGGCAGGCCTGGCGGAGCAGATAGCGCGCTCTGAGATGCTGTCAGAGAGGAAGCTTTAGCGCACGGTTATCTCACATCACATGATTAGCGGCTGCTTTTAGAAACTGACCATCCTGCCTCTGCTCCACCTCTTCCCTCGCTGATAACTCTGTCACTCAGACGGCTGCAGTGAGGCCAGGGCCATGCTTTAGAGAGCACTAATAATGAGCTAATAATTAGTCATGTGAGAGGCTGATAAGAGAGCGGAAGCTGATGTGAGAAGAAGGGCAGAGGAGATGTTTCACTATCAGGGCTATGTGTATCTCACAGTCTCCTGCTGTGCCATATCAGATACTCTCTCTCTCTCCCTCTCTCTCTCACTCTCACTCACTTTCTCTCTCACTTCTCAGATTTGTCATTAGATTTACTGTACTTTGATATATACTATGGTACTGAATGGTTGCATAATAATCATACAATGATATTTGCACTGTATTTTTAAATAATTAATGTGCATGTGCAAGAAAACATAGTTATACCCTGGTATTAACATGGCATTTTAAAGAACCATAATGCATGTACAAAAAGCATGTTATATGTAATTTCACATATACTATAGTACTGAATATTTTCAAATTCATATGATGATATTTGCATGGCATTAAGAAGAAAGTCATAGTATTACAATAGTGCAAGTGCAAAATCATGGTAATAACATGGTACAGAATGAGTATTCAAATAACATTTTATTAACATAGTATTCTACGACATTGCAAAGAATGGTTACACTTTATTGTAAAGTGTCTTTGTTGCAGTCTAATTATACATTTACGTACTGAGTAATATTAATTAACTACTTACTATAGGGTTGGGATAAGGGTGACTTGCATGTAATTACGCATAATTAACTGTAATTATAATAGTAAGTACATGCAACATGTAATGGACACCTTGAAATAAAAGTGTTACCCAAAGAATACTATGATTCATATCCAAAAACATGGTATTACTATGGTAATTTCACATATAATATAGTACTGAATAAATGCATGCTCATTTTCAGTTGATATTTTCATGCATTTTAGTTTTCATGCATTTTGCATGGACATGTCAAGGATACAATGGTGCATGTGAAAAAGCATGGTAATACTATGATAAAAATTATTACTATATTCGTATACCATAGTTTTTACATATTATTCCAAATAATTGTTGAATAATATAATATAATTAATGTACAAAAAATATGGTATTTCTATAGCACTTTCACATTTTCCATAATCACACAATGGTATTACATAGTATAACAATATAGTGCATGTGTGAAAACATGGTAATACCATGATAATGAATGATCTTCTTTATATCTTCATTACTAAATTAATATACCGTTGAAAACAATATCATTGTGCATGCACAAAAACTATGAATGTTTCATATACCATACTGAACAATTGTATATTGATTCTAATATGATGGTATTTGACATGGTGTTGTCAAAGAATACCGTGATGTTAGTGCATGTGCAAAAACATTTTGGGAAAAAGTCACATTATTTTTTTCAGTAAGGTTTTTTTCCCAACAAAGGAAGTGGATTGTCGTATTATTGGTGTGCATTTGTTAACTTGGACTTGGTAAGAGTGTGTTAACCTAATGAGTGTATCCATCTGCCTTTTACTAACACACCGGCTACTTTGAATTCAGTGCAGCACGTCATGACAACAAAACGGGTCTTGGCCATTTTGTGATCTGTTTGAATTATATCTCTTTCCCACAAGCTGGTGTCTGTTTTCTACCCTTGACACCCCTCCCTCTGTGGGAAAAAAAGCCATCCTGTTTGCAGTGTGTAGTGTGCATTGTAACATGTAATTCAATTTTACTCCATAGCCAGCGGCTGCATAATGCAAAAGTCTGACTGCATGTAAAGACACAGAGAGGGCTTCACTAAACAGCCCAACCATGGCTTATGTGTCTTTGTGCGTGTGTTAAAGTCATGTGGATGAGGGGATGGATGGACTGAATCTCACGCCCTCTATTGGTGGCCTGCATCCCCTCGCAAACTGCTTTGTCACCAAAAACCTGATCAGAGGATTTTGGTGGTAAAAGACAGAGTCTTTAATTACCCCTCAGAAGAAAACGCTATAAAAAGTATGACATATTTTAAGCAGGTTTGCTGTAAAGACTGATTTAGACAAGCCATCCAGACAAAATCAAACAAACAACAACAAACCTTTGGCATTCTTTGTCTAGAGAATGTTTTTGGGAAGTTCATTGTGGTTTATGAGGTAAAGGCATGTGATATGTTGTGTAGAAGAGACTGTACACATTCAGGAACAAGATACAAACTCTTATCTTTGTACCTTATGTACACCTAAAGGGTACATAAAGGTACATAATTATAAAAAATAAAAAATATAATAATAATAATAAAAAAAAATATATATATATATATATATATATATATATATACAGTTTTGTTCAAAATAATAGCAGTACAATGTGACTAACCAGAATAATCAAGGTTTTTAGTATATTTTTTATTGCTACGTGGCAAACAAGTTACCAGTAGGTTCAGTAGATTCTCAGAAAACAAACAAGACCCAGCATTCATGATATGCACGCTCTTAAGGCTGTGCAATTGGGCAATTAGTTGAAAGGGGTGTGTTCAAAAAAATAGCAGTGTCTACCTTTGACTGTACAAACTCAAAACTATTTTGTACAAACATTTTTTTTTTCTGGGATTTAGCAATCCTGTGAATCACTAAACTAATATTTAGTTGTACGACCACAGTTTTTTAAAACTGCTTGACATCTGTGTGGCATGGAGTCAACCAACTTGTGGCACCTCTCAGCTGTTATTCCACTCCATGATTCTTTAACAACATTCCACAATTCATTCACATTTCTTGGTTTTGCTTCAGAAACAGCATTTTTGATATCACCCCACAAGTTCTCAATTGGATTAAGGTCTGGAGATTGGGCTGGCCACTCCATAACATTAATTTTGTTGGTTTGGAACCAAGACTTTGCCCGTTTACTAGTGTGTTTTGGGTCATTGTCTTGTTGAAACAACCATTTCAAGGGCATGTCCTCTTCAGCATAGGGCAACATGACCTCTTCAAGTATTTTAACATATGCAAACTGATCCATGATTCCTGGTATGCGATAAATAGGCCCAACACCATAGTAGGAGAAACATGCCCATATCATGATGCTTGCACCTCCATGCTTCACTGTCTTCACTGTGTACTGTGGCTTGAATTCAGAGTTTGGGGGTCGTCTCACAAACTGCCTGTGGCCCTTGGACCCAAAAAGAACAATTTTACTCTCATCAGTCCACAAAATGTTCCTCCATTTCTCTTTAGGCCAGTTGATGTGTTCTTTGGCAAATTGTAACCTCTTCTGCACATGCCTTTTTTTTAACAGAGGGACTTTGCGGGGGATTCTTGAAAATAGATTAGCTTCACACAGACGTCTTCTAACTGTCACAGTACTTACAGGTAACTCCAGACTGTCTTTGATCATCCTGGAGGTGATCATTGGCTGAGCCTTTGCCATTCTGGTTATTCTTCTATCCATTTTGATGGTTGTCTTCCGTTTTCTTCCACGTCTCTCTGGTTTTGCTCTCCATTTTAAGGCATTGGACATCATTTTAGCTGAACAGCCTATCATTTTTTGCACCTCTTTATAAGTTTTCCCCTCTCTAATCAACTTTTTAATCAAAGTACGCTGTTCTTCTGAACAATGTCTTGAACGACCCATTTTCCTCAGCTTTCAAATGCATGTTCAACAAGTGTTGGCTTCATCCTTAAATAGGGGCCACCTGATTCACACCTGTTTCTTCACAAAATTGATGACCTCAGTGATTGAATGCCACACTGCTATTTTTTTGAACACACCCCTTTCAACTAATTCAACTAATTGCCCAATTGCACAGCCTTAAGAGCGTGCATATCATGAATGCTGGGTCTCATTTGTTTTCTGAGAATCTACTGAACCTACTGGTAACTTGTTTGCCACGTAGCAATAAAAAAATATACGAAAAACCTTGATTATTCTGGTTAGTCACATTGTACTGCTATTATTTTGAACAATACTGTATATATATATATATATATATAATATTATTTTATTTTATGTTTTTATTTTATTTTATTATTATACTAATTATGATTTTCCTCATGTGAAACGTCTGTATAACTGTATAATCTAAAGTAGTCTAATTATGCTTCTCTATCTTGTTTTAAAGATTTTTGAATATTGTACTCAAAAAAAACAAAACTAAAATATTATTTAGGAACCTGAAAAATTGTGTAAAATAGTGTTTTCTTGTAAAACATATTCCAATAAACTTTGCTGTATAAACGAAACAATAAAAGCAAGTGAATGAAGTCAGTGGCTGGAGCAGAAGCTGAGTCGGTTAGCAGCAGTGTGTGAACATGAACCGCTCCTGCTCTGTAGTGTGTACTGAAGCTCTGATAGCAGCAAACACACCGCTGAGATGCTCCTCACCCCCCTCCACACATCAGCTGCCTGCTCTTAGAAAGGCAAGGTGTTAAACAGCTCAGTACAGATGCAGATCAAAGCATCTTCAAGAGTTTGAACTGAATTAAGCCCCTTTCACACTGCCATTCCGGCAAATACACGGGTAAAGTGTTCCGGCAATTGTTCCCAGGTCGCTAGATTTGGCACTTTCACACTGCCAGTGATGACCCGGGATATGTGCGTGCTTTCACACACAACCCTTGAAGATCCCGTAACGATACGTGACATCAGGGCATGACGTGTAATGTACGAGTCGAAAACGTTAGGCACGTAATACTTTCACTGAAGCAAGCGAATTATCTCGGTGTCAGCATGGAAACTGAAGTGCTTCATTATAGTTTGCACAGATTTTTTCGTCGTGAACGTTGATCTTCCTTCAAAACAGCAACATCTCTTCGACACGACATTAGATCTGGCTTTTGTTCACACAGCGCTCGTCTTGGGTTGAACCCAGCAATGTTACTAGGTCCCCGACCCGGGTTCAATACCGGAATCAATCCCGGGACGTGGTTGCTTTCACACAGAAGGCGACCCGGCAATGTTCCGGCAATATGCCGGGTCCGACGTGCAGTGTGAAAGGGGCTTTAGTGACTAACTGTTATTACTCTTTAGGAGGAATTAAGAGTTTGATGCTGGAAGCCATGGCTGCAATTTTGTGGTAAATTATTTATTAACTTTTTGATATATTTAATGATATCAATAGTGAAATTCTAATACACATCCATATCAAAGACCAAAACTTTAAATAATAATAATAATAAAACTCCTAGGCAAATTCTGCCAAATCAAGCATAAAATATAGATATTAACATTTCACATTATTTATTTATTCATTCATATGTTTGACATTGACATATTACTGTGTTTTTGGATATTCTTATCATGCAAATATCATGATATTTACAAAACCAAAATTGTACCATGCTATTAACATGGTGCTCCACGTTACAAAAAATTACTTTAATTTCCAGAAAATTTGTATTGGTACTTTTTGTAAGTGTATTCAATACAATAGTATATATCAAATTATTATGTTATTACCATATCATCACTGCATGTTTATACTTTTCATATTTTTATGGCGTTTTGAGGTGTTTCATTGAAATATCAAGGTATTACCTTCTCATACTGACACTGTACTATGGTAACATATTTTGCATTGGATGGTTATTTCTTTCTTATAAAGTTAATTTTAGACATTTGCAGCCCAATGAAATGCAATAATACTAAAAGCTCTGAATATTTGACTGAGGGAGTTCATTATTCAAAGCAACTCAACCACTTCATCGCAAACTCTGAAGAACTAATTTAATATCAACACATTATTGTGAAGCGTGAGACGCCCTTGAATGGTAAAAGGAAGATGGATGGTGTTCATTTGATTTAATTTCTAAATCCTTCAGGGTCCTTCAGACCAGCGTTTCTCAAGTGGAGATAAAATCGGTTCAAGATCTGCTCTGACAGGGTCATGGATACACTAAAGAAAGTGCATCACAATTAACATGTACGTCTTTCTGAGTTTAAATAAACTAAATAAAACATTGACTTCGTTTTTTAGGTCCAATCAAACTCTTCTGTAATCTGCCACTTGGCTCAAGCAAGTCAAATCTGACGTGAGACTGGCATTCCCTCAACCTCAAAAAACACGGACAAAATTGAAACACAACCCAGACTGCATTAAAACCTAAGACAAAAACCAACAAAACAATAAGAGGAATGGAAATGAGCCTCAGACTTTGTGTTCATGTCCCTCCCCCTCTTTTAATCGCTCCCGTCGCCTCTGGTGTTTCCCAGGCTGCAGATAGTGGGCCACAGGCCAACCATTCATATCTCCACCATCATAGTAATATTCCCTTATATAGTGTGTGATACAAACATATTAACGCTGTGAAAGCATCTCGGTCGAACAGCTATCAGAGAAAGCTCAATGTTGGCGCTGGGACAGTGGAGGAAGGTGCTGGGGACGCTGATGGTGCCTGTGACAGATGGTTTAGTTCAGGATTGAGGATAAACAGCACTTTCACTGGCTCCTTTCCCACAGTAACACAACCTACGGAGGTGAGAAAGCCAATTTATTGGGACCAAACTAAGTGTCTCCATTCTAGCATATAAACCACACTCGCTCTGGCCCAAATGGTGCTCACACCCCATCAAAAATCCTCATTTGGCAGATTTTAGCAAAACAGTGACACTTGGGAAGAACAAATACAGCTGAACACAGGCCCAACAGTGTATCTCAGACAAAACCTGCTGAGCTTTTTTCCCCCTTTCATATGTTTCACTGCAGTTTTCAACTGAAATGATCATAAAACTTTTATTTTTATTTTACAGAATTATTTTTCTTACATTAATAGTTATGTGGTTCCTTGCAAAATACTGTGTTATGACATCTTTTACCATAGTGCATGATTAGTAAACTACTACATTCTGATGTTTGCGTCACATAATCAGCTCCATATGTATGGCTTTTCTGACAGTAAACTTGCTCAGTAGCTCACCCGGTATTTTTATTGAGTCTCAATAAAGGAGTTCCAGGGTTTATGTTAGGTTTTAGTGTAGGTGGGACGTTATTTTTCAACATGATAGTCCATTTACTTGTTAGTTAGTGCCACTCACCGGACATTTCATTTCTAAACTGCCAGACATTGTCAGATTCACATCCATCTGTTTCAGATAAAACTGAAAACGCTTTTAATAACATTCACTGGACGTTCACTTTGAAAGTGTCACAAAATTAGCAAGAAGCAACATGAGATCAGTTTGCAGAAATGTCACCAGGTTTTTCCAGTGAGCCTGGGTTGAGTTTATCGGTTGCTGAAAGCATTAATAAAAACTGAGCAAATAACTGAAGTATTTTGCAAACAAACATGCATGAAGTCAGGTTAAAACTGGCAGAATTGTAAAGGTGTCGTTTCAGTGTGACCTCACTCTTGCTTTCCAGCATTCCTGTTCTTGAATTCCCGCCACTGGATAATCCTCCTTAAGACGCACCTCATGCAACACCCCTCTATCAGTTATTTGCTTTATCATCCGCTCTTCTTCCACAAAGTGAGAATGTGGACTTATTCTGGAAGATAATGGCAGACATTATTGTGAAGGTTTGATGAGAAGAGTGCCGAACCATGAGTGTGTTCTTACCCCTAATCTCGTAATAAAGTGAAAGAGAAAACAGCTGAGATGTTGAATAAGAGAAAGAATAACTGTTTTCCTGTAAGAGAGTGACGGTGTGTGATAACTGAAGCAGTCCTGTGACAGTAGCAACACTAAACAAAGCACAGGTGTCGAACTGATTGCTGTCCTAACAAAATGTGTGTGTGTGTGTGTGTGTGTAATAATTGATGCCATTCAGAGCCATGACTGATAGGACTTTTCTAGTGTTGTTTTTTTGGGAAAACTAGCAGAAATTTGCCTAAAGGATTTGCTTAAAATGTGTTTAATGGAGAGAAGCTGGAAAGCAAAAGCAAAATAAAAATGTTAATAATGCATGCGTGAGCTTGAAGATGTGTTGAACTATGTGAAAGCCATGCAGTTCAATTCTGCTGAATTTCGCGGTTGCAGATTTCATGCGATCAAGTGTTCATGGCTAACTACAAAGCAAAAATCTCATGGTTTGTGGTTTCCTCTACAAAATGAACTGTTCTAAAGGCAATCTGATTGTGTGGACTAAATGACCAGTATTTGTTATATCACAGTGGGGATTATTGTACTGGCTGACCAGTGTTACTCTCGTGGGAATGCTGGTGGTAAGATCGTGTTAGTATGTGACATTTACTTTCAACATGATTTTTTGGCAACAAGTACCAGTGTTTCCAGCCCATACAAGAATAATCTGAATAGTACAGTCACTGGATTGCAAGAAGAGTTAGGAAGCTATTTTCAAACTTTAACAAATCTTCAACTTCAGAATGTTCCATAAGTAGTTAAAATACACTTTTTAAAATGTTTTACTTAGCTTCACTACATGTTATATAAATTACTGCTAAAGACACTATCATTAATTCATACATTTTTAACAGTTTGATAACTATTTTAATTTTAAATTTTATAATAAAAAGTCGTTTTCGTTTTAAACAATCTATTAATCAAAGAATCCTAGGGGGGTTGATATCCACAAAATATTAAGCAGTTATATTAAGCAACAACTTGTTTCTCAAGCACCAAATCAGCATATTAAAATGAAATGGACTGAAGGTAGTGTATACTGAAAAAAATTTAAGACCAATTTAATGTTTTATTAAATATATAAATCGGATCATATAGTTTATTTTTAGATTAAAAAAAAAAATGTATTTTGCCCACAATAAAATGGGTCTCAATTAGTATTAAACTGAATAGACACATTTACTCTAAACAGAACTAAAACCAAATGAGTCAAAAACATAGACTATCTGAACTGGAACTGAATGATTGAATGAGTGATCATCTTTGATGATCATCACTAAAATAAATCTTTGCAGCTTTAGTTTTCTCAGCTGTAAGGGCAGGGATTTGTGTAGCTCTGCCTTTGGTCGTCTTCTTGTGGACAAAGAAAAAGAAGGAAAGAAATTGAGAAAGAAAGAAACAAACAAAGAAACGAAGAGAATGACAATTATTAATCTATCTTTAATCCATCATTAGTTTGTTTTGTCAGTTCCCGGGTTTTTTTCTTTTTTTTCTTGTGCATTCATTCTCTAAGATGAATAGTCTGAGCTCTTTTTCTCGCCAACGAGCTCCACCACTGATTCGACATGCAGAATCGGGCAAAAACAGGTGACACTGTCCAACTAGATCCAACGAAGTGGAACAAAAAACTAAAGCTGACAAATGGTTCAAAACCACATGATGTTGCCTGACAGCTTGGTGTGTCCCGTGATTAAGGGGCCGTTCACACAGAACGCGTTTTTTTTATTCCACTGTCTATTTTTCCATCGTTTTTCTGGGTAAAAATGGATTTGCTGTATGTGTTTGACACCTGCAATCACATCTTTTGCAGCATCTCACTTGTGACACAGCATTCTAAAAACACGGCGCTCAAGTTAATAAAACTTCAGCTTAGTTATCTAGACCTTTCATTTTTCCCCATTCCACTGACAATATTTTGTGTTTTTCATAACTGCTGTCTGCTATATTACATGCTATTGGCTATCTGAAAATGCAGTCTTGTGGTTTCATTCATACCTACATAATAGAAAACAAAGTGTAGTCCTATATAGGAATAAATCTGATTGGTGTGCCCCAAGGGTCAACATTGGGGCCACTTCTCTTTAATAGTTTTTTATGACTGTTGTATTTAACTCTATGCTGATAACACTGTCATGTGCACATAATATATATATATATATAGTTTTATCACGCTTCACCACAGCTGAGCTACTGTAACAAATGAAAAATGTGGTTAAATCTCTCAGCTAGTTACTTGCAAAGATTGATAATGACTAGTTGAGATCAGTTATTTTGGCTAATTATACACTTAGTGCCAGCATTCAGTCTAATGGTCTGATGTTCCTCCCTTGCATCTGGTCCCACAATGGCCAAAGCCTGACTTTGTGTCTGCAGCAGCAGCTTAGGTGCTCCAGCTCTGACAGCTCGGATGAAGCATTCCACCAATCAACTGAGGAGATGCTCCCACACCCCTCGAATCCACAGACACACTGCCATATTGAACGGAGGAGATCCATCATCAAGTGGTAACGGGATTCCCTTAAAATACGCCTCGTTCCCGTTAGTTCACACAGACAGTATTGCATGGGAGGTGGGGGCATTAGGGTCATACTGTCCTGGGAAAGTTTAGTTCTCCATTTAAATCAACAAACGATGTGGCCTTCTGCCGAGTATATGAATGTGCCCGGTGGCAGATGGCAGTGTTTCATACCCATAGACTCAAGCAAACCCTAATCCCCGGGGGATCGCGCATTCCCGGGTCATCAGTTGTTCACATCAAGGAGAAAAAAGGGGAGAGCGCAAGACAGAGAGAAAGGGGAACGCTCGTTCTCCCCCTCCCAGAGAAAACAAATACATCTCAGGCCACTTCAGTAGAGACGTAAGCCTGATAAGGTGTCGATCATCTCATTAGTCTGGGGATATTGGAAAGCCTCATGAATAATGATGCTGGCTAATTAAAAAAAGCAGACAGAGTGTGTTAACAGGACCTCAGTGGTTTATCGAGATGAACGAGGCTCAGTTGGATCTCCAAACTCATTTAGTGGCCCGACTGTCATTTGTTTCTTAGATGCCTGCTGATTTTCTTTATTGTTTGTTTAGGTGGTTGAGTGGCGCATCAGTCCCACGCTACAGCCATGTGCGTGTGTTTGTACATATCAGCTGCTGTGGGTCAAACAAAGAGTCTCATGTGACTCAGCAGTTGAGGGAATAATGTTCCTCCCCCCTCAGGCTCTATTGCGGAGAGACTTTCTCACACCTCTCCATCTGGACGGGCTTCTTTCGAAATGTCAATCACAGCAGGGACTCCCATTTTTCAGTCAGCTTTGGGGGATGACCCTCTCTGGGAGATTTGGTGAAAAGTCAGTGAGATTGTTGATTTCAGCTCGGGACTTTTGGGAGATTATTGCTTAGAAGTCTGCTTAATCTCGCCTGGAGCTGCAGAAAGTCCATAAAAGTCATTCATTTTTTGGAAGTGATGTTCTTTTATATTGTGTTGCAAAAATAAATAAATAAATAAAATTACTTCCATGCATTCAGGGCTGATGAGTCAAAATCATATAAAAGTGCTATAATTTAAAGACTAAACTAAAGACTAAAGTGGCTGTTCTGCAATTTCACAAGCATCAACAAACAGTAATAAATAGAAGCCATCCAATGGCTTTATAAAACGTCACTGAAATATGTGTGATGTTTTGTGTTTGAGCGCCCTCTGTCCATAAAATCCTGATGTGACACTCACTCTTGTGGCCATACTAATGCAATTAAAAAAATGTGTACAACTTCATTTTTTTCTGATATACAATTAGAATTAAACCACATAAAAAAAAAATAAAAAAAAAAAAAATAAAAACATAATTGTATGCAGTATGAATTGTTTTAATTCCCTTAATTATCAAATTTTTGAATGCAATCACAAATCAATAATTTATTTATTCATTCATTTATTTATTTATTTATTTATTGTGGAGACAATTAATCTAAGACCACATTGAAAGTCTGGGATATATATTTTTTTTGGTAAAAAAAAATCTTCTAAACTTTTTGGTAGCATACACATGAAAATGTTAAAATACAGTGACATTAAATTACATATAATTAATAAGAATCTGCCTTATGTTTTTAGATTAATTCCATGCCTTCTGAAAATGCCTTCTAGTTTAATTCTTACCTGCATAAGTGAAAACAATGTGTAGTCCTAAACGGGAATAAATCTAATCTTTTAAATCTAAGAAAGAGGTGTGCCCCAGGGTTCAACATCGGGGCCACTTCTCTTTTTTGTTTATGTAAATAATGTTCCAGATATTTTTAGTGACTGTTGTATTTAACTCTATGCTGATCACACTGTCATGTACACACAAAGCTGATCTTCATAAAATGCAAGTTTCTCTTCAGTCTGAGTTTGGTTTTTAGATAATAAATTAGTGCTCAGTTTGGATTTTTTACTCATAACTCTAAAATGTATGAAGAACTTCAGGCGTCCACATAAAAACATTTGTGGACTTCAATTTATAGACAAATATAGACTTTTTTTTACTTTGAAATATCAGTTTCAAAATCATCCTAATAATGACGAAAGGCTTCAGTTTCTTTTTCATACTCTCCACAAACTTCCGTTGACGGAGTATGTAAGTTTGATAAGCATTATGAAATTTGGCAAATAATAATAATAAAATAAAATAAAAATAATAAAGAAATTGAATTTAATTACTTTCTGGGAGACAAATGCACGTGTACAGCTAAAGACTCTTTCAAAAAGAGTAGAGGCGTGAAATCAGCATCCTGGCCAAATTGGCCCATTGGTCTCTGATCATCATGGCCTCCTAACAATCAATCCCCATATCTACTAACTGGCTTCATCTCTCTGTCTGCCCTCACCAGTCAAGCTGGAGTTTGGTGGGCTTTCTGGTGCTCCGTCGCATCATCCCGGTGGATGCTGCACAGTGGCATTACATAACTGTAGATTACATTTAATAGATTACATTTTTATGAGAACTATTGGTAATTGGTTTGTAAAAGGTGACATTTATACATGTTTTTTTTGTTTTTTTTTTACAAGTTTACGTTGCATTTACACCATTTTGACCAGCAGGTGCCGGCAACATGTGGCGTTTCGAGCGCTTGGAAACAGTGAATCATTTTACGAAGCAATTGATTCAGAGTTGAGTTGATTCTTGAGTTTGTTTGTTTAATAATTGCATCAACCAAACAAGGTACAAAATCACATTCCAAAATCGAACACCTCTTATTCAGCCTTGATTGAGCATAACCAAAAACAGGGGAGTAAAACATGTTAAAAATTAAATTGTCAGAATAAAACGAAACTTAACCAAAAATAAAATAAATACAAAAGATGCTTCAAAAAATAAATATAACAAAATTGACTTTTAAATTAAATTATACAAAATCAAGAGAGAAGTCAACTTTAGGGCTTTCTTGTTCTTAACAAATTTTAAAGATTTGTATAAGAGTTTGCCTCATTATACCATTGAATAAAGATGGGTTTAGATTTAAACCATCTACACTTATCTCTCTGTTAAATAATGGAGAATAAAGATATTAAAGAAATTAAGTCATTTTAAACGACATTTTTCCAGTCGGTTAAACATATCCTCAGTGAATTAAATGAAAGCGGGTACATTTTTTTTATTATTTTATGAAAGCGGGTAAATAAAAATGAATCTTTTTAGCTAGCACGATTCAAAAGATTCGAGTCAAAATCCCGCCACTGAACCATGCGCATGCGTGATCTGATGGGAAGATCGAATCATTACTGACTCGGATCTCTGAATCTCGTTCCACCCATAGACAGTAAAAGGTTCCACCAGATGAACGAATCCTCACTCAAGTCATTTCGCTGGTTCGGTCTTTTGTCACGTGACACCCCTGTGTTCTGACTTCCGCTTCCGGTGTGCCTAAAGTCCGCCCTCTGTGAAATGGGTTTGCTGGTGTACTGTCGATTATGTTGACTCACACGTGTTAAGGGCTTTTCTGTGTTTTAAAAGCGACTCAATTCGAATCCGCATTCACCAGCTCCGTGTTCAAAGTGAGTTCGCTCAGTTTCTGATAGACTCTTTCCTCTGTTTTTGTTGATTTATAAGCTCCAGCGGCGCTAGCAGCCCGTCAGCTAGCAGTAACACACCGGTCTCTCGTTTAAGGGCCACTGCACACTGAGATGCGACAAGTACCTAGTGTGCACACACGTTTCACCTGTCTTTGAAATCAGCAACCCGGATTAATTTGGTATTACGCGCTTTTCTTTCACGAAACCTCCTCGCAGACATCATGGGGGCTTACTTGTCTCAACCCAATACGGAGAAGAGCGCGAGCAACGGCGGGAACGAGAGCGTGCGCTTCGGCTTCGCGGCCATGCAGGGCTGGAGGGTGTCCATGGAGGTACAACACCGCTTCAGTCACTCTATCTGAACACAAACACGAGTAAATGACCTTTAGCCGGTGTAATTGAAGCCAGTGGTTCTGTAGTATGTGTGTTTTGTTTGTCAGGAGTGGTTTTGGCGCCAGTGAGGTCCGCGTGACTCCCGCCTCTAGCTCCTGTTTTATCTTGTTTTGTTTCCAGGACGCGCACAACTGCATCCCGGAGCTGGATGATGAAACTGCGATGTTCGCGGTCTATGATGGACATGGAGGTAAGATGGGAACCTTTATAGCCCACTACGTGTGTATAAGAGACTTTAAATTGAGAATTCACCCTAAAATTATATTTATCACTTCATTCGAACTGCTACTTTTTACTTGGACAACAAAGGTTTTGTTTTTTCGCTTTCATTTTAGTAAAGCATATCAAGCCCCCAAAATGAACCATACAAATAGACGACATATTATTGTGACAGTTCACCCCAAAAACTTTTTTTTTTCGACATTTCTCATCAGCGAGACCTCCTGTGGAAAATAAAATATATTTTGAAAAGTCTTGTTTTCTTTGTCCATATGTTGAAATTCAGTGGTCACCAAAAAAAAAAATCTGGTTGTGTGGCTGATATTAAACATTTATTCACTCAGAGTGATGATTTAGTCACATGTAGAGGATTGGTGATTTTAAATTATTTTCTTTTTGGGGTGAACTGCTTTTTTTTTTTTTAAAGGTATAGCACAGCCAAAAATGAAAATGGTACTCATAATTTACTCAGCTTCAAGTTGTTCCAAATCTGTGTCCATTTCTTTGTTTTACTGGACAAAATAACATATTTTGAAGAATATTGGTTACAAAACATTTGACGGTAGCCATTGTCTTCAATTGTATGGAAAATAAATAGTAATATGGAAGCTGATGGCTACCAAAATATCCCCTTCCCTTCAAAGTCGTTCATAAATCTCCCTTTGTTCTGATGTACAGTCAGAAGGTAAAATCATTTTTAGGTGACCTACTCCAGAATGAGCTGAAAATGGAGTATAATATTCACGAATCCAACTGATAATGTGTTTCTCCAGGTGAAGAGGTTGCTTTGTATTGCTCCAAGTACTTACCTGACATCATTAAAGAGCAAAAGGCGTACAAGGATGGCAAACTGCAAAAGGTAACCTTGCTGCACCTCTCTCTTATAGTTGTTTGCTGTGCTCGTCTTATGACCCTTATCAGTTTGTGCCTACTATAAACCTTTAATTGACAAATGACCCCAACTCTGGTAATTCATTCATTCAGTACGATCATTAAGAAGTGATTAGAAGACAGCAGGATTTAGCAGAAAACCGCTCTGTTTTATTGTTGTTAATGTCTGTCGTGTGACTCTCTAATTAGATGATATCTTCTCTGAAAATGGTCCTAGTGCCTGACGTCATCACTGTGTTTGTGCTGCTTGTGTTCATATTCCCAGGCTCTGGAAGATGCCTTCCTGGCTATAGATGCCCGAATCACCACAGAGGAAGTCATCAAGGAGCTTGTTCAGATAGCTGGGCGTCCTCAGGAAGAAACAGAAAAAGTAGCAGATGAAGATGATGGTTAGTGTTGTTGTTTATATATATATATATATATATATATATATATGACGTACTGATGTTTCTCTAACCTTTGGACAACAAGGCCCCCGGCCCCTACAGTCCATAACAGTGTTCCAAAACACTCTTTGTTTCCATTTAAATTGAGTATCCTTGATTAAAATACAAAAAAAAAAAATGTAGAGGCTCTGTAGAGCATTAGTAATACAGATTTAAAAATCAGAAAAAGAGTGTATCTGGACCAGGGTGATGCAATTCAGTTTTGCTTAGAAAAACCAGCATTAAATTAAGATATCCTGGGTAGCAAAATATAGGATTTCCAAATCCAGATTTGAGCAACTGGCTCCTGGGTTGTGACTGTTACAAATTAACGTTAACCTTTCTTTTCAGTTGATAATGAAGAAGCAGCTCTGCTGCATGAAGAGGCCACCATGACAATTGAGGAGCTGCTTCACCGCTTCGGACAGAACAAAAATGCCAAAAAGCCATGTCCAGGTGCCTCTAAAGAGTCTGAGGAGGGAGAGAAATCTCCTGCTGAGAAGGGAATCAACGGTGAGATGGAGAGCGGTGCTTCTGAAGCCGACAGCAGTGAGAAGAAGGCGTCCGCTGCTGGAGATGCGTCCGCAGGCTGTAAGATGAGGGCCTGCAGACGGGCGGCTGTGTCTGCGTCTGCGTCCGCTGGGGGCTCTGCCTCTGATGGATCCGCTGAGAAGACTGGGGATGCTGGACCTTCCTGCTCCTCGTCTGCAGATCCCGCTCCAGGAAGTGCCAAGTCCAAGTTCTTCGAGGACAGTGAAGAGTCGGAGGAGGGAGAAGATGAAGAGGACGGCAGTGAGGAAGAGGTGAGGAGATGAGTCGAGCGTGTTTGACGGTTCAGCACTAGGTTTGTGTAACCGCTTGCACTGCAGGTTCAGTCTCAAACACAGTTGACCTGGTAAATGGAGAGGAAGTGTTGTTTGAAATGGTCAGGTCAAGTTTTTGTGTAGTGCTTTTCACAAATACGCATTTTAAAACCGCTTTGCACAAAATGAATGGATTACCATCGCTTTCTATCCTATTACACTTCCATTCAAGAAGCTGATATGGCAAAAAAAAATAAAAACAACTCGATCATTCAAAAGTTTGAGGTCATTAGTATTTTAGTTGTTTTTAAAAATATATACTCTGTATTTATCAAGTTTGTTAAATTGATAAAGAAAACACTTACTGAAGTTACAGAACCATGTTACAGAAGGTTTTATTTTTTTTTTCTCGAATAAATATTTTAAACTTTGTTCATCTAAGAATCCTGGGGGGAAAAATGCGTCAAGGTACAAAAAAATCAATGCTGAAAACCGTTTTTTGCTGCTTAAAGAGAAATGTTTCTTGAGAAGCAAAATGGTATATTAAAATGATTTCAGAAGGAAAAAAAAGTATCTAGTATGATAAAACAGCGGTGCTTTTCCCAACATACGCATGACCAGAAGGAGGGGAAACAATCGACTGTGGCATAATAAAAGCTCTGCTGCTTTCAAGCCGTGTGTTACGCTTGTTCAGTGCCCTCTTTTCGCTTTAACTGCTTTGATTCTCACTCTGCTTCATGCTACGACATTAATACATTATTAGATCATCCATGAGTCCCTCGAACTACGCCTTTGTTTGTTTTGAATACACTCACTCTATCGGTGAAATCTTACATATTGCACCTTTGTAAGTTTTAATGTTAACACCATATTACTTTTTTTTTTTTTTTCAACCCCAAATTTTTTTCTGCAGTGTCCATTCAAAATATGGCACAGTATATACTGTGAACTGAATGCTATTTTCAAAAATACTAGCGTCTTTGCAATGTTAATTTCAAAAAGTGCTACTTTGCACACAAGTATTTATCATTCTAATGATTATTTTTGTTGCGGCCAATAGGACTGCAGCGAGGAGGACGGTGAGAACAGCAGTGAGAACGATGAAGAGGATGACACCGAAGAGGGAGAGGAAGATGATAGTGATGAAGAGGAGGATGTGTGCTTGCCGGGCATGGACGGAAAAGAGGAGGTTAGCATACGTCGCACGGCCTCTGAGATGTGATTTAATTGTGGAAAATGTAGTGTCTATTTCTGAAATGAAGTATGTGATGATGTTTCTGAAGTTTGTGATGCCTTCACGTTGTTCCTGTTCTTCTGAAACCTGTTTGCTACTGCTTTTGAAAACTTGAAATAAGTGTTTTATGTGCTTGTTTTCTTGGTCATTCAGCCAGGTTCAGACAGTGGCACCACAGCTGTAGTTGCTCTAATCCGTGGGAAGCAGCTCATCGTGGCCAACGCTGGAGACTCCAGATGTGTGGTGTCTGAAAAGGGAAAGGCGGTGGACATGTCCTATGACCACAAGCCCGAGGACGAGCTGGAGCTGAGCAGGATCAAGAATGCTGGAGGGAAGGTGACGATGGACGGCCGCGTCAACGGAGGCCTGAACCTCTCCAGAGCCATTGGTAACACTGCTGCTTCCTGGCTCATTTATCTGTGCTAATGTCTGATTTTGCACATTTCCTTTTTCGTTGAAGAACTGCAGAAAATGTAAACCTTGTATTTTCTCGCAGGTGATCACTTTTATAAAAGGAACAAGGCTCTTCCCCCGGAGGAACAGATGATCTCGGCTCTACCTGATGTTAAAGTGCTGACTCTCAATGAAGACCACGAGTTTATGGTTATTGCCTGTGATGGCATCTGGTAAGAGTAATGACTCGATATCATTAACATGAGTGAGTTAGTTGGGCTGTGTTATCTTTTGAATTTTCAGTTGAGAATGTTGTATTCGTAATATATTTGTTCATCATGTAGTCTAAAATTATATGTGAATGATTCAAGATCATACTTCCTTGTCGTGCCTTGGTCTTTTTTCATT
The DNA here is from genome assembly GCF_023724105.1 of Carassius gibelio. NCBI lineage: Eukaryota > Metazoa > Chordata > Actinopteri > Cypriniformes > Cyprinidae > Carassius > Carassius gibelio. The sequence continues at coordinate 23,745,603 of NC_068408.1, read as the reverse complement.
GCATTTAGCTGAGTTCTTAGATCTACCTTCATGCATGTAATTGGCTGAAGCAGCAGTTTTAGTTGATATTATTATTCCTCTAATTAGGGTAAAAATCACTTCTGGACAAATTCAAAAACGCTCATTTGTAATTTCTAGAATTATTCAGTTTCTCTGTCAGCTGTGATCAGTGTATGTGCCCTTCATCAGAAATGCGTTGTCAAGAGCGGATTAAATGGTCTGTGTGTTTATATTTGTCTTGGTGTTTTTAAAGGAACGTGATGAGCAGTCAAGAAGTGGTGGACTTTGTAGATGAGAGATTGAAAACTGAGCCTGGTAAAAACAGACCCCTGTCTGCCATTATTGAAGAGGTAAGTGTTGGAAAGTGTTGTTCTGGGGGGGGGGGAAGTCTGTTTGTGTGGAAATATTTATTTTTTTTTTTTTTTGTAATGCAGCTCTGTGAATCTGAGATGTGCTCTTGATTTAAAAATTCCTGTTAAATATCCAGACAGAGTCAGATGTGTTTTAAGTGACTTTAAATAGTGTTTTGTACAGTTGTTTTTTTTAGTTTTTACTTGAATTATTACTTTCTAAAATGTGATGCAGTGTTTGCTTAATTTAATAATACTACAAGATTACATGCCCTTTACATTTGTTTTGCTGCAGTTTTGAAATATGCATGAAATATGCATTTAAAAAAAATTACCATTGGCATTGATTCGTTATTATTTGTCACTAATAGTCTTGTAGTCTTTAGAACCATAAAGAAAAAGAAAAAAATAAATCAACTTGCTAAGTTTTATTTATTTTAAATCCCATCTAGCTGCTGGATCACTGTTTAGCACCAGACACCTCAGGAGACGGCACAGGATGTGACAACATGACCTGTATAATCATCACCTTCCCCCCACACCTTGGGAGCAGCAAGGACGAGAGCAGCAAGAAGCGAAAGCCGGAGGAGGAAAACGGCAACGACAGCAAAAAATCCAAAACTGAATAGAAGAGCTGTTCCTGAAGGGGCTGATTATTTCGAGGACACTTTCCCCTTTGAATTCAGACCACTGGGAAGATTTTAAGGATAGCCGAAAGAGCGTTTTAGTTTTAAATGATTCAAAGACGCAAGCACCTAGAACTGTTAACCCAGACCTTTTTGTTTTTTGTTCTGATTTGTTTATTCCCGTCGACGACGACGTCTGTAACTGAACGAACGAAACGCAGTATGATAGCAGAAGAGATGACACGAGTCTGTGTCCTCCTGATGTATCGTACCCTCGTTTCTGTACATAGTGTTTTTCCAGTATCTGTCAGCTTGATTTGAACGCTCTCTTTTCTTATTTTCAGTAGTGGATCATTGTGTCAGTATTTGTGACCGCTTGTTTTCTGAACACCAGTATGTAATTGAAATCAAATACATTTTTTTTTTTTTTTTTTAAACGTGATGAATATTTTTTTTTTTTCCTGATGAAGCCATCGCTGACTATAATCCTCTGGAAATGCTGAGTTACACATTCATGACATTCCTTTCTCCCTTGTTTCTTGTTCGTGATTCAGAACCGTTTTCTGTTTGCAGTGTCACCGATCCTGATGTGTGTAATAAATCGGCTTGCTGCTTTTTGCTCAGAAGGCTGGCGTTGGGATCAATGCCTTATGGAAGTCCTCACTGCGAAACGGTTTTCTCATTGTCCTGAAGCGTCTAGCGGATTCATTAAGGTTTATATACAGCGTATTTTGGAATATATATTTTGGTACTTTTTCAGAACATCTTGGTGGGTTGTACGGAGAAGTCATTGCTCAGAACTACAACGTTTTCTGTACCAATAAACAAGTGGAGACAAGTACTGAAATGCTGTTTTTCTTGGGGGGATCTGGGTTTGTTCAAGCGGCAAGGTAATGTCTGTCCTGCTGGCTTCTGTGTAGTTGTCTGAACGTCAAAGATTGATCCAAGTTTTATTTTTTCGGCTGAGGTCTGTTCATAAAACTAGCAAAAATAAACTATGACCAGTCACAGCATTTGGCACAAAACACCAATTTATACGTATTACATTGATATTTAAACGATTAGAAGAATGGACATGTTGATGTATTTTTAAACCAGTACATCTAATTACACATTGCACATATTGGGGTTCTTGGGAGATGCAATGATCCTGTTACAGTCTGCTTGATCAATCACCAGAGAAATGTCAAAATTATTCAGAAATGAGTTCATATTCCTGAAAGTTACAAAATAAAACTAAGTAACTAAATGAGCATGTTCTGTTCAAAGGCCATTTCTGATCAACAGAGCGTGTAAAAGAGCAGCAGTGGCAGGAGGCTTTTTCAAGGAGAAGTGTGAAAATAAAAATAATGAATGAACTTGTAAAAATATCCCTTGGTAAAATCAGGCCTTTAAGCTTTGATTTCATGATGAGTAATTACCAGAATACCAAAAAATCATATTAAAAGAGCAAGTTCTCACAACATTAAGATGCAACATGCAGAGGTGAACTACCTTCAGTGCAATAAACTCATTTAGTCTTTTCCAGAGCCCTTATTTACAAACTATGGACCTCTGGAATTCAATAAGTCAATATTTTACAGATCTTAATCTTTTTTGTTTTGTTTATATGAAATATGTGTTCAATACATTTCAATTTAGCCATCTTTCCATGAATTGTCTGGACTCTCATTCTGACGGCACCCATTCACTGCAGAGGATCCTCTGGTGAGCAAGTGATGTGATGCTGAATTTCTCCAAATCAAACTCATCTACATCTTTACTGTATTATGAAATGTTAGCGGATCATAACTATGCTGCGTGACACTTGTGTGAATCTCTGGAGACCCGATGTCATACATCCACTAAAAATCCCTAAAACACCAACTCAGAAGAGTAAAAAAAAAGGCTCAGAAGAGTAAAGTTTAATCAAAAGAAAATCTCCCATTCATGCATTTGAACTCGGATAAAACACATGATTCAGATTAGATCCAGAACACAGACTGAACAGCCTGATTCGACTCTCTGTGATGTCACTGGTGATGTCAGTCAGGGTTCGAGCAGACTTCACCACAGAGGAGCTCTTCTCAGCATCCCCTCCCAGCTGTACGACTCCGCCATCTCAAACCAACAGACACTGAGATTACATTATCATGACACATTATAATCACAGGACATTCTCTTATATGTGAAATAGATTGCATAGCTACAAATGAGGAATAAGTTTACCTGCATTCGTTTGTGAAGAAATACCAGCTTTTGATTCAGTAACTCAATATCCTGCAATAAAAGTCATGCAATTATTTACCGTGATTTAATTTCGAGTTTTGTTATAAGCATTTGTATATAAAATGTGATGACTGATGTATGTCCAGTCAAATGCTCTCAGCCTAGGCTTAATAGCAAGCAGCAAATCATGTTCATCTGTGACGTAACTAAAGCCTCTTATACTTCAAAATGAAAGAGCAACGTTCAGTTTCAACGGGAAAAACATCAAAGCAGGAGAGAAGGCCGAGTTAAATATAGCATCGGATCAGAAGTTCACCTTTGTCGACCTTTCATGGTGTTTCAGTTTGATTTGAGGCAACAGTTCTTCTAATCTTTCAATCTGAAATAAGAGAGCAGTGTGCACACTTGGTCATCAAGGTCACTTTGTTTTACATTTAAAGGAGGAGCAGTTTTTCAGTATTAGAGACTGTAGACTGAGTCAAACGTCTCACCCTTTTCACAATGCTCTGTAGTCTGGACCTTAGGGATTTATTAATAACAGGCACAGGAATACTTCTGGGTCTTGGATTGACTGTATTCAAAAGGAAAATGACGTCATTTTTTGTTAATGTAATAAAGCTAGAGGGAAAAGAAGCCCACAAGTTGTCATACCATGCTGGTGGTTTTTGGCCACTTCAAGCACGTACGGCCTGGGTACAAATAACACGAGCAAATCAACACACAAGTAGTCAGTCCTAAGAAATATGACTAAGAAAATATGACTATGGACAGACATTAAAGGACCAGTTCACCCAAAAAATAACAATTTGCTGAATATTCACACACCCTCAGGCCATTCAAGATCTAGATGAGTTTGTTTCTTCAATAGATCAGATTTATATAAATGAAGCATTGCATCACTTGCTCGCCTTTGAATCCTCTGAAGTGAATGGGTGCCGTCAGAATGAGAGTCTAAACAGCTGATTCAACATCACAGTTGTCCACACCACTCCAGTCCATCAGTTAACGTCTTGTGAAGTGAAAAGCTGTGTTTTTTCTAAGAAACAAATATACAGCATTAAGGCATTTTGACTTTAAACTGTTGCTTCTGGACAAAATACAAGTCCATAATCCATTTTTAATGCTTCCTCCAGTGAAAAAAAATATCAAGCATAGTTTACAAGCTAAAACAGATAGACTTGGAAGAAATATCATGGATTGTGGACCTGAAGCAGTTTGGCCAGAAGCAAAAGATAAAACATATTGATGGATTTTTTTCTTACAAGCTTTTCACTTCCCAAGATGTTAACTGATGGACTGGAGTAGTGTGGATCATTGTGATGTTTTTATCAGCTGTTTGGACTCTCGTTCTGACGGCACCCATTCACTGCAGAGCATCCACCGGTGAGCTAGTGATGCAATGATACATTTCTCTAAAACTCACCTACATCTTTGGTGGCCTGAGAGTGAGTCATTTTCAGCAATTTGTCCTTTTTGGGCTGAAAATTTCTTTTAACCAAGTCAAAAATATAGTATGTCACCCTTTTATGTGTTGTTAATGTTCAAGTTCAGGTGTTTGATATAAGATGGTGACACACTACTTTAATATATTTTATTAAATAAATATGCTCTCATAAATGTAAAAATAAATAAATAAATAAAAGTCTTCAAAATTAATTCTAGGGACCAAATATTGGCCCATAATAAAAGAAAGGAAATTTTTGATGCTGCAAATTCCTTTTGATTTTCTAAAGCTAAGTGACTAAATGTAAATCTTATACATGAACTTTAAACCTTTGACACGAAGGAAGGACTTACATTTGCTTGCTGTTTGGCGGCATGAAGGGATTTAAGGGAATAAGGCATCCTCGATTGTTTCGTATCTGCAAATTGATTTCAAAATTATTTCCTTTTATACAAATAAGGAGCAGATAGTAAAGGTTTCAAACCCCACAGGAAGGTGACGGACAGTACCTTAAGTGTCCTCTGAGAAGTGTCAAGCCTGAAAGACTGAGCTAGTATCTGTAAGGAGAGACCATCCTCATGTAATACATCGCCTGTATTAAATCTCCAAATCTAAGCCAGGATCTAGTCACAAACACACTTGTCTTACGCTGGTCCCTCGGGCTCCACTGGGAATATGAACCTCCCGGAGAGCTGTGATCCTGCTGTCTGCAAAAGAGCGGCTCATGTCAGCACCCATAACACATCTTCTACATTTGCATGTGATTTGCATGTCAACACAACAACTGTGCAATTATTCAAAGCCATAGTCAAAACAATAAGAGTAACTGCCTCGTGCTGTCAGATGCACCTGTTGATATTGCAACTGATTTTAGAACAGCGGCCAAAAGGCAAAGCTGATAACTTTTCAGTCATTTTAGGACATTTTCCCAATGGTAAAAACAAAGGTGGTTACAAAAACGCAGAAGAAAGAGATTCTGCAGCAAATCTGTTCACGTTGCCATGGCAACCCCAGGATGCTACCCCACGGTTAACTAGTTTAACTAGCTGCATTCAGACGGATTAGTATCAAGATTAGACCAACCATTGAGATCAAGCCTCTTCAAGGCAATCCAGACTGCAGCACCAATGTTTTCAGGGTTACAAACAGCCATTGGAGGAATCCGCATACACCTCTCAGTCCAGAATCCAGCGGGGAGGGGTGAAGACAGAAACCATAACACGACATAAAAGTCTCTTTTTCATAATTAAAGTCTTAAAAAAAATTAGAATTGAAAATGTGAAAAATTGCTTTATTACGATAAAGGGATTCGTAGGACAACTAGAATAGAGAAATGAAGCACAGATTAACAGTACAAAAGTCAGTAACAATGTACTGATGAGTTTTAAAATATGAAAAATTCTGTGCCAATTAAGTAAAATAAAAAAGTATATGTTTATAATGAGTGCGTAGATTTCAACAGAGAAAAATACAAAAAGCAAGGGAAAAAAATCTGCACACCAAAGTTCAAGGTCCTTTGAACAATAAAAAAAAAAAAAATGAAAATAAATTAATAACAATTTATTGAGGATTTACATAAAGATTACAAAAAAACTAAAGTGCACAAACAGAAAAAGTGAAACTGACTGAGCAACAACACAGAAGTAAAAAAAAACAAAGCAATGATTTGTTTTATGAATTATTTATGTATTACAAGATTGCGTTGTTTTTGTTGCTAGAATATTATTTATGCTTTTGTTCCAGTAAAGCAACATATAAAGGCTTTAATTTGCACAAGTGCATCATAAAGTTCAGGTTTTGTTTAAAATTTCTTGATTTAGCCGTTTTATCTGTACATATAATGTACATTTTAAGGGTTTGTGTTTACTTACATGTTTGTTTATTAGCACAAATTAAGCTATGTAAGCTATTTAAATCATTTTGTTTGCTAAAAATGTTTAAGCAAGACCTTTAATTTGAAAAACAACGATCCAAGCGTCAACGTTATGAACTATTCCGATTCATTTCAGCGAACCGGTTCTTTTCAGACAGATCGGCTCAGTGAACCGGTTCAAAAAGACGATTCATCGGTATCGAGTGAAAACGTCTCTACGCATTTATTTTCTAACAACTCAGTACAATGTTGTATCAATCAAAAATTTAAATAAGTCCTTTGTGTCAACACATATTGAAAAGTTAAAAAAATAAAGTAATTTGTGTGAATATAATTCACTTAAGATATTGGTGTTTGTGGACAGTTTCATTCACAAACACGGATATGTTCTACATGTCTACAGTGTAAAGAATGAACAAACCAGTCATATAAACTGAGATTTCACTAAAGCAACTTTAATATAATCAGAGACGGATTTAACCATTAGGCAAGCCTAAGGGCCCCCAAAAGCCAAGGGCCCCCTAAAATGCTTTTAATATGCGTGATGCGCTTTCATTTCGGACGAACACGCGGTGCTGAATGTGACGGAACGAATGGCGCACGCGCAACGCTCGCGATGTTGTCTAGTAGCTAAATAGCAGTGAGATGGTTTGATTGAAGTGTACTGTGTTGCATCTGATTAATTCATTCAATATTTGACTTAGAATTCCGTGACATTGCTCATTACACAGTAAACTTCTTTTGTGTAGCTCTTTGAAATGTACAAATATTAAAAGGTTTGTTTAATTCATTGGAATAAAATATAGATTAATGTTTTTTTTTTGTCTTACACAACACAGAATTTCTAAATAATAAGTACTTTTAATAATAAGTTATTTTTATGAATTCAGTTAATTAGATGTTTTTAATTAAACCATTAAAATGGAATACAGAAAACTTCAAATGGAAAGCACAGGACCCTGAGAATGTAAATTTGGTTCAACTTATAAATAGGCCTAAATTGCAGTTAAATTAAACAAGTTTAATGATTTTAATTAATCAGACATGTTTTTTTTTCAGATTTAATATAATCATCCAGAAACTTTAAAATGAAAAAAAAAAATGAATCTAGAAAATTTGGGAAAAAATAATAATTGGTTAATTTGGGAAAAACGAAACAGATTTCATAGGGCCCTACAAATATCATGCATCTGAAGCTATAATTTAATACTAAGCAACAGTGCATATTATATAGGGCCTGTTTAAATGTTTTTAATGGCTCTCACAGTCACACTTCATGTTTGGTTGAAATAACCCTTATGTGTGTAAATGTATAATTTCCATATTTATTCATGTATACTTTTCCAGTTTAATTTAAATGTGTCATTAAAATAAACAGAAAACAAATGTATATTTTACAATTTAGAATTAGACAGCCTTGCGTGAAATTATATAGGGCCCCATTCCTGTGTTTTGCCTGGGGCCCCCCAAATCACTAAATCTGCCCCTGAATATAATATGCATGGACAATAAACTATTGTAAAATGTATTTAAACATCCCTCGACAGAAAGGTTTTTGCAGGTTTTAATAAAATGTAAACAACTTACGTCAACAGTTGGTTGAACGGACTCATTTATTTATTTATTTATTTATTTATGCATGCATGCATGCCAAGGTACCGAAGATTAAAGTACAGAGAATATTAACATTGCGTACAAAGATGTGACATTACATGCAGAGCACCATTTATAGACACATTTGACAATTAATAAAAAATCTTTTACAAAATAAATTAAAAAGATTAAATAAATTAACTGTTTTAAAAGCTTTAAGATTTTTTGGAAGATTAAATAGTTTGGATATACTGTTGAATCTCTCTTTTAAAATCAATATATAAAGGATTTTGATAACTTTTTAAATTATTATTCAAGAAATTGGATGAAAATATACAATCGCCTTCAGGAGAACATTAACAAACAAAAGAAGATAGAAGTAAGAAAAAAAGAAGAGGAGAAATTAAACACAATGAGGGGGTATTTGGCTCACAATCAAGGGAAAAATATAATAACAATAAAAACATAATAGCAATAAAGGAAAGCTATCTCAGCTTAATCAGGGTCAAAAGAAATAAAATTTTCATATAAATCCAAGGACGTGATAACTCTGCGTCATCAACCCGGAACTAGAGTTCGATTCATTTCGATTTGTGAACCGACTCGACCGGTTCCTTCTTGAGAACCGACTCAAAAGAACGATTCGCTCACGAACTGAACATCAGTATTATGAACCGCGCACTGGCTTAGGGGTGTAGTGAACAAACGCGTCGTTTGTTGGAGCAGCGTTTATTTAGCCTTACGTCTTTACTAAAGGTATCCGTGTAAGCCAATAAAGAGAGAAAGTCGACACAATAACAGCAGAATGAATGAGTCAGAGGGACTGCGCTTCAGGAGGCTGAACAGACCTCAAATAATTACAGACGAAACCCATGAACCACAGAACAAAACCACAAGGTAAGTCAGCTTCTGAACACATTCATATGTGACCCTGGACCAGAACAAATAAATAGTGCTCCAGGTTCACATATGCATTTGAACTTTATTCAATTTAAATGGTGTAAAGTAAAATGTGTGCCATTTAAATGAATCTACCTGCCTCCCGTGTTATCTGTGTGTTGCAGCACTTACAGTGGGAAGGTGTTTCGTGTCACTTTACTGACATTAGTGGCTTTCCTGCTCTTCCCTCTGCTGGTGGTCACATTCCTGCTGGAGTCTCCCATTCAACCAGAGCTCTTCAGGTGAGCCTCCTCTCATAAAGATCTACACCTTGACCACGGACCGGCTTCAAATGGAGAACACACAAGACACACAGTATTTCAGATATTCAGGGTTTTAAAAAAAATCCAAAATGTATCAGTCTTTGAAAAGTCATGAAAATGTTTACGGGGAGCGTAAATGATACAGTTAGACTTTGCTCTGCTCGGATAGAAATGAATAAATGATTAATTTGTGGAGTAAAGCAATGCATTAAAGAATATCACTCCTGCAGTAAGAAGCGTGAATGTGTGTGTGTGTGTGTGTGTGTGTGTATGTGTGTGTGTGTGAGGATACAGTTGTGTCACACAGCATTACTCAGGTACGTGAGATATAATCGCGCTGGTCCTGCTCTGTGGTGTTTCATTGCTAAATGAAAGTGAAAGTGAAAGTGACGTGACATTCAGCCAAGTATGGTGACCCATACTCAGAATTTGTGCTCTGCATTTAACCCATCCAAAGTGCACACACACAGAGCAGTGAACACACACACACACACACACTGTGAACACACACCCGGAGCAGTGGGCAGCCATTTATGCTGCGGCGCCCGGGGAGCAGTTGGGGGTTCGATGCCTTGCTCAAGGGCACCTAAGTCGTGGTATTGAAGGTGGAGAGAGAGCTGTTCATGCACTACAGCTCTCTCTCCACCTTCAATACCATGACTTAGGTCCAAATGACGGTTGTGTATCTTATTACAAAACACCAAAACAGCTTCCTGTGAAATTCTGTTGCCAAGCTGGAAATGTTGCAATCCCCAAAAAAAGCCCTGTTTCTGAAGTTATATGGTTAAAAAAAAATTCTTTCAAAAGGGATATCTTTTAATAAATGTGATTCCAACCTTTTATTGTTTACACAAGGACCTTAAGCAGAACATTCAAGCTTCTGCTCTCCGCCGAGATGAAGTGTGTGGTGATTTATACACATTAAAAGTAACCTGTGCTCTGTATAGTGTTCGCCTATATCTTAAACATGTTTAGTATTATGAACAAATATAGTATTCATTTTATGTTGAATTGGCTTTCATTTGTATGTTTACAGTTATAATAATGTACTTCTTTCAGTTTTACATTTAGGACTGAAGTACTAAATAAGTTAAGCTTGTTGACGGAAGCTGTCATTAGTTTTTTTGTTGTCGCTGTTGGAGTCTCGTGTCTAATATTAATACTTCATTTCAGACTTATTTCAATCACAGAAAACTATTTTTAGACTAGAGGTAGTTGATATAAATGATGTTAACCCTAGGATGCTGGTTTGAAAAGATGGTGTTACACAAGTGAAGGAGTGGATGCCGATTTGCCATATCCTTCATACTGATATTAATTATTTTATTACATGATTTCTTGTTTGACTATTAATCAAGTTATAGCAAGAGTGAAATGTGTAACCTTATGTGTGCTGTATTTCTTTTCCTCAAGATTAATGTCCACATATTATGTGTGTGTATCCAACCGTAATGATAAGACACTCGCCAGTGCTAGAAAGCCTTGAATTTTAGATAAGTTCTCTGTGTACGTGTGTTAGTATCTGTCTGTACAGGGAGAAGCTCAGACAGTCCCAGGACAAACGATCAACTGCCAGTGTCCAGCATATCAGATATACGTCTTTGGAGAGTTTTATCTAGGTTTTGGAACCAATCAGAATTTTGTTGACTCATGTATTGACGCAATTAGTATCCTCTGTCAGGGTATAACTGTGGTTGATTTTGTATTGTACTGGGGGGCGGCCTGCAAACTCCTTCGAGAGTGTTGAAGCTGACTTCTGCTGATGAAATTGCAAACTATTTTCTTCAAGTAAAATTATTATTATTAATTGAACTCATCTCTGAGTCCTGGTCTTCATTGCGACAAATCTGGTCCTTGGGTTTTAACTGTAAATTCCCCTACAGTTAATGGTGGAGGATCGGCGGGCAATAGTTCTTTGTTGACATCCCTGATCAATCATCAAACCAAGGTAGGAAAGATTTTAGATTTAATATTATTGGTTAGGGACTGTCTGTAAGTGGAGGGGGTCGAGAGAAGGAGGAACGATAGACTCACTCAGACGTGAGGGGGTAGACACCAGCTCCAGGGTGGAGTAAGGTAAATTGGTGTCACAATATACCTGTAAATAAGTAACCTTGTGAGTATAAGGGGTACAAGTACACATCGGTAGGTCTTGATATAAGATATTTAGAGATGTGTACAGTTACAGAGGGAACAGGTGCACACCTATAGGTCTTAGAGAGAGACGTAAAAATTTTCTAGGTGTGCACAGTCCAGGGGGGGACAAAAACGCATTCTTAACAGGCATGTGAACCCGTAAAGGGCAGTGCTGGGTCAAGCACCGAGGGACAAGGGACACATAGAGCCGTAAATAGGCAGTGCTGGGTCAAGCACAGAAAGCCGAAAAGCACGAGAGGCCATAAAGGGCAGTGCATTTACGGCCAGGGAAGCCAAAGTAGGGGTATGGGAAATCCCGAGAAGAATGTAAGACGCTAGACGGGGGTTCTAGTCGTATCTCGCTCTTCCAACTCTCGATCACCCACCATTACAGACAGGGGCGCCCCGAGCTTAGAAATAGGCCAGGTCAGTGGTTAGGGAAAAGAGTATCCAAAATTAGTGTTTAAAAATAAATAGTGATAATTCATATGTGCACCTATAAAAATATAGGGATATATGCAAAGGGAAAGTATTGATTGATCTGGGATGCCTCAGGAACAACCCCAAAAGAGCTAAAATGTAGTTTTCATGACCCTGATTGGATTGGACCAGTATATGGAAATTCTGGAATATACTTTGCAATTTCATCACGCAGAAGTCAAGTGCTGTTGGTAAGATCGCCGCCTCAATATGTTTTTGGTTTATGATAGAAATATGACTGACAAATTAGGTAACCTGGTCAGCCCTGATAGAAATAATGAAACAGAAGAGAGCAAATGCTGTAAACAGTTTGGCTCTGAAGCTCTGACTTTAAAAAAATATATATATTCTCTGAATTCATTTAAAGAATGATCAGTCTGAGCTTTAATTCTGATTGTAATGTTAAAACAAAAACTTGATTGGCTTTAAACTTAGAAAGAACCTGAGAAACAAACATTTATAAATGTATGTGCCGATTTGTTAAAAATAATCCCAGAAGTAACTGAGTGATGATTTAATCTGATTCTCTGTGCATAGAAGGTTTAAATGACAAAGAATAATATCATAAGACCTGTTCCAGTTCCTATATAATTGTTGAAAGTCCTGACAAGGAATACTGAACAGAATTCTGGGTTAGTGAAAAAAAAACTGTAGGCACACAAATTGGCAGTGGCATTTTGGAAAAACTTAGAAGCTTATGTTTTGTTAAAAAAGATAAAATTACTTTGACTACAATGAAGCCGTTGTTTTATCTCATGCTGGCCCCCACCATGACTCTGGCTTAAGCTTTGAAAGTACCAGAGACATGTTCTGAGTAAAAAAAAAAAAAAATGTAATTCCTATATTTACTAATGTTTGGCCAAAAGAGTAATTTTATTGTTGGATTGCAAAATTGTAGTCACGCAGCATCATAAAAAAAGAAAAAAAGAAGAGAAAAGAAAATTATTTTTTGTTTATGAGATGATAAAGTTGTAAACAAGTAACATAAACGGGGGTTTCAAAGTAACTTTGAAGACAGCATGCTAGCAAGACCCAAAGTAACATACCTGGGTCAGATAACCTCTGACAGATTTAAAACCAATGTTGAAATTCAGAAGCCATGGCCAGAATTAAGTGAATGGATAAATACAAGTTGATGTAAAAGTAATGACAATGACTGCAAAGAACTTTGAGAAACATTTGAGTTGCGAAAATAAAGTAAAAATACAAATATAAAGATGTTTATTTTTAAAATGCATATAATTTCTGACAAGTTTTAAACTGGGCTAGAGTAAAATGATAGTACGATGAAATTATGTTAAAAATGAATGAAAATGCATTGTTACGAGTCCTGAATCCCTCAGAGTTCTCTCTCTCTCATTCAAAGTAAGCTAAAATGCCGTTATCTGAGCCTGTGTTTAAGTGATAAGATATTTATAGTACAGCACAGTGTTTCAGTCAAATCATAGGCAGAGATGCTAAAGGACATGCTAAAAAGAGTTCAGATTTAATGCATTAAGAGGGCAATTGGTAGTTAAATGTTCAACTGCCCAATGCATGTAAGAAATAAGAGATTATAAAAATAATGAATAACAATTTAGGAGCAATTGTTGAAGAGACATGAGGTCTTTAAAATCATAATACAGACCCTGAGCTATAGATGTAATAATTTTGAATAGTTAAACAGTTGTATTGCTATTTGTTCTATGACCAGTAACTTATCTGTCTTATTTTTAGTCTCCACCATCATACAGGGCCTGATGGCTGCAGCTACAGAAGCAACAGAAAATTACAATGAATGGACGGGTGTGAAAAATAAATTCACTGAGTAATCTCAGCATGATAGTTTGGAGGTATCCAATTGAGTTTAGCAATTAAATATTAGTTTGATTAACCTTTTTCAATGTTTTAACACTAGTAAGTGCTGTCAATGGCTCTCATGGTTCTTGAGTGCACCTTTCCTAAGCTGCAGGAAATACTGGATTCTGGAAGAAGACTGTCGAGGATGTTGCAACGGGAAAGAGTGGTTACCAGTGTGCATGAGGTGATTTCTCAATGACGGGTAAGATCCTCTTCTGGCCAATAGGGGACAACCTAAGGCAGGGGGTCACCGCCACTGGGCACCTGCCCTGAAGGGAGGTGTTATATGTGAGATGGTAGTGGAGTTGAGCGGATGCTTGATAGGCCTAGAGCATCATTAAGAGGGGAACTGTATGAAGTACAGCAATCTGCCTAAAAATGTGAGCTCCTCCAGACCTGATCACCAGCAACCGCATTCCTTGACTGATTGTTGTGACAAGCGTCCACAACTTGATGCAACTATGCCAGTGGATCACACCCTGAGGACAAGGAGCTTATTTATAAAAAGTTAATGGCAATGGGCTTTCAAGAACCATCTGAGACCATGTGATGACAGCCATTATTTTGAGACAAAAATTTCTTATGAGGCTAAAATGATATTGAACTAATATGTCTATATCATAGTCTTTACTCGTGCAGGTCATTAGGCATGACACAAGATGATAACAAGATATGGTGGTGGCTAAAAATGAAGACTGCTTCTGCTTAATCAAGAGATGGTTTAGATAACAAAGGTTAAGGGAATTAAGCATGTAAGGTAAAAATAATTTTAAAGAAATGTTCCTAGCATTATGTATTTTAAACAGTTTAAACTGAGATTTTAGATCTAGAAACTTTGACATTTTTAACTTATTTGAATAATTTAGGGTTATATGTTGTAATGAATTTTATATTATAGTCTAAGTTAAAGTTTGGCAAAAATTGTCAAAATAAATAAATAAATAATATTTTGCACAGTAAGAGAGAGAGAGAGAGAGAGTGCTTGAGTGGAGGCAGGGATAGTGCTCTTCTTCTATTATTGGCCTGCTAAGAAAGAGTAACCAAAACAGAGCAATAATTTTAAGACCAAAACAACCCAGCTGATTTTTCTCAAAATAAAAATCATTAATGAACAGGCAAACTTTGAGATTAGATAAGAGATTAGGTACAAACTTGGTAAAATGCACAGACAATGTTTGAGTTTAAATCCTTCCGATTTAATACCAAAAGGAAAACCTTAAATATGAGCTGTTAAAATATAAATGTGTTAAGTATGTGCATGCACGAGGATGGCTATATATATATTATTGGGGGACAATTCTGTTCCTGTTTTGTTTCAATTGAGTCACTAACCTCTGGAATGAGTGTTTTATCATTACAGATGTGTTAAGTGAAAGTTTACAGAAGTCGATAATTCTGAGTGAAACTAATGAAAAGACAATGCCGAACATGGGACGAGCTTTAAGTGGATTGGTTATCCAGCTCTGTCTGCTACTGGTAATAATGACTTGTTTTGTCTTTTATAATACTGATTTAAATCACTCTCTGGATTAATATGTTAAAGAGTGTTTATATGATTGGATTTGTGAAATTTAAGTTTGCCGTCCAAAATGGGTTTAAAATCCATGCCTAAATTTAAATGAGGGTCTAAATTTTAACAAGTTAACACTTTGTTGTTTGAATGGTAAAGGTAAATATTTTAGACTTGACGGCAGAAAAACAGTGACAGATTGGCTACGTCACTAACCAAATTATCCAGAGAGCACCCTCACATAAAGAAGCCTGGTGGGAAAACAAAGGAGTGAATCCTGCTTGTGTAATATAGTGCAAAAGCTTTATGTAGTGGTTTATGTAGAACAGAGATAAGTTGAACAAAAACGTGTGGATAGCCCCTTAATGGAGCAAATCCATAACAAGAGGTTTGAATTAATTGAAATAGCACAGCAAAAAAAAAAATTATAATAATAAATTTAGTTTGAACAAAACAATTGTAATAGGCTCTATGGAGCTGCTTATGAACACCTGTCAGGTCAAATCAAATTAATATTGTGAACACTGACAGGGCTTTTTGATAATGTATACTGTTTCAATACAGATTTACAGAAACTGAGGCTGTCTCTTTAATAAATATTTGGGCGTTTAGAACTAAGTAATAGTATTGTTCATTTAGTAATAATATCGGGAAATCTGTCTGCTCTTTTTCAGTTTATAATAATTTTGAGTAAATTAATATCACTGCCAAATGACAAACATGAACGAGGGTTTTTAAGACATTGATCACGTAGCTGATGTGTAAGCATTTATCACTGACAAAACAGTGAGAACTAAATTGACTTAATACGAGGTATTGAGGATTTGCTTCTGAATGTGTCATTAATATAATCTGAGTACAGTAATATGGTATGATAATTGACAAGATTTGCATTTAAAAAAAAGGTAACAATAAGGCAATGAGTATGGTTAACAGTAAAATAAATACATGCATGACAATAAGTGGATAGGTTAGTTGTATTTTAGAAAGTTAGACACTTCGATACTTAAAATGTAATTTTGATCAAATGTGTTAACAATGACAAGGTTAATGGTTCATGTATGTTTAACCAGCATGTGAACTATGATGACTGCAACTGGATTCGGGGTGAAAGTAAAACTTAATAAAAGGGCTATTAAGTAATAAACTAGGAACTGCTCTAGGTTTTCGAGGAAATAATGATTATGATTATGATTATTTTTATTTTTTTAAGATGGCTCAATATTGATCTTACTTATTTTTGGTTTGTTTATTTTTGTGTTTTTAACACCAAGTTTGGAATGAAAGGGTAAAATAGATAATCAATCTCTATAATTGTACCATTGATGGGGAAAATTATAGATTTTCATAAAATAAGGGTATCTTTACTGGGATTTAGGTTATAAGCAATGTCTATATTTGGTATCTGTGAGGTGACTGAGGGTCTGACATATGTCAGGAATGCAATAACAGTGGTTATTCATTTAGCCCGGCTTCCAGAGAATAATATATATATGTTTATTGTAATGAGTTTATTTTACGATATGACCAAATTAACTAAAATTCATCATAGTTGTATAAGACATGTTAAAAAAAAAAACAACAAAAAAAAACAAATAAGACAAATATCCTTCTTAAGGGTTAATTTTTTTTTTGAATTGGTTATAGTGTATGCGTTTTTCTTTAATGATTTGTTAAATCTGGTTAATGAATATGCAGATTTAGTCTTAAGGCTGTTGGATAAATGTTTTGTTTTAGAGGGTAAGTGTGAAGTAGCTGTAGTAGGAAGAGAGGTATTTACAAAGATATGTTGATGAAAGTATATATGGATGGAGGACACTTTTCCAGGTAGAGGGACACACAGAATAATTCACTGGAAAAGACATTATGTGAAGAAAGACTAGTGCAAGTGACGATATTGTGGGATTAAGTAAGTAGATGAATGTATATGGGAAGTAAGAATGATTATGGGAAGTATTTTGTACAAAATAATGTGTTTATTACTAGAAATGTCAGCCAGTACCAGAGATCTTAAGTATATGCACCTGCTTAAGTTGACCAACAGCCTGCATTCTTAGCATGCATCACAACTACACCTGACCTCATT
Source organism: Carassius gibelio (assembly GCF_023724105.1). Taxonomy (NCBI): domain Eukaryota; kingdom Metazoa; phylum Chordata; class Actinopteri; order Cypriniformes; family Cyprinidae; genus Carassius; species Carassius gibelio. The sequence continues at coordinate 23,728,256 of NC_068408.1, read as the reverse complement.
TATTAGACCAGATGTGGGGTATTAGACCCCACATTGATCTAAAACGGGGGACTGAAGGAGTGGATGCCGATTTGCCATATCCTTCATACTGATATTAATTATTTTATTACATGATTTCTTGTTTGACTATTAATCAAGTTATAGCAAGAGTGAAATGTGTAACCTTATGTGTGCTGTATTTCTTTTCCTCAAGATTAATGTCCACATATTATGTGTGTGTATCCAACCGTAATGATAAGACACTCGCCAGTGCTAGAAAGCCTTGAATTTTAGATAAGTTCTCTGTGTACGTGTGTTAGTATCTGTCTGTACAGGGAGAAGCTCAGACAGTCCCAGGACAAACGATCAACTGCCAGTGTCCAGCATATCAGATATACGTCTTTGGAGAGTTTTATCTAGGTTTTGGAACCAATCAGAATTTTGTTGACTCATGTATTGACGCAATTAGTATCCTCTGTCAGGGTATAACTGTGGTTGATTTTGTATTGTACTGGGGGGCGGCCTGCAAACTCCTTCGAGAGTGTTGAAGCTGACTTCTGCTGATGAAATTGCAAACTATTTTCTTCAAGTAAAATTATTATTATTAATTGAACTCATCTCTGAGTCCTGGTCTTCATTGCGACAAATCTGGTCCTTGGGTTTTAACTGTAAATTCCCCTACACAAGATTACAAAAAAAAGCAGAATTTAATTGACATTACCAAGACCGAGGATTTAAAAAGACTTAGAATATGATGCATGCGTCGTATGAACTGCGTTTGTATGTGTTTTCTGCTAAAGATCTGCTTTTGTGTTTCACAGAAGATGCAAAGGAATAATACGAGTGAGAGGAAATGAAGACACAAGTTCTTATATCTGCATGCACTGTTTCTTTAATGCTGATGGAAAACCTCTTTAATAATTATTTTCCAATGTAATGATTTTGGTTCTGATCTGCTGCCACAATGTTCTTGACAAAATCCGGTATAAATATTCATCTCAAGCCAAATCCCACAGTGCTCTTTTCTCTTTTAGTTAATAATTGATGCCTCTGCAGTTGATATGTAGGGCATTTCATCTCCTGCAGACTTCTCCCGTAAAAACACCCTTCAGTTCTCGTGAACATCTGAACATGAGACTTGACGGATGTCTTTCTTTGTGTTTAATAATCAGTCTCGGTGACCCCCCTCTGATGACTGGCTGTTACGAGCCCAACCTTAAACTCAGACAGGCAGAGCGACTGTTTGAGGATCGGCTAATCGGCCCAGAGTCCCTCGCTAACATTGGAGGTCAGTGTCTATGATGCAGTGCAGTCAAGCGTGACCTTTGACCCAGTTTGTCCCAGCTGTTTGGCAGTGTGCTCTGAGGAATAGACAGGCCAAACCAGATGAAAGACTGTGTGATCTAAGATAGAAACATATTTAAAACAGAACAACTTAACAAAACAAGAATGGTTAATTTAGAAAATGTAATCATTAAAAATGTGTATCTATGGTTGGCATGTTTCTGAATTATTCTTGTTTTGCAGATGTTTTCTACACTGGGACGGCTGATGGAAAGATCGTCAAAATCGAGGGAAGGAACATGCATGTCTTAGCAACACTTGGCAAGCCACCGTGTGGTAAGAGACCCAGAAATACCGGATTATTTGATTGATTTCGTAATGTGGGATTTCAACATGAGTGACCTTGGTGTTTGAAATGCTCGGCTCCATGGTTTTGTTGCACAAGTCATGAATCTGTGTCGCTTTTAGGAAGCTGTAACATTAACGTTTGTAAAACAAAACATGAAATCTAACAATGTTTTTTTATTTAATTATTTTTTTTAAAGATATTACTTTTTTTGTGGTCGTTTTTACCATTTCCAGCTACTTTGTTTCATATGTATTTATAAATATTGGAATTATGACCACCATAATGAATTATAACTGGAGTGTGTGCATATATAAAATAAAAATTATATAAAATTTATGTTTTATTTATTAGCCATTGTTTATTTACTATTATAGTATTTATTCGTGTTTTGACTAATTTTATGTTTTCCACTCACATACAAGCATACACACACACACACACACACACACACATATATATATGTACAGACCAAAAGTTTGGAAACATTACTATTTTTAATGTTTTTAAAATAAGTTTCTTCTGTTCATCAAGCCTGGATTTATTAGATAAAAAAAAAACAGAAAAAAATGTAATATTGTGATATATTATTAAAATTTTAAATAATTGTTTTTAAATTTATTATACTTTAAATTATAATTTATTTCTGTGATTCAAAGCTGAATTTTTAGGATCATTATCACATGATCCTTTAGAAATCATTTTAATATGATGATTCATTATCAAAGTTGGAAACCGTTCTGCTGCTTAATATTTTTTCAGAACATGTGATACTTTTTATATATATATATATATATATATATATATATATATATGTATATGTGTATATATAGATATATAGATATATATATAGATATATAGATTAGTTTTGTTTTAAATTTATTTTGTTCATTTCACTGGTGCATTACATTAATGCATGTAAAGTGGATGTGCATAAATGTAAAGTAACACATTAAAGCCCTGCATAGAGATTTTTGATTGTTTTATGATAGTATAGAGTATAGTTTTATGAAAATATGACAGTAAAGCATTTGATTCAGTGTATATGCTTGTTCCTTTAGCCTGGCTGTGTTGTAAACTGCTGACACACAAAAAAAAACTAACAGAAAAAGTGCTTAGAGTTTTAAATGTCTAATGTGTTGACTAGCTCAGCTTTTGTTCCATCAGATGCATAAAGTTAAAATAATTCAAATAACTCCCGTATCAAATGCTAGTGTCATTAGTGTTGAATATCCGTCTGATTCGAAGGCTCTCGAGAGTATGAGCACACTTGTGGACGTCCTCTGGGAATCCGGCTGGGGCCCAACGGCACCTTGTTTGTAGCTGATGCCTATTTGGGACTGTTTGAGGTCAATCCTGTCACAGGTACACATATATCACATATTCTGCTTTAAACCATCAATACTCATTTAAAGGAATAAATCATTCAGAAAAAAAAATTCTGTCGTTGATCATTCACATGCATGTTTTCCCAAAACCTGTATGTGTTTAGTTCTTTACATCAGTCATCCAGCAATAGTTCATCGTGTCCACATTTGTCTCTTTTGGCTTTAAGGTGAGGTGAAGTCTCTGGTGAGCACGGAGAAGATGATCGGTGGTCGGCGTCTGGGTTTTGTCAATGATCTGGATGTAACTCAGGATGGGAAGAAGCTGTACTTCACGGACTCCAGCAGCAGATGGCAGCGCAGGGACTTCATGCACCTGATCATGGAAGCCACGGCAGACGGACGGTAACTGGGGTGTTTGCACTTTACAGCTTTATTATTTGGATCATTGTGCATTGTGTGAATGTTTTCACAGGTAAAGATGTTTTGGTACAGTGACTGATGTGGTTCATGTGGTTGTTCCAGTGTTTTAGAGTATGATATGGAGACTAAGGAAGTGACTGTGGTGATGGATAACCTGAGGTTTCCAAACGGCATCCAGCTCTTCCCTGATGAGGTGTCTGTCCTGGTGGCTGAGACCACAATGGCCAGAATACGGAGGTGATGCTCACTCACCTGTTCACATTCGGCTGCTTACACTTACATTTAGTCATTTTGCAGACGCTTTTATCCAAAGCGACTTACAACTGGGGAATACATAACACGATTCTTCTTAAAGAGGCAAAGAGACACAGGAAGTGCTTGTAATACCAAGTTTCAGGCGTTTGTAGCTAGAAAGGGAAAGAATAAACTTCCTTTTTTTATATAAATTTTACTCAAAACAGGATGTTATTATCCCATAACTATTCATTTGGTCAAAAAACTGAAATATTGTGAATTTTTATCATTATTATTATTATTTAAAAGAAACATTTTCTATTTTAAGAAATTTCAAGAAACTTTATTATTATCAATGTTGAAAACAATTGAAGGATCTAGTCCACCAATGGAAAAATGTGTTATATTTTTTGGGAGCTGTGATAATTTTTTTTTACTGTTCTTTAAAAACATTATATAACTATATATTATATAACTAACATTATACATGTATATACCATCACTTTTGATCAATTTAATGTATCCTTGTAGAATTGAAATATGTGGAATACATAAATTATTATTATTTATTTTTGTTCTTATATCAAACTTTTAAATGGTAGTTGATCACGGTTTCCACAAAAATATTAATAAGCACTACAACTGTTTAAAACATTGATAATAATAATAATAATAAATGTTTCTTGATCAGCAAATCGTCATATGTAACACTTGAAGACTGGAGTAATGATGCTGAAAATTCAGCTTTGCATCACAGCAATAAATTACATTTGACAATTTATTCATTAAGAAAGCTGTTATTTTAAATTGTAATAATAATTCTTACCATTACTGATTTTACTGTATTTTTAATCAAATAAATGCTGCCTTTGGGGAGAATAAGAGATTTACAAGCATCAGAAAATCCCCCCAAGCTTTTGAGCACTAGTATATTTCCATCCCTCAAGGCAAGAGATGCTCGTGTTGCTCTCTGATACAGATCTGACGGATTCATTTCTGTTGTGTGCATCAGTGAACTCGAAACATTCTGTCCCTGTGTTTGGGCTGATTTGTTATCAGTTCTCCCGCCTCTCACCGCTGAATTCTTGAATCACGCAGTGCTCTTTCACTGCTCTTGAGGGCTCATGTCTGCTCGAGGCACAGGCCGCTCTCTTACCTGGATAAATGATGAGTGCATGCAGTTGCCAAGGCAGCAGGCTCCATCATTAAGCTTCCTGTGTGGAGAGATGCATAGCGTGTTTCTCTGACTGCGTGTGTGGTCTGTGTAATATCAATGCACTGTAAGTCCGTGCTCATCGGGGTACGGCAGGACTTTTATGTTGACTCTGGCTCTTCTCATTGATGAACTGAAGGTTGCTTATGAATTAGAACCAAAATTGTCACGTTGCAAATAACTCGAGAGTTGATGGTCTCATAAACAACAAACACCGACTGATTTATGGGTTTAGCTGAAATATCAGTTCATCACTGCTGCATATTGAATATGTGTTCTGTATCTGTTCACAGAGTGCATGTGTCTGGTCTTAATAAAGGAGGTATGGATACATTCATTGACAACCTCCCGGGGTTTCCGGACAACATTCGGCGCAGTTCTTCCGGTGGATACTGGGTCTCCATGTCTGCTGTGAGACCCAACCCTGGCTTCTCCATGCTGGACTTCCTGTCTCAAAGACCCTGGTTAAAGAAACTCATATTTAAGGTAGAATTATTAATGACCATTATTTGATTTATTTTTCTAATTTTTAAAAACATTATATAATAACTTTTCAAAGGCCAGATTAAATGTAAATCTTAAAAATATTTACAGTTTTTTAAAGAGATTTTTCCATTTTTTTAAAATGTAACAATAAAATAATAAATCACCTTGAATAGACAAATAAATAGACATTTATACAGTAGATGTTTATTGAAATGTACAGTTTAAAATTGGTGTAAATGTAACAGTAAAATACAATAATATATGGATAATTATTTAAATTGAGTTAAATGTAACCGTGAAATAAATCACACTTCAAAAAGACGTTTATAGCTGTTTATTTAAATTGTTTAAAATGTAGTTAAATGTTTAGAAATAACTCTTAAATAAAACAATACATACATTTTTAAATAGAGAACTAAATTAAAATTTACAGCCATTTATTTAAATTGCTTAAAAATGTAGTTAAATGTAACACTAAAATAATAAATAAATAAATCACTTCAAATGGACAAATAAATAGACATTTATAGCTGTTTATTTCAGCTTTGTTTAAAATGCAGTTAAATGTATGAGCAAAATGAATCAATTTTCCAATAGACAAATAAAGAGAAGAGTGTAGTGCCAAGTAAATCACACTGTCAATCTGGTTTATATGAAGCGGCGGGAACAAAATGTGAGAAAAATAGCAACAAAATAATGACTTTATTCTACTTTTCCTTTCAACAGTCTCCTCTGTGTCTCTCTGCATCTGTGTATGCTGCATACGCTCTTCTGTGTCAGCCGCGCCACAAGGATGCGCTGTTTTCTTTCAAATCAAAGTTAAATACATGTAGAAACCGCGTATCCTAGTGCCGTGGCTGATACAGAAGAGCATATGCAGCAGAGAGCTACACGGGTCCGATTTTGTAAATCCGCACCCGCCGTACCCGCTTAAAATAGAACCGACACCCGACCCCCACCCGAAATAATATCAGTTAAGCCAATCACATTAGACACACTTTTTTCGAATTTTATTGCCAGGTCATACAGAAGTTATTTATGGAAAACTCTTTTTAAAAGATATTCATTTTTTATACATTTTATCTTAATTCTGATCAATGTTTTATAAATCAATTGCCCATATTTAATAAATAAGAAGCAAATATATAGCAGACAATGTAATAACCTTAGTGTAATTGACAGAATTACTAAAAAATATTTTGTTACCTAAAAGTTAAATATTTTTTGTGTCATGCATGCATGTCTATTTCCCTCTTATTAAATATAAAACGCATGTGGACTGATATTTTTCCAATGTCTGGACTCCTTTATTAATGGAGTAAACAGACGTTTCAATACCATTGGATATTTTTCACCCGTTTCAGCCAAATTTGCGGGTCACCCATCGAACCCATGCTGGACTCTAGCATGCAGCATACACTGATGCAGAGAGACACAGAGGAGACTGTTGACAAAGGAATTGTTGAATAAAGTCATTATTTTTGCTTTCTTCACGTACAGTACAGTATTCTCGTTGCTTCATAACGTTACGGTTGAACTACTGATGGCTGTTGGACTGTTCTGATTATGTCTTTCATACTTTTCTGGACCATGACAGTGTATTTTACTTGGCAATCTTTGGGACAGTCACAAGCCTCCCGGTTTTCATCCAAAATATCTTAAATTATGTTCCGATGACAAACAAAGCTTTTACGGGTTTGGAACGACATGGGAGTACCGTATTTTCCAGTCTATAAGTCACTCTTTTTTTCATAGTTTGGCTGGTCCTGCGACTTATAATCAGGTGCGACTTTTTTTTATTAAAATTGATTCGAAATGAACCAAGAGAAAACATTACCGTCCTATGCTACTCAATGCTCCTGTAGTCTACACTGAAGATATATAGCGCCCTCCCGAGGCTGGAGACAGTAATGTTTTCTCTTGGTTCTTGGTTCTAAATACATGCAACTTATGTTTTTTTCCTCATCATGACATATTTTTGGACTGATGCAACTTATACTTAGGTGCGACTTATAGTCCGAAAAATACGGTAAGTGATTAATGTTGGGGTGGACTGTCACTTTAAGGGAAAAAAGCTGTCCAAACCTGCCTGGCCCTACGTGAAAAGTAAATCACTTTTCAAATTGACAAACAGAGATTTAAAAAATAAAACGTTTCACGTTTTGTCATTTTGATGCAGCTGTTTTTCTTAATTCAGTGTGTTTTTACTCTTTCCTACTGCATATATGTTTCTAAACTGAATGTGCTTCTCCACGTGTTGTGTGTTTTTCAGCTCTTCAGTCAGGACACTCTGTTGAAGTTCGTGCCGCGCTACAGTCTGGTGGTGGAGCTGCAGGATGGCGGGACATGCGTGCGCAGCTTCCACGACCCACACGGCATGGTGGCGGCGTACATCAGCGAGGCACACGAGTACAACGGCCACCTGTACCTGGGCTCCTTCCGCTCGCCGTATCTGTGCAAGCTGGATCTGAGCAAAGTGTGAACACGTCACCAGTCTAACAGATGCTCCACTTGAGTCATTTCACTCTGGCTTCCAAACTAACAGATTTCCAAGCAATTACCGTTGGCAAACATCTACAAGAACACATATTAACATCTTCCATGTCACAGTCAGCACTGAACAAACACAGTCCCTTCATTTGATCACCATTCTCTTCATTTAGCTCTGACAGATGCCTCTATTTTTGTTCCATTAACCCATGTAGGCGACTCTCTTTTTTTAGCATAATAATCTCTCTGACTGGCTGTTTTTGAAATCAAAAGATGTGCCATTGCTATTTTTGTTTTTTCCCCTTGTGACAGAATTTCTGCAGGTTTTGTCCTTGTTTAATTTGCACCGAAAGTCGTCGTCTGGCTCTTAAAATAGAGCTGCCATCATCTGTGATATGAAAGTGGTAAAAACAATAATAATTTCTGTGGGTGGCAGTTTTGGGGAAGTGAAAGGGTATTTTCATTTCATTATAAAATGAATCTCCTGAAACACACAGCTATAATTATCTCTGGCTTTAAAAATGTTTTGGTTTATTTTCAATTGAATGGTTGAAAGAATTCATTTTGTTCTTATGTGTCATCATTATTATTTGTATATGTTGCTGAAATGAGATAAATGCTGCTGGCTTTATAGGATTTACCACACCTTTACATAAGTATCTGTGTGTTTTCCATTCATATTTATATGATGTCTATAAGAATTATCAGCAATAATGTCATATACAGTAACAGTGGATCTCAACTGGTGGATTACAGCTCACTTTGTGGGACAACATTGAGGACAAAAAGAACCGTGTTAAATGGAAAAATAAATGGAGTATTGCCTAGTTGGGAAAGCAAAATAAATTGGATTAAAGGAGTAGTTCATTGAAATTTTCTGATAATTCACCGACAGGACATCAAGGATGTAGATTAGTTTGTTTCTAAAGAACAGATTTGGAGAAATGTAGCATCTCATTACTTGCTCATCAATGGATCCTCTGCAGTCAATGGGTGCCGTCAGATTGAGAGCTGATAAAAAAAACACCACTATAATCCACACGACTCTAGTCTGTTAATTAATGTATTGGGAAGTGAAAAACTGTAAGAAGCAAATCCATTATGACGTTCAAACATCAAATTGTTGCTTCTGGCTAAAGTAGTCATTGATCCATATGTTTTCTCCAGTGAAAAAGTTTTGCCTGAATCAGAAGAGAAATCTGCACAGATCAAGCGATTACAAAAAAACCCAGTTTAAAACAAATATGTGGGATGATTTTAATGTGACATGACAACAGGAGCGTGATTATGGATTGTTCTTTTGGCTACAAACATTGGTTTGAAGTTAAAATGCCTTCATGGTGGATGTTTTTATCAGCTGTTTGGACTCTCATTATGACGGCACCCATTCACTGCAGAAGATCCACCAGTAAGGAAATGTAGCAATGCTAAAATAACTACAAATCTGATGAAGAAACAAACTCTTATGTCTTGGATAGCCTGAGGTTGAGTACATTTTCTGTGGTTTAAACAAAGCATGATGTTAGCAACAAAGTTGATGCCATGAACTGGAGTCAGTGGAAGTTGCACGGAATTAAAACTAATGATTAAAGTAAGATTTTGTGTCTTGAACTTGTTGGTTGTTTGATCTCAAACTAATTTGTTGAGGATAAACATTTGGATGCGTTACATAAAATATAATGCTTAAACTAAACTAAAGTTCAGACTCGTGTTTTATTAAACATTAAAGTGTATTCTAAAAATTACATTTTCAAATATACATAGATGACTGGTTTAATATAGAAGCATGTAATGTTTTATTTTGAAGGACAATTTTGACACTTCTGTCTGATTATGGCTTCATGTCCAATCCAAATCTGGCTTCTGAAACCAGTCCGGTTGAGAACACCTAATGGCCATATGGAGCGATGAATCTAGGACAAATCATGCACACTTCCAATAACACATAGTAAAGGAGTAGTCAAAAAAAAAAACCCCGTAAAAATCAATAGAAAACCCCAATTCGGTTCATACAAGCCTGATAGGTGTGTGTTTGATCAATGCTGGTGTCTTTCTAGAGCCAGTTTGCTCAAAAGAAAAGAGGCCAGGGAGATTGAGGCGATGGCTCCTGATCTACGGTAGGTGCACAAAGCTGCTTCTGCACATCAGAGAAGCTCACTGAATAATTAACACACAGAGTCAACACAAGCTCAGCATCTGATGAACTGAAGGTCACTGTACATGAGATCCAATCACTGCACGGTTCACTGCACCTCACTTTATTTTCACAGCCAGTTTGCGATTCAATTAAGCATGACATTTCAGGTGAAATACTATTTTCAGAAGATCTCATTTGAACGACATTCAAAATCGGTTGTTGACATTTTCTTCATCCATGGAATGGACCAGACATCAAAGTGACAGAAGAATGTCTAGAAGAGAAAAAAATAAATAAATGTGTAATATATATACACACACACACACACACACACAAAATAAACAGTGAGTGTTCACTTATAACTTCAGGACAGTTTGACGCAAGAATCTTAATGTAATTTTCCGGATTGATATTTTACATGGTCATAAAAAAAAAAACTTGAAATTTGGGAAGTGATGCAAAGCTGAATTTTCAGCATCTTTAGAGTCACATGATCCTTCAAAAAATCATTTTAATATGCGATTTGCTACTCTTATTATTGATGCTCAATATTGGAAACAGATTGAATAATAAAATGTTCAATATAACACCTTCACTTTTCCCCCCACAGAAATGTATACCAAGCTTTTAATGATCTTAACTACAAATTACGAAGGAAAGGAAGTTTGAATTAAACAGATGTTCCCCCGAACCAGCCATTCTTTCAGAAAAACAAAGACAGAATGAGTTTTTTGTCAGAATATGGGAGGTTTGATTCGGAGTTGAGTGAAATGATTAATCATGAGATGCATGGTGATGCTCCAGAGCAATGTCTTTAAAGAGAATACAGTGATAAATGCATTGATCACAGTGAATCACGGAGGAAGATGTGACACATTGATGATGGCACAAGATGTGGCTTTACTTTAGAACCAGAAAGCCATTTTAACTTCTCTAGCTCAATAGAAAAAGCACACACACACCCACACACCTGTTGTAAGAGACGGTCTGTCTGGAAGGGACAGTTGTCGAGGTCAGTGTTGCCCCTCTTCCTGCACACGGTCCGTGAGATCTCCACTTCCAGAATATAGCGGATTCCTTTAACTATCTATCTACGGCAGAGCAAAGACCGGATAACGCATGTATACAGCACACAGTGAGACGTATGGAAAGATTGAGTTATACCTGTCTCTTTGCGTCATCAACAGCCGATGCTCTGAACAGGAAGGCATCGTTGGATTTATTATTAAAGGAGTCGGTTCCAGTCAGGACGGCCTCCTTCACCCCAGTGTCATTCTTACTGACGTTCTGGAGAGTCCCTGGGATCGGTCTGCTGAAGAATGTGTGAACCGGATAGCTCTCTGATGCCAAAGACAAATGCAAACAGGGTTCCTTAGATAGCAAGTGAACACCCAACTCTGAACTACTCAACTGGATTGACTACATCTTAGCCATGACCCTGCAGTACATCTTCACAAGAACACACACAAAAGTAAACATCTATATCTACCAAAAAGAAAAAAGAATTGAAGGAAAAGCAAATAAAACGGTCTTACCGAGTGAGCATAAGCCTGCTAAGAAAAGCAAGACTAGAGTCTGATAAGAGACCCTCATGTCTGTTGAAGCTCTGTCAAGTTTACACTGCAACTTCCTGTTCAGCAACACTTCAACCACCAACTTGTGTGCTGCAGTCCTCCAGAGAGCAAGCACAATTCCCATTGGTCAACAGCTAAGCTTCCTGCATGGACTCTCAACGGCCTTTAAACAGGAGCACAGGTGAAGTCAATCTGCTGATTAATGCTTGACTGCTGGGAGATGACGTTCCTTAAAGATGCTGCGAAACTCAGGATACTTTTCAGTTCAGTTCAGTTCAGATCCAAATAATTACACAAGTGCATGTAGATGTTTGCTTGGATAAATATCCATTTTTGTAGAGACCACCGAAATCATCAAGAACAAAGAACTGAATGGTTCCTCAGACCGAACTGAAAGATGCTGTGTGTTGAAATGCTTTGAAAGTGAACTCCTGTGGTTTCCTCCCACATCTGGTGATGAGATGCGCTGATAATAATACATGTGAGTAATGATGGTGAATGATGATTTATTGGCTGAGCGGAGCAAAAGCATGTTGATTTGTGTTCGATCAGAGATGAGCTCAGTATCCTTAGTCAAATTGAATCTGTATTTGCAACTAATTTTAGGCAAGTTGTTATTATAATTAGCCTTTATTATTGTTATTTTGATAAACCATGTAACACCAGAAGAAAGCAAAACATTAAAATAATTGGGGAAATAGTGATTGATATAAAAATGTACAATTATGATGAAATTATTAATATAAAAACTAAAGTCCCCATGAGTTATGTATGTATCAAGGTTTAAGTCCCCACCAGGATAGAAAAACATGTAGTGAACAGAGAGAGAGAGAGAGAGAGAGAGAGAGAGAGACTGCACATGAGACTGCCATTGTCAGAAGATTGAAGCATTCAATTCAGTAGGTTATTTGACTATGGAGGCCAACTGCCTCCACATAAGGGAAAAAAAGGCTTTGGTAAATTGAAAAGTCATAATTATGGTGACAACAAGTGAGTCTTATGAGTGAGTCAATATTCAGACGATTCATTCAGGAATAAAAAAGTCAGTAGGTGGTGACGTGTGAGTCATTGAATCATTCATTCTAATGATTCATTCAAAAACAATGCTTCATTCAGGAAAAAAAGCTTTACTAGCACAATTACAGTGTGTACCTAGATATTAGCTACAATTTTAGGTATTTCATATGTTTTAGCTTATAGTACCAATGTGTTGATTTTCAGACATCATGGTTTATCTCTCTGAAAATAACTTGAGTCACATTTAGAGGCTCCATTAAGCAACTGATTGGCTCCTGAAGCAGCAGTCTAAGTTTGTATTCATCACCAGCAGATGGTGTCGTGTCGTCAGTGTAATACTAGTACTCCGAAATACCTCATGTTTTGTTGAAGCCCTAGTTTTAGATCCTGTATTGGATCCAAATGGACAACAAGGCACCACTCATTTCCGAATTCATCATGCAATCAACAAAAACATTAAAGATACCTTTTCAGAAGATAACAAGAGGAGGAATGTGGTGTCTGTTCTCCTCACTTCAGCTTCTGGATCCTCCTCGGCTCACAGAAACTCAATCATGGTGCTCATATCAAGTGCTTATCCTTGTGCTGAGAACATTGCTCCAGCCATGTCCACATCCTTTACATATCTCAATCCAGGCTGAAGAACTGCTGCTGCACTTCAAAAACTGAAGACTACTTTTGCCTGTATAGGCCTCATCATGCCAGAAACCCTGAAATCACTATCCGTCTGTTGTTCCTTGTCCCATGTTAATACAACAGCCCCTTTTGATAGCTGCCAATATGCAGAGAATTTATTGCAGTCATATTCTGTTGGTCAACATTTGCTTGTTTTAACATGAATCAGAGATACATCATTGTGTTCAGTAACGTACATTCAGCAACATTTTTCCATCCCTTATGAAAACATCAACAAAACCCCCTCTTTTAGATATTTGCTAAATGGTTTCTGGTGGTTCAAATTTGTTTCCCAGTGCTTAACAAATGCTGGATATATGCTGCAAGCAGTCTTGCATGCCTCCCAGAGTTCATCAATATTCTTTGGTGTCGTCTTCCATGCTTACTCTTTCATCCTACCCCACATATTATACGAAGCAATTATACGAAGCAATACTTGCAAAACATGCCGCCTAAGAGAATAGATCCACAAGTTGAATTAACCCATGAGTTGGAAGAAATGAAGATATCGCTAAATTTTATGTCTAAAGACATCTTCACCCTGACGCAGCAGCAAGCTAAGATAGTGACGCTGGTGGATGAAGTGAAGAATCTAAAAATACTTCTTTCGGAGAAGGATGAGGTAATAAATGGGTTAGAGAGAAGAATTGATGACCTAGAACAGTATATGCGAGTAGACGAAGTAATCATTAATGGATTGGAAACAAAGCATCGAAGTTATGCCCGAGTAGCTGCAGCTGGCACTGGGCGTGCTATGGACGGGGAAAACGCACCGGTAGAGGAGCTGCAAACACTGGAGCAACAAGTGGAAACTTTTCTTGCAAAAAAGGACATTACCATTGACATGAAGGATATATCGGCTTGTCACCTGCTTCCCAGTAAGCAAAAGCCTGCTAATCCGGCGATAGTAATTCGCTTTGCGAACAGAAAGCGCAAGGATGACTTACTGCGACAAGCACGCAAGTTAAGGGGAAGTGGCGTTTACATCAACGAACACCTTACCAGAAAGAACGCAGATATTGCGAGGCAAGCGAGGAGTTTGTGGAAACAAAAGAAGATACAGGCGACATGGACCAGAAATGGTCGTGTTTTGGTCCGTACAAATGGGTTGCCAGAAGAATCAAAGGTGATCATGGTAAGGGAAACAAAAGACCTGGAACAGTTCAAGTAACTCTAATTGCAAACTGTATGAGATACATATTCAATACCGTTCACTCTAAAAACGGCTGGGTTATTTTTTAACCCAAAATGCTGGGTTGAGTCTGTTGGGTCATTTTGTTGGGTTATTTAATTTCTTTTTAAACACTTTTGGGTAGTTTCAATTTACCAGGTGTTGGGTTAACCCTGCTGGGTTGCGTCGCTGGGTTGTTTCAGGCCAGCGCTGGGTTATTTAACGCGCCTTGAAGATGTTTAAATCGCTCCCCAACTGTCACTTTGGAAGAACAACGGGGCAAAGCCACGGCTTTCAACTGTTTTAAGGTAAGTTTATTTAATGTTTTCAATAATAATTATTTTAAATTGGCAGAATTGTAACTTTTTTTTGCAGCAACAATACTGTTAAACGTCTACAGGCCAACATTTACGTTAAATGATGAACTGTTTACCTCAAACGGCCAACCTACGTTACGCGACTCGCATAATCGTGTTAAGGTATCTGAGACGACAGATTAATAAAGTTTTATTAAGTTTCAGACAGTGACTGATGGCTGAAATATGCGAATACCTGTGAAAATAGAGGAAAAAGTAGTTTCTGACACTGAAAAGCGAATTTGATATTTAAGTGAGTCAAATGAGTTCAAAAAGTGAATACGACTTTCTGCTCTAATGTAAACGCCTGCAGTTGTCCATATCGACATTTAAATCATACAAATTACGTACAATATAGTCGAACCGACGACCCAGTTCAAGTAAACCGGTTCAGTAATTCTCGAACAAAGTGATTCCCGGAAAAGAATCGACGTCTCAGGGCATTTCAAAGTGCGCGCACGCACAGCGAGTGACGCTGGCCGCGTTAGTGAAGTGATTTGATGCTTTTGTGGTTTATAAAGTCTTTTTACATACAAATTATAATTCAAAATGTGTTTTTTTCCTGTCAGAAAAGCGCATGGATACATTTGTGAGAGAAAAACTCGTCGAGTGCAGTCTTATTGAGGCGTCTAACGGTAAGTTCGTGTTTATTATACATTTTACATAATTGTTTGTCTGTGATAATCAACTAACGTTAACCCTCACGTAACTTAAACGCACATATATTTTTGATATAATTTATGAGCGTAAACATCATATATTAATTTTCCAGATCGTGTTTTTGACTTGTCCTTATCACTTTGGTACATCTATAAGTTTTTATATATGGACTGTTTTACCTACGTGACTTGTCATAGAAATGTCTGTGTGCGCATGCAGTGTGATCTCCCTTATCTGTGCCAGTGACTGTGTGTGTTTGATATAGCCAGCATATTAACATAAAACTGTGATTTATAATGACTGGAACATCCCATTGATTAGACAGTTTGAAAGCACACCTTTCAGCCAATCACTAGAGCAAATTCTGCTTCTGTAGACCAACTCATAGGTGAATTTAACAAATAATCATGATGGGTCAATTTCATGATTAACTTCACACAGTTAATTGAACTGAATCACTGTTATTAAAACAATTTGTATTTTTTCTTTTTTTTTAACTTTATTTTAAAGGTTGGAACAAACATGGAATTCCTTAACTGAGCAGAGTCCACAAAACCCCATCCAATTGTTGTGGCGATTTAAAAATGACAGCAGATCTCTCAGGCATTGATCATAATTAATGGACAGGTAAGGATATTCTGCACTATTTTCAAAAGGAATTGCAAATTGTATATTTAATTGTATTTTTCCAAATGTGGACATATACATTGTGAAATAGTCCAAACTCAATTGAAAAGCATTTGTATTTCAGATGCCTTAGACAGAAAGCTGTCAATTTGTGTCAAGGGTGGGACTATACTATGGGGCGTGTTTGTATTGGGAGATATTTTGTAGTTTTTACCCCAAATCTCTCACTGTTTGCACTCTGATGCACGTCAGCAAAACAACATTGCAGTTCTACTCTTATTTACCTAGCTGCATCTTACCCTATATTTTATACCTCAGGTGAAAAGCATTTGGTTAATGGTGAATATTGACCAATAGTACCATGTGGCTCTAACGGTTAGCAGGGGATAGTAGCTGCATTTGGGGTAAAAATGACAGAATTATTTATTGTGTGAGGTGCCAAGAATATAGGGAGATCCGGGTTGCACTGTCTGTTCTTTATCACACATCTCTCGGAGTGGCAGCTGTCTTTAGTGGTGCCTTAACCTCCATTGTTCAAAGCATTTTGCACAGTTGTCTTTGAGTGACGTCACCTCCCAATACAAACACTCTCCATAGCATGGTCCCACCTCTGACAAAAATTGACAGTTTTCAATGTGAGGCATTGGAAATTCAGATGCTAAAGATTCCATTTGAGTTTTGGCAGGTAACATGTGCGACACAGTGAAAAAACAGACATGGTAATTCATAAAACCTCATGTACTTGTTCTTATGTTGCATCTATGCTAACATTAGTCTGTTTCTCTCTTATTCCAAGGTCACCGTAGCCACCCGTATCCAGTACGTATCCAGACCAGATGGAGATCATCATCTAGAAAGGACCTCTACATCCCTGAAAGACAGCGGAGACCAGGACAACTAGAGCCCAGATACAGATCCCCTGTAAAGACCTCGTCTCAGAGGAGCACCAGGACAAGACCACAGGAAACAGATGATTCTTCTGCACAATCTGACTTTGCTGCGGCCTGGAATTGAACTACTGGTTTCGTCTGGTCAGAGGAGAACTGGCCCCCCAACTGAGCCTGGTTTCTCCCAAGGATTTTTCTCCATTCTGTCACCGATGGAGTTTTGGTTCCTTGTTTTTCTTTAGTTGGGGACAATTAATATCAAGCGATATCATCCACTTGATCGCACAGAGGGACGATACATCACTGAATCAATGACGAATTGACTTTAACTGAAAACTGAGTGTTTACTTTTGTCCCTTTGCATTATTACACACTATTTTCCTATTTAATACTGTAAAGCTGCTATGATGCAGTATTTGATCAATATGACAGGCTTATTACTCATAATACATGGAAAATACAGCTACAAACTGACTTTGTTTTTCCATTTGAAATTTGGCAGTCACTGTGCAGTCATGAAAACTGAAACCGTAATTTTTGTTCAGTGTTTTTGAAACAGTGTTTTTGTTCAAGATTTGCAATTGTGTTTGGATTGTCACAATTTGTCACATGTGGAAAACGCAATTGAAAATATGATTAGCAATTCCTTTTGAAAATTGTCCTTCCGTTGACAGGCTCTATAGCAGAGTACACTGCTCTCAGGTGTAGATCTTTGCTTCAGAGCTTAAGTGTTTGACAATAGTTCACCCAAAAATGAAAACTGTCACTAATTATTCACCCTGGTCTGAAAGCTCTCGAATATCAACGAAAATATCTTAACTTGTGTTCTGAAGATGAACGAAGGGCTTACGGGTTTGTAACGACATGAAGTTGAGTAATAAATGACAGAATTTTCATTTTTGGGTGAACTATATGTTGAACTACCCTAAGTAGTGCACATCTACCTACGTAGGAGTCTTTATATACTTGATATAAATTTAAGGACATCTTTAAATGATTTTACATTTAAATTTAAAGAATGTTAATTGTCAATGTCATTTCACTGTGTATTTAAATAGCTAAAAATCTCAAAATGTAATAGTTAAACAGCTAGACACAGGTCATTCAGAAATAATTTTCTTATTTATTGCAACTGTATTTCTGTGATTTTTATTTATTCATTTTGCATTTGCTGGAAACAAAAAAAGGGAAAATTCCATGTTGTTTGTCATTGGTACAAATTTTTGAATGTCAGATGGCATTAAAAATATTTTTAACAGTCTAAATAACCTGTATTCTTCATTATTTATTAATCCATGATTGCTTTGTTAAGCAAAAGTGAAATTATGAGAATAACCCAGCAAGAATTACCCAGAATCATAAAAATGCAAACCCACAAATGGTAAAAATGACTCTATCTTGGGTTTTCTCAATAACCCAGCATGCTGGGTTAAAATGTGTAAACCAGCATGCTGGGTTACTTTAACCCAGCATGTGTTCTGTCCAATATTTACCCAGTGCTGGGTTGCCAATTGGGTTATTTTTAACCCAGCCATTTTTAGAGTGTTGATAAGACTACTTTTCAAGATAAGAAGATTACAATTCTCTCTGCAAAAATGGGTGATGAACTTTATGAAGATTTACTTCTTTTGTTGTTGGACATGTGGACTATCTTACGGACTTGTAGAGAATTTAGCTTAGTTTATGTTTGTTTTTGTTACATTAGTCTATTTTTTATAAATGGCAGTATGTAAAATTGATGATGACAATATATTACATATGGATGATTACAAGATAGATGATAGAAATTATAGTAAGTATGACATTGAAAGAGATATTGATCCGGATAAATATTTGTGTAGTCAGCCAAATTGTCACTATTATACGGAAGAACAGTTTAAGAGAGGAGTGAATATGAAACATGCCTTTTCTGTAATACATTTAAATAGTAGGAGTTTGTGGAGTAACTTTTCAAAAATCAAAGACTTTTTGAACCTGTTGCCAAAATTTAGTGTTGTAGCTGTTTCTGAAACATGGCTGGACGAAGACAAATTAGCAGATGTAGAATTAGAGGGATATCAAATGTTTGTAATGAATAGAAAAGATAGGAGAGGAGGTGGAGTCGCTCTTTATGTGGACTCAAGTCTCCAATGTAATATAATGGCTAGTATGTCAACCACTATTGAAAATATATTAGAATGTGTTACTGTTGAGATTCGTATGGAAAAACAAAAGAATATAATTGTTTGCTGTATATATAGAACACCTGGTTCATCATTGGATATTTTTAATGGGTTTATAGGGAACATGTTCAATTCAAATGGAAATAAGACAAATATTGTCTGTGGTGACTTTAATGTTGACCTGCTTAATCCAGGTGGACATAAGAAGACCACAGAATTTATTAATGCTTTTTATAATAGTACATTATTCCCAGTAATAGCAAAGCCAACAAGAATAACAACAGTATCAGCAACATTAATTGATAATATATTTTCAAATGATATTGGTAAAATTGATGGAGGTATTCTAATGACTGATATTAGTGACCACCTGCCTGTCTTTGCATGTTTTCAAAATGTGTTTAAAACACCATTAGGTCCAACTATATATTCAAGAACAGTGAGACATAGAACATCTGAAGCAATTGAAACACTGCAAATGGAATTAAATAAGTGTAACTGGGATGAGATTTATAGTTATGAAAATCCAAATGAGACTTATGGTATTTTTTTGGAGAGATTACTAGAAATTTATAATAAATGCTGTCCAATTAAAACGATAACATACAAATGCAATATGCAGAAACCGTGGTTTACTAAAGGAATTATAAAGTCCTGCAAGAAGAAAAATTTATTATACAGGAAATTTATACATTCCAGAACTCAAGATGCTGAAAGCAAATATAAAACGTATAAGAATAAACTAGTGAATATAATTAGAAATAATAAGAAAGATTACTACACAAAATTGCTGACACAACATAGACAAAACATTCAGGGAACATGGAAGGTACTTAATGATTTAATACATAAAAAACACAGCAATATGGATAGTGTTAATTACTTTAAAAAAGACAACGATACAATATGTCATACAGAGGAAATGGTTAAAGAGTTTAATGATTATTTTGTAAACATAGGCAATAATTTAGCAAAGAAAATTGTACCCATTCCAAATAATGGAATGGAAATTGGGGTTACATATGAAAGTCCAAATTCATTCTTCTTAAACCCAACCAATAAAGATGAAATATTGAAAATAGTGAAAGACTGCAAGAATAAAAAGTCAATTGATAATGATGGGTTCGATATGTTTATGGTTAAAAATATTATTGAAAATGTTATTTATCCATTTACATATATTTGTAATCAATCCTTTAAAACGGGTATATTCCCAAACCAAATGAAAGTATCAAAAGTTCTCCCATTTTATAAAGGTGGCGACAAACATTTGTTTTGTAATTATCGACCTATTTCTCTGTTGTCACAATTTTCAAAAATACTAGAGAAATTATTTGTTAAAAGATTAGATAGCTATGTTGAAGTGAACAATATAATGAATGAATATCAGTTTGGTTTCAGAGCTCATAGGTCAACAACAATGGCAGTTGTTAAAATGGTAGAAAATATATCACAATCAGTAGATAAAAAATTACATACAATCGGAGTTTTTTTAGATTTACAGAAAGCTTTTGATACCATCGATCACAGAATATTATTATATAAACTGGAAAAATATGGATTTAGGGGAAATGTATATTCTTGGTTAGAAAATTATTTAACAGATCGTTTTCAATATGTTTATTTAAATGGAGCAGCCTCCTGCTTTCAGAGAATTAATTGTGGCGTTCCGCAAGGCTCCGTTTTGGGCCCCAAGTTATTTTTGTTATATATAAATGATATTTGTAAAGTATCGGATATTTTTAATTTTATTCTCTTCGCGGATGATACAACAATTTATTGTTCTGGCCCAAATCTTATAGAGCTTGTGTTGGTGGTAGAGAAAGAATTATATAAATTAAAGAATTGGTTTGATTTGAACAAATTATCACTAAATTTAGATAAAACGAAATTTATGGTATTTAGTAATAAAGAGATAAATAATCAGATTAGGATCACTATTAATGAAAATGAATTAGAAAGAGTAAATCATATAAAATTTCTTGGAGTAATTATTGATTGTAAAATGACATGGAAACCGCATATTTTAAACGTTCAAAAGAAAGTATCAAAAACGATTGCAATTTTGTATAAGTTGCGATGTATTTTGAACAAAAATGCACTACATTTACTTTATAGTTCACTTGTCACACCATACCTAACGTATGGTATTGAAATATGGGGAAATACATATAAAACTAGAACCAATTTAATTTTCCTATTACAAAAGAAGGTTATCAGATTAATTAATTATGCACCTTACAATTCACCAAGTAATTCACTGTTTCTTCAATCAAAAATTTTGAAGTTTTATGACTTAGTTGATTTGTACACGGCAAAGTTTATTTACCAAGTTAAACATAATAAAATTCCTAAATGCTTGCAAATATTATTTACCCAGCGAGAAAGTAATTATAATCTCAGAGGACTATGTATATTTAATCAACCACAAGTACATTCTACATTAAGAGAACACTGTTTATCAAATAAAGGAGTTAAATTATGGAATAGTTGCTGTAATGAGTTAAAACAAGCCATGTCTATTTTTCAGTTTAAAAATATTTACAAGAGAATAACAATGGAAAAATATTCAACAGAATGAAAATTAATTAAAGCGGCTTGCTTTTGGTGTGGTGGACACTGGTCCACTAATGTGTTAATGTTAATGTTATGAACAGATGTTGTCATTAATGTGTTGCATTTATGATTTTAAAGTTAAGGGCAGGCACAATAAGCTTTAGCTTCTGCCTGCACCAGGTCATTGTGTTTATGTTTTGAATGATTGGATTGAATGATCTGTAAATGACCAAACCGAAATAAATAAATAAATAAATAAATAAATATAGGTATTGTCCTTTATTAGCCCAAAAACAAATGAGTCATTTTCATGATGGTGATTAGAACACATAAATACTTGAAGCTCATACAAATCATCTGCATATAAACTATCGCTTTTATAAATGCTGCTTTCTTTCAGTTGTAATGTCAGATGTGTTGCTTGAAAGCTCTTCTGCAGAAGTGTACTTGAAGGATGAGCGCTTCAAAGTCTTGCTAAATCTAGCAAACACTTTGATTCCACACAAGCAACGGATGAGATCCTGCGCTCTGTTGAGACTTGAGTAAGCCATGTCTTTTTATATCGGTCTGTCTGTCTGCCTGCATGGCAACCACTTAGCAGTGCCCTTACAATGACTCAGAACAACCTGGCAACATACTTGCAGACACCTACATGTGGAAAATAGCTGGAACAGACAACAAAGCTCTAACACAGACCTAATAACCAACACACAAAAATGCTTGCAACCGAAAACTGAGATATTTCTGCTGTAATGACAAAACTGCTTTCATATTTTTTGTATAGAAATTAGACTAGAAATATATTAAAATACCAAATGCATAAATTCCATAATTCTAGGTGTTTCAAGAAGTGAATATATTGATGGATCACATATTTTGACAAATGGATATATTATAATATTTAAAGTGACCATATTATGCTAATTTACAACCTCATCTTTTTTTAATCACACACTGTTTTTCACCAATGATATAACAGGGAAGTATATGATTGCAGGCAAGTTAGAGAGAAGATATCCATTTTAAGCAGACTTTGTGCTTTATAACTTGGAAGATTGTTTACATGCATGGCTAAATTACACACTAAAGAAATTGTCAAATAAAAAGTGTCCTTTAATAACAACAAATTTTTAATAAAGGCATAAACATTTTGTGCACTAATTTTGAGCTTTAGCTTATTTTAAATCTTGTTTTGTCTTTTACGTTAAGGCATTTTGCAGTCTTCTTGGAAGTGTGCTGAGGCAACAAGCAGATGCCAAACACTCAAAGCAAACAATCAGCAATCCCTACATTAAAACTTCAAATCTATCCATGTATTCAAAAAACAAGAGATTTGCTGTGTAACCTTCAAACCAACAATAAAATGTTTTCGTGAAATTACAATGAAGGCTTCATTAGAACAGCATTTAAAATTTTACTTTTCTATTTTTGCTCTCAGGCTTTTTGGGGGAGGTCATTTGTCTTTTGCATGTCAATAAACCTAAGTGCGTGGCTATATAAATGCATGTTGTTCTGTTGAAATTGAAAACTGTATTGATTCCTGCAGTATGATGTATCACTAAGTTATTCTCAGAGATATACAGCATCATTAATCAGCATGCTGTTAGGTGATGTTCCTCTTGCTGGCCAGTTTGACCTCTAGATTAATCTGTCAGCTAATGGATTCAACCTGGTGTGCGACAGGGAACAATTGTCTGTGCTCTAAGGCCCATCTGCTCTCAAGAGAAAGATGTGAGGATGTTTGGGAGGGTGAGTGTGAGGGCATTCAGAAGTGCAATGGACACGGGGTGAACTACCTTCATCAGGGTTATTATGAGCGCCACCTGATCTGGGCTGGTCAAGCTTTTCTCTGTCTTGTATAGAGATGTACAGAGGCTTGTGACAGGAGGCTGAGAGCACTGATGTCATATGCATATGCAAATCCCTGTGGTCAAATTTGTGGAACAGATGTGTGCTGAACTGTATTGAATTTCCACTTGTAGTACGTAAAATTTTAATCAGTTTTTTTTAAATGTACTTTCAGATAATATATGAATGAAATAAAAAAAATAAAAAACACTTAAAGGGATCGTTCACCCAAAAATGCAAATGCAAAATCATTTTTACCCAACCTAAGATTGTTGCAATCTTAGATTTTTTTTTTTTCTTCTGTTGAGCAAAAAAAGAATGTTGGTAGCCAAACAATTGACAGTAGTCACTGACTTCCAAAAAAACAATACTAGGAGGTCAATTAGCTGTATTTCCATAAGGCAGAAAGCATACAAGAAGTAAGCAATCCAGGCGAGTTAGAGAGCCAGTCTCCCATTCACTTAGCAGAGTATTTTTCAGGGACAGATCCCATGTAGGGACTGTAAGGGGACAAGGTGGGTTATAAAAAGAGGACAACCAAGGTGTTCCTGCCCACCAATTGGCCAGCTATAGGAGTGTGAGAAGCGGCTATAGCTTCTACATAGACCTTGAGAGACGATGGAGAACGATACTTATCCAGTAGTTATTGGAGGATGGAAAATATCGCTGATATGACACAGGACGAAGGGTCATTGCCGAAGGTTGTGCACCAGGTGGAGAAGATAGACTATTTAAAAACATAGAGACCTCTCATAGATGGGGCTCTAACCTGAGGGATTGTTCTTCGAATGCTCATCGGGGTGGTCTGCAGGCACCCATTGAGAGGCCAGAGGTCCAGAGCCCACAGCTCAGGCTGTAAGCATTCTGTAATTCTGAGAGAGGAGGTTTTGTCTCAGGGGAATGGACCGTGAAGCTGCCATGAGGAGGTGAGACAGCTCCAAGAACCAATGTTGTTTCCTCCAGAGCAAGGGCACTAGAAGAACCTTTTATTTGTTGTTGCTCCAATTCACCTGATTACCTGAGGGATCGGAGCGATTGGGGGGAAAGTGTAAAGGATGAGGTTGGGCCAGGCGTGGGTCAACTCGTCCTTGTCCTTTGAAAAAGTTGTGAAGAGGTCAACCTCTGCCTTCCCAAAGATCTCCAAGATTCTCTGAACCATTTGCATATGGAGCATCCACTTCTCTGAGGGGAAATTGCTCCGGGACAGCATGACTGCTCCTTGGTTCAACCTGCCCAGCACATGCTGTCGAAGCTCAGGCTTCAGAGCTGGCTGGGCCACTGGAGCCTCAGGCTTCGCGGGCTGCTGAATCAGCATAGACTTGGGCAACTGGAAGCAGCTGCAGTGCTGGAGCATTTTGGCATTGCTTCAGATGAGTTCTTTGCAGCAGTGAAATGCTCAGTAAAACCCTCAACCGCAGGTCCAAACAGGACAGTTGTAGAGACTGGGGAGTCAAGGAAGAGGACCTTATCAATCTCCATTAAGTTGAGCCACAAGTGCACAACTGCATAAGCTAGTAACGGCATGGCATTTGCAACAATGCAGAGAAATTTTTTTTTGAAATGCTTTTTGATATGTTGCTGTTTGGTGGCAAGGGATCGCTGAGACCACAGCTGCTTCAAACGCTGAAGACAGCTATGGGGAGCAGTGAAGTGAGATGAGCAGAGTGGTTTTGATCCCCTGCAGGGCTTGTCTAGCCAGACCACGTCAGACTTCGTACTTCCGCTCAATTTCAGTTCGCTTCTGTAATCAGTCTAAGATAGCAAAATATCTCCCAGTATTCCTCCGGCTCCACAACAGCCGCCCAATCAACGAACAGAGGGCAGGCTGAAAGCCGTAACGTAGCAGC